>NC_063988.1:5000000-5625000 GCF_932276165.1 Plutella xylostella
ATTCTATCCTTCAACTTTATACCCAGCATGCTGCGTTCCATTGCTCGTTGGTTCACTAGCAGTTTCGTTCTTTGTTTTTTGGTTGTTGACCAAGTCTGAGCTCCGTATGTCATAGTTGGTAGAACGCACATATTAAATACTTTTCTTTTGATAGATATGTGGAGGTTTGACTTAAAAATGTACTTCAGTGACCAATACTTTTTCCATCCCATGTTCACTCTTCTGTCGATCTCTTTATCTAAACGATTTTGAAATGAGATAACTTGGCCCAAGTAGACGTAATCTTCGACATATTCCAGTGGTTTCCCGTTAGCTATTACTGGTATCTGTGTGTAGTTTGTCATAATTTTGGTTTTTGATTCATTAAGTTGCAGACCAGACTCAGTAAGTGCTAGTTGAAACTCGGAAATTGTATTTTGTAGGTCATGGGATGTTTCAGCAAGAAAAACAATATCATCTGCAAATCTTAAAGCTGTCATCCTGTATCCATTGATAAGAATTCCTTTCTTTGTCCAATCTACTGCTCGAAAGGTTTCTTCAAGCAGGCAATTAAATAAAATTGGGGAGACAGGGTCTCCCTGTTTCACTCCTCTCTTCAATGGGAATATAGGACCTTCGGACTCTAACTTTATTCTTGCGCTACCGTTGCTGTATATCTCACCGAGCAGTTGAATATATTTTGTGTCTATACCTTGTTGTAATAAGGATCTTTGTAGATATTCGTGACTAATGCTATCAAATGCTTTGGTGAAATCTATAAAACAAATGTATAGTGGCTTTTTCCATTCTGTATATTTCTCTATTAGCATATTTAAGGAGTGCAAATGATCCGTTGTCGAGAATCCTTTTCGAAATCCTGCCTGGTCTACCGGTTGGTTTTCCTCGATTTTTTTGTGGATTCTGTTTTTAAGCAGTGTCATAAAGAGCTTGTAGAGACAAGAGGAAAGGGTGATTGGCCTATACTGATTAATATCTCGGCGACTGCCCTTCTTGTGTAGTAAAGTTATCGTTGATACATTCCATTGCTTTGGTATTTTTCCTGTAGTTAGAATATTATTAAAAATTACTTGAATCGGTTCTATTAGTTCTTCCATGTAACATTTAAGGGTTTCATTAGTAATCTTGTCGGATCCCGTTGCTTTTTTGTTCTTCAAATTACTAATAGCATTCCTTATTTCTGATTTTAAGAAAGGTAGAGTTTGTTCCTGTGTTTCGGAAGCAATGTTTTTTATAGTTTCTTCCGAATCATAAAGTTTCCTGTAGAACATTGTAGCGATATTCAATATTTCCTTTCTAGTCGTTGTATTGGTACCTTTATTATCCTCTAGGGTTGGTATCATATCTTTTCCTAATGACTTTTTTTTCTCAATATCTTTGATTGATCCAGATGTTCCCATTATTTGCTCTATCATTTTGTTAGTGTAGTCGTTAATATCTTTTCTTATCATTTGCCTGGCTCTTTTTTGTATTTTACTAAAATTATTTCTTTCTTCTTCGGTTTTCTTTACATTCCACTTGAGTTTATCTCTTTGAGATATGATCTGTCTTGTTTGTAGAGACAAAATTGAAGAAGATTTTTTATGTAGTGTTTTTAATTCGTTTTGTATGTTTTGTAGAGTATTCTCCAGTTTATCGTACATTTCCTGAGCGGTGAAGTTTGTTTTCTCGAATGATATCTCTTCTATCATTTCTTTATGCTTGTATTGGGGTATATAATCTATCTGTTTATTCATTATAGGTCTTTTTCTTAAGATTTTTCCAGTAGAAATGCATGCGACAACTGGTCTATGATCCGAATGTATGCCAAATTTGCTTAGGACTTTGAAATTCTTCATGGTGTTAAGTTTATTACCAACTATGTAGTCGATTTGATTTCGAGTAACTCCGTCACTTGACATCCATGTCCACATTCGTCCTTTTCTTGCTTTAAATAAGCTATTTGCGATTTTCAGTCCATGCTCCTGACAGAACATAATAAACCGTTCTCCCCTTTCATTACGTTTGCCATAGTAGTATGGGCCCATTATATGTTCCTCAAATTCCTGCCTTTTACCAATTTGGCTGTTAAAATCGCCTATAACATAGACCTCGGTAGAATTGCTTTCAGGAAATGCAGCATTTACTTGAGAGTAGAATTCTTCAACTTCCTCATTTGTGCCATTTGATGCCGTTGGAGCGTACACTTGTATAACTCTTATTATTCTTTGCTCTATCTTAATATCAATTGCTATAACCCTATTTGATATGGTCGTGTAGTTCTCTATGTAGGATTTCAAGGTTCGGTTTATAATAAAACCTACGCCACCCACTCCTTTATGACAGCCAGAGTGATAGAGTATGCATCCGTTTTGCAATTCTGTTAGTTTTTCTTGCTCTCTTCTAACTTCTGATATACCCATAATATCCCATTCAATTTCATTTAGAGACATACATAACTCTCTTATTCTTTCGTCGTCTTTTAAAGTTCTTACATTTATTGTGCCGATATACATATTTTTGGTATTATTTTTGTTTGTGGTGTGTATCTCTACATACTTATTTGGATGTGTTGCTTGGGGTTCTGATTGCTAAACGTTTGCATTTTGTTTGCCATCTTTTTTGTGGTCATATCTTTCTCCTAGTGGCGATTTGGCCACTGTTTTATCCGGTTTTGTTATAGATTGTGATTTAAAATTGGGTGTGGTATATTGCTTTATATTATTCTGTCGCGGGCTTTTGGGCTGAAATTCATTATGTTTTATTTTCTTATTTTTCGGTTCCTTCAGTATATTTTTCTCCAAATTTTGTGATTGAATAGAGCATTGGTTTTGCTTTTCATTACTACTCGGTGGCGATGGGCTTTGAGACAGTTGTCTTTTTTGTTTGCCTAGGACGACCAACTTGTCATATTTTATAATAGCTCTATTGCCCTGTTCAATCTCTTTTTCTAGTAAAGGTTGCAGAGATTTACGCAACTCCTGAACTTTTTTCGGAAAATCTTCCTTTATGTAACAGTTGGTACCTTGAAGTTTCTTTTTATTTTGGAGAATTTGTATTTTTTTTCCAAGTGTAGTCAGGCCGAATACAATTGGTCGGGCTTTATTGGTTTTTTTGCCAATTCTTTTCACAAATTCAATTTCATTCTTACCCACTTCGATTTCAAGCTTGCTATTTATTATTTCAATTAGAAGGGTTTCCAGCTCCATATAAGATCTTTCTTCCTCAGCCACTCCAAATAACACCAGATTCCTCATTCTGATAGATTTTTCAATAATATCGATTCGTTTTTCTTGCTCTATACTTTCCTTTCTCAAATCTTCTATTTCATCATTTAGTCTGTTAAACTTGCCATCTATGTTATCGTTTATGTTGCTTGTCACGTTGCGTTCGCTGTTAATAATTTTATTTTCAAGATCATCTAATTTTTCTTCGAATTGTATTTGCAGTTTACTGATAGCATCTAATATATTTTGCTCCATTTTGCTGATTTATAATTATTCGTTCCCGTTATGACTCTTTCTTCTACTGTTTGGTTCTACAAAAGTCTCTACATGCGACTCTACACTTATTGCTAAGTTGTCTTTGGTTGTCTCTATAATCGACTCTATAATCGACTCTATTTTTGGAGCGCCCTCTGTTGGTAGGTAGCAGAACCAGCAGGTACTTTGACACCTCAGTCAATGGTGTTAATTCTTAGTTCTGCTACTCGTTAATAGATGTCGTGCTTTTGTTTACATGGGAATGATATTGCAATTTTTGATTAACATTTTTCTTTTTAAATTGGTATCTTTCAGTAAAATATTTAAAGTTCAGCTTACTGCGATTGCTTTCTTGATAATACACGGTTTGCGGTTGATTTTTAGCACTGTTCTGGCGATTGTTTTGGTTGCCAGGAAGAATGTTTTTATATCAAACTATCAGTATGTTACTGTTTAAAAGTTCTTTCAACGGCTTTTAACCTTTTAATCCCAGCTTACACTATTCGCATTAGGTATATTCGTCACTATAATTGGCAATTATCACTGGTTTTTTAACACTGTTTCGAACAGCCGGTCTGTCCGAGAAATATTGTTTAATTTCACATGTAAACTTCCTCTTTTGAGTCCACTAACACTACACTATTTATTGTTCACATAAATGTATCTTTAGGTTTGAAAACAATATCGAAACACTATTATTTGTAACAATAAACGATTAATTTTAGTGGAGCTCAATAAAACTCTTTTAAGTAAAGCATATGTTAATTTTATACAGGAAAAAATAATAAAAATATATTTTTCTACCCTCATTTCTAATATTTTTAGAAAACAGTTGATAAAAACTTTGCTATTACAATAATGCACTTGATTATAGCTTATGTAAGGCTTTACAAACAGGAGCTTTCCAGGACCGTCATAGGATTTTTTACAGGAAGCACGTGGCTCCGAGTTTCAGTATGTTGGGACATTGTGGCATGTGCGGCGAGTAATGTGATCCGCCGGTACCTACCCGCTGAGGGTAGGCAGGCCGATTCGGTGAAATTGAAGTTTCGTGTAACCTGACCCCTGTGCTCCTGCGCTGGCCGCCGTCTCGTGGCACCTGCATCGCAGCATACACCCGGCCCTGCGCTCCTGCCCTGGCCACCGGTTCGTGCCACCTGCATCGCAGCATACACCCGGCCCTGTGCTCCTGCGCTGGCCGCCGTCTCGTGCCACCTGCATCGCAGCGTACACCCGGTCCTGGCCCTGGCCACCGGTTTGTGGTACCTGCATCGCTGCATAGACCCAGCCATGCACTCCTGCCCTGGCGGCTGTACACCCGGTCCTGGCCCTGGCCACCGTTTTGTGCCACCTGCATCGCAGCGTACACCCGGTCCTGGCCCTGGCCACCGGTTTGTGCTACCTGCATCGCTGCTTAGACCCAGCCATGTACTCCTGCCCTGGCGGCTGTGTTGTCCCACCTGCATCGCTGCGCACACCTGGCACTCCTGTTCTGGTTGCCAGATCCAAACGCCCCCTGTCTGGGAAGAGATTTTATGCTCAGCGGAACCGCCTGCACTATTGCTAGCAAGGTCATCATCATCATCAGCCATCATTATGAGTGACTTATTTAGAAGGTATCGAGTAACGTGCGCTATTCATCAGTGATTTTGGCATATGCAGACGAACGTTTACTGCCAAGGTTGGTCATGTTAGCCATACAAGGGCACACCAACGAAGCCTGAGTAACCACCTGCAGTCGCCGTAGCTGCATCGGCATGGATGACGACAAATCGGGTAACGTGCACCGCTTCTAAAAGTGTTATAGCACTTCAATTTGATGCCTCCGCTGAGGTAGGGTATTCTATTAAAGCAGCTTTCTTCTGAACTGCCCAAAGTGACCTGTAGACTGCTCCTGGGGATAGTTTTGCAATCAATTTTTTATTTTGATGTCTCTGCTGAAGAAACTGTCTAATGCAGCTTTTGTTCTAAACTGCCTAAAGATCATTGGACTGCTCATGGGAATGGTGACGCACGGTAAGTACAGGAGCGTTACTCTATACTGATGAGAAAGGAACGAACGAGAGCTGTCGTGCAATCGGCACGTTTAATACATACAAACAGATAGAGCGGCTCGCGCCGCAGTGGACTGAAAGTTCGTTTTTCGTCATATAAAGTGACCCCCCAGACACTATCTTAAGTGTCATCACACATCGGCAGATTCCAGCTTTGAGTCTTTTCTTTTCTCGGCTGTGAGCAAAGTGAATCCCACCGGCGAGTGTTCAACCTAAAAGCACTGAGCTAATTCCTGATTTCGTGAAAGTCGCTGTTGGGTGAATTTCCCGCGGCCAAAATTTGCGTGGCATCAATGAAATCGGTACTAAAAAACAAAGTTCTAATTTTCTAATATTTTTTTCCGGTTATGTGGAATAGTAATCTATATGAAGCACTAAATATTTTATCAATAGGATTAATGGATACTTTACAAAAAAATATTAAACCTCCAAATCTTTCATTGCCGTGTTTGTCCCCAGGTCATCTCGTTTTGTATTATTCTTCATTGATGAAAAAATATTGAGTGTTTAGATTTAAACTTAGTTTCATTTGATACATTAATAGTTAAAGTATTGTTACGAAATACATTTATTCAAATAAATAAAGAATATAACGAACGGTAAGTGAAAATTCATGTGTCCCAGAACTACATTTCATCGCCGTGACCTAAACATGATCAAGGATATTGTTTTATCTATGAACTTGGGTCCCCCCCTCGGTGCGCTAATCGTTTTTTACAAGTGTTGCCTAACTACTCGACGTGGAAAGAGGTACACAGGTGTCCACGTTTTCGCGCTATAGTGAAAATTATATTTGTTTTTGGTCACTGGACATTTTTTCTTTCATCGCCGTGGATAGATATAACTTCTATAAAATTAAGTTTGTCTTCTTGAGTAAGCATTCAAAAGAAAGCATTTTGAAAATATTCATCTTATAAAGTGTTTGTTTCTTCGAATAGTAAATACATTTTTTGTTATTTATATTTAATGGCTTGATTTTCATCGCCATGCTTTCATTTCCGTGGTTTCCGTGGCCAAAATTTGCTATGGCAATGAAAAAAAAGTCACGGCAATGAAAAAAATTTCATCGCCATGTCTTGTAAAATAATATGTATCATTGCCGTGGCCTGGTTATTCATTTCCGTGGCCAGGTTATTCATTTCCGTGACATATGTTTTCATCGCCATGGTATGTACGATTAGGCAAATAAAAATATATTTTACCATCTTTTGTAATACAGTTAATAATACCGATCACTGAAATTACCTACAGGACTTGTCAAATTACCTTTTTTGCAGTTCGATAAAACGGGCGCGTATCGCGATGTATAAAAACTAAATGTATAATTTATCATTAATAACAATCACAAAATAAGTATTATTATCGTCACAGGACTAAGGTTACCGACATAGCTGTCAAAATGTGCAAGCTTAGGCAGGTAGCCGGTAGTAGCTGGATTAGGAAGGCTGAGGACCGAGTGTTGTGGCGCTCCTTGGGAGAGACATATGTCCAGCAGTGGATGATTATAGGCTGATGATGATAAAATACATTTCATATTATTATATCAATTAAAATATACTTTCATTTAGCATAGAGCTCATAAAATATTCTATCATATCACGTAATCTGTGTAAAATCCATCAACATCCACAACACCATCAAAACCCCTAGCACCAAAACCTTAAGATAGGTGCGATAACAAGGAAAGCGAGGAGGAGTGGTTAAGTGCACATGCTGCGCCCCACTTCGCTGTTGACGAACATGTGCACCTAACTGCACCTATCTTTAGGTTTTCGTGCTTTTGGTGGTTTGTTCGGTGATTTGTAATTCAGCACAGATCATGTCACATCATAATATATTTTAAAATTAACAGTTCGTATACTGTATAATATTATCATCATCATCATCATCATCATCATCATCATCATCATCATCATCTCAGCCATAGGACGTCCACTGCTGAACATAGGCCTCCCCCAATGATTTCCACCTTGTCCGATCGGAGGCAGCCCGAATCCAATGCTTCCCCGCGGCCGGTACGTGGTCTCCACTTGAGGACTCTTCTGCTTCACTGACCATCAGTCCTTCGAGCAATGTGTCCGGCCCACTGCCATTTCTGCCATTTGACTCGATAGGCCATGTCGGTTACTTTGGTTCTTCTACGGATCTCTTCATTTCTGATTCGATCACGTAGAGATACTCCGAGCATAGCCCTTTCCATAGCTCGCTGGGTGACTCCGAGCCTAATAATATTATAATAATAATACTCGACTCGTAATATTATACTTTATGAAAATATAGATGTTATACTAGGTAAGGTTAATTATATGTTGTGAACGATATTAATGTGAAATTAAACATTTCGTTTTTACAAGTTGCAATACGAACCTCATAATACTACTTAAAGAATTCCATACTACATTCTTTATTATTTTATACATACTGTCGTTCTTTCTTTCGTTTCAATATCTATCCAAATATTTCTACCATACATAATCTGTCTAAGTTTGCGTTTCCCTCACAGTTTTTTTTTTATTGCAGTGGATTGATTCTTTCATATCCATAGCACAGTTCTTTCATTGCCGTGCACGTTAGTTTCATTGCCGTGGATGTTTTTTTCATTGCCGTGGACGCTTATTTCATTTCCGTGAACGCATGTGTCATCGCCGTGGCACGAAATTTTTGATCATCTGTATCTCGTTAAGTTTTTAACTTATCTGATAGCCATTAAGTAAAAACACTAACATTAACAAAAACTTTAATAAAAGCGCTTTTTCAATATAAAAAACCTAAAGATAAAAAAGTCCACGGAAATGAAGATTTTTTAGGACTTGTTGAAATCCACCCTGTTGCTATACCATACCGCTTCACAAGTTACCGAATTTATTATGATCCTACTGTCGGGTGATCATGATCAGAGTGTCATCGCGGTTTCTGAGTGGCACCATATTAGCTGTTTTCCTTATGTCCCAGTGGATTGTGAGTGTGTATCCGAGCTCTTTGTTGAAAAATACGCAGCAGCTGTCTACTAGTTGTTATCGAATAAATCGAGTAACGGTGCTCTTGCACGAGACGACTACCTTTTGGTAAAATTATAACTTCCACTATTCTGGGAACATGCATATACCTACTGTGTACTGTGTAACACATCACGTGTAGCCGTAGCCCAACTCAATTTACTGGGCTAGATAATAAACAATGGCAGTCGTCATTAAATTTCTATGAATTTCGAAGGTCATCATTTGGAGCACAATTCAAAGGGTGAAAGTACCTATTCATGCCTAAACGGCTTCTCTAATGAAAATGTATTTTTAATTCGATTCTGGCGCAAAAGTTTCTTAACAATTTTTTAACACTGTATCTGCTGAAACTACTTAGACTGACTGGTTAAGATGCAGACGTGCCGTTTTCACAATTCCATTTTGAGTAATCTGTTTTATGGATTTTCAGTTAGTTACGTAACTAGTTACTTACCAAGTAAAAAATTACTTGTGTCATGCTCGTACTCGCATCTCATTTAGGAGCTCTCTGGCCTCTAGCTGAAGGCTAGAACTGGTATATATATCTACTAAGCTAGTACAGAGTTATAACCGGGCAGCGGTGACGTGGTAGCTGCTTGATTTATTAGAGTTTGCGGAAAACTTTCTAAATAAGTACCTAATAATTATTAGTCATAATATTAACTCTTCGCAGTTCTTTCAGAATGCAATACCAGGTCGCTGAAGTAGGTAACCTTCCTTAGCTGGACAACAACAACAAGCCTTTTTGTTTTAAAGAGTGTCATAGTTATTCGCCGTTCCACTGTCATATCGATGTCCAAGGACTTTTTCTTGGGTATAGCTAACTACCTAAGTTTACCTATAGATAGCCGCAAGCTATCTGCTGTTGGCGAACTGTCAGTTCTGATTGATAAGTCAGGCTCGAGGTGGCTCGTCCAACTGTCCATGTTCCCGCCACCATGATTGTTGCTTCCACAGATTAGAGAGTCTATGTTGGCTGTCGTTGCATCAGGTGATCAGGTACAACTAACATCTTTACGTACCATGTTTATTTAATCGAGCTATTTTATTTTGTTTTATCCAGGTTGACTTAATGGTTTCAAAATCGAACCTACAACAATGTAAGTAGGTACCTACCTACGTACCTTTGAAGTTGCAACAAGGCGAAGCCTTAAGGTTTTGGCCGAGACCTGCCCTTAGTGTTGACGAACATACCTAAAGGTGACCTTGTTAATGTTTTTCATATGAAGTACTGAACATTTTACTTATCCTGGTGACATGACTGATCATTTACTTACCCAGTTAAGACATGTTAGCCGGGTTTCATTTATCAACTATTATAATAATTGTTATTGTTGTGTTAATCAATCTTTATTAATTGATGTCATCTACCAAGGAATGCTGCCAGAGCTCATAATATTCACACATGATGATACAGAATGATAGTAGCCCACAAAATCGGTGCAAAGGCTTATAAAATAACTTTCCTTCCTAGTAGGACTGCACAGGAACTCGTTAACCGCCGAGTTAGTTAGAATACAAAATAAGACTGTGTGTTACTTGTCAATCTAGAATATGAATATAGTGACCTGCATCATGTTTTGAAAAACTGAATACTTAGTTATCCGCCAGTGTCACAGCCTTCATCTAATCTTTTCCAGTAGCTGATGAGGCTGAGATATTTAGTAAAATTATCTTCCCTTCAAGCACCACTCCTCGTTCCAAGGACTAGATGCCGCGCCAGGTGTTGCAGGCCGTGTCCTCGTACAGGGCTGACTGAGCAGGTCCTCGAGGCTCCAGGGTCGGCTGCTGCATTTCTGAGGTCAGTCCAGAATTACATACCCTAGTCAGCATGTGCTGACCTGAGCCCCAGCGGCCTGGATCGATATTCTACATTTTACAGCTTTTAAATATTGTTGCAAAGTATTTCACTGGTTCCATCCATTCGGCTAGTGTATGTTGAAAATATTGCCTTGACAATAACAAGATTTTGATCAATAATTACTTATAAGTATTGCTTTCGAAGAGGCACTGTGTGTATCCATATGTATAAATATCTACCTATATGTATAGGTACATACCTTCCATAACTTTCTGACAAGTCAGGAATAATAAGGAAGTACTTAAGTCCTATGTATACTTATACCTTTCTTTTTAGTAAATCTATTACCTAGAAATCTATGCATTATAAATTTATAGATTCAAATATTTATCTACTGATATACTTATCAGTAGCTTATGGGTCACAGTTGGTTTTCTCTCCACCATGCGATAATAAACACATCTCACAATGTTTAACTAGGTTTCAGATAGGCTCAGACTACATAATAGACGCATTTTTCCTGAAATAAAAATGACATATTATGTATCTAGCCTATCTGAAACCTAGTCATTTCTGCATGGTGATATTACAACTGAGGCGCGCGGGCGACTCACTCTATTTATATAGGCACCCGCACCTTGCAAATAAAGGTGGAGAGAAAAATGGACTTTATTTAACTGTCACTGTGACCCTTATGATGCCGAACACGGAGAAAGTCGAAACGCCATATCTCTCACAATGTTTAACTAGGTTTCAGATAGGCTAGATACATAATATGTCATTTTTATTTCAGGAAAAATGCGTCTATTATTAATAATACAATTATCTCATAAATCTTACAACTCACACTAAAACATTTTACTAAGAATTTACACTTAGGGCCACTTTTACCAAACGCTAAATGTATTTAAAATAGTATTTAAGTCAAATTTTAAATACATTTTGTACCAACTGACAAACGTTTGACAGGCTACTAAATATATTTAGCGTTTGGTGAAATTCCACCTTAGTAATGTAACTTAAATAAATTTTGTTAGTAAATAATTTTATTTTCCCTTTAATTTGATACATTTTCTAACTTAACTAGTCCTTAGTAATGACATAACATGAATCGTTCAACTTTCTGAAACAATTTACTAATTTGTTAATTTCCACCCAAGTACCTTTGAAGGCAACATCCATGTAGATATGCTGAGGGCTGATGCTCCAATGTCTGCTACTATACTGTTCCCCCTGTTGACCCGTATTTGGGAAGCCGGACAAGTACCCGCCGAGTGGAAACAAGGACTCCTGGTGAAAGTTCCAAAAAAGGGGGACCCATCGCGATGCGACAACTGGCGCGGCATCACACTACTGCCCGCTGCCGCCAAAGTCTTAGCTAAGATCCTGCTAAACCGCATCGCGCCGAAAGTAGCAGTGACCCTCAGAGATGAGCAGGCTGGTTTTCGCCCTGGACGCTCCTGCACTGACCACACCAACACCCTGCGGGTCCTTATTGAGCAATGTGTCGAATGGCAGTCGGAGCTATTTCTGGCCTTTGTAGACTTCGAAAAAGCCTTCGACACCGTGAAGTGGACCGCGTTGTGGTCAAGTCTACAACGCAGAGGCATACCAGCCTGCATTATCCAAGTAATACGCTCGCTATACGAGGGCAGTACATGTAGGGTCGTACATGAAAAAGAGCTTGGGGCCCCAATACGCATTTCAGCTGGCGTCAAGCAGGGATGTCTCCTGTCACCGCTCCTATTTGTTATTCTCCTTGACGATGTGATGAGGAACGTGGTTGCTATCCCGAGAGGCATAAGCTGGGCTTCAGGTGTCCTAGAAGACCTAGACTACGCGGACGACATAGTGTTTTTCAACTCTCGACCTATTACAAGAGAAACTCGTACACCTGCAGGAGGAAGCCAGAGTAATGGGTCTGTGAATAAACCGACGCAAAACAGTCGATATGCGTATCAAGGCTAAAACCTCGGACGCCTTAATACTCGATAACCAACGCTTGGACTCGGTCGATACATTCACTTACCTCGGAAGCACGGTCACCCGTCAGGGAGGAGCAGATGAGGATATAGAGAGCAGGATTAAGAAGGCGAAGGCTGCGTTTGCCCAGCTCAAACCTGTTTGGGACTCGAATGTGCTCACAAGGCGGATAAAAATCTCCCTCTTCGACTCCATCGTGAAGTCCGTATTGCTCTTTGGTTGCGAAACGTGGAGAGTGACGAAAGGGCTGACGAACAAACTGCAAGTGTTCGTCAATAAGTCCCTCAGGTCGATCCTGCGCGTTTTCTGGCCGAAGACAATACGTAACGAAGATCTGTGGAAGCTGTGCCGACAATCTCCCATCGGCAAGGAAATTGCGAAACGAAAGTGGAGATGGATTGGGCACACTGTACGAAGAGGAGCTAAGAATGCCGCAAACGTAGCTTTAGACTGGAGGCCACCAAATGGCAAGCGCTCCCGTGGACGCCCTGTCCAGACATGGCGCCGAAGCGTCGAAAAAGAGCTGCGAGCCGCTGGACTAAGCTGGAGCGAGGCCAAAAGTACAGCCGAAGATAGGCGGAAGTGGCGGACGTTAGTGGAGACCCTCTGCACCTCTGGGGTGCCATAGGAACAACAACAACCTTTGAAGGCTGTTTTCTGCAAATAATACTCTATTAAGCAACAGTTTATTTTTATTTTTATGTAATTTAGGAACCTTGCGGAGTTTTTAAAATTGATAAGGGACCATGAGATTATCTTTTTCAATGTTTAATTTCAAGTTGAAAATTCAGAGCAGTCTAGCTCGATTGTAAAATTCGAACTTTCGATAAAAAAATAACTACCTTACATTACAGCTAGGAAGCTGAAACTTTTATGGTTAAAAAAACAATTTAAGAGGATGACACAAAAATTAAAAAAAATATTTAAAAAAGTTATCCAAAAAAATAATTGATCCGCTGAGGTCGATTTTTGTATAAAATTAGTAAAAATATTCATTACTCCTAAACTACTAAAAATTGCGGACAATACATGGGGGTGATTTGGCTACCCCTTGACCTAAGGAATCAAACATTTTCCTTTGGACGTCACTCTTTGGGCCACCCGGTATAATAAACTATAATTGTGTAAATGTACATGGAGGAGGCCTATACCCTGCAATGGGTTGACAATGTTGACATAGGCTGATGATGATGATGATGATGATGATGATGTGTAAATGTACACTTTTTAATACAATGCTAAATTACGAGAAAACGGAAGTTAATTTAATTTGTTAGTTTTTATAAAGTACCCAGGTACTTAACTATAAATAATATTGTTTTCTTTATACAAGAAAGCTTTCCGAGAAAACTTCATCACAGTTTCCACAACAAAGTGCGAATTGCGGCAAGAAAATTGTATCACAGTGATAGTGTAATTTAAAACTTGGTATCTTGTATCAGGTTTATGTGTTCCTTAACAATGAAGATCGTTTATCTAGCTCATATATACTACAACTCACTACACTGTGTATAGGGATTTCGTTCACGCTCAGTATCGTTTCAAAATTACCTTTTACATAGGCTCGGCATGATGGCCAATAAGGTATCTACAGGGTGTTGCAAAATTGGTATTCTAAGCCGAAACCTACATGTGCAGCAAGTTATATCTAAGCCCGAAACTGAAACCAGAATTTGGAAATTCGCGAAAAAAATTAAAAATTTTCCATAGTAAAAGTCACGTGACCAACAAAGTTTCTATGGAAAATGATTTTTTTTTTCGCGAATTTTCAAATTCTGATTTCAGTTTCGGGCTTAGATATAACATGCTGCACATGTAGGTTTCGGCTTAGTATACCCTTTTTGCAACACCCTGTATATTTATGCAAGACAACCTTGACAACTAATCATATTTAAAACGTACCTGCTGTGCACATAGACATCCAAGAAAAAAAAGGGATATAAAAAAGTAATATGAGATCGTAATTGCGATACATAATCTATCCTTTAATTATGTAGTTATATTAAAGATACAATTATATACTTACTTCTAAAATAAAATTACATCCGTGGGACTGAATTTGGACTTGTTTATATGTTTGAATCTGACAGCTGAAATCAAAACTATATAAGTAGGTACCTAATACTTTTAAATACATAATTTTATTATTTTAAAACACTAAATAGCTCTTGATGTTGCATTGTATTCCCTAAATAGCGTAAATAAAAGAAGGAACCAATCACCAAATAAAAGTCCATCAGCGTGTTATTCTCACGTGATCATCCGTCCGCTGTGACCGATTTATCACGTAAGGCGTTTCATATTTTCTTGTGTATTTATATGAATGGGTCAAGAGGCCATCCATCTTATGTGACATGAATGGAGGCGGTATTTCTTCTGTGTTTGCGACGGTAATACGAGTGAAACATTTCCGTTCTGTTACTTCTGGAGTAGGAGCCTGAAGTCTATGTTTCCGGGGCAGCGGCCGGGGCGGGCGGCGGCTGGGCGGGCGGCAATATATACGTTTCAGCGGAAAATACAGCCTTGTTTGCACTGACGGGCAAACAGTGTATTTTGTACAGGTGTTTCGATTGAGATTCGAGAGCGAACTACATTATTTAGGTGTAGCTCTAACATACATATGTATACGAGAAATCCTAAATAGGCAATAATTATTGACACAGCTGAGTTGAGTGTATTGCAGGGCTGATCTAAAACTGTTCCGGTTATCAACACACCCCATATCGCGCAATAGTGCGTAGAACATGACGTTAAGTAACTGTTATTGCTGAAACGAGTTCCCGAGAATTTATGTGTTTCACGAGATCGGAAAAACTAAGACATAATTCTTATTTATTTGCGCAAAATATTTTCCTCGGGTTACTTTGAAGGAGAGGCGTGTGCCGCGGCCCGGCAAGTCCGGGGCGTCAGATGTGAGTGTTATCCTCACGTGTTTATTTGCTTTCTCCATACACAGTTGTTTATGTATGAATTTTGAAGGCACGTAAGCCTGGCTTACTGGCTAAGTCGTGTAAGGCCGTGTCTCGTCTTTGTTCTGACTTGCATTTTGACGTAATGTTGCCTGCTTCCGACTCACTCCATGTACTGCCATGCCATAGTGTACTAAAGAAGAGTGAATTTACATGAAGAAATGAATATTCAAGTTATAGTAATGTTCAATTATTCACTCGCGTAGCTGGTTCAAGGATTGTAGAATAACATAAATAAATGGATGGAATAAATAAATACATTATATGTATTAAGAATATTTGCTATAAAAATGGTTTTTCTCTGTCTATCACATGATTCACATGGTCAGAGATTTGTACTCTTTGTAACTATGTTTCATACAGATGTACAATTAAAAATTTTAGGAAGTCTAACTTAATGAAATCATTAAAAAATATGACATATATTAGTATATTACGTATTAGCCTCGTTACATACTATTGCGCCTGGTCATTCTTTTACACAGCTGGCTGCTTCTTTAAACTCATAAAACATAAAATAACACCTGTTGTTATCATCTGTAGGTACTTTTGCTTTCAGATTACGTCATTTCAACAATAGTAATTTATGGGGCTAATACGAAATTCTTACATCAATTTCATTTACCTCTATGTATGTTGATAAACGCTACAAATAGAAGAGGCAGTGAAAGAACCTGAGCATCTTTATTACTTCCTCATTGGAAGACGGTACGCAGTATAACAAACACAAAATGGCTAAATGGTTATGTTCATGAAAATACACAAATAATGCAAAAAGGAAGCCGCAACCGCGCCGCGTACATCACGTAGGCGCTATAAATTGATTTCGTACCAGCTGTGCGCGACTGTACCGACAGAATATTTCTATAACACTTCTCTCTGTGACATTATTATTTTGGTATTGTAGGTACACTTTATTTTACCTATTTATACTAGGCGGGTACGGACGTGTCTTTGTAAAAAAATGAAGAGTACCTACTTTAACCTTATTCAAGTGCGACTTATACCTTCACATTTTTTAAAGTAGGTACCTAGTAACGAAAATAAATTAAGTTGTCCTTAATAAACGCATACTTACACCTCACGCAATCAAAGGAACATGAAATAAATGTTCCTTATAGTCTGACTCCCACCATCAATAAATTCCTTTCTCATCCAATCCAATACATAAAAAGCACGTGAGTTCACACGACACTTTAGGAGGTCCATCGGTGGACTCATTGGGACTCGAGCCGTGGTCCCGTGATCGATGATAGCCAGGCTCATAGTGGAGGCGCGGATTATACTGAGACGTTGACGGATTACGTCCATTCGACACGCGGATAACGCGCTAAGGAAGTTTAAAACTTAAGGGTAGGACAGGAAACAGACTTAAGAAATTTCTTGTGAGTGTATTTTTATATTACAATTGTATAGTTATATACGTCACAATATTCCTAAATTTTTTCGGAATACCGACAAGGTATACCTACTCACTATGCTTTGCAATATAAGGCTTAGACTAGATCCAGATAGTCTTGGCCTATAAATACTAGAAGCTATTTAAAGTTTAGTTCTGGGCCCTTGACCTTCTTGATCGAGGTACTTAAATTAGTTATTTGAAAAAACCTACCCAGCCTATCGATTTCATAATGAATAACATTTGTACCTACTTACGGCATATACTTACAGCTACATTAATTACTGCGTTTTAATCTGAAAGTTGCGTATATTTTAAATTTAAAATAAACTCCTTAGGTAAGTACCTACATTTTTTCAATGCCAGATAATTTGCAGGAACTCTGAAAAATATGTAAGTATGTATATGTGAATATTAAAAAGTGTTTTCTTCCAAAAGCTCACCGAATTTTACTTTCTTTTACTTACAAGTTTTTCAATAAATTTCGTTGAGCCTCAACTCAACCTCCTTTCATTTACCTACAAGTAAGTAGGTATATGTATATAAGAGACGCGAGTAAGTATACCTACGTATCTAACTAATGGGTACCTATATCTTACCCATAAAGGCGGTCAAAGCTTTCATTAAGGGATCATAGTTAAAATTTCATTTTGAGGGTTATAATTTATGGGGACCGACGCGACGGTACTCAAGTTAATGCTTCAACTTTTGAACTCAGTTTACCGAGAAGGCGCGAGTTCAGAACAAAATAGAATTATAATTTACAATGTAATAAAGTTTATCCCGAAAGGGTAAGGCGCGTATTCTACGACCAATTTGAGCAACACTCAACTACCAACTTATGTAGGTAGGTAGGTATTTATATATTTTTTAGATCAGGTACATAAGAAGTTAGAAAATTTCATTGAAATTTACTTAATGCATAACTGCTACCTACCTATGTTATATTTCTATTAGGATCATCTCATACACCACACATTCTGTTTACGGATACGGGCGAAGAACTTTAGTCGTAATACGCCTTATTGCCGAGCTTTACGATGCAATACGCACTGCTGCTACACTTTGCTATAATTGAATTGCAGGCGCTTGTGCTAAAACGCGTGTTTTTGAAGCTGTATGGGATAACCATTTGTTACTTACGGTTTTGTATATTATGTAAGTGACAAAGTAAAGACCAATTTAGGTATTTTACTTCCAAATGTGTCACATTTGGGTTGTACAAAAAGGTTCGGTCCTAAAGGCTAACCAATTTTTATTTTTGTTGATCCCAATCAACGCTACGTGAGCGGTTTATTTTCAATACGCCCAGTTGAGCTCGACAGGAGACGGATGTCCAGCTAGATAACTGATCTAGCCAAACCCAGTACAACGTTCGACTTAACCTATTCCTTCCAGAAGCTCTCTAAATCAGCATTTTATTTATTGCCGTAGCAAAATGAGGATTTGGACTTTCTCGTAAAATATACGTGCCTCGAAGGGCATGAAAAGGGGATAAAGTATTTGTTATCTTTATCTAGCGACGATGCCGATGGTCAGATTATAATATTTGTTTTATAAAAATGTCGAGTTGCCACATAGTTGCCCGGGGCGACAACAAAAGACCTCCCTTGCCGCTTTTCAAAATAATATATTGCTTAGGGCGGTTTATTTTCCAATATTTTCTCTGTCACGACATTTGTTACCTTGTTGACGACCATTTCGATTCTTTGTTTATTTAGCAATATTTCATTGTTTGATAGGGCCTTCGTTTCACTTACGTTCCAAGAGGAACTTGTTTAAGAGATTCAAAATCTGAACTCACTTAATTATTATAATTGACTGTAATCTTCACATTTTCGTATATTGAGCAAAAAAATTGAAATATATTCAACCTGATTATTTTTTTCCGGACAATACCCATTGGAGTTTAGAATGATAAATTTGGGAGCGCAATGGCCTGGTAATGCTCAGAATTAAAATGGTAAATTTCACTGCAAAGTGGTGACAAATGACAACGATTTCATAAAATGCTTCGGTATGCCCGTTGTTGTACGGAGCGTATAAATGGCTTGCCTGTAATCATTTCCTTTTATAATTTAAGGTAGGTACCTAGAGGTAACTCATTACTTCCCGTTTAAGTATCAGAATAACTTGATTCTCCAAACACAATACACAGACTTACATAAAGCAGTATCGTTTTAAAGTGACTTAAAATATAAGGCTGTGTGGGTCGTATTGTACATAAAAGGTGGTCCCGCTCGCGTTAGAACGGTCCCCTCAGGAGCATTTGTTATTTTCGGCGGTGGCGTAAATTGCGACTTTGCAGGTAAACCTTTGTTTAGCATTAACTTGCTTTCCGGAACCATTGTAATGCTCTATAACAACCCTGAAGTTTGAACTCTTGTGTGTTAAGTTTGTTTGCCAGTATTGCTGTTTAATTAACTTCTGTAAGCTAATATGAGGCCGAAACTGAAGCGAATTCGGGAGATTTCAAAGCAGCGGTTCTTTCCTTGTATGAAATTACCGATTTGCATTATTTGGCTATCATGTCGCCTGTTCTTTACCTGAACACACTTTACGCAAAAAAACTCACTGTCACCAAAGTGCTTTTAAGTCCAATAAAATTTCGAGAGCCAGCTATGCTACTCGTGGAGATAGAAGAATCCGTATCAACCTATGAGGTTAGAAGGTCACGGCTGGGTTCAACCATGAGGTCTAGACAGACCAGTGCCACTGGCTCAGATAGCAAAGACCCCGCGTTACGACACTGAATGGCAAAATTAAGTTTTAAACTGCTCGAAGCCATTGCAAACAATGGAGTTGTTATAACGAGTATATTATTTTATAACGCAAACAAACAAACTTGTAAGGCTAATTAGGAAAGCTATCTCCTGGATGTTATGAGCTACAAGTATTAATGGTATTTTATGAATCTCATACCTTGATTATGGACTTGTTAAAGACTATTTAAGGCACTTATCCATATTTCCATGTAGGTATTTAAAAATATATACATACAAAAATATATTTCAGTAAAAACTATAAAATGTATGAACGCTAACTATGCTGTTTGAGTAATCGAATATTTGTGGCTCGCAAAACAAATTTTCCTGAAAACTGTCCTGTGAATCTCGTTTCAGTTTCCGGGAAGCCAAAATTCATACTTATTGTATTTTATTTATTTTATAAAACCAAACAGTACCTTTGTATACAGAGTGTAATTCTATCAGTGACATACAAGCAGGCTCAAATTCTTTAAAACATATTATTTGCACTCTGTAGAGTCTGTAGTAACCTAAGATGTAACTTTATGTCTAACATTCGGTGTTATATCATACCGCATCAGACAGAATAAAGTATCAGAGCTATAATAATATCATCACCATATTACCTGCAAGCTACCGTATTCGTATTTAACACAAGGTAACGACTTCACATTTATTCGCCAATGAAAGAGGGAATCCTCTGAATGCCTAATGACGAGGTAGGGTAAACGTACCGGTTTGCCGGCCACTACCCCTTTCCGGCCACCTCGCACCTTATTTTGAATAATAGGATAGTATTGAGACATCTCCTTTCTAATTTCGCGCCATTCGACCTGGACGAACATCACGGTTCATAATCCAACGGCATGACCTCGAAATTTGCGGACTGAACCCTCAGTCACCATTTCAAAATTTGGTGTGTGGATGCGTGGCAAATTTAGCAGAAAAAATAGCAGGTGGATTGATTTTCAGAGGTAAGTTTTTAAGTGTTCCTACTGTTTTATTAGTGATTGAATGGGTTTGTGTGTAGTAAAGTATGTTTAATTTCAATATTCAATTGCCTAAACTAACAAACCTTTTCAAAATTAGTTATATTTTCGGTGGTCGGACAATAGGTTATCGATTTATTTCAAAATCTAGTTTCCGGCCGGGTGGTCGGAAACCGGTATATTGTAGTCATTAAATTTTGCCTATATTGCGGAAACCTTAAATGCACTAACATAGATTCCATTATATTAGTGAACAGCAAGAATTTTGCGAATTGACAACTAGATTCCGGCCGGCAGAATGCCTCATAGTTTCAAAGATATGACCTTAAAAAAATAACGAATGTTTAGCGGCCGATAACCAGTTAAAACAAAACCTGTTTCCGGCCATCGAAATAAGCGGCCGAAAATGGGTAAAAATTACACCTGATTCCGGCCGTCTGAAATAGCAGGCGGCCGAAAAAGGTAAAATTAAACCCGATTCCGGCCATTAGATAATAAAAACGGCCGATAATGTTTATCGATGCCAATGCCAAGAGTAGCTAATTTGACTTAAGATATTAATTTGTTTTTTAAAAACCCTATGAACTACTGTATAAGACTCGTTTTTCTACTGTGAATTAGGTGGCCGATAACCAGTGCACTGGTGGACGATAACTGGGTAAAATGGCCGATAACCGGTATATTTGCTATTTTTACAAAAAATATTTTTTTTTAAATCATGTATCACTGCTACGTCTATAAACTTTAGGTTTTATGAAACTAGACTATTGAAAGATCAAATGATATTTTTTTGGAAAATCTTGACACACAGCATTATGGTAGAAATTAACTCTGAAGTCAACAAGTCGCTTAAGTGGCCGATAACCGGTACTGTTACCCTACGTTTCAAAATCATTACCGCTCGTGAAAAGCACTTCGAGTGTCGTAACCCGACGTACTCGCGTCGTCGGGGGCGCATCAAACCCAGTACAAAACATCCTTTAGTGTTCTTTACGTTGACAGAAGAAGCTAATTTTCCTTAAGTGGGCTTTGGGCTACTTTGTGACTAGCAGGGAGCAGGGGGGCGCCCTATACCATGGAGGCGTTATTTCAAAGTGAAGTTTGGGCCTAAAATGACGCTTCTCCAGAAGGGAGATTTTTATCTTGCTTGCCACACTGGTGACTAGCATAGCAATCTTGAGTGATTTATCTATCAATGCACTAAACAAAAAACAACGCAACAGCTACTGAAAGGATTAAGGATTTAAATTAAATTTACCATAAACGGTTACAATAACATAGGCACATGTATCAGAAACGTTTGTTAAAATCTTTATGAATGTATTTTCGGGAAACTCAATGCATACTATTTAGTACGTAGTACGTGCACAGTAACTATAGCATCTAGTGCGTACTAGTTTGTATATTTGCCAATTATGAAGCGTGACTGACATGATCATTTTAGCGCTCCCGGAGCATCACTTGAGCAATAGAGTCGTAAGCATTGTTTTAAGCTTGCACGCACTAGCGTACACACACAAACTGCGACAAGCGCATACAACATACCTTACATTACTTACATATAATTATGTATTATACTCGGTAAGCGTATAAATTGCTTGTAGGTATGTAGTAAAACATACCCTAACTTACGTAGTATATATGAATCTGTGCCCTAACTAACAAATGCATGGAAATAAGGACGTAGGCATTTCAGAAAAGACGAGGAAGTCATGTAAGTACTTCTACATTCATAACTGCGCCTTTTTTCGAAGTCAGTAAAAAGTAGAGTACACTAAATTATGTTGTCTAAACAGTAAACAGTCCATAAAAACGAACCTTCCGCGTAACAAAGGGCGGATAATGATTGTAGATACCTAAGAAGTACTTTACCCGGGAAAATTATGATCAAAACTCTATGTTGAGAGACTCGTCTAATTATAAAGTAGCCTGAGGAAAGTACGTGTAAAACTCCTTGGCGTTTTATGGAGTGCGTCGGTATTCCCGGGAAAATAAGCTTGTTCCGTGTAATTTCAGCGGGGAATGCTGCCTAGATATTTTCCGATTAGCTGAAGGACCGTTTGTGTTACGCGAGATAGTACTGTGGGGAATTTATTTTTAAAACTCGGCAAATATATACACTCGGTCGCGAGCAATGAAAAAGTTCCAGTGACAAAGCATCAATTTACTTCCAAACGGAAAAAGCCTAACTTAATGACGACGTCTGTAATAATGAAGCACAATTCACAACGCATCAAAATATTACCAACTGAAAACGTAAATAAATAATTAAATATTTTAAACTAAATTTTTATTCAGCCTGCAGTCATCCACTGATACTGATGGACATACCACAACACTCACACACACAACTGTCAAACTAGCCATCATTCCACTTGAGATCAGCATACCTACATTAATTTCTAATGTTAAATTATGTATTTCTATGTAAGATATTGTATATGACTTTACATTTTCCATATAAACATAATACGAGTATATTAATATACGGGTAGTGGCGGACGCGTCTTATAGTGGCTGCAGTTGTGGTCTCGATCCATCATGTTGAAGTTTATGCTTTTAGAATTTGTATTGTAAGTTGAATGATGAGCTTAAATTGTGATATCGCTTACGTTTTGGTGCATACTGCATACTCCATGAATATAAGTAGAAAGATATTGGAACATAAAACGCTACCTATTCTTTATAATCTATTTATCATGTAACAAGTATGTGTATAGTATGGGAAAGTAGGTATATCCGAAACGGACGCAGAGCATAGCTTTTGAGATTTCACAAACATTTTCCTTTTAACTGGTAATAAGTACGGTTGTTAAGTTGGGAAACTTTGCCAACAATTTTAATTTAATTTAATGGAAGTAGGTACATAATAAAACGGCTGCGGCTAATTATGAAACTGGGAGTGCATAAAGTGAAGATGTTCCTGACATCGGGCTAATGAACAGTCAACTAGTTAATGCTAGCTACAAGCAAAGTTACAAAGTAGTCAACTTTTATCTCGGGAAATTTTATTTGTTGACGGCTACCGAATAGCATGAAAAACTTTTTATTTTACTACTTTTCTTTGAGTATTTTCCTTTGTCTTTGTAAGTACTTAGTCAGTCAAAATTAGTCCGTATCCAACAGTTTTGTTATTTAATAACCAACTGTATTTTATCTATTTTCAGTTCGTGGTTCGTGGTGATGATTTAAGCTAATACTGAAAATAATGTAACCTATGTACGAAATGACGTATGTTTCCCCCTACCTAAGCAAACACGCAGAAACATTCAGCGTTGCTATGTATCGTTCATTAGCCCGGGTACATTTCTCCCAATGCTAGTCAAACAAGGGCGCGCATGCAAGATGGGCTTGTGTGGGCGTTCAATGAACGTTTTCACGCTGTAGTGGTGTTCATAATATTATTTTTAAGGCAGACATGGGGGCTGATAGTCGCGATGATTGCCGTCGCCAAGTTGAAGGGCGTTGGGGTGAAATGGCGCTCTTATATTTATTAGGTATACAACGCTGAATGTGAGGGCTTAAAAGCCATGTTTGTATGTATGTCTGGCTGACTATAGATTAAAGTACATAATATGTAGGTTCTTACTGTAGTTCAGCACATCTACAGTAAGAACTAGCATGTAGGCATGTGTTAATCTTCTTCTTGTTTTGACTGTAACACGTACAAGATCAAGAAATGGGGTTTTTCACCATGGTGAAAGGATTAGCCATGGCCAGTCAAATTAGCTTCAGTGATTGCACTGACTGGCATAGACATAAAAGGAACTACTCGAAGAAGCTCATTCCTTTTGTAAACCTGAATGTATTAGTAATTCATCACCAGATCAACCTTTTGAGAGAAGTCACATTCAAATAAACCAATCATCTACAAAAACTACACAACCAAAACACCTAGGTCCGCTTTTCGTCGCAGGTGGACGAATGCTCGAGGTGAGCTCCAATCTGCGCGAGTCGCAACTCGAATGCCCCACTTGAGGGAAATTACACTTCACGGTGCGGCTCTATCGGATGTTTTGTGTACGCCGCCCGCCCCGCGCCCCCGCCGCCCTCGCCGCCCGCCCCCGCGCGCGACCTGCATGCATCACTCAGAAATGAGTGCAATCTTCAATCTCGCGCCACCGCGCTGCGCCCCGCTCACAGCTACTCCCCTATCTTTTCGGGCGAAGGGTTAAGAAAACGCTTTCACTGAAAACGATTGCAATACATCCCATTCAAACGTATTTTTTCCAACGAACCAATCCGACTTTGATGTTAACACTAGCACGCTTCTTTTAATGATGTTTTTCCTTTTCGGTTCAGCGGCAAAATTGGTACAACGAGTAAGGCCAACGTGTTATTCATCCACCTCACTCGTAGAAATCGAACGTCAAATTGAAATAAAAATTGAATGTAAGCGTGGCGAGCGGGAAAAGCGCATGAACCGAGTCACTAGGCGCTCGCTACACACCCAAAGGCGATAGAGAAATATTTTCCATTTAACTAACGCCGTTCGTGTCACATGAGGAAGTAACAAGATTTGAAATTTATTTCCCGAGATGCTGACTAGTGCGGGGTGACAAACTACTTCGTGCTACGTATGACGGATATCTTTCTAGACGATTCCCTGATGGCTGGGATCGAGATCGGGGCTATGGTTCGAAAATATCGTCTTAGAGATAAATTTTCCTGGCATTTTACCGTTGGATTTGGGAATTCTGGCTACATTGGAAGTGTTCAGGACTAGCGAATGGGATATGCAGTTAATGTAGCAGGCTAAAGTATGATGACCTTTACAATACGGTATGATATTTATGTAGGTACTTACATGACTGTTTGAAATGACTATGGGAGGTAAAGAGGGGGTGCTACCGCTCGCAACTGATCGCTCGGTATGGTTTACAGCCCCTGAGTGAAGGCGTTGACGCGAAATTGATTCAATGTGCAAGTGTAAAGTGTAAGCCGTACGGGCGCTGATAGCTGCCTTCATTTTATGATTTACTTAATACCTTTCTACGCCACCTACCAGGCAAGAATTTAGGATTTTACTTTAATATATTTTAACCCAATCCCGATACATATAATGTATGTAATTAAATTAATTATATACCTACATATAAACTCAGTAAATGCTTAATTAGAGGCATAAGTTGACAAACCAAATCTCATTGCAAGAACTGCAACTGGCCTCAGAGTGAGCACGCATGTGCTTATGTACCTTGTATGTAGCAGCTAAGTTCCAATTACAAGACTCCTTTATACACAAAGTTACGGTGCAAGTGCACAGCTCCTCGCTCAGACTGCGCGCGGTATAATTGAGAGCCGCTGAACTTCGCATCCGGCTCCACGACTATTTAAATATGTAGGATAGTCCGCCAGCCAGTTTGAACTGCGGGTATTTCAGACCGATTGATAGACGCCATATAAATGGTTAAATTATTGGCGTGTGCGGTACTTTAGTGCATTACCGTGTTCACACACGTGGAGTAAACTTCAAAAGCAAATTGCACGGGCAAGGTACATTTATCTGTGTTGGTTGAACGATGAAAGCTTCCATTACCAGCAGTCTCCGAAATGGATAAATGCACTTAAGGTGGCTCCGGCGCTCGCAGCCATGTCGGATGTAATCGAAGCTGCTTTAAATCGATTTGAACAAATAAAGCTAGCGGCTGCTCGAGTAGATTTGTTGGCAGTCGCTAGTTGCCGCCGAATGATGACTAAGTTATATAGTTTGCGGTGAACTTGTGTGTTTTATGCGCCCAATGAGCAACTCTATAGTTTACGCTCCGCCATTATTTGAGTTTAAAAGTCTTCTATTGGAACATTGTAATTTGATTTTCGCCGCTAAATGAATATTCATTGTGAACATACGAGGGTTCACAAATGTAACTACTATCTTCATATGAAGCGAAATATTCTAATTTATTATGAGTGCACATATAACATGGAATGAATTTAATCGAAAGTTTTCGTCAGAAATGTGCGCGATGTTTTGTCAAGTGCGGCCATTGAAAGTTTGCATCATTTGGCGGGTTGCGGGAGTTGTTCTGAGAACATACGAATTTGTTTTCATGGCTCAAATCTCTTCACATATATAATATACCTACGTATGTAGCAGTAATATTTATTCCATGGTAGGTAAGTTGTATATTAAATACGTGAGCTGTGTTTTCGGACCGTGAATATTGTGCATTATTTTACTGCTTCGCTTTACACAGTGTACTCGTTTCCAGGAACACATTCGATATTACTGAGTTATTGAAATTTGGACACGTGTAACATGTTTCTGTTACACTGTGGAAGATGATGATAATAAATGCATTTTCGGTGACTAGGCGCCTCCGCACTGAAATGACAATGAATATGAAACCTTTGTGATTATAGTAATATAGTAATTATTTATCATATTATTCAGGCGACAGATGCTGTGGCCAATGATTATCATATTATTAACACCCTTTGTGTTGCAACAGTGGAATAGTAAGCCGAAAGGTGACTTGACTTAGTCATGCTACCTACCCTTATTTTACACCCTGTTTTACATCTTAACATTATAGAATTGCTTACTTTTGGTTGCGCATTTAAAAAAATTACATTTTAATCATATTTATAGTAAGTATATGCTATAATACTAAGTAAAATTCATCTGCTGATTGTTTGTACCGACATGTGAGGACACATTCCTGCGGCCCGGCCGCGTGCTCGACGGCGCACAGGGCGTTAGTTTTCAAACTTAATTTTCTAGTTCGGCGACTTAATTTACTTCGTCAATCAAGATTCTGGAAGTTTCCCACATTAGCCGCCACAGATATTGAGCTTCTCGTAATAATATCTCGTCCCGATGGAATGCGAGTGGCGTTTGAGCGGAGTTACTGATCTAATTCAGCGTAACACGCATCAGGCGATTCGCTCGAGCGAATCAACTGAACTGGGGGGTCACTCTATACTGAAGAAAAACTAACGAACGAGAGTTGTCATGCAATCGCACGTTTAACACAACGAGATAGAGTCTAGATCTTGGTTTTTCGTTATGTAGAGTAACCCCCATGATTCGAGTGTTGTTTGTGATGTCGTTGAACGTGGCTAATTATTCAATCGCATTATTCCGCCATTGTTCAGTTACGTTATGTTTGGTTTGAAGTAGGCATACATTAATATCAAAATGCGTACTCAAATCACATAAATATTTTCATAATATTTTTTAAGAACGTATTGAAATGGCGCAAGCAACGACTAGACGACGATAGGGGCCACATTGGATTTAACTTTCTATGTATTCTCATATTAAGCCCTATTCAGGCAAGGCTTGCATAATGTCTGGGGTGTGCGCTAGAGGGGATCGTTAGCGGGGATCTTATCATTTGATAAGACAAATTACCCACACACCGTACACATAAAGTAGCAAAAAATATATAAATCTCCCTGTGAACACTTGGTCCGACTTAGGGCGATACCACCAAAAACTTAGACAGTATTTAACAGATGTTTAGCGCTGTCAAACACCTACAAAATCTGTAAAATTTATTTTTAAACACTCGTTAAACAGAAAATTAAAACTATGATTTAGCTCATTTAACTACGATGCCGGATTTATAATTTTCTATTTTGTAATTCTGAGTTTAAAGAGTAGATGTCACTTCAAATAAAATTCTGGAATGATTACATGTAGGTATATTACATGAAAATTAATAAATCCAGATAAAAAGTTATCCTTAATGCAGGCAGCGAGTGTGATATGCATGCCCCATAAAAACATATCTGAGGGAGTCAATAAGAAAAATGTCTATCCGGGAAACAGCTGGTCCGCGTTTCCGGTCGGCCGCCGGAAGTTCGTCCTTTTCCCGCCATGGATCACTGACCCCCCCCCCCCGCCTTCGCTTCCGCCACAGGATAAATCCGGGAAATTTTACGTAGGCACTATTTGTTGCAGTCATTACTGTGTAATAACTTCCCATAAAAATCTATTAGAAAAAGAAAAGTCAACAAATTGCAATAGCATAAAATATGCATTATCTGTTAAAAGCTTTATCATTTGCTAGAAAACGTTAACACTTTCATAGTTTATAGAACTATCACTAGGCGTTATATTGGAACGTACCTAGTATTATTATAAAATACGTAGGTGTATTTTATAAGGAATATAATTAATTTTCTATTTATTCAAGCGTGTATCAATTGCTTTTCAACTTCTAGATACTTACCTCATTTTGGAATATTTTGCCGGCCCAACACAATATCGCTGTGTAGCCGTAAAAATCCGAGCAGCAACCAATTACCCGTATTGTGAAAGAAACAACAGCGCTAACTTTCCTTTATCTATTCAAACTTTCGCTGAAGCGTACTAGACAATATTATCTTGGAGTGTTTTACAAATTTCCAAGTGCTGCTAAGAAGTGCTCTATTTAATTAAAAGTTCCCCTCCCGGGATTCGAACTGGCTGCCTGCCGTTGAGCAGCGCATTGTGCCAACTCGGGAATGGGAACTGCACACATGAAGCTAGTTTAGTACCTAGGTACCTAGGTAGTACATGTATACGCTAGATAGCCTAGATAGGTTTGAATATTCCTGCTCTACGGCCTCCTGACTTTTTATGTTGAGCCATCTCAGTTTAGCGCTTTTTATAATGGACTTATCTTAATCATGGGTTCCAGTTTACTTTCTTGGGTTTTCATTTTTACATAAGTATATGAAATACAACAGAAAGAGCCCCCCTTATCCGAACGGAGAGTAGTTTGTAAAAATTTACGTTCATCAGACAATTTTATATTTTTACGTTGAATAAAAACATTTGACTTTGAATTTGAAATATTAAAAACATCAGTTAATATAGACCATAAAAACCAACTTTCCTCGACCTTTCTTATTTAGGCTATTTTATTTACTTAATATATCACATGGTGTATCAGTTTTTATATCCCAAAAAGTAAAATACTT
Organism: Plutella xylostella; assembly: GCF_932276165.1. Taxonomy (NCBI): domain Eukaryota; kingdom Metazoa; phylum Arthropoda; class Insecta; order Lepidoptera; family Plutellidae; genus Plutella; species Plutella xylostella. Next base: position 5,029,313 of record NC_063988.1, read on the forward strand.
AATGATGAAATTAATTATTAAGTAACTTATTTTGTTTACACTAGCCATGCAACTATTCAGATTTTCAGTCAATACACAGACGCTACAAAGGGTTTCTATTGTCATAACCAAAGTGAGTGTACTCTCTAGCTGCCGCAGTAACGGGGCCATCAAGTGATGTGTTGCGGAAATTAATAGCCAGTGGCATTGCCAAAGACACTTTGCGGGGGCTATTCTTTGTCCTCCGTCTTCAATTCTCCGGATTATACTGTCTCACGAACTCTCCATGAAACTCCACCCCCAGAGGCAAAACTAAGAACTGTAATCCGCGTTTAACACAAAGAGACCTTCATAATACTTTGAGTATGTATGTTTAATTTGGAAGTCAAATAATATTTGTGACTCAAACTGTAAGCGAGCTTGAATTTTGGATGGTTTGTACCTACATACTATTTTTATTTAATGTCATAAGACAAACAAAAGAACAGTAATAAACTTTATAAAACATGAAATTCTGAATCAAATGGCGGAAATAACGGCCACTTCTCGCAATGCTGCATATGGAAAAAGTTAATCCACAATAATTAAAAAAACGAGTTATTACAAAAATTTGGCATGATTATGGAGTCCGATATTATAGTATATGTAGACATACAAATATTATACTTACATTATGATTTCTAAAATTATGTTTAACTTATACACAAATACTCGTACATGCCTATTTGGCTCTATTAAATGGGTGGACATTTTATTTATATATAGTGATGATCCAATCCAACGTTTTAAGTTACAATTTTAAGTGTTTGAAAAAGTATAAATCTATCTATCAATTAAATTCTCTATCCCATGAGCCATAAAACATAGCTCGGCGTTAATGTTGCGGCCATAAACACATCCGTCATGGAAAGAGGTGCCGCACTTTGGAATGATTAATTAGGTTAGCCGTTAATTATAAACTGATAAGTTCAGTCCCAGTTTCCGAAAGGAATATTAAAGTCAACCATCGATTAGTACCATAGTGTCGCTAGTAGACAGCTGTAGTGTTTGTTACCGATACGATATAGGTAATAATAAAAGTCGATTAGTAAATAATTATATTTTATGTTGTTTCAAAACATAGTAAGTACCTAAGTCATAAAATTATTTGTACATAATATACTTCTGCTCAGTTCGATTCATGTCTCTAACATAAATAATAATGGAATTGTAGATAAATATAATGTACGATCCAATGCATGTTTAGGATAGTCGAATACATAACACAGAGTGCTACCGTCGTTCACATTTACGACGCTATAACGGATCAAATGCGGTGGAAGTGATACACTCCGCGATCGTTTAGCTGTTTACTACGACACTAAAGCGAATGCAACTGCTTCTGAAAGAGACCTTACACCGCTAGTATTGTTTTTTTTACGATTGAGCAGTAGGTAGCGCTGGAGGTTTAGAGCGGGGCCCTTTACACGCCCGTTAGCGATATAAAGTGTGTGGAATGGAGCCGTAAAGAAAACTGTGTACGCAAAATGTACTATTTTTGATTTTGATTTTGATTTTTTTTGAAAATGTAATAAAAACTATATGTATGATCCCTGACAGTACTTTTCAGGAAGCATGTTATGAAAGTATATACAGTTCGATACTCTATATACTAACTTTCATAACATGCTTTCTTGTGAGTAAATATATCCATAGATTAAATTCTGCCTTCCACAAAAAAGGCTCAATTTTTTTACAATTCTGTCATAGCGATAGTTTGGTCATGCAAAGACGCATAAAGAAGTTTTTATTATAAAAAGAAAACATTTCAAGGCAATAAGAATGAAACTAGATGGAACATTGTCGTACAAAATAAAGGAGACTGATTTTTGCATCCTTCTGTTGCATAAGATGTACAAAGTGCTGAGACAGGGCACTCTCCTTGCCGACGGTCAAATAGAGGTGATGCTCATAAAATATGGCGACTTCACGATTGCCTCCAATTTCCTTACGTCCAAGTGCCACTTTACCGTTGTTCGGCGCCAACCAATGTTGCACTCACAGGCGCAATATGACATTTCCTATTCCAAAAGAAAAATGTAAAGCTCTTGTTTTATTTTCCACGTAGGTAGGTAAAATTCGAAAAAAAATTACGAGTATTTTTCTCTCGGATTCTTTATTTAACTTATTAGTTAGCTAAGCTTTCCTATCATCATACTTCAACCGAATCTCTCAATCTTCCAAGCCTGGAGCGAATGGATTTCCGCATTTAAAACGATTGAGCCGTGAAATTCCTCATTTGCGATACAAATCAGTGTACACATTTTCGTAAAAATGACGTTACAATTCGATTTTCGAACGCAACGCTGGCAAGATGAAACAAATCAAAATAGGAACAAGGGAGGAAAAAAGAAAACCGGCAGATAAAGAAAATTATCCGATTCAAAACGTTTCCGTTGGTTGGACACAATTTATTCCTCTCACAAACAGGAGGTATAGGAGGATGCTGATTCAATATTGACTCGGGCTAGCTCTGGGCCGTACCTGAGCCCAGCTGTCCGGACTGCGGACTGCCTCGCCAGGGGAATCATAGTAATTGTGACCGTTTTTCCGCCAACTCTAATGGAAATTGTCGCAAGTTATCCGGTAGCTGTGTGTTTAACTCGGATTCACCGTCTGCTGGCTCAGAGCTCGGTAACGTGACTTTAAATCTACAGAGTGTAAGCCGAATGTCATAAATTCTGATTCCAACTTTAACTCCGTAGCCATACAACTCATTCACTTTCACTGATAAAAATAACCCTATATAGATGGCTTCATTTGGTAATAGGTAAAGCGCCCCATGTAATATTGGAATTACGCATGTTTGCACCTACGGAACCCTCACAATCAATTTGAAACAAATTCCCAACGCCTTCACAGAAATCCTAGTGAGGTGAAAAATGACAAATGTAAAAAAGACAGTAAAGAGTCCCTCAGGAAGGGCTGGTGGTTGATAAAAAGCCGTCTTTGTCCCGGTACGTGATTAATGCAGTTTTCGCGTGTCTCCGACGTGAGCCCGCCGTCCCCATACTTTACAACTCCGACACATTATACGTACACATACATGCCATAGTCGCGTGTTGCCACTTGATCGTGCTTGTATCTGGATGAATGTAGATAGATAGAATATTTTTTATTTGCACACACATAAAATAAACTTATACATAACTTAAATACTAACAAGTACAAAAATGGCGGTCTTATCGCTTAAAGCGATTTTTTCAAGACAGCCTTAGGTCGGAAGGATATTTTGGTTAAAAAGGGGTCAAGTGTACTAAAAGAATTCTAAAGAAATATTTAAAATGTACGGGCGATTTGAATTCTAAATTATTTTCGAAGATACAAATTTACTAATTACATATAGCATACTAGCTGTTCCCGCGCGCTTCGCTTCGCCTTAAAAAGTTTTCCCGTGGGAATTCCGGGATAAAAAGTAGCCTATGTTCTTTCCCAGGGTCTAGTCCATATGTATACCAAATTTCATTCAAATCCGTTCAGTAGTTTTGGCGTGAAAGAGTAACAGACAGACAGACAGACAGACAGACAGACAGACAGACAGACACAGTTACTTTCGCATTTATAATATTAGTTAGGATTAGGATAGGTAGGTACATATAGCACTTAAGGCTTAAAAAATGATTTATTTTTGGCGAAACAATACTTTGGCCAAACGTTACTATGTATTACAAGATTAGAGAGATCACACAGTCACACACTCACAGCATACTATCCTCGGACTGCCTCTTCGACTATAACTATCTAATATAATCGAAGGACACACTTTTCTACAGTCAACGAACATTAATTATTACGTTTCTGTGATGTGTCTTTGTGAAGATTTTCAATTTCAGCTTAGGTACATTTTAAAGCCTGTCTGCAAAACGCCATACAATTTATATTTGTAAGTAGGTACAAAGCTTATGTTATGATGAAAGCCACAAAAAGGCTCCCAATTTCCTTTGTAAATTATGTTCCAGAATCTGTTGCTATTTCATGATTCTTTAGTTCGTCGGCTGAAATTTCAGGAATAAATAGGTATGAACCGGTGTAATCTGAAAAATGATTAGTGTCTAGGGTTCATGAAATAACTATAACCCTTTTCTTGTATAGTTTCTCTCCTCCGAGGTAGTCTGGAAGAAATTACTCCTAGTAATAAGGCCGCCATTTGTACCGTCTATACTGTACATTTCCTTGTGTAATTTATGTTTGTGTGTGCAATAAAGAATTATCTATCTATCTATCTACAAGTAAGTATCTTATATCTTGGTAAATCTATGACTAACGCTTGTTATTTTACTTGAAAGTATCGTACATTTTCATAAATGTATGGAGAAACGGCGACATAGTGTCACTAACAAATAATTAAAGCCAGTTCTAAAACTTAAACAGTAGTTTCAACAAAGTTTTTTATTATTAAGGTTGCGCGGGCTTACAACACAAACGCTTCGCTGTAGCTCAGCTTTGTTTAATTTGTTTCCTCGATTAAAAGGCAGCCGCACCAAGTTTAGCACTAAAGGGTTTGAAGTTCCGTAAGCCCTGCCCTCGAGCTGGGCCAGCCACGTTTCAACTCATTAAGAGAGGATTATCCTTGACTTTGACGGATTGCGTTCATTCCACAGCGGGGACGCTACACTGAGCCCAGAGATCACTACTACCAATCAATTTGTCCACTTCTTTGCACTTTAGTTTAAGTACAATTGATGGCTCGCGTTTTTGCACTCCGTAGGTTTAGATTAGCGTGAAAGTCGTTGATTTAATTACTTATTAATTCAATGTAATTTCGGGTTTTCCGGTTTTTATTGGGATTTTCTCCCGCAAAGTTTTGGCTTGGATTATAAGCTTATTTTGGCCTTTTGGCTGGCGTTTTCACATCACATTTTTAAAAATTTAATATCGTCAGATACTCTACCGACATACCTTCATGTATCCGACATGCTTAGGCAATGATTTATGATTGAGCGATAAAATTACTTTGCACAGTGAGTTCTCACACAGACACATTCTACCTAACAAGGTGTTATTTGCAAAGCAACCATTTTCAGTACAAGCGCATTTTCCTCATGAAAGTGCAATCAAAATAAACAACGCATTCAATTTCCCACCGTTGTTCCAACAATCGCATTCCAAATCAGTATTATTGTGTACACGGGGGTGGGTACATACTCGTAGGTACATAGTTGCAGCGATCAAGACTTGTTATTTATTATGTATTTTCAGCGAGATGGTGAGCTCGACGATCGCTTTGACTAGTCATGAATTCGGTATCAGAAAACATCTATTTTTGTTCGGTAACGTTATAAATTTTATGCGCTTTCGAATAGAGTTTCATGAGAGTGGAGAAATTGGAAAAGTAATAGAAGTATAGTGAGGAGATTCGACAAGTGTTCCGCCCGAGGATGGTTTACGAGGGAAGTTCGTCGTCCGTTGAATTCATAAAGACATAAAAACTGCAAGTCGCGATGTTTTTATTGGCTCCTCGTGATTGATTTATCTCTTTTACATTCCTCTTTTTGGTTGAGATCAGCTGCGGCCCTGACTTGTGTTGTGACTATAAACAATGGTGCAACTGCAATTTTAAAGAGAGATTTTTTTAGTTGGACTAAACTGTTATCTGAAATAAGTATTATTGGACAGGAAATTCAGGAATAACTGCAACCGGAATAGTGTATTGCTATTTCTATTAATAATTTCTAAGATCTTTTATTGTACCTGCCTCGCCCACGCTGGCTTAGGCTAGTGGAACTAATTTAAGAATGGCATACAGGATGTTCGGCATATGGGCTGAAAAAGTTTCTCTGTGATAGAGGAGGTCATGGGAACTATTTTCTCCTTTGAGCCTATGACCAAAAGTTATATATTTTTTTATAATCATCAATCCTCTTATCTGTAATCAGAGACATAGAGCTCACAGTGTCTTCCTGCATTCGGCTCGGTTTGACGCTCGATGATCGAGTTATTGCCGGATTATAGAGGACTACTTATCATCCGAAAAAAAAAGTTGGTCCATATGCCGAACATGCTGTATAAGTAATTATTAATAATCTAAAATAAGATATGGAACTTTTTTTTTAATTTTAAATTTTCAGTTCATTTGCATACCTAATAAATAATATATAATTGTGATTTCTTACCCTTTTTTTTTTTTTTTTTTTTTTTTTTTCTAAATGAAACCTATTTACTGAAGTCGGCCATAAGGGACTTATTCAGCTTTACCCTAACTGTGGGGGAGGCGCCGATAGGCGCCTTCACCCAGTTAAAAAGAGAGACCTACCTAAGTGACCCGTCACCAGATGGAGGTGGTGAGAACCGGCCAGGAATGTACCTGACGCGGGTATAGTACCTGTTTTGGTGGAGAAGGATCCTAGCCCTACGATTTGGACCGGCAAAAGGCCGAGTCCGAGTGTGAGTCCCTCCCCCGGGTCTGGGGCGGGGTGTGTAAAAGTTAAGTGGGACAGTTGCCGAGGCAGGGGTCGAGGAGTCAAAGGTTTGCAACTCCCTAATACGGACAGTGATCTCATCGTCCGGGTCACAGAGAACGTGTCTCGGACGACGTCGCCTCTGTTTGAACTCAGGGAAAACGTGATAGTTAGCCGGTTGGCTAATTAGTGGGTTCGTGTGATTAACCGCTTGGTCGAAGTAGCGGTTTGAGGATACTTTGAGATACTGTCGGATAGTAGGGATTTGCAAATCTTTGTGCAAGTTGAAATTGCGGACGTACCAAGGCGCGCCTGTCGCCCTGCGCAGAAATCTATTTTGGATTGCTTGTAAAGAATTGATATATCTGTTCGAAGCATGAGCAAACACTACGCTAGCGTAGGTCATGACGGGTCTTATGCAAGTTAGATAGAGTCTCACTTTGCTGCGTAGTGAGAGCTTTTTGCTTCGAAACAGAGGAGTTAGTCTTCCTAAATAGAGAGAAGCTCTATTCCTAACCCTACGTATATGACTAGCAAAAGACAGTCTGCTGTCGAAAGTGACACCCAGATATTTGACATGGTCGGACCAAGGGATAGGCTTGCCGAACAGAGTGATGTTGGGTTGAGGAGCAGTGTTGGGCCGGCGGAGAGCCCGTGAAAAGTACACTGCGGTACTTTTCTCCGGGTTCACCTCCATTCTCCATTTGCGAAACCATTCGCCGAGGGCGTTGGTTGCGCTTTGGAGATGCCCGTGCTGGACTTTGCCTTTAAACCTATCCCTTAAGTAGATCGCTGTGTCGTCAGCATATAATGCTAGCGACACATGCGTATGTCTGGGGATGTCACTTGTGTATAAGGAGAAAAGAAGAGGAGCTAGAACTGACCCTTGCGGGACACCTGCACGAATCGGATGAAGAGATGATCTGGAACCCTCGACGCGAAACTGGAAGTACCTGTGGAGCAAGAAACTGTGGAGAATAAGCACTAACCGATCCGGGATGCCTAACGTGAAGAGCTTAAAGATGAGGCCGTTGTGCCACACCTTGTCGAAAGCCTTCGCTATGTCAAAGAAGAGAGCTGCAGTGCCTTTCGGCCTCTTCCTATGGAAACCATCTAAGATGTATTCCGTGATACGATGAACCTGGTTGACGCAAGAGTGCTGGGCCCTAAAACCAAATTGTTCGTTAGGGATGAGGCCCTGAGCGTATGCTATCTTTTTGAGCCTGTCGGATAGCAGCCGCTCATAGACCTTACCTAGGGAAATTAAAAGACTGATGGGGCGGTAACTAGAAGGTAAATTTCTAGCTTTGCCAGTTTTATGTATTCCTATGACGTCTGCTATTTTCCACAGGTCTGGAAAATAGCAGTTCGCCATAGCTGAATTAAATATGGTTACTAGTAAGAGAATAAGCGAGGCTGAGAGGTTCTTAAGGACTCTGTTGGAGACGCCATCAGAGCCAGGAGCCTTCTTGCAATGAAGGTCCTTTATGACTAACTTAACTTCGGATACCGTCACGAGGTCGAGAGAATCTACTGGAGGTAAGCTAACCCTACGTCCTACTTCCTCGTCTACGACTTGGATGAATGTGCTGTCGGGATGCTCTTCCGAAGGAGAGCATTGCGCCTCTAGACTTAGGGCGAGACATTCAGCCTTTTCATCGTCATCGAAGGCGAGGGAGTTATCAGGTTTCGACAGGGGGGGCATGTCTACTACGGTATCCGATTAAAGCGCGCGTGTAAGACGCCAGAAAGCAGTGTGGGTTGGCCTAATATCATCCAGCAGGCTATCCCACCGCTCTGAACGTAGAGCCTTCATCCTAGATTTGCATTTGAGATGCAGAGAGCGGAGCCTATCCTTGTTTTCCCTACTTGGAAAGAGGTCGTGTGCCCTAGTGGCGGCGTGCTTTGCCCTGAGCAGGGCCTTCATATTATCAGGCAACCTCCAACGATGAGGGGTCATCGCAGGAACCCGCCTGGTGCAGTCAGTGATGACTGTTTGAAGGTGACCGCTCAAGGCATTGATCGCCGTATCTATCTCTACTGTGGAGTTAATTTGAGAAGGTAAGTTTGCTATGTCAGAAGGACTAGCCGAACCTAAACGCTGACTAAGCCTATCCCAGTTAGTTATGGTTTTGGTAGGAGAGAAGAGGGAGTTGGCATCTCCGAGACCCAGTATGACCGGTCTGTGATCGGAGACAAGCTCGTGTATTACCTCTAGCTTATTTAAAGAAAGAGAAATGTTCTTTAAAAGTGCAATGTCTAAAATGTCTGGCTGATGCTCAGGATTGAATGGATAATGTGTGGGCTCCATTGGAGCCACCACATCAAACATGTATTCATCCATGAAATTAAAAAGAATATAACCGTTAGGGTTATTGACTCTACAGTTAAAAGATTTGTGTTTACTGTTAAAATCCCCTGCAAGTATGACATTATTCCCCATATCCAAAAGTGACTTAAGGTCCTCAGTTTTAATTACTTTTCCTGATGGCTGATAGCAAGAGGCAATATACAGATCCGGATGTCCGGTCATAGCCAGCCTGCACACTGAGGCCTCGAGGCTGACAAGCTCCGGGGTATTGACACAACAGACATGAAGTCCACTACGGTAGTAGATAAGTGTACCACCGAGGGTGGCCGACAGTCTGTCATGCCGTATGATTTTATAGTTACTAATGTTGGGATTCTTCATGTGAGGCTTTAGAAAAGTTTCCTGCACAAGAAGGATGTCAATGTGATGATCGTTGAGGAACTTGTGAATCTGTTCTTTTTGATCTTTAAGAGAGTTGGCATTGAAGAATCCCAACATTAGTGACCTAGGTTTAGTTCTACAGGTGTTAGAAGTCATTGCGAAAGTTTATTGGAAAGGGCGGAAAGTTCCGAGCTTAGATGGTGGAACTGAGCGAACACATTCTGTTGGATCAACAGCATGCGTTCACTCAGTTGGGTTATCGCGAGCTGAAAGTCCCTGTTTGGATCATCGTTGTCCCTCCTCGGGGATGGAAGCGAGGACTGAGACAGCGGTGATGGTCCTAAAGAGGGCGGGCAGGTCGCGGGAGGCGGGGGAACCACCCGAGAGGGTGCATTCATCCGACTCGACGACGGTGCCTGCCTTGGTCCTTGTGAGGCTATGGTTGGGGGTCGAACCCAAGCGTTAGGTGGGGTGGCTACCGACGCGTCCGCAAGGGCCGCTAAAGGCGCTTGTGGACTAGGGTTTTTCTTTATAGATGATGATGAAGTTTGTTGTTGACTGGGCTTGGATTTGGGAGCCCTACGGTTACGAGGGCGCTGGGGGCAGCCGCCATATGAGGCTGTGTGTCCCAGCGTCCCACACAGAACACAACCAGGGGCCTCCGTACACTCCTTGGGATCTTTTGGGCGCGGGCAGTCGTGGGTGTGATGGTCGCCCAGACACTTTACGCACCGCGCCCTGACGTGACAGTTCCTAGAGGAGTGCCCGTAGGATTGGCAGTTGTGGCACTGCGTGGGACTCGACTTCTTGTAGGGCTTCTCAATCTTGAGCCCAGAGATTTGGCATATGGCCGTTATATTGAATATCTTTTTCCCCTCAGGGGAAAGGTCAAGGATGACGAGGATCATGTCGTAAATGACCCGCTTGCCTCGCCCGTACATGCGGTGAACCTCATGCACCGGCAGAGACTGCGCCTTCAGATCCGACATGATCTCCGCAGAGTCGAGTTCCTTGGGAACTCCCCGGATCACTACCCTTAGGCGGCGGTCCTCTGGGAGCTCCCAGTGGTAGTACTCGACCTTGCGCTCGTCGAGAAGTTTGGTAAGAAGGCGATGATCGCCAGAGGTGGGCACCTGGACCAAAATACCATCTCTGGTGTTTTTGGCCTTGGTGAAACCGATTTTGTTTGCGGCAAGGGCCTGGGAAATAGAGTTCCAGGAACCTTTGTCGCGGAGCATCAGAGATGGAGGGGCTCTCGCCTTCGGACCTTTCGGAACAGCGGGAGCAGAGGGCGAGGGAGTAGGAGAGGAAGGGGGGAGCTGGGTTCTGACAGCTTTCGCTGCCGGACGAGGAAGCTTCGACTTCGCCTTCCGCTTGGCTCCAACGACGGTGAAGCCGTCGTCAGGGTCAGCGGATGAAGCGGAGTCCGAGAGGTCCGAAGGATGAGCTACGTCCATAGCCTCAGGCGACGACGACCTACTGTGCTGAGCACATTGGAGGGACAGAGACACGGGCGATGACGGGATGACCCGGGGCACACGGCGAGCAGGAGACGCTGGAACGATTTCATCGGGTGACGCAGGCGAGAAGTCAGCGTCAGGAGATGACGGACATGGCTCCACAGGAGAAGCCGGAGGGCTGATGGCGGCAGGCGAAGCAGGATGGCTGGATGCAGAAGCGGCAGGCGACGCAGAACCAAGCTGAAATTTGGTGAGGACCTTCTGGAAAAGCGAAGGGTCCTCACGTTGTATGAAAAGGAGCAGCTTTTCAAACATGGAGTCCATAGTGGAATCCATGTTGAAAAGAGGTTAAGTGTTACCTCCCTGCCTTGCGGCAGGGGGGCAGATAGAGTACCTACTGCGTACCTGTAAAAAGGTACGCGTGCCTGACTGACCCTAACAGTCCCTAGGCAGGCGCAGGTAGTGCAATTGCGCCTGCGTGTACCTGAGTTCAGGTAGTTGTCCCTACGGGTACCTGAGTTCAGGTCCTAACGGTCCCTACACTAACAGCCCAAAGGACCGAGAAGCCGGGCCGTAGACCGACTCCAAACAGTCCAATGGGAATAGGAAATAGGGATGAGGAGGGGGTGGGAGGGAGACAACTGGAGATCAACTAGGAGTTCCCCCAAGGCTGATGGTTCCAGTCCCGTCCGGTAAGTTGATATTTCCAAAAGAAATATCGGGCAGCCGGGTCAGTGCCCCGTAATCGGGTTCGTTAACACCGCAAGGTATCAGCCGATACGACCACACAAGAATGGTGTGGATTTTCAAAATCGTATGCAAGTCCAGAAACAATAATCGTTTGTAAAGAGTCCGGAAACAAGGAGGTCCGTCCTCGGCGCGCGGCGAGCGGTGACTGGCACCGGTCGACCACGGCGAGGGGTCGGGGGCGGCGACGGCGGGGCGTCGCGGAGAGCGGCGACGGCGGGGCGTCGCAGCGGGGCGGCAGGCAAGGAGACTGCAGCGGAGGTACACGTCTGCTCGGCAGGAGCGCTGAGAGGCGTGTATCATGATTTCTTACCCAAACCGTGAACCACAATATATACAATCTTACCCATACCCAGGAAGAATCTCAGTTGAATATAAAATTTGCAAAGGGTTTTGATGAAATGAAAACTTTCCTAAATCCTGTCTGGGGATTGCATCCTTGAGAACTCAATGGGGATATCTCGAACAACTCGAAGCCACGGCGCACTATGAGCAACTTTTTACGAGAAAATTTTAGATATAAATTATACGTCACACACGGGCCGGGCCGCCATTATTTGGCCACAGGGATGCTTCTTCACCCAAGTGTTTTTAAGCAGCTACATTTGTTTGCTGTCTACTAGGCTTAGACAAGTCTACTAGGCTACTTCTAATGGACATGCATTTAGGAACATTATGTCTTATTATGTTTTAAAAATGCTCCCGCGGAAGTCAATTCTTTTTGGTTTTTATTTTTGCCTTACAAGCATTATTTTATTTGCTCATCGTTTTAAATGGTGTATTGAACGGTAATTAATAGGATTTAGGAATTAAGTTAGATTAAGGTTAGTTTTAATTAGATATAGGTTTACTCCGGGTAAATGTCGGTTTCGTTAGGTTAAGGCTTTAGCAATATATACCATTGGAGTGACTGCTATATTCACTTGTATCATTTAAGAACCCCAATCATTACAATATTTATATCATATTTAACATTCCATACAACAAATAAAGGATGTTGCAAAAGTGCGTGTTTTGAAACTATACAAGGCCAGAACGCAGAGTTTGGGACTGCTCGCGTATATTTTCAAATTAAAATGGTGCCATGATTTACTTGAAAGTATACAAGGCCATTACGCACTAATCGCGTATATTTTCAAGTAAGTTGGGCCAAAATTATGGCTTGAAAATATACTGCAGCAGTTACCACTGCGTACTAATCGTGTATATTTTCAAGTGCCAAGCGGCAATGCGAGCACTTGAAATTATACGTGATTAGTTACTAGGTAGTCATTTTGAATTGTTGCTCTCTCTTTCTTTCACGCGAAGTAGTAATAAGTCTATTGCTTTCTAAACATTGCATCATCATTCCGCACTTGGCAATTCAATTCAATCAAACCAAAACTTGTCTTGAAAAATATGTCTGTAATAGACCTATTGGTAATACCTACTACACTCACGAGTTAGTTCAAGTAGCAAAAAGTCAATACCAAAAAACCCCAATTTTTTTAAACATTTAATTCAGAATTTGATCAAAATTTACGTTTTTAGTTGGTTATAATTTTTAAATATTTTGATGCGCTGTTAAATGTACCTACTTTAATATTGCCGACGGCGTCATTAAGCTAGTCTTTTCCGTTCAGGAGCTATAGTCACTGGAACTTTTTCTTTGCTCGTGAGTGTAGTAGGTATTACTCTTAATTCATATAAATAATAAGATATTAGTATTCTTATTTACTTGCAAGTATGATTGCTATAAATATCAATTTATCAATCAAATTAGAGCTTATTCATCTTTATTTATTAACATTCTATAGGTATGGCAGGCAGAACAAGTAAATTGTAGTCTTGTACATTTACCTAAATAGTTAATTAAATCAGAATCACCGTGTAGGTATAAATTATATGCGACAAGTACGCCAATCAACCAATGTGCGTAATAGCAATGTATATTTTCAAGAACGATTCCGTAAATCCCAACTTGAAAGTATACGCGATTAGTACGCACAAATCGTGTATATTTTCAAGTAAAATATTATTTTTTCTTCACTTGAAACTATACAGTACTAGTACACTATGGGTGCGTTCTGGCCTTGTATAGTTTCAAAACACGCTGCAAAAGTGGTATAGGTACAAAGCCGAATGCCAGGTGACTCAAGGGGTCATTCTAAACGACTTTAGAAAATTCGCAAAATAAGTCTGTATTATGTATAGCAACATTGAGATAGAACTTGTTCACATAATTTTCAATCCAGTAAGAGTAAAAAAAAAAATCTTCTCATGTCAAGCCACATTGTGTCGCTCGGTCATCCTATTAATATCAGTACTTATAGTTTCTTAATAAATACGAACGTTTTTCTAGGTCAACGACTTTCCGAGTGAAATATAAACCTTCTGTAGTTTATTGACAAGTTCCAACCCCTCAGGGCTTCGGCAAAAACTAAGCACTTACAGCCGTTTTGAGCACCCCCGGGAAACAGGTTATAAAACTTGGACCGAACAAATATTTAGTTTATATTTTTTATCACTGAAATACCTATTTGGCATATTTAAATAATTCTGAAAGAGAATACATACATGTAGAAATAATTAGATTTTATTTAAACGGTTCATTCACCAAGGATTGTTTGTTATTTTTTTTATTTAAACAAGTACTTACTTACGTAAATTGAAATGATAAATTTTAATTCATATTATATAATGTTACTAACTACACTAAAATTTTACAGTCACTATTCCTCATAAAAAGTAGATTCATACGCGTATAAGATAACTGTATTTTTTTCTGAAACCACACCATTAGCGCTGAACTTTTTCGCAGTCACCTCCTGGCAGTAACTGGATTGTCTTTACAATAAAAGCTACACACCTCGAGGGCGTACAAAGTTTTAACGAGGAAATAGTGAACGTAAATCTCAGGAAATTCGTCCTTATTGAATTTCCTTCGGTCGGTGGGCCGAACGCCACGCCTCGCTTTTTGCTCCAAATGGACGTCTTGAGACATGTAAGGGTTTTTTACTTTTGATTCTGTGTTTACCTTGGTCTTGCTTATGAAGGTTACTTGTCGATAAATATGACTGGAAGTGATATTTTAATTATTTCTTAAAATGCCTGACCATCAATGTTTTCTTCTCCATGAACCACATTAAATAGTAGAAATGAACTAGGTATATCTTTTTTTACGCTGAACATTAAAGTAAATCCCTAATGTATTTTTTTTTATATTTTGTGTTAATTAGATCACATAAGTATGAATGTGTAATATTTACATTGATTTTGAAACAGCATATAAACATATCGATACTTCTTGATACTTTTAAATTAAACTCAACAGTAATCCCGATGTCCCGAATCTCGAGCAGCGGGACTGCAAATTGTCACTGCTTTTTATTTAAGTTGCCGTTTTCTTCACTTCCGACAAAAACTAAATCCCGTTCCCCAGCAATGGGAAGGTGGTGGGTTGTGATGATGATAGTAGATAATCTTAACATATAAAAATATATATATAGGTTCAATTTAAAATTATATTCACGGATAACTACATTACAGAAACGCGTGCCAACATAACTTTATTCAAATGTACTGTTATGAAAGACAATCGTATTCTGTACCCGACCGCACTTAGTGTAGTTCTTTGCAATTTCAAGTAAACGCTAACATTTCAACTTAGTAATACAGTTTAAATGCTTCGAGGTCGACTGAGCCACAATAATGGCTGCGACCCAGCAGCTGAACAAGTTATCAGTTATGAAAATTTTCCGAATTTCCACTCAAAGGAAACTAACTATTCTGGAAAGTTTGGCTCCAATCAGGCCCTTTTTAGGGTTCCGTAGCCAAAATGGCAAAAACGGAACCCTTATAGTTTCGTCATGTCCGTCTGTCCGTCTGTCCGTCTGTCCGTCTGTCACAGCCGATTTACTCGGAAACTATAAGTACTACAGTGATGAAATTTGATGGGAATATGTGTTGTATAAACCGCTACAAAAATATGACACTAAATAGTAAAAAAAAGAATTGGGGGTGGGGCCCCCCATACATGTAACTGAGGGATGAAATTTTTTTTTTCGATGTACATACCCGTGTGGGGTATCAATGGAAAGGTCTTTTAAAATGATATAAAGTTTTCTAAAAAACATTTTTCTTAAAGTGAACGGTTTTTGAGATATCAGCTCTCAAAGTCGTAAAAAGTATGTCCCCCCCCCTCTATTTTTATAACTACGGGGTATAAAATTCTAAAAAAAATAGAGGTGATGCATGCTAATTAACTCTTTCAACGATTTTTGGTTTGATCAAAGTATCTCTTATAGTTTTTGAGATAGGTTGATTTAACTGTAATTTTGCTGCTACGGAACCCTTTGTGCGCGAGCCCGACTCGCACTTGGCCGGTTTTTGCTAGTTGCTGCTGCTTTGCTTGGTGGTTTGTAAGTTATGTAACTTTAAACATATGTTCACAAAATTACTGTCAAAAGGCACCCGAAATTTAACCTCGAGAGATTTAGGAAACTGATACAACGGTCTTGATGAACACACATTCGTATTGATTGACGCATGATCGGTGGTCATGGTTGCTCTACGAAAACGATATTGAGGAACGCTGCTGCGCTGACCAATACTCTGTGTCGTTGGCTTGTAGCGAAGGTACATATAAATGGCATTATCAGTATTTTGTGGAACGTACCTTATAACCGCAAAAATATTGTCTATGCTATGGTTAAACTGTTCTTAATATTAATCCTTTTTGGTATATTTTCCTCCCGCTTCATAATATTACATTTTACCGCTTTAAAATCCAACAAAAATAACCTGTATTTTCCAAATTGAAAACTTTACTGAAGCTTTTTTAATTTCCCAAACAGGACCCGCCTTTTGAAATGAAAACTCTACGCCGCACGACCACACTCAACGAAACGATTACACTTAACGTTTTAAAAATATTACTCCATGCACTTTAATAACATTTATTTGTGGTGAAGGAAAACCCGCTTTCCATCCGAATCAAAATAATGAGGTGGCGCGTGAATTTACGCAGGGAATATGCAAGTACCTGGTGCGATATTACTCGTGTGCTCGGCGGTGCCTTTAGGGCGCAGCGGAGCGGGGCGGCCAGCGGGCTGCTGCCACGTGCCCCACCACTCGCCTGCAAGAGTAACGAGCGAACAAATTAAAAATGCTCCAGATTAATGGAATACGTGAGCCTGCCTACGACGACGACCGCTCCAAAAGAGCTGCCGGAAGAATTTCAAATAAACTTACACTAACATTTTATGAAGCACAAACTACACTTTCTTGCAGTTTGTTCGTAAAATCGGGTAAACAGTTTCGAACTGGGACAAGCGACGCGATGCCGTGACAGTATTTCAGCAGTAAATCTCGGCTGTGTGAGCTCACTATCTGCTGTGACATATTTGGCAACAGTCTCGGCGACTCCGTGCAATAGCAGCCAACTGTGATAATACTTCTGCACATGCTCGTGTTGTCACACGTCGCGCCATCACGAGATAGGTGAGTTAGGGATTATCCGCTCCCTGGAAGACAGCCGTACCTAATACCGTGCCCTAGTCAGGCTCCAGTCTAGTTAACTGATTAAACCTAGAATAGACAGATATGGCGCGTGGCGTGCTAATATTGTTTACTGCAAATACGTAAGCAAATACCAGTTGGACGTTATTAGGTTACGTTGTCCTACTGTTCAGGTAGGTGTGTTGTGTCGATGCAGGGGTATTATCGATACGCATCATTCTGTTCGTATACAACTTATCAAACTCATCAAACCATTAGAAGCTTTAATGATTGGTAAAAAATATTTCTTGAAAATATACTATATTTCTTAGTAATGCGTATGAATTATCAGAACTGAACACGCAAAGCTTCAGTCACGCACATCGTTCTTACCATCCAAATGCAAGAATCACAAATAATAATATGCCATACTTATACATATTATACATACCATATCAATATCACAAATAACATGATTCTGAATGATAAATTTGATTTTGAAAACTATTTAGAAACTATAATACTAACTGATATGGAACTAAACAACATTCTTTTCCAACTAAGGATGGCTAAAGGCTCAATTCGAAGAATCCCCAGGTATATTTAAAAAAGAATCGCAGTATTTCGTCAAATATTTCCTCAACCAGTATGACCGTGGGCATCTAATTTAAATGAATGGTTGTTTTCGTTTTCACATTCAACATTGAATTTCCTTTGGCTTTGGTAAGTCCAAGAAAATTGAGGTCAAGTGAACAATTTATATAAGTTTCGCTGTTTCTTCCGCTGTTTATTAAAATTTCAGCACAAATAAGTGCTAAAGTTTGTTTATTTGCAGTTTCACTTTCATTTTATTGCATTGTGTTTATATCTTGTTTACTTTCTTTTTATATTTACCGAGTACCTTATTTACTATATATCGTATTTCTGGAGCTGCTATACATAAGTAGGTAGGTACGAGTACTAACAATAAACTTTTAACCACAAACAAAAAAAAAACTTAGAACCTATGTATACCTATAACATAATCATAACATATTTTGAAATGTATCAATGGCCACTAACTTAAATAGCCACTTTTTATTGATTAACTTTCTTATACAGAACCTCTACCTGGCTCTACAACCAACAGCTGATCAAATATGTAGCCTCGCGCCAGTCTATCAGGCTGCGCTTGCATATTAAGTCGAAGTACACTTGTCCATGATTGTAGTTCCCAACAATTCTGTTGATATTTATAGGCGAGGGGTAATAAAGCAATTTGGCTGACGTGCCTAAGCTTGAGTGGCGTGGCGGAGCCGGGCGCTGCCATGAATAACAAGAAGGACTTCGCCAGCCAACGCTTTATACCCGGAGAAAACACCTTCATTCAACAAAACTTCACTTTAAAATACCGTCGTCACGTCTTCTCCACCCTTCTTAAGTTAAAAAGGGACAAAAATATGCATACTTGAATCAAGTTTCCGGAATAAAGCGCTTTCCGTGAGAACGCTGCCCCGGTCACACAGGAAACTCTCCAATCTAATCAAATAAATTTTCAATAAAAAGCTCGATTTTGTCAGTTTAAAAACGATAACGGTGGAGAAATTTTCTGTTCAAATAATGTCTTACTAACTTTAACTTTAAGTAATTTTATTAGTATGTATGTAGTTAGTTGTAACAGAAATGCATAATGGAAATGTATTTTTGTATGTAAGTGTAGGTTTTTTATATTACTCCATGCAAAGATATTAGGGCCTCACCATCAAAACTTAGACATATGCTCATTGCTGTCAGTTGCCTATCAAACACACACCTGTACCCGTATCACGAAAATTCGAGCTAACGAATAGAATCGAATGCGAGTGCGACTATTGTCAGCTTGACAGCACTTTCGAACACTTTTTAATGAGTTTCGAAAAGAATGACCACAGAGTACATAATATTATTCTGACAATGACCTATGGAATGATAGCTGTCAAACTTTCGCAAATCTATACACCGTCATTTTGTTGTTGACAGGTTGACAACACTTTCGAATAGACTATCGAATAGAATGTGCTGCGTTTTTTCCGGATCGCTCTACTTAAATGCTTTGAATTTTGATTTAGATTTCCTTTTCTTATAGTAAGTTAGACTTTGACTTTCAGCGATGTATATTGTATAATACGAGTAACTACACTACAAATACATACATAAAATCCATAGTGTTACGTTTAGCCTGTCCACCACTGCCACGTTATCTCGGGGTGGAGCTAGTTTGTATCATAACTAATCGCCTACAAGCCGCATCTGGAGCCAGCCTTATCTCTCTCGACAGCTGACCAGGATAACCAATGAGAGGAATTAATTTTCCGATCTACCCGCAAGATATGAGTTAGTGAGCGAGAAGCCATAGTGCAATGTATGAATGAGTAGAATTTATCGTGCACTAGCTTTTCTCGGGAGCTCTGATTCACGCTTCTAGCATTTGTTAAAGTTTTTTTTTCAATTTTTATTTATAGTGACAGTTGGTTTAATCATTTAAATTCAATCTAGTTTACAACATAAAATAATAATGTAATAACCTTGAAAAACTAATGTAAAGTAGGTATTCGTAATTTTAAAATGTTGACTATTGTTTTATTTAATTTTTATTGTAGTGTGGAAATGACAATGGGCGTTTTGGGACCTATGTCCAAAAAGTATGAGTCATACATCGTTGGATAGCTCTTTTCAAGTGAGCATAAAATATTATGATGACAAATCCGTATAAGTTGTCCATTTTGACATACATATATTCATATATATATATATTCTATGGCATTGCACTCTCTCTCCTGATGACAGTGTTAGGGCGTAATACACGTAAACACGTATTATTAAAATGGGAGAATCTGAAATTACTTTCAACTGGTTTTATTTACTGAGATAATAAACAAATATAATATAATAATTAATGATGATGATCATTATGTTATAAAAATTAAAAATGAATGTGAAAAAATAAAACAAACATTAAAATTACAGAAACAAAATATAAAAACTTTCAAGGTACGATTATTCTAATTGGACAGTAAATCAGGACTAGCGCCTCCGTTATTCATATTCTGCAAAAAATACCTTTTCAACGACGTATCACTCATTTCTATTAGTGATGGTCCCAGCTTCCATACATTTGTGCCCAGTGTCTTTTTGTGAAAAATCTTGTAATTGCTTCAGTTGTCAAGTATTTTTGAAAAAGGAACCCCAAAACAATTTGAGTCAAACAGCAAAGTTCAACACTTTCCTTGATTTGATAAAAAGCGCTGGAACTTTTTAGCGCAAACCTAATTTATGGACGTCCCAAACTCAGGTAGGAGAAAGTAGAATACCGTTTCATTAAGTTACTCTTACTTTGCTTAAAATTTTTGGCACCTTTTTGCATCTAATTGACCCTTGACATATCCTTTGGAGTAATTTTATTACATTCTAGGGCTGTACCTTAGAACGGAATTTGAACTGCGAGGATAGCAATGTGACTGCTCAGATGTTCCCGAATTCAGGATCTTGGGGCCTTTTGTACATTATTACAAAGAAGGAATGCGTCAAAGGAGTCCATTCCGCGTTATACTTAGTTCTTTTCGCTGCACGCGTGATTTATCAACTGCCCGGCTTCATCGTACCATTTCAAATTATTGTTTTGAAACAATATTCATAATTAATTAAATTCGGTACTTACCTAGTTTATTAGAGTATTTATTTATAGAGTATTCGGGCATGTCCATATTTTGAAGCCCACTCCGTTGAGCAAAGTGATCAAGTCGGTACACGCAAACCAACAATCATGCTCGCCCGCCTCGATGAATGCAGTAGATCAAAAACTGTTTTAGCACTTCAATAATAGAACAAACTCCCCTTTCATCCCCCCCGGCAATTCATTGTATTTTTACCTCGTCTTTTTGCTCGTTACAATTGTATAGTTCCTTGTTAGATTAAAGCTTGATATTTCCTTTCTTCCCAACCTCACATTAATCATTGGCGAATGAAAGGATTCAGATATTTATCAAGGCTAATTTGGGCTATTATTAGTAATCTTATGTAAAAAGTAGTTGGAATAATTTCGGATTTCAGTAGTCATGTAAAACCTCATTTCAGTTTTATAATCATGTAGTAGTCTCTCTTTTACCGCATAATAACAAGAGCAACCGAATTCCTGATCAAGTTTGTTGACCACGAGTCGTACTTTTTGCAACGGAGTAAAAAGCGGAGACTGTCGCCTGTCCGGGCCACAAACAAGCCGGGATGTTGACAAGACATGAGAATACTATGCAAATCTTGCACGGATTTTGGACTGCTACGTCTCTCTGCACTAAAAATACTTTTTCTACAAAACCTACATTTGCACATAATAACAAATTCTTTTTTTTTGTACTCCAGTTAAAGTCTTTTAAGCTAAAAGGGTATATATCACAAACAAACTCTCAATTCTCCGCTGGGTTGTTCAAGTTCTATAACTTTAAATAATTAAACGGAATTCATGAAATGTTTCGTGAAAACTCACGAAATAAAGCTTTTAATGTTTTTGAAGTGACGTTCAATCAAGGGATATATTAGCAGTAACTATAAGCCTTACTGCTAATGGCAAGAAAATTAACTTTTCAAATTGAAACAAACTAAAGAGATTTTGGTAATGATTATATCGGTCCATAGATGACCGAGATATCGATGAACATATAATACAGACAAATTAAGAACTTATTTTTTCTAAGTCAGTTAAAATTGAGAAAATTACATTGATTTTTATAATAATTGTTATATTATTATGTTTACTATGTGTATTTTTGGTGTGTGGTGCTGGACACCGAATAAAGAATTTTTATATTTATCTTTATTCACTTTTGTAATTCGGGAGCACGGAAGCCTCTGAAAAGATGAGTAACAGGTATACGTACCTACTTAGTACTTAGTAAATCCAAAAAAATATATATGGTAAGTACCTATGTAAGCTAGAGTTAGTATTTTTTACAAGGAGATGAAATGAAGATGAATTCTCATAAACCTGTTTAGTTTAATTTAGTTTGATTTCTTTGTTTTTTGTTTTATAATTTAACTCCCTCTTTTTGTTATAAAGTTATGTGTATTTGCGATTAGATTAAGTCTAAGCTTTAGTTAACCCTCCCTATACTATCTAACTAATCTACCTAGAGGTGGAAACTTGTGCAACATAAGCTACCCTGTCATTGTTATCTACAAAATAAATTAGTTAAGTTTTCCTAATATAGTAAAATAAATAAATAAATAAAGTTTGCATGACAGTACATTTTGTGCATTTTATAAAAAAGTGGTTTGAAATTGTATTAAAGTAATGGACATGATCTTCTTAAAACAGTAAGTAATAATTTATGACTTGGGTAGCGTTGTGAAGTTAGTAGAAGTAGAGTAGTAGTATAGCAGGCGTAGGTATAGTATTGTCATAGAGCTTATACTTTGGATCTAGATGAGCTCTGATAACCAGTTGAAGAAGAAGTTGAGCTTAGCACTTAACTACCTACAGATTTCAATGGAATGCATTTACATATTCTTGATAGATCTTGGTACTTAACTATCCCTCTATTTCATTTCGTTTCTCATCATTCAATGATTGAACAAACAGCGGACTGATTAATGACAATAATTTTAAATCCAATTATATACACTAAAGGAATAGGGCATTAGTTGTAGACTGGTATGTAGTTAATTTAATACCAAATTAAGTAACTTTGTTCCTACCTACACTTGACTTGAATTTAAGGGACATTATGATTGTTTACTAAATAGGTAAGTATCATGAACCAGTTGAATAAGATAACGTGACGCGTAGGAGCTATGTGATGATGATTTTCAATTAATATAAATTGAAATGTAGGCGGTTGAAAACAAGATTAATGGTTACTTATTGAAAAGTTTTCGAGCCAAAGTGTTTAGCATACACTATGATTTATCGGTAAGCGGTAACGTGAACTGTTGATCATCGTAGGAAGCCGTGAACAAAGCCGACATGGAAAGCGAATTAAACGTTGCCTCCGATGAGCCCAAGTTGGAGTTATGTAAAGTGCATCGCGTTACAACCCCTGTGGAATGGAACACGTCAAACGCATGCGCGTGCACCGCCGGTCGCGCACGACATATGCAGAATATTAAAGGAGGAAAGAGAAAAAAATTAACTTGTGAAGCCATTTTCGTCTATCGGCGGTCCCCTCGCGTCACGGGGCTTCGCCAGCGGCGGCGGCGGCGGCGGCAGACAGACCCGCGCGGCCGCGGCGACCGAACGCCACGCACGCCGCTCCCGCCCGCGCGCGCTCGCTCGCCGGACGCACCACCCTCGCCCACACTCGTCAGACCAGGACCTGACTCCTACCAACCCCGCACAGGATTTACTGTGATTCTAACAAGTGTTTGTACACACTTTTTGTGCAGTGATTCTTAACTTGCAAAGTTTTCAACAGTGCTTTTATGTGACAGAAAGTTTCACGAGTGTGTTGATGCCAAATTCAGTTTAATAGTTATGTTATAGCTAGTAGTTTATTGAAAGGTACATAGACGATAGTGTTGTAGTGTTAGAAATTAAGTTTTGAAGTTATAAAACTTTACTGAAAAAGTTCGTCAAATTCAAGGTAAGTCTAACAAAAACTTATTTATTTATTTTATTTATTTTATTTATTTTATTATATTGGTACACAAACAGTTATAAGAATACAGAGTTTCAAACATATACAATATGAGGTTACATTTCCTTCCTATAACCGACGAGAGTGCACACTTAAGTTTAATTATTAAATTTTGAAAATATTAGCTAAGAGCTAGTTATCACTACAGTATAACATGCAGGTACGATAATTTAATAAAAAATATATAAGAATTAATATAGCAACCTGTAAATAATTAGTTATCAGATATTGACAGTTTGGCAAGTGCCCTTTTGAAGGTGGAAAGTGGCTGTCCCAAGATATCAATAAACTTATTTTCACTAACGAGATCATTGTACTTATAAAATACTTACCTCATTAAGTTTTAATACAGAAGGTGTAGTACACATACACATATTATTTACATTAGGGGTGCTAATAAAGAGTGAGAAAATAATTATTTAAATTAAATTTATCATAAAAAGGCAATACCTACTACCTACTGTACCTGATTAAATAATGTGGAGATAAACAAACAACTCTGAATCCTTTTCTTGATGTTGATACCTCTAGGAGATGCATACCTACCTATACGTAATTTCCTCAAACTTTCCAACAATTTATCCTCTTCAAACCTACCCGCATTTTTACCCTCACAAAGATTGAATAAATATTAGGAAGCAGTTTCCTTCTTGTATTCTTCTTTTACGTAAATATATTTACTGTAAATATGAAACAGTTGCTATGGTTTAATTGATACTATGATTCAGTATAAATTAAGTTCTTAATTCTGCTCAACTGCTCTTGAGTTCCTTTTTACCGTGATAAGCAGTATAGCAGGTTATCATTCTTCACCTGAGATACATTTAATTTAAACTCAGTCATTTAGGACAAAAATAAGACTCATTAACACTAAACTTTATTACAATGGATTAAAAAGATTGAAGAGTTTTTTATAAACCTAAAACCAAATTTTATATTGCACCCAAAGGATATTGTAAATCATAACAATTATTTATGGTTTAATAACACTACTGCTGAGTGCACTCTAAAATAGACAGCGGAAATAAAAAATCCATACTTGGACCGATAAATTATAGGAAGACGTTCTTTTATTGGAGTAACGAATGGTGAGATGAGAAATGGCGCAAGTTTCATCGATAAATAATGCGTTCAGTAGAGCTTCTAACGCTGGGGTTCGTCTGGATGGGGCTTTATCGCCTTACTTATCTTGCACTGTTTTAGGGGAGCATGAAGTATGGTGTCTGGGTCTTTGGTATTTTCACTAGTTTTTTAACGAATAGTAATGGTAATAGATGTAGAGCTCTACAGCCATGGAAACGAAGATTGAATTACATGACCCTAGATTGTACGGATTTCAATTCAATTCATTAGGAACACGAATTCAAAATATTAACAACTTAAACCAGCCATAACTGAAAACATTATTAAAAGCTATATAAAACAATGAAACAACACAAACGCAAAGAGTAAACAAAACGATAACCACACTGATCAAAGGGAGAGCTCCGGTGACAATTTGTCTATCATCGCAGCTTTGGTTCATCCCTCTAATACTTTGTAACATAATACCACCGGATACACCAATATGAACGTGACGGCAACAGAGGCAGTAATTGAAGAGCCTATAGTTTTGGACTCAATAAACGGAATGGTAGCCGACTGTAAGGAAATGGTTCCGCTAAATAGAATTGCCGTTGATGGCCCGTGAAATGATGTGTCGGGAGAACTGATATGTTTGATCAACTGGTTTATGGAAAATTGCTGATTCGAAGCCGGTCTTGCTTAAATTGTATTGTGTGATTTGCGTTGAAGATTTTTATAGGGATGGAGTTTTATTTCAATAGTGCGAAATAAAATATAATATGCTACGTAATCATGTAATTACATGTATGATGAATCGGTGTAAAAATTAATTTACTTAGATTTATTCATCCAATATTTATTGCTACAATTAACTTATTATTTTTTAATTCTAACTGATCTGAAAAGTTTAAAAAATATGTATAAAATTTAACATCTCACTATTCAGAAAAATAATGTAACTTCTAAAAGTGCCTCCCAATTATTTTAGTCGACTTCTTGTTGTACAAACATTTACAACTCATATTTTATTTACTGCCACAGTTTAAAAGCCAAATTATGTAGCCTATAATTTCCAGTAACAATACCGCTTATTATGGTTTTAATTTTAATCGATGGTATCTGGAGGTGTTCCCACGTCGCAGGAAGCGGCGGACTCCATGGCTCAGTAGGCTCAGTACTAACTTACTCTTTGACTATTTGTCCTTTTGTCCATGAAGCGCGACAAAGAGCGGCACCTCTTTGGTGCGATGGATCTAGTCTATCGCACTTAGTTCTTATTGCACTATTCGTTCCGGATTAGTTTCTTTTTGGAAACGCTCAGGCTCGTAAAACTCTACAAGTACTCCCATTGTTAAAGCTTGTGCTTAAACTTTCTCTACTTACTTGTTTCTAACGAGCCCAAATTGATTGCAAGTTGGATAATGGTGCCTTCGTACAGTTGGTTCTAACAAGACGTTCATTTCGTTAATTATAGGCTTGCTCTGATTGATTCCTATTTTGAAAGTAGAGCTGTTATTTACCTGGCCGGTAACGGTGCAGTCGTAGACCTCATCCATCTGTAGGGGAGTTCAAGAACACTACGACCAGAAACACCAGGGAAATTTGCATTCTCGCTTCGCTTCGTCAACGAATACCGCCTAGGACCACCCGCGTGGATTTACGAATTCACTTCAATACAAACTTTATTGCAACGAGACAGAATTGCAAATCACAAGCCTCATCTCGCTACATCGTATCGCTTGCAATAAGACGTTCTATAATCTATTCGTTTCTTACTTGCGCGAATTTCAATGTAAACCGAGAGAATAATATTGGTTCTCCTGCAGTCAGTTCCAGGACCATCGGTCAGGCTGTATAAGATGATTACAAATGATGATACACGGTGATTTTGTCGTGTGAACGTATGAACTATTTGTTGTTTTAAAATCAAATTACATGATGAAAATAATATTCCGTAGTATTTCGAATTGCTCTGTAACATTCGAATCTCATTAGCAAACGGGAGTAAAAGAAAAAACTGAGAGCAATAAATTTTAGCGAGGCTCAAGTCCAAACGTTACGGTTCCTTTTAATTTGGTTGCCATTGTCAGGGTGTCCCGCTGAGCGCTGAATTCGGATTTCTTTCGAGAATTCCAGCTGTTTTTAAACATTACTTCTTATTAGTCGATTACAAAACGAATTAACAGTAAGTTATACGCTACATAAATTCGTAAGAACAGTTGTTGATCAAAACTTAGAATTCTTATTAATTTTCTGTATTTTAAAGTTTATTTTATTTTGTGTTGGTGGGTACCTGTATCATTGGTTACAATATTATTAAAATGGTTTATTCAAATTAGTTTATTGTTTTTTTAAGGGTAATTTCATTATATTCTATTTAATTGAATATCATACTCGTATGATACATTCCAGTAAAGTAGACTGTTAAGAGTATGTTTGTGGATGCGCTGTTTATTTTAAATTATTGAAGCAATTTGAAGGGCTGGAAGGCCCTGCGGGTGAGGCCGAGATGGATGACGTTGCACTTCCACTGAGCCTCGCTCGCTGGGAGCGGACGGCTCGGCTAGAGATAAAATTAATAGTAGTCCGGCTCAGATATCGATAGTACAGATAAACTTGTTCTAGTGAACAACAAACATCTATCATACTCTGGTAATTGAAAACACGCGGCTGGTATTTTACGATAAAACAATAAACAAATTTTATTAGTTTCCTCGGTTACACTCCATTAGGGCGTGCAAAACCGGTTAACCGGTTAACCGGAAAACCGGTTAACCGGACAATATATCACGGTTTTTCATAACCGGTTTTGAGAGTTCAAAACCGGAAACCGAAAACCGGGTTTTCACCGATTTTGATCGTATTTTTATATACTTTTTTACATACATTAGAAGTTGAACCCATAAACTCTAAAAATAAAAGAATTTGTATATCGGTTGGCACAGTGATGGACACTAGATTAATGGTGAAACTCATAAAAAAGCACTAAAATATTGTATGGAAATTGAGTGACGATTTTCTGGTGCACATGCCGGCACTCTGCCTAGGCGCAGTAAAGCAAACACGACGTCAGTGACCGATGTGTGCGTGTGAGTTCACATTTTTTGCTGTATGAAAACTTATTGCTGTGTGAAAAAAGATACTCTGGGTGCACATAATTATAACGTTGAAATCTGGCCCAATAAAGCACAACAAGGTGGTCTTCATACAAACTCTAGGTAAAACAGGACTGCATTGACCGTTGTTGAAAATATAATTAGGCCAAGTGCGGGGACTGCATTCGACGTTATGGACTTTTTTCATGAAGTGTTGAGGACGTCAAATCAAATGCAGTCGTGTCCATCAATGAGTTAGGCTTTCTTTCGTTGCGTTGATATGAACAAATCTGTAATACATCAAAAAAACATTCATCATCTTACTGCTACTATAGAGTGGTCGTAAGAATCAGACGATAATTTTTTTTTTTCAAAATCTGCCTGTATTTTTAAATATACAATTATTGATGATAACAGAACGATATAAAAACACCATTAAGGTGCCACACACTTTTTTTAGATGTGATAACAGTAAGTACTATTTTAATTCTTATTTAACTTTTTTTCCTGTTCACAAAATTATTAATTTGTCATATGGTTGATTAAAAATAGGTAAGTATATCATAAAAAAATGTTTTATTCGTATGTTTTGTGGATATCTCTATCTAAGAATATGGGTTCCTTGTTTAATTAGTACTGTATGACAAAAAATATTTAAGTAATATCAAAACCGGTGAAAAACCGGTTACCCGGTTTTGAGGCTGAAAACCGAAAATTCAAAACCGGTTTTGAAAACCTTCCGGTTTTGCACGCCCTACACTCCATCTGTTGGTCTTTTTCTTTTGCATCCATTGTTCGGAACAAAATCAAAAGCTAAATCGTCAAAATTTTATGAGAGAGCAACACGTGTTTCGCTAAGATTTAGCACCAACTGCGGACCATCTGGTTGTTAGAACGTGCCGTTTCGATTCCCACAGATCACAAATATGTAGTAAAAAACTTGGGTGCGACCCGAACCGGCGACGATGGCCCCTTTTCTACTCACAACAAACAAGCAGGTAAGCGAATCTTTACGATCCTTACAGAATGAAATATGCGCAATCTTCCGAAGGATTTTACATCTTATTACTGCGGAGAAAAGAACTAGTTTATACCCATAAATTTTATAAAAGCTTCCTCACAACATTATACTCATATAAAACTTTTTCTTTCATAGGACAAACCAATGTAAGTGGTAGGGGTAAGTAAGAAAGTTCTATTTTGTGTTTACGGCACGATCGCTCTTTACGTGATGTTTGTCAGAAGTTTATTCGTTAGCAGCCCTTCATTACCTCAACTCCTGTCTATATGGTTAACTTCCTGGATGTGTGAATTGGTTCTTCTCTACATTTTGATTATGAAATAGGGCCTAATGAAAATGTATGAGTATTGGGTATCCGCTTTAAATAGAACGGTATCTTAAAGCGCAGTGAACCGTCCATCCATTTAAAATTAAAGTACCTTTCTACTGCATAATGTTCTCTCATGAATATATGAATGACCAAATAATAGAAGAATAAGAGATAACAAATATTACCAATTATTGCCTAATGGACTATTTAGTGTATCATTCATTACTATTTTGAAACGTTATCTTTTTTGGTGACTATCTATCGTTCAACTTATGATAGATCAACGATGTCAAACCATTAATGTATGAGATGGGAGTATAAAGATTCATGACCCGTGTAGCGTTGCACATGTCACTTATGTTTCTGATTCGTAACCATCTGAAAGTGTCACAACATAAATAATGCAGACCGCACAAAAGGATCTCAGAGCGTTATTCAATTAAAGGCGTATCTCTATCAATAATTTATCGTTCGTGACTGGGTTTCGGCCAATCATTCAGTGGTTCCGAGCGAGTTTAACCGGCTGTGACAGGGAACATTCCGGCGGCGGACCACCTTTTGCTCAAAGTCAAACATAGTGGCTGCGTCGACCGTCCACCGGCACCGTCGACCGGCAATCAAAATAGAGCCGAGTGAAAAGTGTCATGTCGGCGTGACGAGCACAAAGCCGTGGCGCGACCTGCCGAGCGAGTGTGACAACTCCGCGCACTCCATACAATACAAAACTTTCACAACACAACTCAAAATAGCTTCGAATTTTCAGCACAAGAAGTTAACAGCTATACCTCAGTGCAATTTGTTGTCAAGCGGGGCCCGTGGGGAAACGACTCACATAATAGTCCGGGTGACTGGTTAGGTCGAATGCGTCGGTCGGACAATCAAAACAATGATGTTATGATAGGAAGGAACGGCCGCGGCTGAGCCGTGTTTATTTTAAACACTCGCCGGCGAGCCCGGAGAAGATTATCATCCTTGTAATGTAATAACCGCGGGTCGGAGGTACGCCGTGGAGAGCTAGGTTCCGTTGTTTGACGATCTCATGGTAGATTATGTGACGGCAGAGTTCACACTTTCCATGAATGTGCAGGAAATTGAACGACTTTTGTATGTGTAACATAAGTTTGTATAAATACCTAGGTGTGATAAAGTGAAAATTTATAGTTACATATTATTTTACATAATACATATTGCATTATAAGATAATTTAAGTGGAAAAAATATATACCTAACAGCTTTTAAATTTATCATTATGGTACAACACAACCTGGTAGGATGGTATTCTACATTGTCTCTTGATTACTACAACTACACAATATAAAGTCACTATACAGAATCATATTACCCACTACATCATAACAGGTTTCAAATTATGTCTTAAGAAGATAATCTTTATGAAAATGAGAGAGCATTCTCGCGGGAACGTTATGTTTATTACAAAAATCGTGGTATGGTGTAAATAATATATATTTTCCGACGACATATTTTACTGCTTACAATAAATATTTGTCGTCAATAGGAATATTAATATCGTAATTTCGAAAGGTCCACGAACGTAGCCAGTCATTTAAGTTCACGGCGGCGCTAATCGTTACCACGTTTTATTCATTTATCTCTACGATTATGTCGTAATAAATTGTCGTTACTAGATTTTATTTTCATTCAATTTAGTGAATTTTGTGTGTTACAGGAAATTTATTAAGTCTAGGAATTTTATAGATTTCATGGATTGAATTCAGAGATAATTGAAATAATTACAAGAAATATTGGTGTAAGTACGTACTTAAATATAAAACGATGATACTTTTTAATTGGCCTTAATTTGATATAACTTCCGTGTAAAGTTTTAATTGTATTTACTGCGAATGTTATAAACCACTGACAATGAAGTAATAAAACGATGGTAAGTATTGAATTAAATGGTATTTCATGAATTATATGGAGTTGTAACGTAAAATATCTTGCGACTTTTGATACTGAACGAGCGGGTGGATCGAACTTTACTGCCAATAAAATCTTTATAGCCCATTGTCGGCAATTATTACTTAACCCTTATAACTTATGAAGTCATGAAGCTCTTCCCATACTACCGAAGTCATGTTTATAAATAATAAGTACCTATATAATTAGTACCTACATTAAATTTTTTATTTAAAATTATCAACACTCAGTCTTGCAATGATTTTGTAAACTAGAAGACTTAACTACAGATTTAAGAATCTATTAGGTATACAGAGATGAATTCAAAAAGAGTAAAATGTTTACGCTTAATCATGTACCAATTACTCCTCCGATTTCTGCTTGGAAGCGTCCACGAGATCAGCTGGAAGACTAATGTAGCCAAATAAGAACATCAAAGGCGTTGCCGCAAAAATCAATAGATAAAAGCTGCTGATAAGCTTAAACCGTCTACCAATGGATAGACGGTAAATAACCTATTTGTAATTGCCGAGCAGCGATTGTCTGTTAGTATAAGGTGGGGAGGCCATATTGGATCTTAGATATTATCTGACTTGTGCCTGGCGGAGCTCTGCTTAAGGGAGTCACTGCGTACCGCGACGCTTGCGTGTCCCCGATAATACGACTAATCTTGGTCACAGAGCTTGTTACTCGTTACCGAATAAGATATCTGTTTTGAGGAACAGTGGAGTTCCTAGATTATAAATAAATAGCTAAAGCACTAGGGCTAGAATATCATTGCATTACTTGCACAAAACAGTCGGCAAAAGTATATTTTCTAGATGGCCCCATTGGCTTTATTGAAAGGAATGCTTGCTTTATTCTACCCGCCTTCAGAGGCATAAAGTTATTTTCACAACAAAGCACACGGGTCCTGAGCTCCTTATATTGGACTTCTCTTGAGCCGTTCCATTGTAATCTTAATGCCATATTATATTAATGCGATAAACATCACTTTGGAGAGATCTCAGATTTTGTGAATCGTCTCCTACTCATTCTTCGGTATTAGCAGAAATAAGTTTATTGTAAGTCTCGATTGGTTTAATGTTACCTTAGCAACAAGGGTTTTATCATCTTAATCTTAAGAGGAAAAAGTATCAAGTAATATTGGCAGCTCTTACAAATTATTATTCAGTATTAAGTTTCCTCTTGTGCAAGAATACAAAGTGTATAAATGGGGGAGTCTGAAAGATGATCTTCAGTTTAATTGTTAGTTATTAGCTGCATCGGTTTTGCGGTAAGACGGTTTATATTGCAATTAATATTCCGTGTCTCAGTAGGTTTTTATTAAATACAAATAATGTAAGACCGCATTAAAACACTCATATTAGATGACAAAGCACGAAGATCCCAATTTAGTGGGCATTCTGTTGGGCTCGCCGCCGCGCTGCCATCACAATGAGACTCTGTGCCGTCTCTGAATAATTGCCGCATTTAACTTCACAGATTTACTATACCGTGTTGCATCACAATGGCGTATTTAGTGCGTGAAAGAAACAAAAAATCCATTGTCGTGCCCTCGACAAATAATGGTGTGGATTTATTCGTGTGTTGAGTATGTTGACGATGGCATCGCGTATATCACGGGTGTCGTTAGAAAGTGTGCAGTGTTGATGCACGTACCATATTGCTGGTCGGGTATACATACACAGTATACAGGATATGCTGGGTACAATTGTACATGTATGTGGATTGGTGTGTGCAGCGGTAAGAGTAAGCACCAAATATTCGAGTCGCTTTGTGCCGGCGGCGATGAATAATCATGGCGTTCGTAACTTTGCTTCCCGATTTATGTGCCATTTCTGGATTCCGTCACACAATGGAATGGAATAGGGCAAAACACCCAGTAACTGACCACCTTAAGGGAGTTGTTCCAGTAATTTGCCTGTAGCGGGCTCAATTCTTATCGCTTATTAAATCCGATTTTAGTTTTAAAAACTAGAATAACAGAGCTACATTCCTGAGTAAATAGCAAACATGTAGAAGTTACTCATTTTTTTATATATTTTTGCAAACAAAAAGTGGTGATTTTCCCAGTAACTGACCACTAAAATCTAGTAACTGACCACACTCGATGCCAGTAACTGACCACCAATTTAAAATGGTTTAAAAATGGAATTATCATTAAATCTTATTATTATTTATTTATTTGATTACTTCATGTAATAGTACCGATCCTCTGGTCTCTCTTAATGTGTGACACATCACTTTTGCACAAGATTTCTTAACTGAAAAGTGCATTAAATTAACTAATCAGCTTAATGCAAAATTTAAATGATACTTTATCCTAATAATCAACCATTTATTTATTAAAAACACAAGTTTTTGCATTTTTGTTAAATACTAAAAACAAAAGAATAAACACATATGCACATAGTGAACACGCATTTTAAATTTACAGCTTTCAGGGAGATTAAGAGGCCCCAATGTAGTACCTTCAGATAAGTCATAGAAAGGGCGATTTTGTTTGTCCGGAACAAGCCAGGATCAGTGGGACAGGCCCATGAAGCATTCATGGTGCCAGAAACGAGCATTTTCTTAAATATAAAGTAGCGAATCCAAGCGCTAAAGCGGGTCTTTTCCATATTCGGTATCAACTGATGAGGAGGAGGAATCGTGGCGGATTGTATTGTCGGCCTGGGAAAACATGAATTCCCCGCCGCCGGAAAAGTAGGCCCTTTCCCCGCCGGTCCTTTCAGGGATGTAGGACCAGAAACAGATGGTTTTCATTTTTGCTGAAACCCCACCCAGAGACTTTCAGTGCGGCTTAAAGAGTCATTGAGGCTAGCCATTGTAATTATGACCGAATCAGATATTGGTGGTTAGTTTTTCAGGATACAAAGATGGATGTCTTGACGAACGGGATTTCAATGACTTTGTTGAGGATTCAATTGGAATATTTATGATGCTCTTGAAACGTGCTTTCGCAGGTAAGTATTTGGCCAAAGACAGGAGTAGTAATTTCTGCAAGTGGGACATGGAATCTTCGCCTCGTTGAAGAGGCGTCACTGAAGCAGAACATCGGTGTACTTTCTGCATTTTCCGCTGCTGGACTAATGTGTCCGAAAATGATGATATAGCGTTGCCAGTGGATTCCGGATAGTTGTGGTATCGGTTCCAAATGGCTGGGGTGTTGGTCGTGGTAATAACTTATAGAAGAATGCCCCATTTCTTGTGTGCCAATTTTACCGTTCTGTTTGAAATCCGTTGGCCGTTCATAATGCCATTGAAGGTCGTGTTGGTGCACCAGCTGAGGGTGCTAGCATTGTAGTGATTCTATATTTTTCCTATTTTGCTGAAGTGGCTTTGCCTGTCTTTGGAAAAATGTGGAGGCGCGTTTCGTCGGCAACGTATATTCGGGTTGGGTCATTAATAGCGTCATTGAGGTCTTGTTCACCAAGTGCTTTTGTGCTCGGGGAACCAATTTCATCTGGTACACAAGCGCTGGCATTGGTTACGTACTCCTTCAGCTGTTCTGAAGATAGCATTTGAGTATTTTTTCATAGAGTGAGATGGTGAAAGCCATTTGTCTCCTGGTCTTGCATTTTTGAAGGGACTGCTCCAAGGATTATCTTTAAGAAAGAATGGTGACATCTGTCTTTATCCTGAAGAATCCACATTATCCTCGGCTGATAGTATGCTCCACTAGCGTTTATATCTTCCTTATCAGCTAATACCGAATCTGGAACAAACTTGGACTTTGTGTTTGAATTCCCTATATTTTAAAAGGTGCTTGCATGTCACCCTGAATTATTTTGGAATGTCTTGTTGATCCTAGTTTGTCTCAGACAAGTGGAATTGCCTTTTCTATACTTTTTTTGCTATCTGGGCGCTTCTTCATCTCGCTGAAAGCTGTAAAAATATGTCATATATAACAATACCAGTAACTGACCACCAATTACCCAATAACTGACCACCTATGTCAGTAAATGGAAGGAGTGAAGATAGAATGCTCATATTTTGACACAAGAAAATGGAACATATGAGCTTTAATATTACGTTCTTATTTTGCCTAAATTCATCTTTAACCAAAATTCCCAATAACCGACATAGGTGGTCAGTTATTGGAAAATCGCTGTTTTGTCGTCCAGTAACTGTCAACCCCTTTAAAAACAATCCAACGGGAAATAACAAGCTGAATCTTATCAAAAACGTAATCTTTATAATTAAATCTATATGTTATAATTTTTTCTTTCATTGATTTCAATTTTTTTAAAGGTAAAATTTACGATTAAAAAATTCACTTACCCTAACAAATACGTTAGTCACAACTGCAATTTACTCGCTTCGCGCGCCAACTGAACTTTTTCGATCGCTCACTATCCATCTGTTGGCGGCTGGCAAAATCTTTTGTATCAGTAATGCTCTCAATGAACCACAAAATAGACTGGATGTTCACTAGATGGCCCTGCTTGGCTATATTTCTTATTTATTGGAGTTGAAGTCGAAGGTGGTCAGTTACTGGCACATGGTCAGTTACTGGGTGTTTTACCCTATTTAGAGCAAGAATTTTTACACTTCGCGTTCACAGCGTTTTTGTTTTACATGAGTAAGTACCTTGCTATGTTATTACAAAAGTTGGTAATTTGATGTTTAAAACATGTATGTACTTACTTACATTATGTATACTTAATTACACGACCAATTTTGGATGCAACCGCGAATCCTTTTTTGTTAAGTATATATATATAAGTACTTAAGAAGTACGTAAGAAATATACTGTACCTTTATTGATAATTGAACAATAGCAAAGACATTTTCTGGAAAATACAGCATAAGGTTTGTAGGAATTTTTATAATTCGTAACTCTTGAAGTCATTGTCGCCGTCGGTCGTGACGCCAGGCGTCTTCGCAATAATTCAATTCACACTGTGGCAATATACATTTTAAGCGATCACAGACTGCAAAGTAAATTCAATTTTAAACTTTGTCAACTAAGGGCGACATACAAATGAACAATCTAATACATATCAGAAAACTTTGTTTCGTGTGAGAGAACCGAAGCCTTGAAGGATTTATGTTAAGCAACACAAGTATTATTCTGTTCACTAACGATGTTTTTGCTAACAAGTCTCCTAAGCCACTCCTTGTTACGGAGATAAAGATTACCATCACTGAAGTTTTTATAGCTTTTTAATTACAAACTCGACGGTGAGAAAAGTTGCTAATCTGACTTTTCTATCTGCTACGGCATTCAAAAAGTTATTTGCCTTTACTGGAAAAGTAAGTACATAGGTAATATTGGAAATACATTTTGGTTAGTGAATGAGATAGATTAGATATTATGATTTTATCTCATTATTTTTATAGGTACTTAACAATAATACTACAGACTTGAGATAATTACATACAATATATGTAGAAGTCAAACAGGTAGCCCTTCCCATGCTTAAAAATAACGCTTTAAAAGCCACACGGCCCTCTTCCGTGGATTTTGTGTGAAGCAAAGAACATAAGTCGGTTTAATTGGCAAGCGAAAGAGTCGCGTGTCGGTGGCGGCGGCAGATAACGCGAGTCACTGGACTTAGCCGTTTTAAAACATAAATAAACTGCGGCTTTAAACATAAGCCGCTTAACCCAAGGTGCGACTCCATTTTCACCTCAACTTCAGTTACAAACTTTTTGGAGTAGTTTACAGTTTCCGCCGCTGACTGAATCCCCGCCGAAAGTTCGTGATTAGCAGCTGAAATAAACTATTGCTTCCACCTGAAAATGTTTATGTATTTTCGCGTAGGAGAAATATAATTTCATAAGTCGCATTAAGTATATTAACGTTCCCAAACATCATTCGGGGATTGGGGAGCTTCCCGCATGCCGTATGCTGCACCTTTACAACCAGCCAAGCGCCCTAAGTCTCTTCAACTCGTAGCTTTGCGGTTTGTGCAACTTTGACATCAGCTTAAGGTTTTCATTTGGGAATGTCTGGAACTGTTTCAAAAGACGCTTCATTACTACCGCATGCGAAATGTTTATCTGCACACGCGATTACTGACCTTATGAGTGGACAAGGGCAACATATTTCATTCACACACTCGACGTGCGGTGCACAATACACCCGTCGGACAGTATCGAGTTGCACGTCCACTACACTGCTCATTGAGTCGTATTTCCTATGAAACGCTTTAAACTGGTTACAATAATGGAATGCATCGCGATAAATTGAGGCGGAATGAGAAGCCTTTGAATATTCCATGAGGTGGTGTGTAATGAGAAAGAGATACGAATTGTTTGTCAAATATAGCAACTACGTGTATTGAATTTTATGCGCAATGATTTATTGCATTTATTGAAATACGTACCTATAGATTTGCAATCACAGACAGTCAATTCACATTACATTATCAGGGATGACAATGTGAATTGGTATTTTCAAAATCTGCTAAAAACGTAAAACAAAGACTATTTTTTTCACCGTCGAACGTCAACTACAAGACGTTGCCCTTGTTTTTCGTTAAAAGTCGCTGAGTCGCCGTCTGTGGTAGTTTCGTGCTCGAAGCAGATCCATTAATGTAGTGTGTGCTGCGCCGCCGCCGCCGCCGCCGCCGCCAGCAAACAAATTATGGATGCAAACACGAGGCAGCACGCGAGCCGAGCCACTAGAGATGTGAAACAACCGAGAATATCACCGAATCGACTCGCATTCAAACGTGCAATTTCAAGTCATTAGAAGCACTAGTCTGTTGACATAAAGCAACTATGCATCTTACCTACGTGATGAACCCGAGTGCACGTTGTTCTCTGGTGAAGGCTGTTGAAAATTATACACCTAAAAGATTCGTTTATCAAACAATATACAAACAAGATGGAATGTCAAGTGGAGATATCTCGTTTTTATGCGTCGCAATAAAACGCACCCCTCAAAAATGAGCTACTATTACGAAGCTCTAAAATTAATAACGGTACACATTCAAATGTGAAATTTTTATCAAGTCCATCTGATAACGTTACTGAACGCTTCGATCCATTCTCCGACCTCTATCAGCCTTGGAACTCTTTCGCTTACGTTGTCAATTTGGTAGCTTCTCACTCCAGGGAGGCCCGAAGTCGCCCCTGCAAAATTTGATAAATGTTATTGTTATTTCCAAAGTCAACACAGGTAATTGTTTTAGTGTTTGCCCTTGCTACAAAGCAGTACAAGCAATTTCGTGAGAATCAATTTGCCTTTGTAATGATAAAAATAAACGTTTTGGAATTTGTTTGCTGGAACTTGTTCCTCGTAAGTAATTTGAGGCACGCCTCGCCGCTACAAATTATACGGACTGAATGAAGGTAGCATGAGAAGCTTAGATAGGACGAAAGTAAGGATATTATGGTATACATTTTCTCGTGCAGCAGTGTGCTAGTCGGGGGATTATCTTACCCAGGGGGTGGGGGGGCGATGGCGGGCTCGGGGTGAATGTAAATTCTACTAATTTCTAAGTCTCATAGTCCTGTCATGCACCGTCTACAGTTTTCGCTTACTGAACGTTCACTATAGGAATATGTCTTCTGCTATTAGCACCTGTGAATGTATCGCTTTAATATTAATTTATGTAATATCTGTTCAGGGATTTCAGTCGGAACGATCGGAACTTGGCAACTGTCGCACTCCATGAGAGGATGTGAGAAATTTCGCTTCTATCCGCTGTCGATGATATTGCATTACTTAGGTTGGAAGATACCTATATTGTATATTTTATTCACATATTTAAAATTTGAAATTTATCTTTGCTTTCTTATTAAATCTGGTCGTAAACGAGGGGTAAAAGGACCATATCGACGTTGACGATAGGCTTATTTACGGGTGTAAGTAGGTATTTAATAAATTTTATTATGCACTGTTTTGAATGTCGATTTTATGTAAGTACCTAATATTAACCTTAAAAAAAACATCTCTCCTACTGAATTGTAAAAAAATGGATGATCCTATTTCCCGTAATCAACAACTGTTTTCAACTTCAATTAGGTATGTTTAATATTGAATGCTGCTATTATAAAATTACTTACGCTCCAATAATGTACATAGAATCGGATAACATAATTATAAATAGTTGTCGATGCGTGGCGCTGCGGTCGAGAGCGAGGCAATAATTTACGCTAAGCAAACTAATTAGACCAATAAGTGTAATAAATGGTATTTTCGCTTTTATGAATTAGCCGCATATTACCAGTTGCACCGAGAATGTGACCCAGCAGGGGTCTGGGAGAAACTTGCGGGAAAAAGCGAAGTTACAGAAGCCTTGCTCCGTCCACTGAAAGTTTTCAACTTGCCGAGGTGAGATCCACTTCTCTGGATATCTTTTAGCAACTTGCTAAGTACTAGTTTGTGAGCGTGGTGTGTAGGTGCCTCGCCTGCTAATTGCGTGAAGAGTTTTAATAAGAGTGCTTTTAACGTAGATGAAGAGAGTCATTTTGAGATTAGAGATGTAGAGATTTACATTAATTCATATCATAAGACAAGAGTTCAGTTTTTTTACAGTTTATACAAAAATAAATATTTAACAAACGGCTAGGAGTGAAAATGTCGTTAATAATTTTAGTTCTTTATTGTGAGTAGAGAGCCTCGATCAGAAATTAATGAAGCACAAAATGTAGGTGTATCAAAGAGGAGGTGAACGTTACTAGAACTGTTGAACACGTGGAGCGTGCAGGCTGCATGCGCTATCTGTCCAGGCACACCCGGCTTGTAGCTGTCAATTAAGCGTGGACCCCGGGCGAAGTGTGCCCCAGACCTACACCACCCTATAACTCCAGCCGTAGCTATAGCGGAGCCAGGGGCCAACCTACACTGGCCGAGAAGTCGCATAAATGAGAAACAACCGTTTAAAAGCGGGGAATTCGATTTGTGAATTCACCTTCGAAAGTTTTTTGGGCCAATTTTCTATTTTCCTCTGTAATGGAATTATTTGGTAAGTTAACAAGGTCGTATATTTTTAAAGTTGAAGAGCTGCCGTAAATACTTACGAGGCATCAGTTTCCTAATGATATTTGTTCAGCACTTGCATTAAGTCTACTTGAAACTTCTCACCTGGCTCTACACGCCGCGATGTCACCTCGCGTGGCCACTCTTCACTAGATGTCACAAACAAACTAATAGCCAGCAGAGGTGGACTGTCAACTAGCGCTGATACTCGTCCGATGACTCCAGTAGTGTTGTGCTAAGTGAATTCTTCAGCTTTGGCCTAGAGGTTATTTTTGCTTGTCACAGGCGGCTGCGGTCCGATACTACATCGAGCTGCACTCAACACCGCTCTTAACTAATGGTCGATTGGAATGGACTGTGATATGCGAGAGGCCTCTTAAAGGCTGGCGTGCGGTGAGGATTCTTGTGCCAGTTTTATGCTACTGCTCTTTTTGAAACGCCTGCATTCGACTGTTGATGTTGAGAGCGATACGGCTTGCTTTAATGTTGCAGATGGGATTTCTGTTTTTCTTTTTTTCGTCCTTATACTTCGGTTGAAGTGGAGAATTCTTTAAAAGGTAAAGTTTATGTTAATCATAGAAGTAATAAAACACAACTATTTATTTTACATGTTGCGCTGATTAAAGATAATAAAGGTTGAAGCCGTCAAATTTGTATACCGAGTAGGTACCTAGTAACTTCGTGGAAATTTGAATCCGAAGCAATAATACTGTCAAGCAAGCGGTTGCCCGGCGAAATCTTTTCCGCATGAGTCAAGCGAAGCGCATTGCGGCTTGACTTTTAATAGATTACCGAACAGAAAACCAATAGTTTGGATAGCAGCATACATATTTTAGAATGCACCTCATCGATTGGTGCAATCGCGTCACGTAGACAGACAGACAGGAGTGCACCCTTCACCCGCGGCTTCAATTTAGTTAAAAGTGGAAAGCGAGTGTGGCGAGCAGGCGTGATCTAACTTCACTTCGTGGTTGAATTTTGCGAGTGCATTCCTGTCTGAATCCCGCCAATCGGCATCGACAGCTTAAGTTAAACATGTGGCACAAACATATCCTACAGAAATAGGCAACATAGTATTCAAACTTCAGTCACGTGAGTTCATTATATTTTGGAACGTCGCGTTTTATATACAAATGTTATAATAGTAATTATGTTCTCTTCTTTCAGTTGGTTGTTTATAAACATATTTACTGCGCTCCGTTACTTTGTTAAGTATATTAAATACTTATTTTAGAAATAAATGCATTTTGTATGAAATTGTTTCTCCCCGGAGTGGTAGAAATGTTTGCGGATAAACAGCATCAAGTTTGTTTAAATTTTGTGTCGCTCCGAAACGCCACCATTGAGAAACTTTGCAGCCGTAGAAGCTTATATACCTCAGTCTAGAACTAAGTTTTTGCTCTGTGTATCAAAATGTCTTTTGGGAACGAAAACCAGCTTGCTAAAGTGCCTATAACAAGAGTTTTCCTTAAAATTTCCAACTTACTCCCGTGGAGCCCCGTTTATATTTTCCATCAAAGTTAAAATAAGTTTTCCTCATTAGGTTACTAACGATATGTCTCACTGGACTATTATTATTATATTTGGGTTATTAATAATTGATGAATGGAGTAGATAAGTGCCTAATGGTGGTGAATTTTACGGGCAGTAGCTCTATTAGACTACACGTGAATTCGTGTTATTGACATTTCCCAAAGATGTTATCAATCGATGTTGGCAACAGAGGGTCACGTGGACGCCGGCGACATGTGTTTCATAGGCTATATCTTGTTTCATTGTGAGGTCCCATATGACAAGCGATTGTGGACTTTAAATGCAGGACAGTAAGGGGCCTATGAGGGACTTGTTATGTGAAACAAGTTATGGAGCTGTCACTCCCTTGCCTCCCCTGTACAATATTACCATACGGTCACCCGCCGGCTCTGAACAAAACACCTTTTTAACTTTTAAACCTGACATGACAATGATGCGTGAACATTCTGACAATGCCCCGTTAAAGTCCAAATAGGAAGTGAGTCCTGCTTAGTATTCATGTTGAAGTTATGTTTACATGGAGTACTTATGGTTTATATTCAGTTGTGCTTAGTCACCAGTCACATCACTAGTCAGTCGCTAGTGTCACAACACGATGGGAAGAATTTACATTACAAGTATTACAACCCCAACATTAACACTTACTGCTTTAATAGCTGCACAAGAAAACTTTGGTAATATTATAAAAACTTTTATTAATGATTTAGGGGAAGTGAATGGTAATTTTAATTCACTACGCCAAGGTTTATAAGGCGGAATTCCCGTTGTATATGTAAAAACTTTCGGAAAGCTAATGTATTATTTTATTATATTGGGTTGTTTCATTTATTATGTTTGTTCCTGCGTTGTTTGGCTCAAAATCAGTCAAGTGCAAGCTTTTATATTAACTATATGCTTCACCCGTTGCTCTCCAATTCAAATTTTGTAGCCCGAGTCATTCCCGACTCACTAAGGTAATAAAATATAAAATAAAAATAGTCGTAATTCCCCCGCCATGTTAACAATTTCCGTAGTTTCGTAATCGGTCGTGTGCTTGGGACAAGAAGAGATATATGTTAATGTTTGAAAGTGTTTTATATAATTAAGCAGCTTAGCTACACGTGTAATCAATTAAGCCGGCGCAGTGTAAGCAAATAGCTGAGTACGAGCTGGTATGAGGCTGCCAGTACGAATGTCATTAATTTAATTTATATTCTCTGGAGCGACACCTACGCCTGTCTCCGGTGTAATTGGTTTGGTTGCTAAAGGTGCATTCACAATACATAGCTTTATATTAGAGTGCAGACAGTAATATTAAATAATAGACGACCTAATGGCGTAGTGGTTAGTGACCCTGACTCTTATGCTGAAGGCCCCTGTTTTGATCCCCGACGGGGCAGATATTTGTTTAAAGACAGATATTATTTGTAATCGGGTTTTGGGTGTTAATATGCGTATCTATGTATCTGTGTAGAATAATAGCTATCGGATACCCATATACAGGCTTTATTAGCCTTCTTCTATCTCTATGATAATACTCATATTATGTATAATCATTTGTATGTTCACTACTTGCTTTCTTTTCATATTCCTCACCTAAAGTTATGCACCTACTACATACTTAATATTTAATTTAGCATGAATTTTTGAGCTCTATTGTCCATTGTCAAGCTCGTTTTGAATAAACCCACCAAAACACACACCATTTTAAGGCAAATCTATTTATTCAGGTGTTCACCTCAGACTCCATTTAAGTCGGGCCGGGAGAGAAATATGTGTGTAATTGCCCTAAGTTATAATAATGTAATGCGCAGTCAGCCCATTAAAAACGATTCGAGACCGGGCTCTGTCGAAGTGCATGAGAATAGAAATAGAAGTGAAGATCAGAAAACATTTAGAGTTTTATCTTTTTACTTTTTTAGTGACAAATATGTAGGTATAGATCTTTGGTATTTAAATTGCAATTTAAGGTATTAGCTTTGATAATTTTAGGAACTAATAACTAGGTAGGTACTTAGAAGTTTCAATAAATTTAGAGGTACACTAATTAAAAACGACCTTTTCCGATATGTCCTTGTCCTGCAAATAAGCTATCCGATAACGGTAAATAACCATAATAATTTTAGCGATCTTTTGTTTCAGGTAAGGACTCGCTAGCAACAGTTTCCGAATGAGTATGTAATCTGAAGGTAAACTATCTATTTTAAGTACCTATTGCAAAATGTATGGATAATGGCTAAATATGAGAAGATATGCTGTCACTGTCTAAATCATATTAACAGAGAGCATGTCTTTTATCCCAGAGGTAGCCATTATCCAGACATTGTGAAACAGGCCCTAAGCCATCTCCATGTCTGTGAGTTTGTTTCTTTTCCTACTCAAGTGAGTGTAGAGCGGCGCGGGCGCATATCGTGCCGGTTTAAATACCACCTGTAGTTCAGTGAAACAACTCATCCAGCAATTACCGAAGCTCCGACTCTAATGGCGCTCTATCATTAGAATTTATCGTCAAATGAGCTCCAAAGTATTTATTTGAATTTCAATAGCCAACATTAGCATAGAGTTCGTACTCATTTAGTGGCTGCTCGAGGAGTTATGCTGATTACAACGACGACGCGACGGAAAGTGGTAGACTCAAGTTTATTCCATGTAAATTTGATGGTGTTTTAGTATGCTATCTCTTTCTTATTCATAAACGTATGAACGCCTCACGCAATGAACTCACTATATTTACAGACTACACTGCGTCCTCATACTTGAGAAACAGGTTTTGAATGGCTTTTCAAATTGATTTTAATTTTAATATTCGGTCTGTTTAACTTCTATTAATTTCGCTCAAGATTTCCGGAACGATCG
Organism: Plutella xylostella; assembly: GCF_932276165.1. Taxonomy (NCBI): domain Eukaryota; kingdom Metazoa; phylum Arthropoda; class Insecta; order Lepidoptera; family Plutellidae; genus Plutella; species Plutella xylostella. The sequence goes on from NC_063988.1 coordinate 5,073,467, forward strand.
TCCACTTTAGCAATTAATAGAATGGGGACATTAATTATAAAATTATTTTGTTGGACACAAAAATGTATTATTTAATTAGGGCAATTTAAAGTTTTTACACTTTTGACGTATTTTATTATACCTGCTACAAGTTTACTCGGATATAACTACGATTTTACGACCGTTCATTGTAAACCTACTGAAATCCTTAACTACTTTTCATACAACATTTTCAATTACTTTACTGATATACTAAAACGCCTTTATTTTTGTCTATTATCAGTATTATCCTGTGATAAACCACAACTCCTTAAATAATAGTAGGTTCGGTGTAGGAATACCGATATTACCGATACGTCAGGTTTGAACTGATGGCGATGGGAGTGGTAATTACAAGGAACCACAGCTATTAATAACATGAATCATGTACAACAATTTGCATTAAATTTCAATTCTCCTAGCCGATTAAACTTTCAATAAGCGTGGCGTAATGGATTTTTATGAACTACCGGGGTGATGTTTATGAATTTATTTACTTTGATCAGGTTCAATGCAGCGAAGCTGTCTCGTAATGAGGGTAGTCTTGATAATTCCATGAATAATTAATTGTGTCCTGCCTTATTTATTAGCTTTCAAACTGAATAATTAGGTATACAGTCTTGATAAATCCGTTTTTTTATAATGATTTTCACAATGAAAAAACATGATTAAGTATAAATTATAATAGGTATAATACAAAACGTACTTTTTACTGGTAAGAAATTCAAAACACTTAACCCTATAACATACTAATCATACCACTTTTGCAACATCTGTAATGTTAATTAATATGCCTACATTGAGGTAGTGTCAGCGCCGGCCTCGCCGCGTCAGCCAAGTGTCGGTAACGTGAGTCCAACACGAATTCTTTAATTCTCCTTCCCAGATGAGCGGTGCATTGTCCGCCGACCTGGTGGCCACGCCCAGCACTTCGGAAACCGGTCGCTGATTGGTCGGAACCACTCTTTGTTCTTTCCTCCAGCTCAGTTAGTGCTCCCCAACTAAATTGTGAGCACTAATGAGATCATGAATGACGCTTTGTTTTACGCACAAACCTGACATCGAATCTAAACTAAATAGCTGTGCTGATATGCGGAAGGAGGGCATAGGGTTGTGAGTTGTGAGAGCCATTCTAAAAACAAAACACAACCGTGCATTGTTGAGAGCAACTGCATGCATGGGGTTAAGCATTACAGAGGGTCCTTTGTATGTTGTGGGGAATTTTATGTTAAATATTTTTTAAAACCTCTCAAATTATATAGTTTATGAGCTGTAGCCATTTAAAAAATACGCGGTAAAATGCCGTAACAGACGATCTAGTGTTGAGCGCGCGTGGAATGTGGTGGGCATTTTGTTTCGTCTCGATGTGATTTTAATTTTATGACCAGACCAGTCATTTAAATGTGTGTGAAAAGGGAGCTTACATTTAAACGCTTCCAAATGGTTTGACTATGTTTCTCAGCTTTAGATCAGTTTGTTTGCAAATTTATTTTCTGGTAGAGCTTTTTTCAGAGCTTAAATCTCTGCTGCACGGGAACACGTCTGCGGCGCAGTACAGGGACATGGAGAGAAAAGTGAAACGGGGAGTACGACGTGATAAAAGAAAGTGGGGAGATGACTTGGCCAGAAAAGCCGAAGATGCAGCGTACAAGGGAGATACCCGTACACTCTACCAAGTCATAAAAGAAATCACGCGGAAACCACGAAAACCCTCTCGCCCTGTTAAAGACAAGACAGGAAAGCTACTGTGTGAGCCTGACGAAGTATTGCGAAGATGGAAGGAGTACTTTCAGGAGTTACTCAGAGTCGACCAACACGATGGGGTAGAAGCCGAGCTGAACTGCGCAAGGCACACTCAGAATATAGACTTCGACGCTAGTCCACCTTCCATAGCTGAAATATTAGCTGCGGTCAAGAAGCTCAAGAGTCACAAGGCACCAGGACTCGATAATATTTCAGCGGAAATGCTCAAAGCCGATCCGCTTGCAACAGTAGGCATTCTGAAACCAGTCCTCGAAAAGATTTGGGAGACAGAGAAGATACCCGAGGAGTGGAAGAAGGGGGCAATCGTCAAACTCCCAAAGAAGGGCGACCTAAGTGACTGTAGAAACTGGCGAGGGATCACATTACTGCCTATAGTGTCCAAGATACTAAATGCCATCATCCTCTACAGAATCCAAAACCGGGTAGATGAACATCTTAGGAGTGAACAGGCAGGATTCCGCAGGGGAAGAAATTGCACGGACCAAATCAACACACTCCGCATAATTCTGGAAGCATCAACCGAGTGGCAAAAGGCCCTTTTCCTGACATTTGTGGATTTTGAGAAGGCCTTTGATAGGGTACACCAGTCAGCGATATGGGATACGCTGAAATATTTTCACGTTCCGAATAAAATGCGAAACCTTATTAAGGAAGCCTACAATGGCTACACTTGCCAAGTAATCCACGAAGGGAAGCTGAGCGAACCAATAAGCCCCAATATTGGCGTCAAGCAGGGCTGCATGTTATCCCCACTACTCTTCATCATGATTACCGAAGTAATTTTGGATATGATGGAGCAGAATGGCAAAGGAGGTTTGGAGGTTTGGATTGGTCCGATGGAACATCTTTGGAGTATCTCGCTTTTGCGGACGATCTTTGTCTTTTCTCCGAAAATAGCGCTGATATGCACAGGGGCGTATTTAAAGATTGCGCGCCCTGGGCTCCTGTAGTTTTCCGCCCCATCAAGGAATGAAAGAAAACAAAAAGAGCAGTCAGTGTATAGTACCTATCGACCTTCATATGTATAAGAACATTGTGGTAATGATATCTTCCGAACAAAAAAAAAGATTTTTCTGAATGGACGAGTACATTTTAGAACTTTTAGAAATATTTTTTGGCGACTGAGTGAGGCTATTTTTTTCTTTAGATTTCCTTAATAAATACAGAGGCGAGAGAAAAAAAAAGACTATTCCACCGGTTCAAAAAAAAAACAAAGGCCGGCTTTCATACTTAAAAAATCCAGCACTGCTCATCACCAAAATACCTCGGAGTGACTCTGGATAGATCCCTCACGTACAAAACCCACTGCCAAAACACCAAGAAGAAAGTCAGCTCCTGAAATAAACTTCTGCGACGGCTTTCTTCTACTAACTGGAACGCCTCTCTGCAAGTTCTACGAACAAGTAGCTTAGCACTCTGCTTCTCAGCCGAATTTGCCTGCCTCATATGGGCAAGATTCCCATTCCTCAGAGCCAGAAGACAAAAGTCTTCAACCAGTGCGTCCTGCCAGTGATGACGTATGGTGCAGAGACGTGGACACTGACGGTAGGACTGGTCCACTGATTTAAAGTCGCTCATCATGCTATGGAGAGAGCTATGCTTAGGGTTTCCCTGATGGATCGTATCAGAAATGAGGTTATCCGTCAGAGGACTAAGGTTACCGACATATATATGTGGGAGTGGAACAGAACGCAAGGTGAAGTATCCATGACGACGAATAACAGAGGAGCATAGAGTGAAAGCAGAGTGTGAAAAGACGTAAAGACGTAAAGACGATTAAGTTTGGTATAAATAAAACGACGTGATACATCATTAAAATACTACTTTTTATTTATCCCCACAAATTGGGCCGAGTGTGGGAGTGGAACAGAACGCAAGGTGAAGTATCCATGACGACGAATAACAGAGGAGCATAGAGTGAAAGCAGAGTGTGAAAAGACGTAAAGACGTAAAGACGATTAAGTTTGGTATAAATAAAACGACGTGATACATCATTAAAATACTACTTTTTATTTATCCCCACAAATAGATAGCTGTCAAAATATGCAAGCTGCAGTGGTAGTGGGCTGGTCATATCTGCCGAAGAACCGATAACCGTTGCGGTAGACGAGTTCTCGAGTGGAGACCACGAACAGGCAAACGCAGCGTGGGACGCCCTCCTGCCCGCTGGACGACCTTAGGCGGGTTGCCGGTAGTGGTTGGATGAGGAAGGCCGAGGACCGAGTGTTGTGGCGCTCCTTGGGAGAGGCCTACATATGTCCAGCAGTGGATGATTATTGGCTGATGATGATATGGACAAAGTCCACGCATGCTAGAGAAGTCGATTTTGCTCTTAACAACACAGTTTGTATAGTAACGGGATACCTCAAACCGACACCGCTCTACAAGGTCTACTCTCTGGCTGGGATAGCACCCCCTAGCATACGGCGAAAAGTGGCATGTTCTGTTGAGAAAGGCAAACAAGAATGCGACTCCAGAAATCCACTTTACTCACATACTGCCGCACCTTCCCGCCTTAAGAGCCGCAAAGCGTTTCTAAATAGTGAGAAAACCCACAAAACGCAAGGCTAAGGCTCTGGTAGGAAAAGCAGCCCCAGGATCCTTTCCTATCTCTTGAGGAAAACCTTGCTCCCGGTATCAGTCTCCCCTGGCGTATTTGGAAGACCCTAAATCGGTTGCGAGGAGAGGCAGGCTGCTGCAAGGACAATCTTTGCAAGTGGGGCTATACCGTTGGGACCCACCTACCTAAGCGACTGTGGTACCGCCCCCCTGACTATGGAGCATGCATGTACTCTCCTGCCCCCTGTGCCCTTCCACTTGCACTCGGGAAGACTTACTCCAGGCCAACCAGAATGCTATCAAAGTTGCTTCGTTTTGGTCTGGACAAATTTAAAAATTCGCATGTTCACTGACACGAAAGAAGAAGAAGTGTAGAGTACCTACCGACCTACATATGTGTATAGGAACATTGTGGTGATATAGATCCTGTTTGCATACATAATGATATCTTCCGAAGAAAAATAAAGATTTTTCTGGATAGACGAGTACATTTAGAACGTTTAGAAATAAACTTGTGCAGGGCGGGCGACTGAGTCAGGCAAAAAAAATATGGATTTCTTTCATGAAAATAACTACCAAGGCGGAAAAAAATTAGACTGTTCAACCGGTTCAGAAAAGAACGAAGGCGGCTTTCATACTTTAAATCATATTTCTTAAGACATGAAATTAACATTTGGAAAGATGGCTCAGGGCCGTTCTAGGCTTACGTCCTAAAATATATATCTGTACTTTTTTAATCCTCCAACCTAAAGTCCAAGGGCGGCCTACCGGCCGCCCTTCGCCGCCTGCCGCCCCGGGCTGTAGCCCTTTTAGCCCTAGGGTAAATACGCCCCTGGATATGCAAAGGAAACTCAATGACCTCGTCCATTTGGGTAACCGAGTGGGCATGCATGTCAACAGAGAAAAGACAAAGTCAATGCGAGTAATGACTGCGGACCGTACTCCATTTAAAATCAACGGCCAACCAATTGAAGATGTTGACACTTTCACCTACCTGGGAAGCAAAATCACACCAAATGGTGGAACTGACGAGGATATCGGCAACCGCATTAACAAAGCCCGTGGAGCTTTTGCCATGTTAAGCCCAGTGTGGAGGTCTTCCGCATTCCGTCTCCAAACCAAGATCCGCCTGTTCAACGCGTGCGTAAAGACCGTTCTCCTCTACGGTTGCGAAACTTGGAAGAAAACGGTTCAAACCACGAACAAGCTACAGGTTTTCGTAAACAGATGCTTACGCAATATCCTAGGGATCCGTTGGTTTGACTTTGTCTCCAACGAGGAACTTTGGCGCAGAACACATCAAAAACCTGTAGCAGAAACCGTAAAAGAACGCAAATGGAGATGGATAGGACACGTTCTCAGGCGTACTGAAGACGTCCCAAAGGAAGCGCTAACATGGCACCCCGAGGGCGGTAAACGAAGACTCGGCAGACCGCGAGAGACATGGCAGCGCTCTGTGAACAAGGAAATGGGCCAGGCGGGGATGTCTTGGGCGGATGTCTCTGAGCTGGCCCAAGATCGTAAAGAATGGCGGCGCTTCACTTCGGCCCTTTGCTCCCCAGCGGAGATTGGGAATAAGTAAGTAAGTAAGTAAGAGCTTTTTTCTACAAAATTTTGTGTTACTCACAGAGTTAGCCAGTGGCATTATCGCCTAATTATAAAATCCCACGCTCGAAGTCTAAGGCCATGTTCGAGATGTTTGACTGTACGTATAAAAGTGTTACAATTACCGTTAATATGAGGGGTATTGTTCTCCTCGAAGGCATATTAGGATGTTTCTAGAAAGTAGTTGGTGAGTGTCCAATTACAGCGTTTATACGTCGGATGTCCATAGCGTGTGCGTGCTACACGCTGGACCATCATTGTTACACATTTACTTGCCGCATTATTACCGGAATTACGAGTGCTAATATAAAATTATTGAATAATTAGTGCTATTATTTTACTCGGCTACAGTGCGGTTTTGTTGTAGACTTAATAAGAGCTTTAAAGCTTTGATTTTACTGCCGCCCACCTGGCTCATATTGACTGCATGTGAACTCACTAGTTGACCTGGATAACTGGGACCTGGAAGTGGAATACTTCTATAAGTAAATCGAAGGTTGGCTGGTCGAAAAGGCTTTTTAGCAATAAGTCCGTCTTTGTGCGCAAATTATTAACAATATTTTAAAATACTTCTGTGTAAAATTTGTTTTTTGCGTGCAATAAAGTGTATGTAAATATAAATAAATAAATAAAAATAAGTGGGACAAATTTGTTGGTCCCTTGAAATCCCACTTACACTGTACTATATTTTTAGTACTTATAAGTATTAGTATGATAGTAGGTAAAATTTTAACATGATTTGGATTACCTTAAGGACTGCACCGAAGACAAGCTGGCCATGACATTAACCCTACATTTAACTTTTTTGACTCATAATAAGAGGCCCGATCCCGGTAATATATCCTAATGAGGGTCGTCCAAAGAAACCAGGGCCACGCTACACTCGGCCCACTCCTCACGCACCTCGAGTCCTCTAGACATCTGTCACAAACGAAACCTCAGGTACATGAAATACTTACCACTAGCCCACACGTTTCAACAGACCTTCATATCATATCAATTGACGAGATTCCCTGCTCAATAATTCATACGTCGCTGTTTTATTCAACCAGCCAGGCTGAGACTGCCACGCAATACATATTTAATGGCAGTTTTCCATCGAATAATAAAGACAATGGATCTCCATCAGGCCGTGGTGGCGACTTGGACTTGCGACAATCACACGAGCCAATGAGCGCAAATCGATTCAATATTTTACGATCGTGTCGATAGCGCAACGCCGCTGCCACGTTACCGGGACACGACTACAAACTGTTTTACTCCAAAAAAGAACTTGTTTGTCGCCGGATAATAAGATCGCTCCGCCGCGGAGAATAATGGGTAATTTGTTTGAGTGAACAAAAAAACCTGCAAATGGTTCCTAACGCTGTAATAAAAACAGAGATACGGGCTGGGCGGGTTGGATCGAGAAATGAATTTAGATTACAGGTTAACGCCGACTAAGTGTGGGTTCGGCGCTTCACCTGCGCTTCAAAAAAATATGGAGAAAAAATGGGCGCTTTGCTGTCGGCCTGCTTAGTGCATGTCGAGCCAACGGGCGTCCACGCATGGCGCAGTTATTCCCACTGTCGATGTCGTATGTCACTTCCACTCTGCTCGCAATTTTATTCAAAACAAAACGCTTTAAAAGCTTTTACACGTTACGCCAGTTGGAATATCATCTCTCTATTTATTTTTTGACTCGTTTAGGAGCCTAACCTAACATAAATATTTTTCTAGGGTCGCGTTAAAACAACGGCATGATTGCTATAGTAATGTGATCCGAACACGGCAATGAGACTGTGTATGCCCACATAATGGCTGGTTGAGATTTGTGTTTAATATTCCTGTTTATTTTGTATACGATCGTTTACCGAAGAAATTAACATTATGACTGGAATCATGATGAACAAGCGAGTGGAGGAACTATCACATGTAGCGATCGCAGCATCGAGCACGATCCGCCGATGACCCCCGATACCGCCCCGCCGAGCCAGTAACTCAGTAACTCAGTAGCCCACATGCAACTCAAACAGAACGACCACAACCAATAAACAATCCCTTTTTCAATCAGCTTTAATTTTCCCTCCAATAAAGGCTATAAAACAAGATAAAAATAAAAGGAAAACCGCCAGCAGTCGTTGTAGCATTAACGTGGTATAAAAGGCAAATAAAAATAGAGGACACGGAGTGAAATTAATAATTTTAATCGAGGCAAAGTACAGGCTGCCCCCGACTATAAGTGGGAACATCGAGCATCGGCATTTATAATGGAAACAACGACGCTAGGCGGGACACTCCACAGCTTCACAACGCAACCTTTTATAGGCATCTTTTATCGTAGATTTATCTGTTTTTAACCTCCCTTGTGGTTATCTAAAACAGTCCAAAAAAGACTTTCTTCTAAAGTTCTATTTTATATGTATTTTATTTATAGTCATTGCTAAAACAGTTCCAAAGTAGAGCACATAATGTTACCGTTTTAGATCGAGATAAAGTTCCATTGAGAACAATAGACAAGAGTTGTTCATAGATGGTTTGCAACAGTCACGGCATGTCCACACTAGCGCTTCCTCGTGTGCGCGGCTGGTGCCTCGGAACCGGTTCGCCTGTGGCTAAAGATAGTCCAGTGTGATTCCTCGGACCAAAGCGGCCGACTTATGAGGGCAACTGGCCATAAACGTTTAATTCCATTTTCAAAATTAAACGGAAATGTTATGACAGTGTGAAGGTGAGAATGTTGACTTCAGCTGTCTTCGAGCTGCCTTCCAATTAGCGCTAATGGGAATGTACTTAGCCGAGCATTTTGTTATCGACCACCGCCCCCGTAATACGTTCTATTACGCTTTTTGCTTCAAACATAATTCCGACCAGTTTTTAATACAGTTTTTTCATCACATCTGCATTAATAATGAACCGTGAACACTAATTGATGTTTGTCATACATAACTCGACATAGCGTGGGCGTATAAACATAATCGAAGAATACAAGTTTTGTTGTCCAAGAAATATGTTTTATTCGACCATAATTTAATTTAATTTGCCTCTTTGAAACGAGACAAACTGCATTTATATGAAGACTATGGGTTTCAAAGCGCTCCCCGTAGGCCTCTAATGAGAAACTTGAATGTCCCGTGACTAAATATGCGCCCACGCTTGTACGTATAATATCTTGAATAAGTTTCTTGGACTTACGAGTCGTCTACCTGTGCCGCTGACATGACCCTTAATTCATTATAATTAAAGTCGTTTTATTCCAGCAAAGCTCCTAAAGAAGCAGGCATTTTTGATTCAATTTGCCGACTGATTTGCATAGATATAATATAACATGATGTGATTATAATTTACTTATGATTAAGTAGGATTACACTTCCATGCGCCTTATAAAGTTTTGTCTCGACTTTCTAGACTGAATATCCAAAGTTTACTAACCGCATCTCTGAAAACTCATCAGGGACCTATTTACTGCGTTAAAAACATCGTGTTACTTTATTTTAGATTAGACACGTGAAGAAAATGATTTTTGTTTGATGGCTGTAGTAAAGTCGTTAAATAGTATCCGCCGTATGGAGGATATGAAAGAGTGCCAGGATGGAAGTGATAATAAATCTCATTCTAAATCTGATTGAAGCCGCATTTATATCAAAGAAGAAGATTCGTTAGCCGTCGATGAAAGTATAGATCGAGTTCGCTTTGACATTTATTAGTTTCATAAAATTCACATCTTTGGAAAAAAGATCCGCCAATAAAGGCTCGTTAAAATCACTCGCTACTCGATTCAGAATAAAATTTCGACCGCTCTCTTTTTTCGTGAATCGAGGGTATGTTTAATGGGCAGCAGGGGCGGTAGATTTTTTTCATCTCTTGAATTAATTTTAATTTTGATCCCATTATCATAATCAAATAAATCAGGTCCGAGGGGAGAGGGGGAGTAATCTCACACCGGGATCCACTCTTATCTACGGACGGACATTTTGAAAGGTCTGGGAGCTAGGGCCTGCTTATTTGTTTATGCGGAGATTTATTATGTTTTGATACGGCGTGAAGTTGAGTGCACGCCGCCGCCTTTTCCTACCTTTTGCACAAACAGACTAAAGTGTTTTAGTGCTGTCTACCTTCGTATTAAGTGTGCGTCATTGAATATACTTTTGACACATATGTAAAGTGGCCCTTCATCTTGATTTACTGGATACTTTTTTGCGTCCTCTAGCCACCGACAAATAGGATACTTACTAGTTTTTTTCTCTAATCTCTTCATCATTATTAAACAATGTACAACATTAAGCAAAAAAAAAACAATTTATAAGTAAGTAAGTATAAAGTTCTCCCATGAAGCTAGAAAAAGCGTGACGACATCGCTGTTACAGAGTGTTGCTCATCATAAGTCAGTTAAACAGTTGGCGGCGTCTTCCAGTAACAAGTTTTTATATCGTCGAGACAAAAACTAATAGTGTGGCTGACAACAAAGGCGGTAATGAAGAGTCTTGCTTGTACAGAGGCGGACTAGCCAAATGTTACATTTTTAGCTGAATACTGCCCTTAATGCGTACGTCGTAAGAATTACATTACAACCTGTTAGTGAAACGTTTAGAGACTCTCTGTAGAGCGAAGGAATAAAGCAAAAAATGGAATAGCTAAACGCTCTTTGTGTAGTGGAGTAACTGATTTAGTGCGTATTGACTGGCACTTATTCAGCTTTTGTGGTTTGACGGCTCAGGCTTGTATTTAAAAGTTTGTGCAGAGAACGCAGTCAATTCACACACTTTTTTGTGCCTGGCTTATTTGCGGCTGTAACGTAGTCCGATACGGCGCGACAAACATCGTAGCTTAACATAAACTTTTTTAATTGAACCGCTTTTTTACTGACGTACTTAGTTAAATAATTGAATTGCCTGTAATAGATACAAAATAGACAGTTTATTGGATTGATCATGTTGTCTATCGTTTTCACTAATTAGATCTCCGCTTCAGTAGCTATCAATTAAGTTGTATTTAGCAACATAACGATCAGTTACATATTATTATTATGTCTGCCATCAAATCGAATCAATTAGCAATCTATTCGTGACCAGGGAGCATGACTTAGATCTACTAATAATGTAACTGTCTCATAATTGTATATATAGGCATAGTATAATATGTTTTGCAGTGGCCAACAATAAAATAGATCAGCATAAGGAAGAAGGTTTCTTAGAACGAGTGCCGAGTACGTAGTAATTCTTTAAGTTATTCAGAACTAGAACTCTTTCTAGACCATTCAGACTGCTCGTGAGCTAAGCTGCATAAATTTCCTTCTATAAAAATTACATTAGGTCCTGCAGTATTTCATAGTGAAACGTAGCATTAATAATTTCAACACGGCCAAGAAAAACAGCATTCGTGCCATAAATAAACGCTTAATGGCAAAGCCAGCCATATTTCTTCCACCATCTACATTACTTCTGCAAAAATAACAAAATAGTATTCGCATGAGATTGCCACAACTCGATAAGCCTTGGCGGACTGCATAGAATGAGGTACTTTAGGAGCGCCGTGCCTTTGTTATCTGTCCAGTTTAAGGAAATGCAATCATATTGCGCAGTGCTACGATTGCTTTTAGCTGTTGTTAATGTAGCCTCGAGACATCCCACAGAGGTTCTGATTTGTAGACGAGATAGGCCCGCGAATGATGCCTCTCCAAGGCGCAAGGACAACTAAAAATAAAACTCCTATTATTGTAGAGATAAGCGAACGTCCGGCTCTTATGGCTTCTAGTTATTCTGATAAAGTGCTAACATAGGTTTTTACTTTTGTTTTTCTTTTTACCCTTTTAACGTGTTTTATGCGATGAAACATGTTTTATCTTTGATTCATCTGTCGTCTACTGAGATGTTTGAGATACTTTAGCGCTCTTCGCAAGATAATAATATGTATTTTTATGTAATTTGTGTGATTGGTCAAATGGTTTCCTCTCAGTAGATACTTAATATAGAATAAAAAAATCTTTTTTTTTTTTAAATATTCTATTTATTTTCCCACTGCTGGGCAAAGACCTCCTCTTTAATTAAAATTAAATTTAATTTAATTAGTTTAAATACTAAGCTCTTTCTCCGACAGCTGATAATTTAATTCCATAAAATTTGTTAGTAATGCTAATGACAATGAGTTATGCAAGCCTATGTTACAGATAATATCAATAAATTAAATAGCATAAAAAATAAAACAATATTTATAACATTGTACAATTAAAATATTACATGAGTAATGACAGATTTTTTATAACTACTTATTTTTTAAATGATTTTCTTTATTTAAATTTTCAACGAAATGTTTATAATCAGTTCAGAAATGAAATCCGATGGCTCCGATCCGATGAGTCGATCCAAGCGGACGCACCTGACAGGCCGCACCGCGTCACGTATAGGGTCATATTAAACAAGTTTTCAATGAATTTTAATGTGCCTTATCGCTTTGTGATTCATAATGGGGACCATGAACCCAACGGCGATCTATAAATGCATTTTGCTCTTCAGTATCATCATCATTAGCCTATAGCAGTCCACTGCTGGACGTAGGCCTCTCCCAAAGCACGCCACTGGATGCGATCTTTAGCTTTCCGCATCCAATTATAACCAGCCACCTTTCGCAAGTCGTCACCCCATCTAGCCGGAGGGCGTCCCACACTACGTTTGCCCAGTCGCGGCCTCCACTCCAGAACACGTTTACCCCATCGGTCATCGGTTCTTCGACAGATGTGACGAGCCCACTGCCACTTAAGCTTACTAACTAGTTTCTCTCAGTATAGCAGATACTTAATAGGGATTTTCCAATACGGAATTAATCTTATCATGGTTGTGATGATGACACTGATGTAGTCTGATGACTTCATGACCATCTCCAGGTCACGATTTAATCCGAAACATTCGTATGCAATGTATGCAGTAGGTACTGCGGGGTCAAATAACGGCTTTCTTCATTAGCAGCTCTCAAAAATTCACAACGATATGTTTAATAAAGTAAGAAGTTTAATTAACTTAATTACTTTTATGTTGTTCTGACGGAGGAAGCTAATTCAAGTTTGTTTTCAGTTTCACTCATGCTAACCTACTTTGTAGAATTCCCAAGCTAATGTTTGACTTCTGATAAGTACCGGAAGAAGCAGACGTACCTGAGTAGATAGAGTAACTCATTTCATTGAGAGGAACCAATATGGAAAACATTAAAAGAGAAAAATAAGTGTTATCCAAAATTATTCTACTCAGTTTGACTCAGAGGGCAATTCTGAAGCACTTCTGTTCTTAGGGCGTCTTGCACAACAAAGTTAAATAAAATTAAATCTATGACCTCTTGCTCTGACATTATACTGTCAGAGCAAGAGACAAACTATTTAATTTTATTTAACTTTGTTGTGCAAGACGCCCTTAGACTTTTGAAAATTTACGAATAAATGAATAGTATGGTGGCTAAAGATAAATAAAGCCATAACTTTAAGGCCTCTACAAATACAGAGAACAAAATGTAGTTAAAGTCACTAAATAAAGAAAATACATTTTAGCGAGCTTATTTATTTTTAGTGACACATTGTTCCGAATGCAGCCCATTGTTTTTAAAATAAATTATGCGAATGTATGTGTGTGAGCTTAGGGCTGCCTCGAACACGGTTATTAATTTTATGTTTTTAGGGCCTTCCCAGTAATGATATTACCCAATAAAAAATTATAGCTTTGTCTACAAGTAGTAAAGATAATTTTGTTTTCAGAATAAATTAGTAATTAGTCATTTCCTGCTTACCTACAGTAGTTTAAGTAATTTAAGGCCCCTTGGACAACTATGTAGGTACTTATTACGCTTTATTTCAGACAATAAGTAAGTACTAAACATATTTATGTCGTTTTTGTTTCCATAGCCGATTGAGTCAGAGATAGTGCCATTGTAATAATGTTTATATTATCATAATTATATTTGTAGATTAAAATTTTCGCTCCTCACAGCCCTATCTTTTTCTTGACTTGTGGGTCTTTGTGTGTGTGTGTGTGTGTGTATGCGTGTGCGCACTAATTTAGGTTTCGGCAAGTCTGGACGTTTAACATGGCGGCCGCGGCACAGGTTTTAATTTGTGATCAATTATGCGAGAGGCCGCTTATTTATCGTTATTTTAATTTATTTACTTTCTCACAGCGTCGGTGGGTGGTCCGAGCACGATTTCGGGGAGCCACGTTCACCAATAAGTTCCACCAATTGTACCATAGAGTTAAGAATGCAATAAGATACTGTAATTCATGCTTATCTGTGCGATTTAGATTTCGGGTGCATTATAATAATATTGTGTAAGTAGTAGATGTAGCAGGCAGAGTGGTCTGTTTATGTAAAGTAAATAACAAGGGATAGAAAAGTTTTCACACGGACAGTTGGACATCATGAAACAACAAACGTGGGGCACCCTCTGGTCCATCCTATCTCACAGAATGCTGTAGTAGATAGTGACCCTTACTGCTATGCAAAGTCTCGGGTTCGATCCCCGGCCGGGGCAGATATTGGTTTTAAGTGAGATATTTGTACTATTACAGGCTCTGCATAACTTGGGGTCGGATGGCTCTGTGTGAGATGCCCCCACATAGTCTTATTATTATTTTTCCAATACACAATAGACTAATAAAATCATCGGTCACCATCATCGCTAAGCCAATGCTACGCCAAAAGCCAACCACCAACACATTCCACTTCCAAAGTACATTCTCATCTCACTGTAAACTTTACACCAACACTGCAAAGCCTTATACCCTCCTTATACTCGCTCTATTAGATTCCAAACTTGTGTAATCGAAAGGCTTGACTTGAGCGGCCATTTTGTTATTGGCGTCACGTCCGATGCGGCCGTCCGCTGCACACTAGCGCCCTCCGGAGATTCTTAAAGTCAACCTGGACAAAGAACAAGTTCCCTTGTTCAAACGGTAACATTAACTTGGTCGAACTTAAACAGTTAGCGGTAAATTGCGGCGCGCTCCAAGTAATGTGATTCTAATTGATCGACTAATTATTACCTTCGTGTATGTAGTTGAAGAAATTAGCTGCCGGTTCATCATTTTATTATGCTCCGATTTCGAAAAGTAGAAGTTGTAGGTGTATATTGGAAAGAAGGTTATGTATAAGAGCTGGAATAAGTTAGGGACCAATATCATCATTTCAATATAACAATATGTATATTAAACTAGCACTATCACACGAGAGCAATAGACTGCTGCTGTGGACTGTATTTTAAATTACCTATTTACATTTAGCTGTAGCCAACACACAAAGGATACGATTTCTATTGTATTTAAATATAATCTGATTCCAAGTCTTCAGAAATCCATGATTAACCCATCATTTCATTATTTACTGCATTTGTTTCTCTCTGCAATCTAATTTGAGTCCCATTAGATATTTTTTGGCGAATGGGCACTGGTTGCCCTCCTCTTTTCTATAACTTTAACTACTAAAGTACAGAAACTTACTTTTACAAATAAGTTGCTCAGTAAGCCCAATAATACAGTACCAAATACTTCAACCAAATCCTTGTAAAAGTAAAGCTAGATTCGGGTAGTTATGAAAGTTTAATTTTAGCTGACGTATCTGAATGACAGCTGAAAGTGCAGTTCTGTGTAGCCGCCGCTGCCACTACATTCATAATTACTCCAAATATCTATATTTAAATAAATATCTGACTCAAGATAAAATAGATAGGGAGATGCAGGAAGTTAAAAGAACTTCTAAATGTGCAGATTGTACATAAACCCCTTAATTAAATATACTTACTTAAATAAATTCTTGGTAGGTTCATGCCAATATTGACTGACAGGAAAATACCTTTTACGTTGGGCCACCACTGCTCCTATGTAATAAAATATACTTATCTATGTTTTCATTATTTGTGATTGACCACAGAAGCAGGATGAATTTCCATTCGTACTTATTGCGCCGGCCGGACTAAGCTGCACGAGTAAAGCTGACATTTTGGCAAAATGAAGCCAAATATAAATTTTAATCCCGTTTGATATGCAAAAGCACCCGCCATAATATTTGAGTATTCGTTATAATTCAATTAATGTTTCCGCTTATTCTAATTTGATAGGAATGAAATATTTCATTTGACATTTATAAGTTTACATTGGCACCCAATGAACGAATAAGTACATAAATAATTAATTAATTTATATTAATAAACAAAATATGCAATAAATGTTATGTCTCTTATTATATATTACTTTGTGATGAATATAGTTTCTTATTACCTAGGTACGTATAGGTACCATGACTGAAAAAAAACTTGATTTTTGGCATTCCTTTAGGTATATAAGTTAAGGATTCCAACGTATGTATTTTTTACTATGCTCATCTAATCAAAACGATGTTATTAAGTACTAGATTGTTAATAATATTTCTACATTTTCTCCAGTAATAATGGCAAAGTCTCTTAGGTAGTATTTTGCGTCTTCTAAATAATTGCGTTCTTTTGTTTCACCTTAATAAGACGATCTAAAACCTCGTTACGTAACTCTCTCTGTCTGTTTTGTTACAGGTAAAATTTAAGCTTCTTTATGAAATAAGAAAAATAAACGTAATTTCTACGGTAGGTAAGTCCTGCTTGAAATAATTAATTTACAATACATTAAATTATCAACGATACTCCCTATTTTTATTCTAATTAAGAAATTTATCCGGACGCCTAATCATTGAATAATTTATACAGTTCACATTTCGGAACCTTGGATACAAATTGAAAGCTCAGATGTGAAAGAAATGTCGCACCAATCGTGTCATTTTGCCCGTCACCCGGGGACCGCCGCCGTCGCCTAATTACTACCAGGAATAACGCCAAGTGATTTGTCAACTTCCAAGCTTTTAAGGCATTCCTTTGACTCGGCCCCCGTCTGTCAACCCAGCCCGAACATCTCCGCAGATGTAAATAGATACTTAAGCGACTGTGAAATATCGGATTGAACTTTGGCGGTGGTCCTGCGGCCATGCGTCTGAGGATTAATCTAGCGTTCAACCCATTTGTTGCATATTAAAAATAATAATTAATTAAAACTCCCTATGATATATTGGGAAAATTAGTTGCAAGATCACACGAAGATATCTTAAAATCAACGACTACAAAGAAAGTCGTATAAATTGGCTGTGTCTATTTAAAAAACTTCAGAACAGAATCCGCCAAACCCACAAAAACAGTATCAATTTGTTTCAAAAGTGAGATAGCGTTGTTATCGGAAGCGCCGGTGCATGACCCCGCAATCGAATGTCAGAACTTTTATCAGCCCGAAGTTGACAAATAAATCTGTAAAGTTTAGCCCGCGTCCGCAGCGCGACGTGACGACTGCCTGATAACTCTCATTTGCTACTACTATGTTCTATCTAGTTTGTATACATAGTACTTGGCTAGTGATGTAGACTGAATGTGTCATAGTTTAACTTGTGCACTAACATGGTTTCAAGATGGCTGATATGCCGGTTTTACTACCGCATTTCCGAATTCCTAGACGGATATAACCTTACTTCCAAATTCTTTATACTTTCCCACAACCATCCATCATCTGAAACTCTGGAACGTACGAACATAACCACTGGAACTGCCATCCGACGTCTTCCTTTGTCCTTAACCCCATTCTTACACCAAAAATTCACGGAACTTCCTCTCTGAGAAACAAATCTCTCAATAATAGACACGTTAAAATTAACGAGGCAATGAAAATCTTCAGTATTGTTATTTCAGTCGTCGGGGACGTAACGAGCGGGAATTCTCAAAGTGACGGGCAATATATTTATAAGCTTCCATTTGTCGAGGCAGCATGTGTGTCCCGCCGCGCTGAAATATTTACGAACTATTAGGAGCGGCTCCACGGCTGCATTCGGCGATCGCTCAGCCTGATTCATTGCTTCACGTTGATAATTCCATTCCACTCCCGAGCCGTTACTTTCTTTCTCTCTAAATTGCATTGCTCTGGTAAATTACCGCCGCTTTGTGCCCTATAAACCTGTAATAGACTACAATATCGAACTGCGGTAACGACTGGATTGAAAAAACATGCTTTTTAATCCATCAACAAATTTAATGTACAAATTATAAACCGTACGTGGCTAATGGATTGATACATTGAACAAAACGAAGTCATTAAGTACTTAACTGAAATTGAATCTGATGTGTTCAAGTAGTGTCAAAACATGAGCTTCACAGTAGTATATTACATTAAAACCAGTGTGTCCAATCGTCGGTGCGATAAACCGGGCCGCCGAGGCACACGGCCCCTTATTCCCTCCAAGCCGGATCAGAGGCGTCCTGTAACAAATGAATGACTGATTTAATGCCTGACTCAAATAACTCCCTTGTAATTAATGTCGTATGTACAAGATCCGACTGCGAAGCTCTTTGAGCCGTAAGTATTTTATTGGGGACACAGGCGGTTTAATTTAATTTATCACTAGATAATCTTTTACAGTACACGTTAACTTTTAGTGTACACCAGTGTCTGGGTTAAAAACAAATATAAACAGACTGAAGGTTTTGAGGAGAAATGGTGCATTTATTTAGGTAGGGTCGATAATTAGATTGATGAGAATTACAAATCTAGTTGAACGAGTGCAGTTTGTGTGCCCCGCCTTATGTCAGTAAGGGTGCCGCTACACTTGACAAATTGCTTAATTTTATTGAGTGGTCACATCGGCTTACCGCCGTCATGTGTGTACAAAGTGAAATATGGCGGTAGCGAGCCGTGGCGGCCCATACCCATATCGCATGCTAATGCAAACACGGTCAACTGCCCTTTTTATATCACAACACAAAGAAACCAGTAATAGATGGACATAATAAATGCAAATAACAAAATGCCCATTTAAAATTAAAATAATCCCTATATGCAAATTCTGTGGGCGCTCTCCGTCCCTAATTCACGGCTACGCGTTTCGATTCTATTATATTCACAAATTAGACGCCGATGCTATGCTGATAAGTTTAATGAAGGGTTTAACTAAAAGGGGAATCGTCTCTTAACAAGATAGCTTCTGAAACGTGGTAATTTAAGTTTGCTGTTTTAAGATCGGTTTTTGTACATAATAATATATGTATAGATCCTATATCAATTGACGATTAAGAAAAAAATATGCATTCATTTATTTCTAATCAATCTCAATTTAAATTCCAAATGTTTGATGAGGACTGATTCATTTATACATTTCGAGTTTATCTTTATTTCTTTTTAGCGGCTCTCCGCCTTCGTTACGTTGCAGTAAATGAATGAATTTGGACATTTATGAGACCACCCAACAATTGTCAAAGTTGAGTGGCTCGCCGGCGACTCCCCTTGTGTTTCACCAATTAGTCATGATTAAGTTTAATTTATCGGCTCGTGTAATGGTCCATTAAAAGACTCCCTAGTGTCTAATGACTTCTTGTTTAGGAAATTTTACTATTCGATAAAACAATTTCAGGCAATTTAATGGAGTAGGTACACTTCTTGTTTAAGTTAAAAAGATTGGCCGTTAATTAGTGAGGTATAATGTTCGTCATATTATTTTGTTGTTGTCAAATGTATAGATTGTTTGAAGATGGCTCGACTCCCATCATCGGAGCTTTGTTTTTAAATAAGTAAGTAGGTACTCTAGTATGTAGGTAGGTATTTGAAATTATTTGAGTATAAAATGTAGGTTATTAATTTCACTGCCACCGACGACTTAGATATATAATTACATTAAAAACGAAGCAAGGCGTGCGCCTCCGTAGCAGAGCATAATATTTCCGCGCAATGCATTTTATTGTTTAATTCCAGTAGACATTTGGCGATGTTTTATTTTGTTGTAGACAATGGGAGAAACAACATTTTATTTACAGCTGCTTGAAATGTTGTTCATTTTACAACATGCCACGGTTGCTGCCCATGTTGTGGATTTAAACGATTTGTGGCTGAACACGCGAGGAATAACTTAGTCTTTCAGTTCCAGTGAACGGATGTAATCTAGCAGGGCGCAGGGCACTCTTTATTTTGTTGACTACACGTAGTTGTAGGTAGCAACTTGGTACATAGATAGAATAGATGGAATATTCTTTATTTGTACACACACATAAAATAAACTAACTTAACTTAAATACTAACAAATATGTACAAAAATGGCGGTCTTATCGCTTAAAGTGTTTTTTTCAAAACAACCTTAGGGTGGAAGGATATTTATGATCAAAGAGGGGTCAAAGAATTCTAAAGGAATAATATACACGTACATACATACGTGTATATTAATTCGTATATGTTAGGTGGCATATAAGTTCCTTCATGACTTCATCAGTATGATGCAGTTTAAATTCAAAATCCAATATTTTCATTTCGATGTATTAATCTCCGCCGCAATGCCGGAAATTGTTTGCTTCATAGGACTAATTTGTACTGAATCCAGTTTTTTTTCACGGAACTCTACAAACAAAATATACTGTAACATATTCATTTTGTACTGTTTTGTATAACCCTTGTACAATATTCACCCGAGTGGAGTGGAACGAAGCCCTACACTCATTTGTATACGCGCATACTAAACGTAAGCATTTGTTACACAAATGGATTTTCGTGGTAACTGTCAGTCGAAAAAATTATACGATGTATCAAGCTGTATGAAAAATAATGATCTATACCGTGCGTCTACAAAGACTACATGTCATTTGATGATTGGCAACTATGCTAAGTATTTTACTGTAGAAAATTAGGTATATTGTATAATTATTTATTTAAGAGTGAGGTTGAATTTGAATATTTTAAAAAATTGCCCTACTGTATGTAATTTATATTAACATAATAATATGTAGCATAGGTATTTAGGATAATATTTAATATCAAATCTTGTAAATATAATATGGAAAATGCTCAGAATCGGTATTCCATAAACGATTTGGTTGGAACGTGATTTAAAAGAAGCCTCGGGCCCTTCATTTTGTGAGTTACCGTGAATAATGTATTAAAAGAGATTCTGTATAAACTCAAGTAGCAATTTCAACCAAATTATCAGTTTAAAGCCTCAATAAAAGCTAATACTTAACTAAGTTTAAATTGCCTCAAAGTTAGAGCAATTGATTTAGTACAGAATAAGTTTTGAATACATTTCTTCACAAGTTTCACTTATTTAAGTAGGTATTTTCTTCTAAATAAACAGTAAGCACTTATATTTATTTGCAATGAAAAAGTTCCAGTGATATAGAAGATAGCTGTTCCCGCGAGCTTCGCTTCGCTAGAATAGATTTTAGTTAGGATTGTAAGCACCTACGTAATTGTAATGTGACGGCATGCCATCATAATTATTTATTTCATATATATTTACTTAATATACGATTAAATCTTCGTTATTTTTACGTGCAAGCCCAATCATAATTGAAGAACTGTATTCAAAACGGTAAAAGGTTTTTAGTCTTATCTTCAGCTTTATTACACACTGCGCTCCGACAGTTAACAGGCACTCGTGGCCGGTCACTACGACCTTAGATTAACGATATACGAATTAGATGGTGTTACATACAAAAAACGAAGGAAAAAATTGTCCGCATTTTTTTTACTGTCAAACCGTTATAAGTTTAACCTAATGACAACTACTGTACCAATGAATAAGGTTAAATCTCCTCACCGAACTAATTCAAAATAAGATCTCAGTGGTAGAAGTCGGGTGCTTTCTGTCGAGACGTTTCTTTTGCAATGACACTTCATCTTGTTAGTATTATTTTTAATCTAAGACTCGTTGCCCATCACTGTGACAGTAAATACTGGCCTTACTACTTTAGTGATAGTAGAGCGATTGACCTACAGCATAGACTGGACTGGATAGTTCTAATTATATGATAGTGAGACCACACACTAGAATTATGGGTTAGTAATTAATCTATGCTTATGGTACAAGTGGTTCCAAGTTTGACAGCGTAGTTGTTACTCCGTTTCCATGATATGGGTCTATTGGCGTTTACTGAGTTTCTGAAAACAATTTCAATTAATTTAAGTTTTTAATTAAATGCATGTAGGCCCTACATTGTAGGGAGGAAGTAATTGAAACATTATGTATGCGTTGAAAAATATTAATAATGTATTTGTATTATTTTGTTTAATAAACTATGCATAATGTTCTTCAAAATAAATGGGGCGACAAAAATACTAAGTACTTATTTTAATTACAAAGTATTAAAAAAATCTCAAATTTTACCAAACAAATTGCAAGCAACGCGAATTTACAACAAAGTATAACGCTGCTTATGCTTATACTTAAACCTGTTGTTGATTTAAGCTCGAAAAGGGGCCGAGGTACTCTCCTAGGGCGCTACTGCTCCCATTAATCATAAACCCCAAAGCCCCGAGTTAAAAACGAATATGTTTAAACCGAAACGCTGAGAAATCAAGCCTTTTGGAAGCCCGAACATACAAAATTACATTACACATGCTATTAAACAGGCATGCTTTATTTTTTATGTGAGTAGAGGTTACAAGTGAAATCGGAGTAGAAAACGTAAATGTACCTACATAATAAACTTATAGTTACAAATCTCTATTTTCTAGTGTAAGAGCTTCGCTTTAACATGAGGAGGTTTGTAAAATAATCTCGCGAGCAATGAAAAAGTTCCACTCACAAACAATCCCATTTTTTTAAACATTTCATTTAAAACTTTATATTTTTTTATTTAAACAAACAATTAATTGGAATACTAAGCTCTAAAACTAATTAACAACCTAAACTAAAAGAGAACCTATAAATATAATACTATTTTATAAAGCTGTCTATTAAAAACTTGAACTGAAGCGCGAGCATAGAATTCGATACTATTTTCGAATCTACACGAAGGGTCGCTTTTACCAAACGCTAAACGTATTTAAATCAATTTTTAAATACATTTTGTACTAACTGACAGACGTACTAGGCTACTAAATACGTTTAGCGTTTGGTGAAATTCCACCCAACATGGAAAAAACAAATGCCACTTATGGAACTAACAAATTTGCCTTACATTTTGACAGTGACAGTTGACGATACGCAACGTAAACGGAGGTATCGAATCCTGTGCTCTGGCAACTGAATATTTTTACTAACGTATAAAATCTACTTTAAAATTGCAGACTTTTAGAAATAATTTGGTGTTGTACCTATCACTGAAACCTTTTCATTACTGCGAGTGGATAATTATGGATGTGTACATCAAGTTTACGCTGTACCTGTTTGCGTTGTTACGGATTCTGAAGCTCTTGTTTGGCTTCATACTGTTATGTTTTTATAAGTAATACAAGGCAATTTAAGTAACCTACTTAAATTGTGTCCCTCATTTACTCACTAAATATATCCCGAGCGTAAGGTATTTTAGAATTACTTGCCTTACTGCCAAAAACTTATCACAATAGCTATTATTAAATTGTAGATAAACAGTTATTGAAACTTATGGCGATGGCGGATTATAGCATCAACATAATAATAATACCTAATAACATGTAGGGACATATTTTAAATTATTTATCCACATTATACTAAATATAACGTTGAGCAAAATAATGTTGTCCAATCCTTAAACACAATACGATGAGTTTACACACCGATAACTTCGTTCAACATGTTTTTTCCTAAATACTACGTCATAATTTACATACCAGAATAAAAGCTCAAGTCCCGAATTAACATAAAGGACAGTTAATCATAACTAATCTGGTTTGGATCTATCCTTTGCGGTGTGGTTGGTAATTAGGCGGCGCACCGGCGTGGAACCGGCGGGAAGTGTGTTCGTATCGAGATCTCTGTATCATCAGGGAATCAGCCTACCTTAGAGTATAACCCCCTTTTTCATAAAGAAGTTACTGAACGCTTTAGCTAATGAACTGTTTTGTCACTCTATGACAGAGAACAATTTGTTCTCGGAACAACTTTTGATTTACGACATTAAAAATTATTGCTTCTCCATATAACAAAGAAGACTTGGATGTTGCTCCTCCATAGAAACTTTGGTGGACACGTGACAATTATGAAGATTTCAGATTTCACATATTTATTGAAAATTACTCAATAATTCATTATGGGTCAGGGTATAATTGACCTAGGTATCTTCATTTTACTGATAAAAATCCATTTAGTTAATCGTTATTAAGTTAGTAGTAGGTAGTTATCCATTATCTATTATGTAAACTGTATTATTTACTCCATAAATAAAATAGTTCCATTAAAAATACACCAGCAAACTAACTTTATTTGAAGCATATGAAATCGGTTCACTTGATCGGAGGGCTGTGAGGCAGAAATGCAAAATAGAGCGTCTCTAATATGATTGTGTAAAAAAGCCGAGCCACCCGAGTTTTTACCGACGAAGTAAATTTTCCCCCTGACAAAGTGCGCATTTGACCCTTCTTGTCTGATCCGGGCTGGGGACCCACCCTGACTTCACGATTACGCTTAGAAAGCTTACGAATTAGGAAACAATATTACAGTTACGGGTGTTGTATCGGATCTGACTCTGTTATTTCGCTATCGAGAATCCAAAGTAGGCCTCCCGGCCTCTCGGGCTCCCGGCTCCAGACACTGGATTTAAATTTTAATTCATTTTGTAAGACATCAAGAAAGGCCGCCGACTTCCTAAAACAATGCCAAGATTGTCTTTGGTTTCAAAGCTGAAAACTTTTTCTTGCTCATTTTATTACAAACGGTTACTTAAAACCAGAGTCAGATTTGGATTTTACAAATCCGACACCAGAAATTTCAATTATTTTAAAACATCACCTAGTTGATTCTTGACATTAAATGCGTAGGTCAGAGGTACATAATAATGAATAATAATGTAATAACTTTAATAACAATAACTATATTATAGTTATAGAATATAAATGACTTTAAAAGATTTAACGATATGAAGAGCGAATGTAGAATTTTCCAATGAGCGCATGCCTGGGATTACTCCACGCTGAAAAATCTATGTATATGTTTACTGCATCGATATTAGATAGCCCAACTTTATCTAAGAATGATGTTCGTATTATGGCTTAAGCCAGGTTTATGCCGAAAGAAATATGTCGTACCAACATAACCTACATGTAACCGGCATAGCGGCCGTTGGCAAGCGGGACGCGAGTGCTACGAAACGTGAGGCGAAAATAAATTTCGTATAGACGGTTTTTTTTCACAGCAATCCAATATTGGCAGTTTGTTTGCACGTTGAATTATCTTCTTTATAAAATGTAAAGTTCGAATGGTGGCAGCTCTTCCATTTATTCGTTTCAATGGATAGGTTGTTGAAATGAAACTGTAAGGTTAAACGTGCTTATTATCGCACATTTATATGTAAATGTGCCTCTGTACTTTCACTTACTGTAAAGGAAATGTCCTTTCATGTAGTTCACATCACATATCCCTCGCTTCTTAAAACTTTAGCATTTTTATTAGCAGCCGCCATTGTATGAGCTGCAAAAATCCAGAATCACCGCGCAAATCTTCAAAGGTTGAAAACAAAAGTGATTTGTATAATTCGTTGTTTATTTTTTGCTGTCGACAAAGAGCGGTGAGGTATCGAGGGCAGGTTTTGAACTCCTTGAATGGAACGCGTAATAAGAATATTCGCTTTTTATTCATCATCATCGGATATGAGTGGAAGTTCAAAGGCTGGAGAGCCATCGATGCGAGTGGCTCAGACTTTATTATTGGCTCGTTGCGAGTCCGCAGGGGGGCGGACGAGCCACTCATACATGCCCCCCCGACCCCACCGCGCCCCCCGCGCCCCCGAAACGAATCTACTTCTACTCAACTAAATACGGATTAAATAACTAACTTCACCTGGCATGCACGTACTTTCAGGAGTCTCATGAATTACATCCATGCACCTAACTATGTAGGTTTTGTTCAGTATTCTTATTTGTATAGTTTCTGTCAATCTACATAATTTCAATGCAACTTTGTGTAAGTATTTGGATTTTAATCTCCCTGAAAAATAATAAACATAAACATTTACAGTTTATTTGTATTTCAAATGAGCATAATAACGAAGTATTCAATAATGTATGTATAGTGAGCAATCCACTGTTCATACAATTCGTGTAACCGAGAGCTGGTATTTTCAGACTAAAATGCAAATCGGAATAATTGAAATAAAAAGCTCTCGCAACATAAATTTACAGGCGTCACGCAATTCATGAAGATTAAAATTACTTTTTATTCCGGAGCACACGAGTAAGCAGCCTGCAAGCCTGTGCTAGGATATATCACAGCAATTTTCTACTGAAAATTACATTGTTTCATATTCCCAGCCAAATCTACCTCGGATTATTAAGAATTACATTTACACAATTTACGTAACAAATTTCGGTAGCAACATTATTTGCGGGAAAAAGTAAACAAAAAATATGAGTTCTTCAATCGGACAAAGAGGCCTTGTTAAAAAACCAGATCAAAGACTGGAAATCAAAAGTAGACTGTAATGAAAAATATTAAGTATAAAAAATACCTACTTAAGTTCGTACCTGCGTTCGTTCATGAAGGATCGTTAAGATTACCACTAAGCCGCTAATATTAGGTTATCGTTTATTTCTTGCAGCATAAAACAAGTTCAGTTGTAGTCACGTGAAGGTGGTAAGCCAGATTAAGTTAGGGAATAATTGAAATAAAGCAGGTGACATTACCGCGGCTCGTCACGCACCGAGCTCCTCACCGGTGCGCGGTCGCGGGACGCCGCTCCTTTATATCAGTTAAGGTGTTTCTATTTTATTTCCACCAAATCATTAACGATAACTCCAACAGAATATATCACCGCCTTTTTCAGCTACATGGAATGATATCATGGTTTTCAGTTATACGTTACGTTAGAAATAAATTAGGCAGAAATAGCGTTACTTCACTCTGCGGTAAACTTTTGGGTTTTCCTTGCTCCACTTGATGGCCAATTAAGGTGTTCATTGAGGGCGAGACGTAATGTAATCGATTCCTCGATCTCTCATTAGGAAGTCCGATGAAATTTTAGATGACCTCTCATTGTGAGCCTCAGGTCCCATTGTGCCGGCCCTCACTCGTGTCATGTAGCCAGCCCTTTGTGCCACGACCTGCTTCTGACAACACGCTAAGATAAATGTGAGCGGACAATTATATTCAATTCTATATATGCTCTCTCTCCCTCTCTCTCTATTATTTAATAAGCCCTTGCTCAATAGAACAGACAACGCCATTTATTATGTCGATCAAAGAAGTTTATTCTTCTGAACGTTTTTAGAAATCATTATGGCAAGCATGTGCAACAAATAGGTAAGTATTAAATGAAGTACCGTCTGAGCAAATAGGCAGTCCGAACCGGGCATGAAATTACGTGAGGAAACCAATTTAAAATCAAGCGTTTCATAAATAAATTTAAAGCCCCGCGTTTGCATAATGTTATGGGTTGCCCGTTAAAAATGTCGCCTTCTTTCGTCGAAGTTAATCCCATCGGAGAGCAATGGCGCGACAACTATTCCATCATGCATATTCGTCGTATAAACGTTATATAAATGAGCGATTAAACGCAGCCCGAGGCGAGCTGGCGTCAGCTTAACGCTCGTCTACAAAATAAATAAAAAAACTAGCAAAACCAATGCGGAGAAAAGTTTTTGTTCATATAGTTAGACATGTTTAATGCGATTCTCTTTTTCCAATATGTAGCTAAAAACGACACCTCAGGCGTATCTGAAAATTCTCAGGCGGCTTTAACGGAAAAGGTAAATCAGCGGTAAGCAGACACCCAGCCGAGTGTTGTTCTTTATAAATAAAATGCCTTAAACATACACATTTCCGTTTCGTAATGAAGATGTTTCATTCATGAGGCAATTTGTGTTTACATATTTCTACGAACTGTTCGTCGATTGTAAGAAAGCTGCATCTTTTGGATTCGCATTTTCAAACCTTCAGGCCCGTAATAAATTCATTACATAATTTAAAATGCTAATGGTGGCCGCCTGACAAGGGACCGGTGAATAATGAACTTCTGATACTAATCCAGTGCCTATTCTAAATTGATGGAGGTTTATCTGCTTGTAAACAGACAGAGGTTCACTAATTAGTGCCTGCTTACATTTTATTATGCCTGCTATTTGTTTCACGAGTTACTTTTGTTATGAATATGACAATTTATATTGGTACATTTTAATGATAATATTTTCATAACCACACCATACTATACTACATGCCTATTTGCGCAATTTTGGTTCGCATCAAATTATTGAAGTAATTACTCCTACTTAATATTTGATGTATTCTCAAATTTCCGCAATACAATACTGGAGAGGAGAACGGGCGAAGGTACTGTCGACTGCAGGTCTAATGTGACATCCGAGTGACAGTTTGTCGGTGCGCAGTGCAACTTTAATTCGCTCGCGTAAACCTAAAGTCAATATAATTTTCCGTAATGTAACACTTATATACCTTATTTTAAAATCAAGCACTTTCCTCCAGAATGTATTGAACTTCGAACTTGAACAACCTCGTCTGCCAAGAAGAATTTCCAAGAAATTAATTAGATTTGTAAAGATGCCTCTTAGGATTTATTTCTAGGATATATGTGGTCGTCCAAAGCTAATCTTATCTGCTAGTGGGCATCTAATGCACTTACTCGTATCTCCGGAATTCAATACAAAAAAAACTTTTTTGATTCCAAATACCCAGTTGCCATAATTACTCGTACTATCCCACAGCACTTACGTATTCCAACGTCAAGATTCCGAGTGTATTGCTATTCTATAATCGCTTATCACATAACTATAACGATAAAGACCGGCCACAATTGAGCCCCAACCGCTGACCCCATGTTTGTCTATGGTCTATACCGACTCTATATGAAGAAATATGTGACATTTATTGTAAGTCAATAACACCCACATGCGGGAGCGCTATTATCGGACAATTGGACGACTGACCACCGCTCTAAACGGTGACTCACGATGACTTAACAGGTTGATGAAGTCCCAGATAACTTCGATATATTGTATGAAGTTAGTAGTAGTAGAGAACTCATGTTGTATACTTTATACATATTTAATAGAAGAAATATGATTAGTATGTATAAAAAGTACTTTGAGTAGGAAGATTATATAGATATCGGAATGACGGAGTTTCATTCAGGTATTCATTTTGTAATTCGTGAAAAGTGTTTATTTATAAATTGTATAGAAAGGAAACTTATAGGACATATCACATCTCTTTACTATTTGTCTCTTATTAATGCAGTATTATTATTTTCAGATCTCAAAAGCCCAGCCCACCTTGAACATGTCATAAGGTAAGAGTTCGTAAGCCCTGCAGCTGCTGCGGAATACCTAACTGTACAATGTAGGGTTAAATATGCAGTCCCCGGACACAAGACCCACGACTAACAATGCAACTGTTCGTTTAGAACGTTTTAAGCCTCAGAACAAGGACTAGTTTAAAGCAAATGAAACAGGCATCGGATTGCGCGCGTCACTTCGCTACAAAGGTAGAGGCAAAGAGCCTCGGGCGTATGTCAACCTTCATGCTATGGAGCCCGCAGATTATGCCATAATCCCCTTTCTGGCCTAAGCCGCTTTGTTCAGATTGTTTCAGAGAAGCCAGTCAAATGTCCCTAAATCGAAGGTTTTTGTAGGCCATCGGAAATGCGTATCGATTGCATGCTCCTAATCAGTGAGCTTTTGGAGACATGGTGATCGTGTTTGTCGACGTAATTAGATTACCTACTCTGCTTAGTGTATAGTACAACGATTGAATATTTCTATGTATGGGTTTTTTCGGTCACACAGTCCACAGGAATACAGTTAAGTCGCTAAAATTTACAATTATTTGGAATAAGTCATTCCCACTTCGGCCTGAGAGCTTATTTTCGCGCGTTCTAGCTTATATCCACTATAAATATTATGGTTTAGTGTTATCTATACGAACTTAATTATTTTCTAGATAGATCCATAGATAAATATTTTAAAGCTGTGACTTGAATTTAAATGAAATGTTACGGTTGAATCAGTCAATCACTAGAAGTAGAAAACCGGAGGACTGAGAGGCGCAAAGTTGAAGTCCTGACCCCAATGGCACACAGAACTTTTCTTCTTCGGAACTAGAACATAAAACTTGCTTCTATTACTTGTGGCTCCAAGTACTGTTAAAAGTTCGACTGAGGTGAAGACAAGTATTAAACGTTGAGTTTAGAACAAGAAAACTCTTTAGAATTGACACAACAGTGTCGAAGCGAAGGAGCTAACTCTGATGCTATTTGCAGTTAACTAATTTGCTTCTTTAAGGGCCAGCGACCCTCAACTTTCTTCTTACTTAACACAGTAAAAATAACTCACAACACTAAACAACTGTAACTTATGATGTTTTATACAAACAAAACAGTAAACCTTGAAATTTAAAATCATACGTATAACGTATCTGTATTGGCAGGTATAGTAATAAACACAAATAAAAATGGTAGTGTAATTCATCAATTAGAAACTAAAATGGCCACAGCACAGTCAATTTATACCTCCCATTTTTCAGCGGTTAAAAATACAGAGTATACTGAATTACTGATGTATTTAGACGGAGAGTCAGAGAGCGCGTGCCGTAGTGTCCCCGGCACAGATTACTGCGTAATCCGCCTTCTTCGAACTAAGTCCGCTGTAGTCCGGAGAAATTCAAGATGTGGGCGTGGCAGAGGCTTTTTCATACACTCCTGTACAGTTTAAAACGTTTCCTTATTTATGTTTGACTGAGCGGCTTATTACAAGAATGATAGTTCTGCGTGCATATTGGATAATACACCTACACTCGTGTGCTTACGATATGGAGGCTTACGAATACGATATTTATATTTATTGAGGCATTACTTTATTGCGTAGTAATGCAGAATTTTAAGGCTCAATTCATGGACATCGATTCATATTTTATATTTGTCGTTATTCAGGAATTCAGGAGATATTTATTTTTTGGTTCATATTCGACGACTTCCAATACCAATAAAGTTATAAGGGGGGTTTGAAATTGCGTTACCAAAAAACTTACAGTTACTATGTCTGTGGTAAAATAAGAAAATTAAAATTAAATTATCATGCCGCATCATCTTGAAAATACAATTTAATTTGATCACAACATAAAGAATATTCATTCACCCACGTCTTATAATCGCACTTAACGTGACATGACATGCACTTTTCCCCTCAACTAAGCCTCTTTACATATTATGTTAATCAAGCATTAAATTAAAATCTACTCCGTCTTCATAAATTTAATGAGCACAAAACGAAACGAGGTTGAATTAGCAGTGGAGGGTCATTCTGGCTTACGAAAAACTAAGTTTCGAAACGCTGTTGCTCTAGTCTCTATGGGTGCTTACATAGAGAATCGGGTTCCCTGTATCTACCTGTACCGGTAACCTGATTATGCGAAAGAGCTCATGAGATTAAAAAATCCGGGAAATGCTCCGTGAGTGAGCGCTTTCGCATAATCAGGTTACCGGTACAGGTAGATACAGGGAACCCGATTCTCTATGTAAGCACCCTATCTCGTTATACTAATCGTGCGATTGCATGACAGTTCTCGTTCTTTCTTTGTTTGTCAATCTAGAGTAACCCTACTGGTGGTTGTAATTTGTGGCTCTTGTATTAGAAAGTCAGGTGCTTGCAGTTGGCACACTTTCGTGTGGTGAATATGCATAGGGTTTGCGACAATCCCCGTGATTCGCGAGATAGGAGTGGGTGCGACGGCGGGGCCGCACCGTCATTATACCGCAAAGGTCGCCGTTTCATAGACTATAGGGTTAAATATGCCCTAAGGAACTTTGGGAATTAAAAACATACAGGATGGAATTTGATCTGTGGACTTCCCTATTGCTGTTTATTAACAATAATTATACGAATATCACAAATAAATTAAAATAGCGAACGCGTATAACGTTCCTAGTTTCTCTCTTTAACGCAAATTCCACCCTATCTAAGTTTTTTTTTAAAACACTCACGGGCTATGTAAAAGTTCCAGTGAACTTACAAACATATATGGAACGTCCATGGCAGGCGGAACTGTTTCATTGCATACGTGCAGAGAAGCGAACATTTTTATATAATATGCATATAGGTATGCATATTGAAAATGTTCGCTTCTCTTTAGTTCTACCTCTATATTAATGTAGGTACCTACAACGAATCTGTTAATAATTATTATATACTTATTAGTGTACTTTGAATTTTTGGCATTCATTCAGTTCTAAATCCACAACCACACCACCTGCCGACACGTAATCGGGCCACCTGTCTCTTCGCTCTTTTTCCCATTTCTGAGAACTTGAACTTGATTCACAAGCATGGCTTGCTACATCAGACTCACTGGCGACATACGGTACACTTAAGTGTAATCAATAGTATGATGGCAAAGTAATTATTTCGTAGTTAGGTACTTACTAAATTGCCTCGCTGTTCAATTACCGGAGAATTAAATTTAGTGCCTGCACCATTTCCTTTGTTGTCGGGTTAACCGTTACAACTGCCTCTGTGGTCTAGTGGTAGAAGCTTCGCTTCATGACCCAGAGGTCCCGGGTTCGATTCCCGGGTGGGACCATCAATTTGTGTTTCTAAATTGTGGTTCTAAGTTTGGTTAGGATATAGAAGGCTGATCACCTGATGTCCGAAACAGTGAAACGATCCATGCTGTCGGATGGGCATGTAAAGCAGTCGGTCCTGCGCCTAGCTCTCTCCAGTCGTGTCGGTCAGTCCGTCCCATTGGGCTATGAGAGTGATGGAACAGAGAGTGCTCCTGTGTACTGCGCACACACTTGGGCACTATAATCTACTCCTGCGTAGATGGCTGATCTCAAATGAGATTGGCCGCCGTGGTCGAAATTCGGCTAGGAGGACATTAACCGTTACATAAATAGGTTACAGTAAATCTTCTTCTGGGGTTGATTTAACAAACTACCATTTCGTATAATACAAACACTTCGACTATTACTAACGAAATATTGTTGCATGGGGATTATTAAACTCGCTGTTTCATTATTACTTTGTTCAAGCCAAATTGCTTTTGGAAGCGCGTGTGCACACCGACATAAATGCTCCCGTAACCTATTTAACCAGCATTAAACGCATTTATAAATATTTACTCTAAAAGCTTAAAAGTTATATTATTTCCGCTACACACATGTTGGTTTTAGAGATAGTCATGCAAAGTTAACGCTGCCTTTCGTTGTTGTTAAAACAAATAGTTATAATGCCACATGTCGCGTTTAACGGACGGGTTCTCAAAAACGTGTTTAACCACCCGCCTATGATAACAGTGGAATCGTCCGGATAGTAAATTATTTCTGTGAGAAATGTGTTATCGTGGTTGCCCGCGCTGGCTAGGGGGTGCTTGCCTGAGACACACCAGACTTCTGGAAGGTAAATAAATAAAGATTCCCAGAACAGCGGGGTGGAAGTGTATGAGAATCATTTGTTAAATTAAAGCTCGGTCCTACAGAATGTTACAGATAAGTGTGTAAGTAGTATTTATTCGTCTGCTGCTAGGATAGACAAATATCGTTGAGGTTTTCTTCCTCTCCAACTTACGAAAATAGCAAAAAGGTTCCCAGGGTTCTTGTTCGGCTATTTCGGGCGCAAGTTCCTCTCATATCTCTGAATTTCAAGTGACGCAAATTTCCTGAACCCTTCGGGAACGCATATTTATGTCATTTCGGCCCAGTCAAGAAATAAAACCCACCCTCACTCTATGGAGTTTAGTGAAGAATTCACGAATGATGGGTCCGCAAAATAGAAGACTGCGTAAATCAACAATCCTACTAATGTTATAAAGTATGCAGGTATTCATTAATATATCAAAAGTGGTTTAGAATGACCACCGGGCTCACTATACCCTTTTTCACCCTGTATAATTATTAATGCACCGGATAAAGTTAGCCAACATTCACAGAAACAATAATTACATTTAACTAACAAATTCCTGTTTGAAGCACAGCTGGAATGTTGAGTGAATTTCGTTTCCCCAATCTTACTGTGAAGGCGCCTTCTTAATGCAAGTTTGTACACTAATAAAGTTACCATGGCTCAGACTGCGATGTAAAGGCCCCAGCACACCAGTGCGATCCTCAAGTCGGAGTGAAGACCATTTGTTCAGTAGCCACACTTTCAGACTAGTCTGTGAGGGTCTTAAGACTGCGGTTTTCCTTCACAAGTTGAATGATTTTGTTTCGTTCATCCATTCATTTGCAGCCTCAGTCATGGTGACAGATAGTTAATTAATTATTTGCTCGTCTTCGTAAAGGCTTTATTTCTGTCACAATAGTGAAACCAGCTTTTCCCAAAATGTTTGTCTCCCTTTTACTCACAAATGTAGATGTTACCCCGAGACAAGTATACATTTCTGGGGATTGATCGGAATGGTTGCCTACCATTGCTCGCGAGGGTATTATTAGGATAACTTTTTGAATGAATGAAACGTGTTTATAAAGACTAATATTTAGATATTGAAAGGTTGATTGTGTTCTAACTTCCACATAATGACTGTAAACAGAGTAGCGTCGTGCCGCAGACAGTGGCGACCTCTGGCCGACGGCGGCGGAAGTGCAATTTCCGCCCTAAAGTCGATTTTCCTTTGATCAGGACAAAGCCGTTTCACTCCTCTTCTTTGCAAACTTTATTGATTTAATTTGCAAAATAAACTCTGAGGCCGTTAGTTAAGTGGTAAGGCCGCTTGCTTTTTATTTAGATTACAATCTTTTGGAGTAGGTATCCTATTTAATGGTTACGAGTTTGGCAATGGTATCGTTACCGAGTAACGACGCGACGCTAAACTTAATAATTTATCAAATAACTAAGCTTTTGTAATTCAAATTGAATGCACGTTTATAATACAAAGGATAAAGGGTTATGCCTATGCCTAAGGATAAATTCTACCCTAAACAAAAGAACAACAAACAAAGTCCTACGAAAACGTTAACTTTCCTGGCTGCGGTATTCGGGCCCGCCGCTGCCCCAGGAGTGGATAACCAAATCGTAGTAAAAAGTTTGCTCAAAAATTTAATATAATAGAACTAACTAAAAGCGATCATCCGATTTCTAACCCTTTAATTTTATGTAGTATCTATCAATAAATTGCAACATCGTGTAGCTACTATTTGAGATAGAGCTTTCATTCGAGACAGTCTCGGCGTAAGCCACGAAATGGCTGAATCAACACGGACAGTTGTTTCCATTCGGTTAGCTTTCATTAGCTGCAAGTGGAAGACGAATTAATAGCCGCCCGATAAGAACGCTCACTCCTCTGCTACATAAATCTGTCGTGAGAGATCGTGTATTAATCGCCGTATTTGGTGAATAAATTTACTTTTGTTTGAGCTTGCCTTTCCTACGGCGTTATTTATTCAGCGGGCGACCCCGGGGCAGGTCGGGGCAGATACTCCTCATGTTTACATAACATTTTCGTCCCAATGTTGACGTCGACTCGGCGTGTTTTCACGAACCTATAACTGAATTTATTAGTAGCCATCGGCACATATTTCTATCTATTTATATATTAGCGTAGTCGAATCATTGTCCGATCAAAGACATAACTGAATATCTGATATTCTATCTCGGCTTCATAAAACTTTATTACTTGGAATAAATATAGTGAGCTTCGTCGGTGATATTTCAATGGCGGAATGTTCGCAGCTGATAAGTTTTATGTTATTGGTCGTGACAGGGGCTGAGGCTCCATCGGTGTAGGTGGTGTTTGCGGATCGACAACTTTATAATGCAGAAACCTAAGTTGATGGGCAGGCTCGCGCGGGGGCGCAGATATACAGCTGACGCGACAACATGCAAAAAGCGGCGCCACCTACGCGCCTCGACGCCAGATTGATTCCTAACTATCTGTACCATTTATCATCCGCTCGAAGATTATACACTTCACCATTCTCCGGGGTACTGTAGGACAAAGGCTTCTTAAGTGATACCGCTCTCTCATTTCTTTCGCTCTCAGCGATGGTTCAAGTTGCAATTTGATACGCATTTCAAGCACGGAGTTTGAAATTAAGAAACACTATCGCCATAATGAACGAACGGGGACGCCATTAAAATAGCGAATCATAAATAATTCAGCCGCGGGTTTTGGCGTCGTTTCAAGACATTTCCACATTAAATTTCATGAGAGGTTCATTTTTCCGGAGCGCGGCGGGGGCGCTCGTGCGCGCGACATCGCGACGCGGTGAGATCTCTCGATCATGCGCCCCATCGGCCATCCCGCGAGCCCTGCGACACTGCACTGCAGCCGCACACTTCACTTCCTAAATCACTACCACCTCGATAAAAGTAAACACTGAAACTGCACAGTAAACCGCCTTGTTACCGTTTAAAATACGCGAGCTGCTCTGAAATCTTAAACCTTTTCTTATGATTTATTCAAACTGCGACAATATACAATTCTTAGCCGTCTTTAAGCATAGACGACGGTCTCGAAAGAAACGTTGTTTGTTCGTTTTGCGTCGTCTTGGCTGCGCCGCGTGGCCCAGCCGCAGCCGCGGGAATGTTGACGGCGAGCTTTCCCTACTTCTTATTTTATACAACAAAACGACCCGACGAAGGACTTATGATCGTTGATTTATATGATAATGGCTTCCATTGCGACTGTCTACGTTGCAGTGACGCTGCACACGTATTGCCGACTGTATAAAATTGTATCTTTGTCAACTTTCCCTAATGAATGAGGTGGCAGATGCTAACTAAGTAAGTACGGTGGCTTTTTGGGTGCCTAAAGGTAAATTACATTACTACGACAATGTGAAAAGGCTCATCCATCATTCTAGTATCAAATGTTGAAGTTGACACAAAGTAGATGAGAAAATGATTGATGCGCGCCGGCCGGCCACTTTCCGGACACCATCGAAACTAAAGGATAATAAGATAATTGAATAAAATTTAATATTCTAAGAGAGGCACACCCTACTTAGATACATGCATGATAACTATAAGTAATAGAAACTACAAAGAGTATTGTTTCAGTTTTTTAACATACCTACCTAACAACACTCATTCATCATAATCGTAATACCTTTAACATTACTCATTATATATTATTATTCATAGCCTATAGGAAAAACAAAGCATTTATGGCGTGTAACAGAGCATCTGAATGCCAATAGCTAAATAATTATTAATTTTAACACAAAGGGATGGCTTACAATAATACACGGGAGAATGTTTTAAAACATAATTGGTTGCATTTCTGTTCCATCCAATTACCTTCTAACTATGAAGCCACAAGCCAATCCAATTCCTACCCAATGAACAACCAGCTAATTATGATATCAGCCGGCCATGTTGCTATAGCATATTACATTGTTAATTTGCTGATGTAGGTTGGTACATAATTATTATTTTAATTAATTACAAATAACTTTCACAAATACTTTTCTTTTTTTTTACAAAACATTAACGCACGTCGTCACCAAAATAACGGTGACAAATTTAATTTTGCTAGTTGCACAGTTTGTGAATATAATTCAATTATAATCTATTGTTATAAATTTGATATTTACGACTAGAGATGCCACGAATATTCGGCAACTATTCGGTATTCGGCCTATTCGGCCAGTTTTTTCAGTATTCGGTATTCGGCCGAATAGTGCGTACTATTCGGGCCGAATACCGAATAGTAAATCATGTAAAAAATGACTTGTTATTTTAATCAAAATTGTGTATTTATTTCCAAATCACAACATTTTAGTACTTAAAATTAATCAGTAGTAAGTTGTGCTGGATAAAAACGAGCATTTCAGCATTTGGTAGCCCACGATTGCGCTTTTTATTGTAACCACCCTCAGAAAATAACCTCTCACTATAAACGCTACTTCCAGGTGAAGAAAGATAAGTTATTGCAAATTTCAAAAGGTTCGGGTATTGTTTTTTGTTTGCTGACCACCACTTGTCAGGATCGGACATCCGATCTAGGCGAACTATTATCAATTAAAAATTCAACTCGTTTGCCACAGCATTCTGCCTCCTAATAATTAGCATTTCTCATATAATCTGTAGCGACTTCTTCAAAGCAGTTGCAGGAACAAAAAAAACAGGTTGTAGCGCCGAATATTCGGCGGCCGAATATTCGGCGCTTCGGCCGGCAGCGTCGCCGAATATTCGGTATTCGGTATTCGGCCAATTCACTATTCGTGGCAACACTATTTACGACATATACATAATTTTAAGCTCCGTCAACATTTTAGAAGTGTGTGTAACTGTGTAGCAAGTAAAAGTAGGTATCTAATTTTAGAAAAAAAAAAAAAAATCAGGAGATTTGCATGCTATTGAGAGGAGATAACATTATTAAAACGTAATTTTAGGCGAATCTTTGTTGAATAATTAAATGCCAATAATAATCGACTCGACTGTAGGCCCTTAAACAAACGTTAAACTTAAGTATATTACTATTTATTAGTATTCCCCTCGAATGCATGTTCACGGGTAAGTGTTAAAATCATTAGCAACAATCGTACATTCACGTCGGCATTTCC
The DNA here is from genome assembly GCF_932276165.1 of Plutella xylostella. Taxonomy (NCBI): domain Eukaryota; kingdom Metazoa; phylum Arthropoda; class Insecta; order Lepidoptera; family Plutellidae; genus Plutella; species Plutella xylostella. Next base: position 5,111,829 of record NC_063988.1, read on the forward strand.
GTGAATTCATTTATTTGAGCTGCATGCATATGTAACAAAGGGGAAAAGCGTCTGAAAATGTTGCCAACTACAAAAAATACTTGGAGTTCATTAGTTAGGTGACTTGCAACACTGGCTAGTTTCTGGACGACCCCTGATGGATGTTACGTCCCGCGCTAACCAAAAAGGTTTTTCACCCAAATTTATTTCGCTAGTGCGATAATCTAATCCTCACCGTACATAATATAATTGTACAGTTTATGCAAATCATTGCGATAATAATGTATGAATTTGTTTTGTTTTCAATTCGTTAGCCGATAATTCCATTCGTATTTAGTTTTTTATTGTTTGGTATTTATACCTTATTTATGCTTAGTGCATTGGTTACTTCTGCGTCTTCTGACTGTATTGATATGGAGCTTTTCAATTACGGAATTTAATATACACTCACAGGCAATGGAAAAGTTTCACTCACAAAAAACCGACACCTAACCACCCCATTTTTTTCAAACGTTCAATTTTAATTTGAACAAAACATAACCATTTTTAATTGGTAATATCCTGATGCTCTGATAAATGTACTTCAATGTTGCAGAAGGCGTCATTAAGCCCGCCTTTTTCGTTTAGAATTAATTTTGTGATTTTCTCAGTGGAAACTTTTCATTGCCCGTGATTGTTGTAGGTTAGTAGTTTGAAACAAATAGGTACTGTACTTAGGTATGATACAGATGTAGAAATATACATAGTACCTACGTTGTATTCATTGCAGTTTGCCCCATAGTTATCAAACAATTTAATTATAATTTTTATTTTTTAGGGTCAATTCAGACGTACCACAACCACACCACAGCCACAACCACACCACAACCACGCAGTGTGGTCGGGCGTATATTTTGTATTGAAAATGAATAATCCAATTCACACGTGCCACATTTTGCCGTTGTTATCGACCACCTGTGTAATACAACCACATCGCAACCACATCGCGTCGGCAACGCCGCCACGCGGCGGCGGCACCGCGGCCACCTCCTCTCCCTATTAACTGCATACAACCACGTGGTTACCACATCGCAACGACAGCGACAACACAACCACATCGACATTTTGTCGCTGCCACACCACAACTGCAAAAAGCCGCTGTGACACTAACCACAGCTTGACCACATTATGTCGCTGCGACGTGGTGTGGTTGTGGTACGTGTGAATTGACGCTTTTACTCTCTTCCAATGTCCTGAAATATACAAAAAAAATAATGCAAATTTTCCAAAGTTGACCACTCCAGTCACCGCCTTTCAATTTACAATGTGTCTAATAAAACTTATTTTTCATAACGAAGCAAATATAAAACTTTGTTGCCATATTCGACATTTTGAAATAAAAATATTCGCAACCCTGACATTTGGTAAATGCAATCAGCAAAATGCGGAGAGAGTACCAAATCTGGCTCCCTTTGACTAATAAAAATTTGCTGTATCTCCAAATAAATGTACGTACTTTTTTGTATGTTTTTCCTCACATTGCTGTTACATTGAAAAGCATTATCTCTGATTATTTTCATGACTTGCACTCTTCAGATAAGAACGATTGAATTTGGAAATTAAATTAATCTTAAAAAAATATTTTAATAATTATACAAACAAGTGTATTTTTTTTCAACTTATCAGTTGTAAACCAATGCAAAATTCGATGCTCAATTTAGACGATAAACATACGAAATATAGTATAAATCATCTGCCGCATGTTTCACAATGCCCGTATAACTTATAGATAGTGACGACTGATGAGTATGATTTTTATTACACAAATAAATATTATTCAGACATCGTGAAACAGGCTCTTACCATACTGAATACATTAGCCACTTCTCTTCCTATAATATAATCATTATATCAAAGGACACTTCTGGGAATTTCATGAAGGCTTTTGATGTAGGCAGGCAGCTAATTCTCACTTGAAATCCAGCTGGACCATGTCAAAACATACAAACAGATTAACTTATATTGAATCCGTCCACTTTGTCTGTCCATTAAGAAGAGCGCATGCCAATTCCACGACACGTTTCGTAATGTGGCGGAGAAATTAGAATGGCGTGGTGACAAAATTAACACGACGTTAATAATGGTTTAAGCAGTTAGAACTCAGCTTTGTGTTTGTGTTATTTAGTATAATGTGTTAATTAAATAGCTTTGTTTTGTCTATGCAGATCGTGATGGATTAATCTATTTCTCAACACAATTGGTATACCTAGAGACAAAATGTGTAAGTGATTATTGCATTCACAAAGTGAGGAGTGCTAGGGTGTTTCGTCTTATTACTTGTCCAAGGTAGTCGATCTTTCACTGCCCTGGTCGGTGAAACGTAACAAACCCCATTAAGGCAGGTGACTTGCAACGCTGGCTAGTCGTATATCTCGGCACTCCTCACTAAAGTGGATTGGACCCGCACCCTGTTTTACAGAGCAGCTTTAAAACGTCCCCGGCCTCGCTCACTTACCTGCATTACACTAATTAGTCGGGTCAAAACATCATGCATCCCATTTCAGACAATTTGCTCCGGCCCGATGCTCGCTTGTTTTCTTTTCAAACAGCGCAAAATGGCAGACAAGCAAATTTTCTCTGACAATAAAATTATTATTTGAGTTTCCCGCTGCCGCTGCCAACGTTTTTAATAGAGGGCTGATTAAGTACATGACTAATTTGATCAATGGCAGTCTCTCTCCTTTGTTTTGTTTTGGTATTCGCAATAAACATGTCGCGACGGCAACTTTCGCTCTCATGTGCTTTGTTTTAAGGTTAAAAGTTGTTGATAGCCGCTATAAATTCGCAATATCTTCTCCCGTCTGTAACATTGATTCTGCTTTGTTTTCCAACAAAAATCGTACGCTCCAGAAAATGGCTGAAATGGGATGTGCAGTGCTGGAAAAGATTTTCGTATTCAGTACAATCGACCGACAATTCATAATACATATTTAAACCCTCTATAAAAACCGTTTAAGCAACATTAGTTCTACTGTATGCCAATGAACGCAATGTGGGTGAGACTGGTGACACACTTGATTCACGCCTTATCGAATCGGTAATTCCTGATATTTATAACGCAATATTATTAGTATTCAAGCATGATAATTTTAGTTATTAAATAAAAATATAACTGGTAACACAATCTTTCAATTTTAATATTGTGTGGGCTGCTCTTCGTACTGTAAGTAATAAGTCAGTAACAGCTTTTGCTAAGCTATTTATATTGCTGGTGAGTTTAAAGCTATGCAAGGTTATTATTTAAAAGCTTTTACATGTCCCACCTACTCGTTGAAGTAAAAGTTGAAATGAATGCTTTAAAATTATCATATTATTATGATAAAGGTAAGTACGATGTAACCCGCAGTTTAAAATTAATGACAACGAAAAACAACTTGTAGAAAAACATACTTATCATTTAAAATCCTAGCTCGGCAACTCCAAACGATTTCGTTTACCTACGCATAATCTCAGTAAATATGTTACTACACATACAATGTAGTCAAAATTGATCACGTTATTTGTATAAAACATATTTAGAATTTCCCCAACTACCAATATGATGTTATTACTAAGCGAGACTCACTCGGCTTGGACTTTAATCAACATTAATGTGAGAAATGTAGCGCAGTAGCCGGTGCCCATAAATGTTATACTGGAGCTGCTCTAGCAGTGGCAATAACTACTCATGGTCAGTTTGCAATACCATACGCAGTGCTCTATTGTGCAACAAGATTGTATTCTTAATGTTATTGGATATACCTATGGACAGTTTCTAAAACGTATATGTCATATGAAGAAAAGTTTGGTATGTAGGATGCAACTAAATGCATACTTACTCATATTAATCATATCTGAAACGAAACCTCTGTAAGAATAGAATTAGAATATTTGATATCCATGTCTGATTTTGGTACGCATCTTGAAATTTAATGAACGAAATAATAAGACGCAAGAAGTTTCTGAAATTTATTCTTCATGATTCTCACCCAAAATGCGTAGCCGTCCGTAATCTAAGTCCTGTGACAGTTTCAGTGTCTTGTTATTTTGCAGTTTAATTTAAATATGTAAATTTTATTAGGCATAATATAGGCGGGGACTCTTGAATTGCAAATGAATGTGACATTAAGTTTTACGGGGTAGTAGCCAATTCGTCGGCCCGTTTCCCGTTACTCGCGACAAATTTTCACTTAGCGATTGCTCTGAAAGTTATTAGGTTTTTTATTGAATGATAAATTGAACAGTACACTGCGCTGTGAATACACATTTGCATATTTGTGTCCCTTTTGACGATCCTCTGGTGAATATAAAATGGATATAGAGTTTATTCTGCTGTTAATAAAAGTTTAGTAAGGATTTATAATATGCTATCAAAATAGTAAACAAACATATACCTACCAGTTGATCTCACAGCTACTTTAATTCAAATGTTTCATCACCAAGTAATTCCTGGAAATGATATAAAGCAGGAAAATCTTGGAAAAATAAAATTACTTAATGGTAATTGAACGAAATACCGCGATGTACCAATATCAAGGGTGGGACGCTCTTTTTACGAGGAAAATTGTATCATATTCCCGTGGATACTAAAAAAGCCACCGTCTTTTATAGCTTAAAGCTCAGATACATAACTGTAGGTGCTAGGTAGGTATCATACAAGGTGAAAATTGACATTATCCACCTTACCGAGTGGAAGAATAGTAACAAAATTCTTGTGAATATAATAATTAGTCCATAATTATAATTTATACTGTACTAGATTATTCCCGCAAGCCGCATGATTTTCCCTTTACAATACCGGGATAAAAAATTGTCTTTGCACGTGGTATTATATTAGATAGTTTTTACTGAAAAAATACAATTTCTTAAAATAAGTTGTTCAACAAATTGTTAGTTGTTGTTGTCAAGTTGTTTTAATCCCTGTTCAGAATGACGAACAGGGGACAAACAGGGGACTCCTTTAAACTTACGACCTTTTAAACAGCCAGTATTTTAGCTATAAGAATTTTTCTACACAATGTATATTGTTTTGAAATAAATAAATATGAATATAATTAATATATATTTTTTGAGATCACATTCATAGATCATGTAACCTTTATCTCATACCTAACTATATACTGTGAAGACAATTTATATTATCGTTATTCATGTACAATATCATCACTGTATTGCCAAAGAAAACCTATAGCAAATAGCAATTACATACTCAATTTTATAAGACAAATAAAGACGGTTTCGAGGTTACCCGGCGAGGTTAACTTCGGGGAAGCGAGTAAATACGGAAATAAACTCAGGATAATTGTTACTACTCGCACGCGTCTATTCGTTCCTAATGTGTTCTCGGCTTTACTGAATTTTAACGACACATAAAAGAACTGCGGGCAGATTCCTGACCTCGCGTTGGTTTTGTTGCGAAAACGCCATGGCTGTTGACTAGAAAGCATACACAGGGTCTTAAGAAATAGTATTGTGAGTCAAAATAAGGTGACTCATTTAGACAACTTTTGAAAAATTCGCGTTGTTGTTCGTTTTTCCATAGAAATTTTGTTGATCAAGTGGCTTTTAATATTTGGAGAGAAGTATATGGCTACTTTGGGAGGGCTGTGCCGTATTTTCCTGTTTTATAAATTAGAATATGATTGCAGCTGATGTTGCTAAAATTTACTGATTAATACTGTGTATTAGTTTCCTTATTGTAACTAGAATATACATATAATCTAATACAATAGAACCAAAAGAAATTGGACTCAAGCCGTAAATAATGTAAAAATTAGCAATCCGTGCAGCAATAAAGTAAAGTGATTCATTCGCAATTTTGGGTACTGTTTTTTGGTGTTCTTCAGTACCTAAGCCTATAACATAGGTACTTTACAACGACGGTACTTAGGTATATAGTTCCACTACGTCCTTTTCAGTTCGTAGCTTAATTAAAAAAGCAATCTGAGAATACCCATTTCCCGCTAAATTAGCTTGTTAGTTTTCATTTTAATAAATGAGTAAGATAAATCGCATTATTACTCTTAGTTTATTAATACTGTTTAAAAAATACAAAGAACTTTTCACTTTTTTTATTTAGTTCAGAATGATGTGCGAAATCATCCCATTTCGCTTTCTTATAGTATGCATCCTGTTACATAGAGTTAGATAGTTACCTACAAAGTCGAAAAAAAAAACCTAGAGGTACAGACGAATTGAGAACCTCCTCTTTTTGAAGTCGGTAAAAAGGGATAGTTCAACCGAGTCCGCCCCGAAGTCGGATCTCCCGAACACCACTTAATGCGTTTTTGCTCCGAACGTCACATAAAGTAGGGTACTTGAAAAGGGATTTAACAGTTCCTTGTAACAGATGTAAGTAATAGTTTCTTATGACTTGTTACTAAGAGGTTAAGGGAGGAGTTTTCAAGTGGCTTATTTATGTTTGTTTGTTTAAAGTTTGTTAGTAAATCAATGAGCATCTGGTTTTTAAGCCTCTACGTTGGCCTCTTAGTGTAAGTTGTAGTTTTTTATTCATATTATAGTGCATTACCTGAGTGAGTGTTCTTATGTATAAGTATTGTTATAAATTTTAAATGATTGATTTGAAGATATGTGCAGCTAAAACCTAGATAAATCGCAAGAAACTACGACTTTTGCAAAGTTTAAAAAAATATGTTTTTGTCTTATAAAATTTGATTTCATTTTGATGATGAAATTTTACCCGATATTATACGACCCTAAACGATCTAAATTTCGTTGTAACTTCTTGAATGGCCATAAAAAGACGGGTTAGAATAATGTTTAAGCAGCATCGTGTTTTTATTATTGTGGTCAGCATAGCCACATACTGCGGGGCATTTACAACGGTTTAGCCGTAAAATTATATTGTTTGATCTTATTTTACAGAATGTATGCAATTTACATAATTATTCAGTTTCATTTACTTTCTGTTTTTTGAGTGTTTAAAAATATGCTGCAGTAATAGTCCAGTCAAGGAATGAGGTGTAGAATGCCTGAGCAGGTAACTAAACATATACCTAAACAAAAACAATGGCACACACTTACAACTATGTATTTGGTAAGTTGAAAATTACTCTAATCTAATGTACCTAAGTACTGTAGTAGTTGATATTCAATGTTCCTTCCCCTCTCTTATAATTATTTATACTGGCCCGTTGCACAAAGAGATCGCAACGCAAGCAGCTTAAATAATTTATCAAGACAAATTGGATAGAGAAGCAATTACATCGCACACTATGCCACATGTGACCAAGTAATGGAGAAAAAAATATCTAGTCTAGGGATGGAGGTCGCGACTAGCCTGGCCTAGCCTAGGATATTATGTACGTAGATAGTGCACCGGTTTGTACATAATGACTCCCAGGTTCGATACCCAGCCTAGGTACTTGCACTCAGGTCGAAAAATGGCAGTTATTCTATTACATTGGACTAAAAAAATATAGGAATAGATACCTACCTAAATTTAATAGCCCTACCACGCAAGGAACGAATATTTTACTAGAAAATTTTTTTTTTTGTATATTCTGACATAACAACTGTTTTTAGAATTCACTTAAATTTCTATGGGCACCTAGTGGCACCCCTATTCCAAATGGATACTTACGTTCCGTTGGAAAAAAAGACATGATGTAATTCACCAAAACGATCCGCGTTTGCGACATTTAGATAGGGAACCTTATCGCTGTACTTGCTCCCCACACTATATCTGTCGAGTTTCGGGGGTGCATACGCAAATTGACATGCTGGCATTATTTTATCACTTAGTGATGGATCGCGAAGAGACGAGAGAAAAAAATCATCAACCTTTGGAAAATATACTTACTTTATTTTTTACAGTAACTGTCTCCATATGGACTAACGGCATTTTTAATTAAAAATACAAAAAAATAAGTTTGTTGCATTTATGAAACAGTTATATTTGTACCCACATGTATTGTATGTATGTATTAGCTTAAAGCTTATTAAACGATTCATTGATCTAGGAGAATAATATCTAATGGTGTACACAATATGAGACACTAATTTATAATCATATTTAAATCAATTCATAATGTCAGGATTAGACACGCACCGAATATGACCGATGTCGATTACGAAGTCGTTACTATGAATATTGCACGGCGTTTTTTTTCACCCTCACATAGCAGCGGTTAATCTTGGGGAGAAACAAAAAAAAACGTGATGACGTCACGCACGATATGAGAAAAAATGCAGGGTGCGAGACTTTCGAAAAAGACTGTCTTTTAAGTAATCGCTATTTGATTACACGATCAACTATCGATAAAATTGCTATGTGTGTAGCGTAGTTTCACATACTTTATGTGTCCCTAATAGCCACGAAAGTTAGAAAATTAAACTTAAATCATAATAATCAAGAACATTCTAATTTAAGCCTAAGTTATTGCCGCTTAACTTATTTTAATTCAATTACATCGTGATCACGAACTGTGGTAGGTATACCTTACCGTAACTCAGAAACCATACAAATATTTTCAAAATTTTATGGAATAGGAATTACTTGTATTTAATGACGTTCATGTACGGTGGAAGGTGGGTCGAAATTGACTATAATTTCAACAATAGAATATACTTATGGATTTTTATATTGGAACAACTTTATATACGTATAAAAAGCACATAAAGTCTTAACGGTTGGAGGTGATGGTTAGAAATTTTATTATTTTCTTGGCACCTTTTTTGATGAGATAGAACTCAGTCTGGCGTATAGTTTGTTACTTCTTAAGTTTCTTAACATAGCTGATAAACCTTTATACATATAGCATTGAATAGTAATTAAGTTCAATGTTCGCATTACTTTAAAACAGATAACGGATTTTAATGAAGTTTGGCTACGAACACTTTTTGGCAAATAGATCTTCTCTTTAACTTACAAAAATAGAGCAACGTAGCCGCCGACATACACAGAACCAAACGTAAAATCACTCTTTTTTCTGCTAGTGTTTAAAACCGGCCTTCGAACAACGATTCCGTAACCCCTGGGAAGTAAAAGCCAAACAATTCTAGACCAATTTAGCTAGTCGCTGATAAACGGGGAGATAGCGAGAAGGGGAAACCTCCACTAATAACGGGACCCTGAACTTGAGAGATGTCTTCACCAAACAATCTCCACCTCCTTGTTGCCTCGTAAATGTCGCAGGCATAAACTGCCGACCGACACTTCTGAAAGTTTCCAGTCGCTCTCCAACAATTCCCGGACCAGTTTAGGCCCAACTTTATTCTGTCTAGGTCTAGACCACAGACACGGCTGCGGTCGGAATGTCTATATTGTCGTTAATTTGTGAACTGTAAATACAGATTGCTTACTTAATTAACGGTCAACAAACACTTTCTAATAATAAGACATATGTTACACCTCTCCGTTCAGCAGCTAATGAAGACCATATATTACAGAGGCGAGCAAACAGTCTTCACAATCGAGGCCTAAACCAATAAGAGAATCTCGAGATCATTACCGAGCAACTTTACTAATAAGTAGAATTGTATAGTTTTTGTATCGGATCCGGCCACTTCGGCGACTGACCGAGAACGGTTGTCGTGACGAAACCACAACAAAGGCTGGGGGTCAATCTCTAAGACGATAAACCAAGTTTCGGAGCGCTGCTGCGCAAGCCGCGACTCTATCTCATTGTATTAAGCGTGCCGATTTTCGTCAGTATAGATAGAGTAACCCTCCTGGAATCCGCTCTTTACGATCGTAACGCAATTGTGCCAAGTGAGCATAGCGCTTGTAGCTAATGCGATTCATAAGGTCCAGATTCATTTATAACTTTGGATCGTTTGGTAGTGCGCTTACATAGCGCATTGGGAGCTTTGGATTTGTAAATAGTTGGGTCTTCGCGAACCGCAAGAGCGTGATGGTTTAACAAATGTCTGTCGGCGACGGACGGTCAACGCGCGCTTTACGAGCGATTTCCCAGCGCTGATGATGATTTAGATGCAAGGAGTATGGGCCGGAAGCGCGATAACCGACGTTGCCATGACAACGCGACAGTTTCGAGGGGAATCCTAGACGGGCTATTCAACTATTGACCGGCTTTTTAGGGAATTTTCGTAAAGTTAGGGACTTGAATAGGGATTGGAAAAGGGACATTGGTCATTTGAAAATGTATCTTTGCTCTACCATGCATGCGTTATTTGTAATTAAATGCTAATTTAATTATATATCTTTCGCCCCTTAAATAAATAAAGTAGTTTGGTCATGTATCTGAATCAGACCTGAATTTATAAGGTTTGGCTAGGAAGCCCATAATATTGTAAACTGGGGCATCTTTCTCTTCGTAAATGTGCGGTGTATCAAAGTAGAAGCACCCTGGGGCACCCTTACCACTTCTCGGATACTTATCGTTACGGTAATGAATTGTACAATAAATTCGAACATAGTTGCAATAAAAATGATAATGAGCATTTTGCTTGCGTTGTTATTGCAAATTAGAGTTCGCAGGGCGAATTCAAATTGCTTCGTGACTCTAGCTGATTTGTCTATTTTACCCTAAATAGCGTTATTGCGTTTATTTGGTAAATCTAAGTATTCCAATGCTAAACTGTATACTATTTTAACTTTAACTTCGGAAACAATTGAGGGTAAATACTTAAAAACAAAGTCTATACGTATACAAAACTTTATTGTTGAGTTAGCAAACAATTCACTACGATCTATAAAATTTCCATCATCAGTTTGTTATTATTATCTTTCATCAATCAATTGCACCCTGTTTATTGTGTTTATTGCGCAACCCGCTCGCACGCACACTAGCGGCGTGTCCCGACCTCTAATACGAAATGTAAACAAAGTGTGTGAAACCCCACTTTTATTACATGTCGACTGATGATGATATATCGACGTCAGCCGCGGCTGATCCCACCCCACCCTTATCACGCGTAATTTCGGATTCATTGCCCCGACACATTCTTCAGTCAGCGACCTCTGTTCAATATTACGGGATCGTTTTCTTAAAGAGTCGCCGCGTCTGCATGTCTCATCTCTTCCACGCCGCCGCCTCCACGACCAAACATTGAGTTCACACACGCCGAGATAATATACTGAAACGCTCGATGTCACAGGCGGTTGATCATTCATTCCGCTACATTGACATTCGCTCTTAAATCTGTTACTCTCGATGTACACAAAAAGGTCAACATCGCCTTTTTAAGTCAATATTAAACAGAGCTAAATTGTATAAACTCGGCATTAACCTTGGCTTTTAAATTGTTCCAGGCTCAAATTGGACATGAGAGAATGAGAGATGGAATCACGCAGCGCGCCGCCCAGCCCCGACGAGCGTCGGGAGGGCGCGGGGGAGAGCGGCGGGGTGCGGGGCGGCTGCGCGCGCGCCTACACCAGCTGCCGCGCGGCGCGGCCGCGGCACGGCGCCTCGCGCGACGACCGCCTGCTCACCATGGCCGAGGTGCACGACTACCCCTCGTCCGAGTCCGGCATCGCCGCCGACTGCCTGCCACCCGCGCTGCACGACGACAGCCCGAGCTACGAGCGCTCCGACTACGAGAGCGGCTACGGCGCGCGCCTGCCGCCCGCCTGCCACCACACGCTCGACTGTAAGCACCGCCCGGGGGACTACTCCCGCAGCCGCACGCCCGAGTGCGCGCACGAGCGCATGTCGGAGTACGAGCGCCACTACGCGCGCTCGCAGACGGCGCGGCGCCAGCACCGCCACCACCGCCGCGACGAGGACGAGGCGCGCTCACTGGACGAGCGGTGCGCGCGCGACCTGGACGAGATCCTGCCCGCGCGCCTCGCCGCCGTGGCACTGCAGCCCCGCGACCCGCGCGACCCACGCGACCCGCCCGCCGCCACCTGGGCGCGGACCAACATCGCCGCCACCATGGAACGCTTCGAGCCCATGGACTACGCGTACGCGTATTACGACCATCATTTATCAATGCCCTCGTCGTCGAGGAAAGTGAATCGCCAACGCGGACGGGGCGGGCTACCGCGCGAGAGGAACGCCCGCCACAATTACGTCACGCGGTACGGGACCGAGGAGAACATTTACGAGGAAATCACGGACGGGTCGCGGACGTGCCCGAAGCACCGCTACGGGCCGCGGCAGTCGCTGGTGTCGCTGGACCGCAGCGTGGTGGAGGAGGAGGTGCGGCGCGTGGAGTCGCGGCACAAGCGCATCCTGGGCGAGCTGAACCTGAGCGTGGAGGCGATGCTGATGCCGGAGTGCGAGTCGCCGGACTCGGAGCAGGCGGAGGACCGCGACAACATCGAGGAGCTGCTGCGCGTGGGCCCCACGGACGAGCTGCTGTCGCCCGCCAGCTGCAACCCGCCGGACCTGGACAGCGGGTTCAGCGGCAGCAGCAGCGGCGCCAGCTACGTGGGCAGCCTGCGCCGCAAGCCGGCGGGCTCGGCGCCGCACCTGCCGGCCGTGGCGTACGGCCCGCGCGGCGCCGGCGTGCGCATCCTGGGCGCGGACGAGGCGGAACGCCGCGCCGACGCCGCCTCCCCGCGCTCCTCCAGCTGCGGCGACGCGCGCTCCACCGGCTTCTGGAACAAGAAGTCCTGGAAGAAGATCTCCGGCTTCTCCAGCTCCAGCAGCATCAACAAGGCCGGCCTCACTGGTGAGTCCCGATTGTTCTCTTCCCCCGCTTTTAGTAATCCACTGGTAATTTTAAGTTTAATAGCTTTGATTCAATTATGTAGCTGATTGTTATCCAGTCAATATAAGCAGTTAGCTGAGCTACTCTTATCTTAATTGAATGGTTAATACATTAAAATTACCGGCGAACCGACCCGTAGATAATATCCAGGCATGCATTATAATAATTACCCTCATCATTCATAACATTCAGTACCATCGCACACTATAACTCGTACTCGTCATACAAAGTTGCGCAGACGGCAAAGTTTCCCACATGATGTTCAGGCGAGGTCATGTTAGCTTAAAACGAACGTGTATCTAGTTACGCAACATTTTTTTTTTGTTTCACTTTCGTTTTCCTTCGCCCATAGGCGTTATTCAGATGGACGCGCGCGGCTTCGGCCTCCGCTTTTTTGGTTTGTTTTTGTTAACGGTGCGGCGTTTTGCATTGCAGGTCTGCTCGTTAGGTACACTTTCCGGCGTAAGTCTGGCTCTCAAGGCTCACAGAGCAAGCGGCGCCCGGAGCCCGCCGCGTGCGATGCGTGTCTGTCGCAGCGATGCTAGCCGCACCCGGGTAAGGGCACCTCCATCACCCTCCAACAACTCAATTCATCACCGTCACTGGTGCCGCCTTTACCTACCCATTGGCAAAGCGTGTGTCCAATCAAGTTCAATATTCACACCTCACTTTACGGAGGCTTCCATTATTTCACGACATCACACAAAACACAATGCTGTATATTCACGTCAAACACAACACAAGTTATGAAACACCAAAGAAATCTACAGATGTAAACGAAGATATTAACAAAAATTCAGAAGTTATTATAGGCGAAAGTGGAAAAGTCGGGAACAAAGAAGTTGGCCGGCGATGCGGCACGGTCCGAAGCGATTAAGTTCTCTCATTAAGGTATCGAAGTATTATTACTTCTGGAACTTTTCCTTCAGATAAGCATTGTTCACGGGCCGCCTGCCGCTGCCGACTGATTAAGCTTCTCGATGTCCTTCGATTAAATATTTACATGACACGTCAACTTTCACAAATAATTATTTTTTTACTTATAATTACAATCATTTTATGTTATTTTGTAGCAACACATAATAACTCCAACTAGCACTGTAGAACCATAGGAAGTCATTTACAGCACGACATTACTTAGTCAGATTCATTAGAGCACCAAGACGTTCGTAGATACATGTTATTATAAGTTGACATGCTTGGTTGCAGATGTGGAAGCGTGTAGGCCGAGCAGAGCTAAGTCCAGAACACCCACCTTACCGTACAGGTTAATATTATTCCGTAATTTTATTATTAAATATCTCACAAGTTACGATCCCACGGCTCGGGAAACTTTTAAAGTATTCACGGAGTTCCCCGAAATCTTTTCCTCATATTTTATTTCAAAAGTTTTTCTTTTGTTACAGCTACTCAAACGGAAAACTGGTGGTGCCGTTGGATTCCATAGCACAGAGCTGAGGGTGCCGCCCGCCCCGCGCGCCGCGCCCTCCCCCCCTCCAGCTCCAGCGAGGGGCTGCTGCGGGACGCCGCGCCCTGCCCGCCGCCCTGAGCGGCGACCGTGACGCGGCGGCGCCCTGCCCGCTGCCCTAAGCGACCTACGGCACGCGGTGGCGTCCTGCCCACTGCCTTGAGCGACCTCCTGGATGAAGCGACGCCCTAAGTGACCTGCGGGAAGCGGCAACGCCCTGTCAGGGGCCCTGAGCGAGCTGCGGACCTCCTCGGTCCCCATTCTTTCAACGCAAACATTCCACATAAGAACACACTTTACTTGAAAAGACCAATTCTTTAGCATGGCCGATGTGTATTTAGTGTAAATAACGAGAATGACTAAAGAACGATAGAAATCAAATATAGGAGAGTATACGTTAAAGTGATAAATGAGCCTAATTAATATTGTGTTGTTGCAGAGCGCTTCATAGAAGCGAGCGAACTCGTTGTTGTTATCAGACGATACAGTAGCTGATAGGTACAAGAAAAGGCTGAAATAAAAATCGGTTTTCTTCTTCGTAAAACTGACGTTTTAAAGTTTAATTCTTTTTATAGTAGCATACTTATTGATGTTCAGTATTGTATTAATTCGATTTTTGATATATATCAATCTTAGTCGTTAAAATGTTCATGTATCTGATATTAATAATATTATATACAATTGGATAATTTCCCGTACCGGACGATGGTGCTTGACATAAATTAAGATTTTCATTAGAAATGTTCCTTAAAATAAATTACGGAAACCTTTGTATCCACAATTCAGCAAGTCGACATCAGATCTTGAACGACTTCTTTAGAATTTACACAATACAGATGCCGAGCGATACTCAGAGAGGCCTAATTTCCAACAAAATTTACCGAGTTAATCACAAATACCTATTCCTAGTCTTTTGATATGAGCAATTGTAAGGTAAATTATTAAGGTAAGCAAAGTTGTTGAAGTTTATTCTTTATCGGACCAATTCTATCTGCTTGTGATCAACTGATCAATTAACAATCAATAAACATTTTCCGATTTTCTATCTGCCAGTGTCCAGGTACACTTTATAAGTATTTTATACTAGCGTCTTATTTTTTGTTGAGTAGCAATGTGTGAACATCTATTTCCATAATGTTGATGAGAAAATTTACCGATTACATTAAATTGAAAACAAAACCAGTAATTCATAGAAACAATTAACAGTTAAACAGTTCCAAACAGGCGTTCAACATTCTATGAACTATCTCGATGAGCTCAAACCTAATCGCTTATGTTTATTTGTAAATATCCTACATGAATTGAACTTTTGCAAATAGTTTTATTAATATTCCTACATGTATGTATAAATAAATCTGTCCGTCAAATTTTAATTTATATTTGTGTAATATTTTTTTTTATTTATAATAAAAAATTTAGACATAAACTATTGCGTTAAAATAACGTCATTGTTAATACTTGTTAAGTATCTGTACATTTTGTAAATAGTCGAAGGAACATGGTGCACATTCTCTATATTATGTATGCAGTGACGGTATTTGCATTGGAGGCAGTGGTTATTTTAAATGAATTTATATATTGTCCATTATAAAGAACACAAGCTATCACTCTTGAGTTCTTGAATCTACACGAATCTGTCTATACTCTAGATAATCCATTACTGTTGTCACCTTGTAAATTTGTCTGATTATTACCTATACTGTAATTTACTGTCTCAAACTTGTCTTTATCGTTAATTTAAAATTCACCATAATATGTTTTTAATCGTGTTTTATAATATTGATGTTACCGGAACAAGTCACAATATCATATTGTATGTATTTCATTTAATATCTGTAATTTAGCAACCATGTTCAAGTCAAAAGAGATTTTTATTAAATAAAAACGTAAAATGTCATTGCTTTTTATTTTTGGTGGGGATACGAACGAGAACGAACGCTCGCAAAACGTGACAAGGTGAAATCAAATTGGATTGCAAAAGCAAAAATTTTAGCCGTGTTTAGTGTAAATGCAGGGAAAATAGCTCTCAATTATGAAACGTCTTATTTAGTAAACCGACCTGTGAAACGCACACAAAGGATTTTCCATCTTGTGTGTTGGGAAACAAAGCCCGTAAAGGGAGGACAATAAGAACTGGTTTGAAAGTGGTTTAAAATTTCGCCCAGTCAGAGAAAGGAGGGGCGTCGCGGCCCCGAGTGAGTTGGGCCTATTGTGCGCAGGGAACGGGTTAATTGTTTAATTGCCAATAAAAAATAAAAGTGAGCCTTTGTACGAGACCGTGCATAGTGAGTCTGAATGCGTAGAGCCAGTCGGCCCGGCGCGCCCCGGCAGCTGCGAGCGGCAAGACAATTAGGTACCACTACTACAAAAGACTATAGCCTGCCTGCCCAATACGTGTGATGGGAGGCACATCACTACAGGTATCGGTAGGTTATGTAAGTATACTCTATAATACATAAATATTATGTAAGATTGCTACGATTAGGGTTTATCTCTAAAGCTGTAGATACTGGGATCAAATCAGAAAATATTTATTTATTTAAGATACTGATTGGGATTAACAACCTTACAAAGGCTTAACCTTAGACTATGAAACGTTAGCCTTTGTATAACCTATTCACCGAACTTTTCATTAATTATTGCCACTAGAATGATTTAATCGACCTATAAGTGACCTACTGCAAATACCTATGTATTATTCAATGTCTATACAGGTGTGAGAGTAATGTCAATAAAATTAAAACTAGTACTTTCTTTTCTTCTTATTTTTATCATGTCGTGTCGGTGAACAAACTACAGCTAGACTAGAGTTTGTCACTGTAGTGACAAGATCAGATAGTCACATAAGCTTCAGTCACTGACTATCCAGGGTACAACGAAGTTAGTAAATGAATTACTCGTATGTGATACGCTACTTATGGAGGGTCTTTTTGTTCACAGCTAGACCTAACGAGCGAGGGTACAACCTAGCTAACGTAGCTAGCCAATATTCAAATAATTGGGGCTCAAGTATATTATAAATAATGAAATTTATGTCTGGAATATTTTGAATGCCACCTGAAACGGCTACTTTTAGAGAATCACAGTTGTGACAGTTATGACTTGATCATAGGCTACATCTACAAGCTACAAGGTATTTTTGGTACTCCTATAATAACCGTAATCTGATTAAACTTCAATATTTTCAACATCAGCCTATTTTATGCATTACAAATGAAGCTGCTTGGAAAGTACATAGGTACCTATTATTCAAATCTCGGGCTGAACCCTGAGAAAATTATTATTATTTCTTCCTAACTTCGGGGTTACTAGGTATAATAAATGGATTTGTAACAACAAACGCTGGCGGGGGTGTTTTTGTTCAGGAGTTCGCGGTATCCAAGTCAGCTAACTTCATTTTCTGATATTACTTCATCAAAACTATCCCTTACAAGTAGGGCATAAGGTTTATATTTCGCTTACTTCTGCTTCAGCTAAGTTTGAATTAGGTAAACGTTTCGTCAGTAAAACATCTTTGCCACAAGACTGACTTGAGCAACATCTAATTCATCTTTTAGCAAAAACATAGACAATGGTAGAATATTTAGATGACTTTAGTTCTTATCATCATAAATAAATGGAAAATTTAATAAATTGGGATGTAAGTACCTATCTCTCCAGAAAGGAACCTTTGTGTATCCCCTAGATCTAAACTGCCTTCCTAAGCTTGGACCATTTCCCACCAGTTTAACATTAGAGCTATGTGTTCAATCGCTATCAGAGGCGCTGGCAACGACCTCTATTAGGCTTATTTGTAACTAATTGGTATTGATATCTATCCTCTGTGTTATCTGTTTAGTAGCATATCTATGGCGTATTTAGGGCTATAAACCTCTACAGAGGGTGTTATTCATATTTGGAATAGTCAGGTTTCTAATAAGCTGTGTCAATGAAATATATGATTCATTCATAACTGGGACACCGTTGTTTCTATACCGCCGGACGACCTTGCGATTTTTCATGGTCCTTATACGAGTCGAATAAAGCTACCTATGGTGCTGGTAATAAAGCTATCGTCGGCTAAAAAGTTGGTGAAAAGTGCTCAGTGCTTGTGCCTGAACGGGAGCGGAGGAAGGAGCCTGGCTGCAGTCGGAGACCTGCGGGGAGCGGCAACCCCGAGGACGAGCTGCGGCTGCGGAGCCGAGGAGGAGCCCCCGCGACGGCGCACCGCGCACCCTGCCTGGTGGCGGGACAGTCGACGAGCAAGACAGGTTTAGTGTCTTGTGCAGTGAGTGAGTACATTAATTTCATTGTTCTGAGTGGAGGCCGATCGGGTGAATGGTACATTCAAGAAAGTCAGACAATTTAGAACCTTAAAGTCAAGACAAGAAAAAACGTTGAAAATTTACGCTTTAGTTTATGGACTTCTTTGTTTACATATTTTCGCTTTGTTTACATTGTTGACTTGTCAAGAGTTTGTTATTTCAGTTTGACATTGACATTTGGATTCGAACATAAACAAACTTTTCAAAATTTAATCATCGATTTGGCATAGACTATTGTAATTTCAAAATGGAAACTTACATTAAAACTCAAACTGACACTCAGAATAATATTTCAAGAAGTAGAGTCAACTATAAAAAGGCGCCCAAAGAGCGTCGTACTGCGGCTTATGTAGAGGCTAGGTTGGATAACTTAGAGAAAGATTGGACATTGTTCTATAATACGCATAGGCAAATGATAACCGAGGTAGATGCTAAAATGTTAGATGCGTCTACTTATATGAAAGGCAATGTGTATGAATCAACTGAAGAGATTTATATCGAATATAGGTCTGAGTTAAAGGGAGAGTTGAGTAGATTGCAAAGGTTGATTCAGACACCTGCGCCTTCGGGGTCGGGGAAGCAGAGCGATAGTAGTAGTAACATAAGATTGCCTAAGATATCCATACCAACCTTTTCTGGCAAATATGATGAGTGGGTTACCTTCAGAGATCTCTTTGACTCGTTAATCCGAACAAACGATTCCTTAGACGAAGTTCAGAAACTACACTACTTACAGGGCTACCTTGTAGGTGAAGCGGAGCAGTTAGTCAGACACATCCCTATAAGTAGAGACAACTTTGAAGTTTGTTGGAAACAATTAGAGTCGCGGTACAATAATAAAAAATATTTGGCAAATTGTGTACTTAAAAGAATGTTTAGTCAGAAACCTCTTCAAGGTGAATCGGCTGTTACAATCAAAGAGTTGCTAGATACAACCAATGAATGTCTTCATGCACTGTCTAGTTTAGGTGTTGATATGAAGTCGTGGGACATAATTGTAATCTATGTAATCTCTTTAAAACTGGATCCAGAGTCGAGAAAGTGATGGGAAGCTAGGACCAGCGATTCATCATCAGAACTCCCAGAGTTAGTTAATTTCAAAGAGTTTCTTGAGCAACGATTTAGATCTCTAGAGTTTTTAGATGGTAAAGGTAATGCAAAGGTAACTCAGCCCAATCACAATAATCATGTAAAGTCACTGTACACAACTGAAAGTTCTTCAGTAACCTGTAAATATTGCTCAGATGCCCACAAAATTGCAAATTGTAAAAGTTTTGGTAAGGAGGATGTAGGGACGCGGCGTGAGTTTGTCCAAAGCAGCAAGCTTTGTTTTAATTGTCTAGCAGCGAACCACACCGTTTACCTGTGTAGGGTGACCACACGATGCCGAGTGTGTCACAAAAAGCACCATTCTCTCTTACATACACAAAAATGTCCCGTAAGGTTGTCCGAGAACAAAGTCGAGGAAGGAGTTACGCCCTTCGATTCACCAACTGTCCCAGGTGAATCAAACAAGGTTGTTTCCTGTTCCACTAATATGCAGAGTCAGGTTCTCCTAGCTACTGCTTTAGTGCAGGTCGAGTCTTCAGCAGGGAACAACGGGCTTCGCTCTCTGTTAGATCAGGGTTCCCAAGCCTCTTTCATAACCGAAGCTGCCGTGCAGCGTCTGCAGTTACAAAGAGTGCCCCACAAATGTGTTGTCTCAGGTGTCGGTAGTGACAAGAAGCCTTCTTGTGCTTCTAAGTATGTCGTAGAAATACAAATTCAATCACTACACGACCCTGCTTGTATAGTTAAGGTTAAGGCACACGTTTTGAGAGAACTTACACGTTCTATTCCTGATCAACAAGTGAAGCTTCAATGGTGGTCAGAGTTATTTCAGGTAAAGTTAGCAGATCCTACATTCGCAACCCCCAGCAAGATTGACTTGTTGTTAGGGGCAGAGGTTTGTGGCCAAATTATAGTCGATGGTTTAATCAGGGGCCCTCCGGGTACCCCATTGGCCCAAAACACAAAACTTGGTTGGATACTTTTCGGCCAAATCACCAACGAATGCAAGGACAACAAGCTCTGTTCCACCACAAGTGTTGTTAATAATCACGCAAAGATATCTGAGGATGATTTTCAAGGATTTTGGCAATTTCAGTCACAGCATTCTCAGATAGTCGAAGAAAAAGAAAAGGTAGAGGTAGAGCTAGAGCGCGAGCAGATGTGTACAGAAACTGCTGTCAGTGGTGATGTACTGGCTGGCTGTCAATCTGTAGAACAAGGTTTCGAAATTCACAAACAGATGACAGATCTATTGCAAACAGTTTTTGAAGCATTTGTCGCAGCAGTGGAGTTTCGCATCGTAGATGCAAGGGGGGAGGAAGATCACGTGAACTTAGTAGCTGCTCAGACAGTAGCCTCAATCAAACAGATCTTCGTACCTCATGTTGAGTCGTATGGAGTAGTGTTGTTATCCAATCTGTTGATTGATGTTGCAGCAGAGTTGAGTACCCCCGAACAGGTAGCAGAAGCTGATTTAGAGTTGAAGTCAAATGCAACAGCTATTGTTACTTATTGTGTAGGGTCAAAGAACACGGGAAACACCAATCTGAATCCGTTCATTGGTTCCAAGAGAGCCCTGAGGGTGGGCGGTGATGTTGATAATGCTTATCGTGATGAATTCTTTAAACAATTAATCCTCAGGCCACTCAAACTGAATTCACGATTCAAGTATTGGATTTTCTGTGTGACACACATTGATAGGTTTTATGTACGCAAGTATGTAAGGTACAAACGGGCACATCAAACACCGGAACCAAGGGTTGGACATATTGTTATCGTAAGGGAGGATAGTCCGGCTCCGGTTCATGAACGTTATGATGACAAAGCAGCAAAGCAGGGCATGCTGGTTTGGACAATCTCACCCGTGTGGTTAGTTTTATATGTACTTAATGAGATTGTCAAAAGATCAAGCACAAACTTTGTGTTTTACCAGTTGCTATTTGTTTTGTTAAGTTGTTATTTAATATTTTAAGTGTTGTCTATGTAATGCAATATGTGTACTATTTGTTTTTGTTACTGAGAGTTGTGTACTTTTAGTTTTGTTTATTTCAATGTACCTATAGCGATTTCTACAGTTTATTTGATGGACAGTGTGTCCATGGCGGGCGGTATGTTCAATCGCTATCAGAGGCGCTGGCAACGACCTCTATTAGGCTTATTTGTAACTAATTGGTATTGATATCTATCCTCTGTGTTATCTGTTTAGTAGCATATCTATGGCGTATTTAGGGCTATAAACCTCTACAGAGGGTGTTATTCATATTTGGAATAGTCAGGTTTCTAATAAGCTGTGTCAATGAAATATATGATTCATTCATAACTGGGACACCGTTGTTTCTATACCGCCGGACGACCTTGCGATTTTTCACTATGCACCAAGGTTCATTCGAGAGAGCCAAGTGCAGGTACTTAAACCCCCCTTATAGAATAGAATAGAATAGAGATGTTAGGTTTTCGTTCGCTGTACTAACTAAAAAAAATCAATTTAGGTACCTTCCTTACATGCATAAAACAAACGCAAAAGCTGTTAAAAACGAACATTATGATGAATGAGGAATAATCCATAAATGTATGTGAAACAAACGTTAATAATAGTGGAGCGAGTGTCACACGACGCCCCGCCCGCTGATAAACCAATATTTAGAACCTCCACAGCGCCGTGTTTTCAACACTCCCTTGACATTTATTTGGGAACCAATATGATATTAACTGGCTTATTGACAGACATCGTTGGAACTATTGGCTTTATTGAATGTAGCCTTTGTAGCTGAAACTATGTATAATGTTTCGAGCTCGCGAGTTTCATTTATTTTATTGGGTGTAGTGAATGTAATCGCACCAAAAACATAAATGTGAAAATGGAGAACAAGTTCAAAATTAAAACATTGCCTGTTGGCTTCGCTTTTCACTGTACATTTGTAGTCACGTGATAGGTTGCGAGCCGTATCGCCTTCATGACGAAACCTAAACATCTAATCTAGATGTGAGGAAACCTTCACACCTACCCCCTTATTCATAGAGAAGTTACAGAACGTTTTAACTAATAAACTGTTTTGTCCCTCTCCGACAAAGGACAATTTGTTCTTTGACAGAGAGGGACAAAACAGTGTATTAGTTAAAACGTATTGTAACTTTTCTATGAATAAGGGGGCTAGAATCTAGAGGTGCAGATTTCCTCGCGATGATTGCCGTCATCGTAAGAGTATGTTATATAATTGTAGGTACTTTAATTCCTTATTTCTATAGAATTCGGTATGTTAAGTAAAAATTTTTGATGCTAATTCCAAAACCGTTTCGAGATATAATCTTCTTAATAAGTGTCTCATTCTTAAAAATTTAAAATATTCAAGGATTCCGATTATTTTATCAAAAATGAAAATATAATTTGTCCTTCAAGACGCTGCGCAAGGTTAAAGTTTCAACCAAAGAGAATAAAAATTTTCAATTGTTAAATGTCACTTCTGTCAATCTAAAGTGTAAATATTCACAGAGTTACGATCTTGATGACGTCAGCGGCTGCATGGTAGCGAATGACGTCATCAAATCGTCAAAGAGCCGATCTTTAATTATTTTTTATTAAATTAACGAGAGCAGTAAAATAAAAAATATTCAAATTAGTGTCTCAAATTCCAACATACTTCAATTTAAAATTATAAAAACAATCACCATAAAATTACTTAACATACCGAATTCCTTAGATTGAGACATTTTGCGTTACAACACTACGACTCTAACAACCAACTAAACAGCATTATGAACAAGTACTTATTATATTTACGCGACTTTTACTGTGGGAATAGAATAGAATAAGTGTACCTATATAGTGTACAAATTTATAAAATGCGTAGAACAAAAATTTTTCACAATGACGAGCTTCTTCGGCTATAATAAAAACCGGCCAAGTGCGAGTCGGGCTCGCGCACAAAGGGTTCCGTAGCAGCAAAATTACAGTTAAATCAACCTATCTCAAAAACTATAAGAGATACTTTGATCAAACCAAAAATTGTTGAAAGAGTTAATTAGCATGCATCACCTCTATTTTTTTTAGAATTTTATACCCCGTAGTTATAAAAATAGAGGGGGGGGGGACATACTTTTTACGACTTTGAGAGCTGATATCTCAAAAACCGTTCACTTTAAGAAAAATGTTTTTTAGAAAACTTTATATCATTTTAAAAGACCTTTCCATTGATACCCCACACGGGTATGTACATCGAAAAAAAAAATTTCATCCCTCAGTTACATGTATGCCCCACCCCCAATTCTTTTTTTTACTATTTAGTGTCATATTTTTGTAGCGGTTCATACAACACATATTCCCATCAAATTTCATCACTGTAGTACTTATAGTTTCCGAGTAAATCGGCTGTGACAGACGGACAGACGGACAGACGGACATGACGAAACTATAAGGGTTCCGTTTTTGCCATTTTGGCTACGGAACCCTAATAAAAAGCTACCAACTTCGATATTTAAAACTTTCATCTTGCCACATTTTCCTGTAACAATAGTCACGTAGTTTGCAATGAACATTAAATACGTGACACAATTTATCAATCAATATGAAACCTCATTCGAGTAAAAAGCAATAATAAGTATTTTACATAAATCCGACGTGAGCCTACTCCCGTTGTTGGCCATGAATATGCAATTTCCTGGATCATAATGGAAAAGTTTTTTAGTTGAAAGAAGAACACAGCGGAGCAACGCTCGCACACCCTCTTAATAATGCAGTCACGTAAACAGCCCTAATGAAAATTGTTTCGTGACGACTGAATTCAGCGTCCATTTTATTCGATGTAACATCAAACGAACTACGGCCGCTGTTTACCTTTGACAGCGGCTAATGAAATCTAAAATGAAATTACAGTTACAATTTGTACACCGCTTCATAAGAAGCGTCAACCATCAGAGCTGGCCGGAACCCTCTACGTTAAATTTTAATTGCACCGCAAAGCAGCGCGAATTACTGAGCGAGCCAAGCCGCAAGCCGGACGCTTAATGGGGTGGCAGACAGTTGCATTTCGAAAATAAATTAAACACAGTATTTGACTTTTATTGAATTTTCGCGATGACATTCATTCGGTGGGTAGATTAATTGGCTTGTTAGTTCTGTGTTCACACTTCGCAGGGGAGACTAGCCGGCGCTTCTGTGACGGTTTCATGCATTTGTGAAGCGATTTAATGTGAAGTCGTGGCATCTGGTGAAGTCGACGGCCGCGGCGGCGCCAAATTGCGACCACACGGAATTACGATGTGGCGGCGGCGCGAGTTACGGCCGCACTACGCTAATGTCATAGTGCGCTGAAATTCAGTGTACTAGCCGGAATAGAAACATTTCTACCATGCGGCTATTAGTTACAGCTTGCGTTTATTCCCATGGCCTTGCTGCTACAAGAATACCGAGTGCTACAACTATGTATGCCGTAAGCTGGTAATGTGTGAGCGCCCAGCCTCAACTATATTCTAATACTCTTTGCTAATGTTTTGGCTCCGGATTACTGCACCGCAAGCGGCACTTGCACCGACTCGGATGGTGCACGCTCTCCTACATTCATTACACTATGTTTATGAAGCGCACTCTTTGAATAATAAGTCTCTTGATGAAGATGCTGGTTAACAAAAACATAGTTCACTGCCAAGTTATTTAACGGTCAAGAGCCTAGGCTAATACTTAACACTACTATTGCTTAAGCTTTCCATAGCACTAACTATAAACATGTACCAGGATTGTGATTCGTATTTAAATGTATTACTTTAAAAGAGTTGTTTCAATGTATAATTGTTATATACATATTTCGATTCATCCTATCAAATATTTTGAGGCACTGCTGCACTGCATTTTATGTAAATTTCTTACCCGTCCTAATAGCGACTTTCAAAGAAAAACATTCTAAAGCTATCCTTTACGTCGTACGTTCAGTTTTATATGTCGAATAAAAAGATTCCTAGTGCGCGTAATGTAACCTCAGGCTGTGAATGGTAAACAACAGAAATGGCACATAAAAGTGGTAATAACTCCATTAAAGTCGTCCTCACCTAGCCAGAGCCATTTCCGCTGGAATTGCGCGGGGAGTGTGACACAATTTTCTTTGTAACTACAATAAAATGCAACTTAACACGGCGCGGCGCCCTGAACATTTTACCCATTTATCATTTGAATTCAAGTGTAACTGTCAACGGACACAGATGGATTCGTAAACATGTTGTAATTAAGTTTTTTTTGCAAACATATGAATACGCATATCTGTCTGTAATCCTAGGGGGGGTAGTCACAGTCAGAGGTGACTCGCAAGCAAATCATCCACTTTACGCAGTAAGTACTTATTTCGTACTTTGTACTAGTAAAACTTACAAACTGTGCTACCTTATGGAGGGCACTGTTGCCTGTAATACAGGAATGACCTAGTACGGGTAACAGTGACACTATTTAATTGTAATGTTACTATTTTTACTGCTCAAATAAATTTTTATTTTATTTATTTATTTGTACTCAGATCGTGCCGTACTTTCCACCATTTTAGAACGAATACAATGCTGTTTAGGGTCCATACTCCATACACCTTATTTGTTTGTTACACATTGAATATAGTATACATATAAATAATAAGTCACACATCTGAATTGATGGCTTTCCAAACTTTCGCAATTTCGCTAGAAAAGCAAGCTGTCACACGGAAAATCAAGTTTTTTTTTAATTCTCAAGAGTTTTCTATTTTGGATTAAAAACACAATTAATTCAAATATATTACATAGCAATTTCCCTCAAAAACCAGTCAGTCAGTGCTACCATTATCCTGGCTCGCGTGACAAAATATTTAAACTGGCTTCAAAAGTAAAAGCTAGAAAAATATTTATGTGAAAGCTTATCTTGCTGGTAAAATTCGATGCCTAGTTTGGTCGTGTACGGCTGGCGTATTGTTGGCGTCCTGCCAGATCAAATACTATGTCTCAGGCAGGCTGCAACCTAGCTAGGCTAGAACGACACTTAAATTTTAGATTTTTCCAACGAATATGTGGTCTCCTAAGCCTTGATGCATTCCTTTGAAGGCTGCTCGGCAAAAATAGCGATGAATTTTACTGCTGTGCTGCAAACTTCTGCACTTCAACTTCATTAGCATTTTTGTGGAAAAAAACTGCTATCGTAAATTATAGGTTTTGATTTTCGAATATTTAGTTAACATTGGAAAATGAAATAAGTTACTCTACAAAACTTGTGGAAATTTGGAAGGTTGAAGTTGCATATTAATATCTTTTCAGGTGAAAAATTAAATATGATATTGTATACTTCATCTCCATCATATATCTTCTGTTTGAGATTATCAACGTAACTATTACAAAACACATTCATTACAAGCAACGTCAGTAAATTATCACAGCAGATTTAATAAACTAACTTTTATTCCCCGTTGCGTTAAATAAAGTAAAATGTCGTCTTCATCATAATTAGTGAAGTAGAAACACTATTTAGTTGGTAAATTGGGTTCTTGTACATTAAAGTGGTCGGTGGCGATGTGGGTCAAGCGCCTGTATCGCCGGCACCCAAATGTCGCACCTCATTTTCCGTCACTTAGCTCCTACGATATGCTTCGTATATTTTTATCGTAACCACAATATGCAACAAGCGAAAACCACTTTTATATCCTAATATTTATGACGCAAAATGTAACAAACGCTAAATAGAGATACGTTGCAACTAAATAAAACCTTTTCAAAGCTTCGTTTTGATGAGAAGAGCCAAAGAAGTGTGGGTACTCGTATTTTTATGCATGTTTAATAATTGCGCAGAGAAATCCACAGAGGGCTGTTTAGATTTTGGTGTTATGTAGAGATTAAAGTCGAATAAGTACCACATGCCTTTTTGGTAGGAAGGTTCAAAGCAACAACAGAGGATAAAAGAATGGTCCTTCCGGTTAGCACCGCTCTTCAGGTTGTAATTAAAATACCAATGGCAAGTGAAAAATAATGAATTACATGAAAATATAACTGAACCGAAGTCCAAAACACCTTCCATCGCGTCGGTAAAGATGAAAGGCTTTACCATTTTTTTAATGAAAGCTAAGAGCCAAAGAGGTTTTATCTAATATCGATCAAACCGAGTAAAGATAACATAACACTAACCTAAAACATTCTAAAAGAGTAAAATTTTACAATCTTCAGCCATAAAAATGTAACACGCTATTCAAGCTAATAAAACGGAGCAAACATCGCACTTTCACAATACCCATTCGGCCGGCGCTGCTAAAGGCCAGATTAATGAATAAATTGGACAAAACCTATTGAATAGATAAACTGTCGAGTACAAAAGCGCTTGGCGCACCAATGTTTACCCACCCCGGACACTCGCGCACAAAGAAAATATCAGCTAATGGATATCCATCGACGACTGTACTCGTATCTCTCTATAGATGGTAGCATGGCGTTTCCCGCGTCCGTAAAAGCGACAATTTCACACCAAATTGTATTATGAAATATCCGATATTCGGTAAAATAAAGTCTACGATCTGCTAAAAATACAGGTAGATTTCATTTGGCGAAAAGTCACGTTTTTCAATGACTGTGCCGGGCTGGGCCGCACTGGCGCGGATGTGTATGTCAAGACTGAATTATAGCTCGACAACTTCGTGCGCGACCCTCCTTGCGGGGTGAAAGACGCGGGAGGGACGAGGTAACCAAGGTGACAGCGGGTAGCGGGTGGTGTAGCGGGGAAGGGCAACGCGTGCACTGCACGTCATTATTATGGCAGTCTCGGCCGCGCAGCCGAGGCGGCCACATGTGATGTAGAATCTGTCATAATTTGAGTGCGACGCACATGAGACCACTGATCCTGAGACCATTAGTCTCAAGATCTGTGTTGAGGCCAGAACTTCCACAATCTTTGAAACATTTATCCTTTTAATTTTTACAATCATATTATTGTTATCTATGATTCGCCAATAAAATAACGTCAAAAACCACAAATCGTATAATTTCGCAAATAGATTAAATCGCATTACAAAACTATATAATCTTCGGGGATTTTCTGTATAACCGTGTGTCGAATCAGCCCTGAGTCTAATGAGTAAGCCTATTACACGACAGACTAAATGAATAAGATGATGAAGATGACGATGACGACGACAACGTGACATGGATAACATAAAATACTTTAACATAAATAAATACAAATACGCTGCCTATTAGTCTGTCCTCAACTGCCAACAGTACTTTAAATGAATAAATAATAAAACAAGTTTTAAGAACCTATTTATTGACAACATAATTTCCTTCTTACATTACGTCACAAATAGTGACAAGTCATCGCGAGATTTATCCGGGCACACTTTTCTCCGTGTGTACTATGTGTTCAAAAATGTCGTGCTACCTCGCCCCCGCCACTTCTTTCACCCCGCAAGGAGGGTCGCGCACGAAGTTGTCAAGCTATAATCGCCGCCACTGAATTAAAAATATCCTATCATAGCTACAACAACAACTGCTGTATTTGTTTATCTTTAAACCATATCCATAACTTAAATTATACAAAAAACTGTAAAGTGGTAATAAACCTAACCAACGTTAAATCATAAGTTTTGAACTGCTAAACCGATTTTCATGAAACATGGTTACGTTACGTAAAAATACGTTCAGCCTTTTGGGAGCTATTTTACCACAGACAGAAGACGTCACGATAAATTAATAACATCGCTAATTTTCCGTCGGAACTAAAAATAGAGCCAACTTCTACATTATGTAAGTACCTGAAAAGGGGATAACACATCCTTTCACGGGCAGGAAGCGGCTCAGACAACTGTGTTGAATGCACCCCGGTGAGCCTTGATTCTGAGACGTGCCTCCACGGCTGCGAGTCGGTATAACATACCTACGTGTCTTAATGTCCCACGTATGTATGTATATGTCCAGTTAGCAAAAGAGATACGTATGCCACTCCAGTCAGAAATCAGTTTAATCCTAAGATTGGACCATCTCTGAGGTTAATTATTTTTCATGTTTATCACATACCACTTGTCAGTGACTCAAAGAATTTGCGCTAGGGTTTAGCACTTTTTTTTCTGCCTGTACACACTATACACTAGCTCTTCCCGCGAGGTTCAAAAGGTTTTTTCTGTTGGTATCCGAGATAAAAAGTAGCCTATGTATTAATCGAGGGTGCCTTACTACATGTGCAATTTCATAAAATTGGTTTCAGCCGTTTTGTTTTCCCATGAAAGAGTTACAAAATTTCATAAATTATACCTAACAATATATATAAGTAGAAAGTATAAGTTCCACTACTTTGTTATTTTTATGATGAAGCAGGCTAATCACCACTGAAAATTCATGAGTAACCTACACAAGCAAAGAACTTAGGCTTAGTACCTACCCAACTAAAGAAAAAGTACCCTTAACTTTGTAACAAATAATTTGGATCTTTCCACCCACATTTAGAAGTCACGTGCCAGAGGCAGTCAACCATTTGGCTAAATATTTTACTGAATATGAAGTAAGTATTTTTAAATATTCCTATTTGAACTCATTTTCTAAGTAAAAATGTGGAAATTTTGGCTTCATTGAATATTACTTTAGTGATCTTAATAAAATACCTACTTACAAAATATAGTAATATTTTGTAAGTAGGTTTTTAAAAATCTTGTACCTTATTAACTCATTAGCTCTAATAGATTTAATTTATATAGGCACTTACTTCTATCTACACATTTACTTGACTTCAACATAATATTTGAAATCATTTTCTATAAGGGTCCTTAATATATCTTAAACTTTCAACCTCAAAACATAAGTTACACAAGACAAACAAGTATGAAACGAGGTAGGAGCATGTATTTCAACAAATCACCATCAAGCTATCGATAAACACGACTTGTTTCAGAGAACGTATTGATCGTATAAGATGTACGTCGAACTTAACTCCTCAGTATTATGCGTCCCACTTAAAACTACCATCGTATCTGTATAGGCTAGCCGCAGATCGGTAAGTTTGTTGTGCGATTTTATGTAGTAAAATGCTATAACCATGACATTAAAAAGGTGGTTTAGGTGCAATGGATTTCTATTATTGTATGTTTAATGGAATAACCAAAATGAAAACCTCATTACTACTGTAGTCTCATGTTTTACATAAACCTTGTTCCAGCATTTTACTAACCATATTTCATTAAAATAATCAAGGCTCCCAACAAACAAAAGAGACAAATTATAGATACATTAGTAAAACTTATAATGCACCTCTATTTGGTCATAGGGGACACCCACTCCCCTTATTTCAAAGACTAAGTAAGTACCTGAAAATATAGTGATTGTAATACTTACTGTAACACAAGCTTAAAAGTACCCCAAGCTTCTATGCACAGTTTTCTCGGTGCAACCAGGTCGCAGGAAGACGTCGCTAGTGTGCGGCGGGCCTAACCGT
The DNA here is from genome assembly GCF_932276165.1 of Plutella xylostella. Lineage (NCBI taxonomy): Eukaryota > Metazoa > Arthropoda > Insecta > Lepidoptera > Plutellidae > Plutella > Plutella xylostella. Next base: position 5,142,697 of record NC_063988.1, read on the forward strand.
AGACTAGTGTAAGCCGCCGGCAACTCGTCGCCCCCATTCCCCCACTAAAATTAACAAGCTTGCTCTAGGCCGACCCCATTTTTGCCGAACACTTGGCAGAATGTAGTTTTAAACTGCTCGCGATGCAGTCTTATTCATCACGCGTTTTAACCCTCAGGGGGTGGGTGGGGAGTGGTGATGGTGAGATGGGAGGCTCGCTTCTATGTTTATGTGGGTTTTATCTATGGTTACCAAAAATACCCAATATACGAGTATTATTATCCCAAGTTCATATACCGTAAAATTACCTATAGTTTAGAGAAAATGTTTAAAAATACCAGATGAATCTTTTTTTTTTCAGTCATAAACTCAAAATTCGTATATTCACAACGTAAAGTGAAATAAGCTCTATGAATTCGGGAAATAAACGGTCGGGAATTGGTCGGTTTATAATTCCTTTACTTCAGTTCCACACACGGCCCATGGAATACGATAATTACTTTTATGGAACTGGTTCCAAAACTCCAGTTCCAAAAACAGCCAAAGCGGTTTAATACACTTTAAAAAGATCCCTGTTATTTACTATTATTTCAAATGTAGATCTTAAAACGCGGTAGGCGGCGTAACCCAATCTGCTGAAAGTGCAGATCAATTTCCTAAGTAAATAGGGCGTGCGCGCGCGCAGGACACATGCGCGCCGCCATCGTTCATTACAACTGTCGTGTCGGTACTTCCTCTTTTTTGCTAGCGGTTATTAATCGCAGAAACTAAGGCCAGGTTCAAACTTACAAAAATTACCTTACCAAAGTAGAGTAGAAAGTCAGTTTTATGTAGGTATATCTTACACACGTAACAGGTATTCCATACGAATTTTCTGTGCTATATTTATTAATTTTACACATAGTAAAATTAATAAATAGCAGCAGTTCATTTCATTTAATTTCATTTATCTATTTAAAAACAATGTACCATGTGTGTGAATGTGAGTATACCTATAAAATAAAATATTATGTAGTCTTAAGGGCCGAAACTGAGTAAGGCGCGTGTCATACAAAAATAATACGCGGCAGGAGCGCGCGCGTACGCACGCGCCTAACTCAGTTTCGGCCCTAAGGCAGATTTTTCAAAAGTAAAATAAATAATAATAATAACAAGTAGAGGTCCACTCATCCACACTGATCCTGCGAGGTAGACTAGGCCTGAAACTCTTCCTTCATAGGATGGGGACCCGTGCCCCAGCAGTGGGGACGTGATGGGTTGTGGTGACCGTCTAATTCAGTATTTTGGACGTGATAGAATCAAAATCATTCAAAAGGTAGTTTTTAAATATTTACCCTCCGTGTAGTGAGTGCGTGGCTTTATTCAGCTTTCAGACATCGGCCAAGCGAGTGACGCAGTCTGGGCGGGCGACCACACACACAAAACACACACATGCACACACACATAAACACACACATATACACACACACACGCAAACAACTCACTGAAGAGATATTCTGAAATTCTGTACTAAGGTACTTAAAATTATTAGTAATTACTAAAGTTACTACTCACAAATTAAATAACTTCAGTGCAATATAATAATATCACTAGTATGTGGATATAAGAAATTAATATTAAAAACAGAGAGTTTAATAATAATTATGGGTGCTATGCTCTAAAGCCCCAGGTAAAAATCATAAAGGGCAAAATGATGTTCAGACAAAACCAACATACGTTAAATAAATATTATGAAAAATAGTTATTACTCCATGCATTGACTTATATATTACTAGCGTAAGGACAGGCCCAACCGCTCTAGCAAATGACACCATCGCGTTGGCCCTAAAACCTCATAAATCTGACATAATTTGTATGAAATTAGGGCCAACGCGCGGGTGCCATTTTCTTTTGACAAAACGTTCTGAAGGGCGTATCCTTTGACTCCATGTTATTTTAGTCAAATGTTGTTAATATTTTTTTTAATTCATGCGTAAAGTAAATATTATGAAGTGGTCATGGTGTCATTACGAAAACAATAAACAATACGTATAATAGATATTAATAAACACGAACTTTGTTAACACAAAAATGTTTAACGGGTGTTTAATGGTAATTTGATAGATTTTATAAGGCATTTAACAGCGCTAAACATCGAACACAAACACAACAAAAGGTGAAAATTCGAGAATCGCGATGACGCTTGCAGCCCTTGCAGGCCTCTTGTAAACTAACCCCCTTATTCATAAAAAAAAACTTACTGGACGCTTTAGCTATTGCACTGTTTTGTCCCTCTCTGTCAAAGAACAAATTTTTCTCTGTCAGAGAGTGTCAAAACAGTTCAATAGCTAAAGCGTCCAGTACCTTTTTTATGAACAAGGGGGTTTTATGAGTAACTGTTCATTGGTTAATTCGGGGGTTAATCTTTTAGAGTAAATTGGTTACAAACCAGTAGCCAGATAGCAAGGCAATAAAATTGTAGACAGGTACTCGTGAAATAATAGAAAAAATATACATGTATAAAGCGAGAGCCGGACACAGGAAGGTTACTTCACCTTTACAAAAAGCAATCGAACGAGAGCTGTGCGCCGCAGTTACTCCAAAGCATAGTTTTTTGTAAGCTACAGGGATCTCCCTAGTACAGTTGGATAGAGGCAATCAAGCCGATGTAAACAAACGAACGGACTATCCCTGTACCACTATTTACATCCATGATTTAAACTAACAAATCGTTTAACAGTTGCCATCCATCCATCTTGCAGCGTTGAAATTTGATTCAGATAATTAACTTTTTCCGATTTTTTATGTCTGTCAACACGTTCCATTATTATACAGACATTTGTTTAAATACAGGCAGATTTTTGTGAGTGATATCTCAACTTTACTACATTAATGTGATAAATAAAATACATACGATGTGCACTCAACTAGTTTATTTGCAAGACTGACCTACTTCACAAAGCTACCCCCCACTGCACCTCTAACCAAGATCCGATTATAAATAATTTGTGTAACAAATACCTATCTGCCCCGGCCGAGGACTGAAGCGGGCCCTTCGGCATAGCAATCTGGATCACAAACAACTACATCAACCGGTTGTCAAAACCAATACTTACAGACAGTTTTCTCTATGTAGGTACTATAAACTTCTCATAACAAGTTCACAAATTGTTGTTCGGTTCATCTGGCGTGGTGTCGGTATAAATAATGTGTCATGTCAATTAATCCCGTAACACTCGTGGGAATACATCAAAACGTTTGATACAATATTCATGAATGAATGAATAATTTACTTTGAGGTGTTAGACGCAGATTTACTGCATGACACTGAAGTGTTGTGTTGTGTGTGTTGTGTACTAGAAGTATACATACAAATTTAACAGGAACACAGGATATGAATAATTTATCGGATAGATAGAGTCGGTTAGATGGGAATTCTGGCGAGTAAAAAAAAAGCAAACATCATCGGCATGTAATCATTCTTTTCTTTTTTTCTTTTATGTGGGGACATCTCACACACGGCCATCCGATCCCAAGCTAGGCAGAGCCTGTGTTATGGGTATAGGACAGCTGATATATCTACACAAATACATAGATAGATACATATTAAATATGAATATCAACACCCAAGACCCGAGTACAAATATCTGTCTTTAAACAAATATCTGCCCCAGCCGGGAATCATCCACTGTTTGTATAGGCCTCTCTCAAGGAGCGCCACATCTCTCTGTCCTCGGCCGTCCTCATCCAGCCACTACCATCTACTTGTCTAAAGGCATCAGTCCAGCGAGTGGAGGGCGTCCCACGCTCCACTTACCAGCAGTTGGTAGTCCAGTCAAAAACACGTTTACCCCACCGTTTACCCCACCGGTCATTACTTATTTGGCATCCCACCACCTTTCACGCTATGATGATGATGTCATAGTAGTACTTATTGTGTATGTGATAAGTAATACATTTTCATCCCTATGAAGCTGTCAGTAGCATCTCCTGCAATATTTCCTGGTCTCTTTCAGTGCTTCAGTTATCTGGTGTCCGATCTCATGCGTGCGTTAATTTGTATTTAATTCTCTATCACGCTTTATTATGAGTTATGAGCCTGCTTGTGACAGCGTCGGGAGTCGTGGCCTGTTCCCAACTCACCCGCAGATAATAGGAGCTACGTGGAAGGATATGATACTTGAAATATTAGATTTGTTTTTCTTCTAGACAAAAACATATAGGTACTTAGCTAGCCGATTATCGTTGTGAGATCAGAATTGATCCCTAGTTAACTCAGCCATTAATCAAAGTCACGTTTCAGGCATGACAGCTACCTACGAGTTTTGTTAGTTTTTAAGTAATGGTTGCGATTTTTGACCAATGGTTGAGTTAAGAACGGATAAAAAATCTGGCCCCAAGTCATCGCCATTCGGCTTCCCACTTTGGCAACAATTTAGAACAAGGTACAGTCCATATTTCACTCTGGTATGAACCATATTATTATTTAAATCATACTTAGCAGGAAAACTTTACAACAAACTTTTTGAAAAATATTTTTTGTCTTTTCCTGAAGTAGCGTAGAATGTTAACATGGTGGCCAAGTTGGAGTGGCCCAATTCTCTCAGATTTTTATAGCCGTATCAGCTCTGAACAGGCGCAGGTAATTAGCCAGCGCTTCTCTATTTATTGGCGAGGAATTATCTTTGTTGACCCACGCCCCGGGGTACAAGAAGCTCCAACGTACTCCGTTCTTATACAGGGTGTTGCTAAAGTGGTACAGTAAGCCGAAAAGGGATTTTCTCTTCAACTTTTCCAAATCCTATGTAAAAAAAAACTCTACAAATTAAAAAGTCACTATACCAAAGTTATACAGCGTAAAATGCTATGTTTTATCAAATACGTATTTTAATTAATTATGTTATCTGTCACTTCATGTTCCATGTAAGTGACCATGACTACCTATAAAGTAATTGTATATTTACATAATTGAATGTTTTTAAATTAAATAAAAACTGTTAAAATCTAAATTTCCCAATTATGAGGTTCTAAGGCCCCTTACGTTGGTATTATTTATATAAAACTAGCTGTTCCCGCGAGCTTCGCTTCGCCTTAAAAAGTTTTTCCCATGGGAATTCCGGGATAAAAAGTAGCCTATGTTCTTTCTCAAGGTCTAGACTATATGTATACCAAATTTCATTCAAATCCGTTGAGTAGTTTTGGCGTGAAAGAGTAACAGACAGACAGACAGACAGACAGACAGACACAGTTAGTTAGGATTAGTTAGGATTAGGATAGATGCAATATGCTGATCACATTAAAGTAAACAAAATGACTTACTTTAAGTATTATTATTTAGCTGAGAGGCACGGAATGAAATGGTATTAAAATATTTGTTCATCTGTCTCAACAATAAAATATTCAAGACCACCAGCACACGAAGTGTTCCGAATTATTAATTCTTGTTAATAATACCCACAAAATTTGCAAAAATACCTATATTTTTTTTATTAGTTAATTCATAAAGTCATAAATTTAGAAAATTTTGGACTGTTTCTGGTAGTGGGCGGAATCTCAGTAGGTAATATAATATTTTTGATCTTATTTTTATGTTTTTTGGTACAGAACTCTAAAACATGACATGCTAGTATGGCAAAGGAAAATGATAGGGATATTATCAAACGTATACTGCTAATTTAGTCACGAAGAAAGAACGATGGTGAAGTCAATTTTACTTCAGGATCTCTAAAATAATCGTCTGATAAACATTCAATAATAAATTGTAAATGTGTGGATAACCTTAGCTAGATTACTCGTCAAACTTAGTTTAGTTTCATAATTAGCAGTATTCACACGATGCTGAGTCCCAGTTTTTGTTGTTTTATTATTATTTTGCTCCTAATTTATTACTGGTTCGAGCGGAAAAGTAACTACTGGAAGAGAAGACATGTGAAATATTTAACACCAATACCATTTGTTGGTAACTATAGTGCATACATCTTCCAAAAGAAAACGATAGGAGAAACTGTACGAAATATTTGCCAAAAAATGCCTGAAGAACCTCTGATCGGCGCCTTCTACGGGACTGAGCCCGTGCTGATCGTGCAAGACCCCGAGTACATCAAACTCGTCACGACGACAGATTTCTACTACTTCAACGGCAGAGAAGTTTCCGATCACATACATAAGGAAATTCTGACCAGAAATTTATTTTTCACTTACGGCGACAACTGGAATTTATTCAGGAAAAATCTTGCACCGTTTTTTTCTCTGGGCAATATGAAGAATATGTTTCCTTTGATAAAGGAGCATTCGAAGTCTCTAGAGCAGCTGTTGGAGTCGGAAACTAGAACAGGTGATCTACTGGACGCGAGGCACCTCATGATGAGGTACACGTTGGACTGCATCTGCTCCTGCTCTCTGGGAATGGATCCCAAAGCTTTGAGTTCCACTGATAGTGATCATCCATTTATAAAAGTCGGCCACATGATTTTCTTAAATACGATTTCCAGGGGAATACAAACTGTTTTCAGAGCTATCTGGCCAAGTATTTTTTACGCTCTCGGTTTCAAAATATTTCCACTCCATATTACAAACTTTTTTATGGCTATTGTATCCAAACAGATACATGAAAGAGAAGGCAAGCAATCGCAGCGGCACGATCTTATAGATTTTGTGGCTGCTCTGAAAAAAGAAAACTACATTACCGGGGAGAGTATCAAAAAGTACAAAAGTTCCACCAATAATGAAAAGATTCATATGAAGGTTGACGATGAGATAATTGTACCTCAACTGATATCAATATTTGCTGCTGGATTTGAAACTTCAGCTACTACTATGACGATGGTGCTATTTGAGCTGGCTAAACATCCAGACATACAACAGCGTGTTTTGAATGAAGTTGACAAATACAATAATGACAATAATGGTAATATTGATTTTGACTGTACCAAAGACTTGCCTTACCTTGACCAATGCATTCAAGAAACGCTACGACTGTACCCCGTGTTGCTGGCAGTCACTAGAGAAGTATTCGAAGGGTACACATTTCCAAACGGAGTCCGAGTTGATCGTGGTCTCAGAGTTCATATTCCTGTGTTCCACATTCACAGAAACCCTAAATATTTTAAAGATCCGGATGTTTTTGATCCTGATCGATTCTCACCCGAAAAGAAGCAAATGATTCTCCCCTTCACCTATATGCCATTTGGTAAAGGACCAAGATTTTGTATAGGTAAGTTTTGTGATCATTAAATGTAATAGTCTTTTAAACGAAGTTATAAATTACTTACATAATATTGCAAAAGCGGTATATTACACTGAAAGGATAGGACCACGTCAATTAAAACTACGTTAGTGGAAAAAAAATACGAACTCCCCATACGTACATTGTAGTCACGCAACCAAAAAAAAACTAAGGTTAGTTTCTAACATACCAAATTAAATAATAATAATAATGTTTATCTTCATTTCAGGGTCAAAATTTGCTCGAATGCAAATGATGGCGGGTTTGGTGGCCATTTTCAAGAAGTACCGTATTGAATTGCCGGGTGGAGTCTCCGGACTTGTGGAGTTCGAACCGAGGTCTATGTCCACTCAGACCAAAACTGGAGTTCATTTGAAATTGATTTTTAGACATAACAAGATGGAATAGATATACGAGTAGCTTAAGTATCTACTTGTGTGTATCTATACAGCTAGATATATAATATAAAATAAAGTTTACTATTATTTTTTAAATACCTATGTGTTAAACCAATTGAGAACATTGAGATGTGTAAACTGCGCGTGAGTGGTATAAAGTAATATAGTAAAAAATATTTATGACACAATTTTTCTATTTATTTATTCAGCTTATAAAAATATCACAAAAATAATGGCGTATAAAAATAACATGGAAATAATATGTTTTTCCTGCAACACACGGAATAAATATTATCATCGTCACTGAGAAAGCAAATAAACATTGAAAAATAAAAACATAACTCATGAATGGAGTAAATCATAATTTGTTATAGGGTTACACGGGAAATCAAAAGTGAGTACAAACATAAGAACAGGAAGTGGTAGGTAGTAAATTTTAATTTAGATTTTTGCATTTATCTTACGCAAGATGAGCTCGACAAGTACAAGTACCTATTTTAAAAAGACCGCTGTTTAGAGTCTAACCCCCTTATTCATAGAAAAGTTACAAGACGTTTTAACTAATAAACTGTTTTGTCCCTCTCTGTCGAAGAACAAATTGTTCTTTGTCGGAGAGGGACAAAACAGTTTATTAGTTAAAACGTTTTGTAACTTCTCTATGAATAAGGGGGTAAATTTCTAGCTATAGATTGTCAGGATCCATACATTTTAATATTTAATACACTATAAATATTTAAATGACACGGTACATAATTATTATAATTATTTACATGAACTTCAAGTCAAATATTCCTACGTAGGTACGGAGCCTTTTCTATGTGAGCTGGACTTGCACTTTATCGGTTTTTAACACATTAAATGCCAATAAAAACACGACAACAAAAATTAAACTACTATTACTACATTTGTAACACGGCGGACTTCATTGAGTCCCTAAGAATTTTGAGTAGCAACATTATATTAGTTAAAATGTTGGACGTATATTTTACTATTATGGTCATAATAGTAGTTATTTATTATTTATCACAGCGCAAATTTAACTATTGGAAAGTCAGAAATGTGAAGTATTTAAGTCCAGTGCCGTTTGTTGGTAACTACAGTGCATACATCTTCCAAAAGAAGACACTTGGAGAAACTGTTCAAAGCATTTGCCAGAAGTGGCCTGAAGAACCTCTGATCGGCGCCTTCTACGGGACTGAGCCCGTGCTGGTCGTGCAAGACCCCGAGTACATCAAACTCGTCACGACGACAGATTTCTACTACTTCAACGGCAGAGAAGTTTCAGATTACATTCACAAAGAAACTTTATCCAGAAATATATTTTTTGCCAACGGAAATTGGTGGAATCTGTTCAGAAAGAATCTGTCGCCATTTTTTACATCTACAAACATAAAAAGAATGTTTCCTTTAATAGCCAATCATTGTAAGTCACTTGATAAACTCCTGGAGACAGAAACTCAAGTGAGTAAAGATTTAGATGTGAGCTCCCTCATGATGCGATACACTCTGGACTGTATCTGCTCCAGCACTCTTGGGATTGACCCCACCGCTCTGAGCACCACTCCCAGTAACCACCCTTTTGTGCATGTTGGACGAATGATTTTCTCCACGTCTACTTACAGAGGAATACAAACAGTTTTTAGAGCTGTTTGGCCAAATATATTTTATGGGCTCGGTTTCAAGATGTTCCCAAATGATATAACCGACTTTTTCCTGTCGGTAGTAAAAAAACAACTGCAAGAACGAGAAGATGAACGTCAGAATCGACACGATTTAATTGATTTCGTCGCGAAACTCCAGAAAGAAGAATATATTACTGGGGACAGCATACACAACTTGCTCAAGAATTCAGCACCAGAGAAAATTAAGATGAAAATAGATGACGTGTTACTTGTGACTCAAGTGGTATCAATATTTGCTGCAGGATTTGAGACTTCAGCTACGACTATGTCGTTTGTGCTGTTCGAGCTAGCCAAGAATCCGGAAATTCAGCAACGTGTATTGGATGAGATAGACCAGTACAACGCAACCAAGCAGGGTGGATTGAACTACACCTGCATTACTGAGTTACCATACTTGTACCAATGTATCCAAGAAACGTTACGCCTGTACCCCTCATTGCAAGTAGTGACAAGGGAAGTTTTCAAAAGTTACAGGTTTCCGAACGGAGTGCAAGTGGATCGAGGCGTTAGAGTTCATATTCCTGTATTGCACATGCACAGAAACCCGAAGCATTTCAAAGACCCACATGTATTCAATCCTGATCGATTCTCACCCGAACAGAAGCACACTGTATCAGATTACGTCTTCATGCCGTTTGGTAAAGGGCCAAGACTTTGTATAGGTAAGTGTAGTGCCATCATTCACAATCAGTTACTGAAATACCCACACAGGAATTTATATAAAATATTAATGAATTTTCCTTATAAGACTTTAATGAGCCTTTTTCAGAAGAAAATCAATAACACTTGCTAATCACATGTAGGTAGTGCTTAACCAAACTATGTCTTAATTTACAGGTTCCAGGTTTGGAAAAATGCAGATGATGGCAGGTTTGGTGTCAATTTTCACAAAATATCGGCTGGAGTTACCAACAGGAGCTCCAACCGAAGTGCAATTTGAACCAAGGTCCATGCCGACCCAGCCTAAAAAAGCATTACACTTGAAATTCATATCTCGAAATAGTACATTTAATTAGTTTTGTTTGTGTACGTTCATTATTTATTTAGTGTATTTGGTTTGTTCCATGAATAATAAAAGTGCTTAATCAATTTTCTGTGAGTTTTGTTTGCACGGTGGTTAATTATTCAGTATTCTCGTTCATATAAATATTATTCCTATTGTATAAAACTGACTACTATTATTGCAATACGATTTTTTCTGTAAGTATTCTAGATTTAGGCATTTTTTCGTTAACCCAGGACCCCATTGATTAATTTTATAAAATTTAATATTGTAATTTTTATACCCGTAGTTCTCATTCTCTCAAAAACAATAAGTAACTACTAGTATTATGCATAAATAGTATGGAACCGATCACGCTCGTGTCTGACTCGGAATTGGGCGCTTTTTGATACTGTTGTTACGACCCAGTTTCAAATTCAAAGGATAATCAACTATTTCTAGAATTGCACTGTAGGTATCAAGATACCCCAACAAACTTTTATATTTTAGCATTTACGTTTACAGTTTTAAACTTTGGTTGAAACAGTTGCCATGTTGTTGCCAAGCAACATTGTTTTCATAATCGTAAACCTTAAAAAATATTCCAGGTTCGCTCAAAAGTGGTAAGTTAGATTAAAGTTGGGCTCATTTATAACCACGACTCTATGTCGGTACATTAAACTCACAAACACAAACATACAGCTCTCGTTCGTTTGTTTTTGTGAAACTAGAGTAACCCACCTGGATGCAGAGCGCCTGGCTACTTACTTGTTGGCTCCTGTTTACACCTGGGAAACTTTTGATACCTAAACCGCGTTGTTTGTTGAGTTTGCTAACTCAAGGAAAAATAAACAAATATGCTGAGCCTTTCATTATTAGGTACGTTGCTAAGATGAGTTTCTTAAGAGAAAGATTGTAAAAACTCATTAGAGCCAACCTAGAGACCTTTAAAATAGGGGCTAATTTAAAATCGGTGATAGTACTTAAGTACTTACTTTACCATAAGTACTTGCAATCTTTTACTATGACTATTTAGGATTTGGAATGACCAATTAGCAATTTGCTACACAACACAAGGTCCATCAATCAAAACTCAAATTCTTGTTATTTGAAAATAGAAGGATATCGTTTAGTTCTGAGTGCAGCTAATTCAAGATGGCGGCGGCAGGCCGCGGGATCCCCGCTGCCTGGGGCCTCTTGACGCGAATTAAAAATGCACGCTGCATTAGCGTTCTGTGCAGCAGATGGCAAATGCCTAGCAACTTTACGCGGGGTTAACCCTGCAAGGGCTTTTGAACAATGTCAGCTTCTAGGTCTTCACTTCAGGACTTACTACTTACTTTGCATCTGTGGAATTGAAAATGGTGCTAGCATTACCGTTCCGTGGCGTACAGTCTGAAAGGGATCAAAATAGCCATATAAATAAATAAGTAGGCTATGAGTCATAGGTAACTTAGGTAAATTCCTTTACTACGAGTATTTCCTATAAGTGGATAATTTCAACAATTGCCTTATATAAAGAAAACCATTACGTTACATTGCCACACTATCAGCGAAAATGTACATAAGTAACATCAACAATTATGCACATAATAATGATATGATAATATTCAATTCATTACGATTATCAGCTATTAGGCACACCATTATCACAAAACAGCAGCATTATTTATTTTCAAATTCAATTAAATTCTAACAGAAGCAAGAACATTTTATTTTAAACTGTTCAAATTAGCTGCTGGAAATCTTACCCTTGCAAACTTATATTATGATTTAGTAAATTCTAATAAACCCGCCATGTAATTTAAAGCTTAATTACGGGTATAATTATCTATCATTTGTAAATCCTTCTAGAGAGTATATACCTCTACATAGTTAGGTACATTGTGTAAAACTGGCTAATACGCTTGGATAATAAACTTAGCTGTGATTAAATTTACCACAAGAGTCACAGGGGAAATATACGCAGACCTCTATATGAGTATTCTTGTGGCATCTATCACAAGTTAGTTCATTTGAAAGTGTAAGCTCTGGTTTGGATACTGATCACTTTTGCTGGATGTCTGATCACCACAACCAACCTTTCCTTGTTTCTTGTAAAACACTCTGATTTAAAAAAAACCTCATCTCTTTTGCTGGCTATCACCACAACCAACCTTTATCCTTTTTCTTGTACAACACTCTGATTTTAAAACTCTAAAAAACAACATCGTTTGTTTACTGATAGATTATTCAAATGCAAGAATGAGTTATATTACACTCACGGTCAATGAAAAGGTTCCATTGAGAAAATCATCAAATTATTCCTAAACGGAAAAAACTAACTTAATGACGCCTTCTGTAATATTTAATTTCATTTAATGGTGTATCAAAATATTACCAACCAACAACGTTAATATTTTGTTCATATTTACTATTAAATTATTGAAAAAATGCCATTTGAAGTCTGAATTTTGTAAGTGGAACTGCTTCTTTGCACGTGAGTGTATTAATATATGTCCACGTTTCTTGTTGGTGAAATTGTGAGCTAGGTCCAACATGGCACGCATCCTTATCTGCGAGCGTGAGAGTCCACACAAACGATGAATTATGGCGTGTCATCAATTACTACGGGGCTACTCTATACTGCCGAAAAACGAACGAACGAGAGCTGTCTTACAATCGACACGTTTTATACGAGATAGAGTCATGGCTCGCGCAGCAACTTCGTTTTTCGTCGTATAGAGTGACCCCCCTGGACAGTAGAGACGATCCCGCACCCCCTTGTTTATGTTTACACTGCTGAGGGCCGACGCAACACCAATACCGGAACAATAAGTATACCAGATATTGGGAGGAAACTGAATGTTACTTGAGCACACGGCTCTTTGGTGGACTTGTGCGGTTGCCTCAACCTCTTGTTACAATGTATAGACATTAGTATTTCTGGTTTTGGTAAGGTTCTAATTATTAGATAAGTATCCTTATGGAAGAGTTTTCAATAGGCAGGCCAAAATTGGGTACCGCCATGCTCTATAATCCTAACTAAACTGATATGGGGTCCTTTAATTGTCAATCTCATTATTATTTGTGCTACATTATAGCAGACACACAGCTAGCAATTACTTGAGCACCAAGATGCATCGTGTGAGTAAACGTGTGTGAAATATGTGTTAAATCTCGGCCATGTTCTCAAAACAATGCCTTGGCCGCTCTCCAAATGGCGTAAAGGTGTAACGCAAGACGTTTCGCTTTCCACTCTGGAGTGAAGCGGTTTGCGTTTTGGACGAAATTTATACCTCTTGAATGTCTACGATGATATACAGGTGTTAAAAAAGGGTACATTATTACTGAAATCAGAATTTCAATATTCGCGAAAAAAAAAAGTCATTCTCCATAGTAAAAAGTCACGTGACCAAAAAGGTTTCTATGGAAAAAAAACTGTCGCGAATTTCGAAATTCTTATTTTAGTTTCGGGCTTAGATAAAACATGTTGCACATGTAGGTTTTGGCTTAGTTTACCCTTTTTGCAAAACCCTGTATATTTTTTTATTTTATCATCATCAGGACATAGGATCCCAATCAAGAATTATATGCGACTTCGTGCCTCGTACTCATGGTTAAATTAAACACTGCAGTGGGGTTACCACCACTGAATTCATGTAAGGATTGTTAATTGATAATGTGTCGTGTGGTGATGATGGCAGGTCTTTCAAGTATCTACTAAATATATTAAGGGGAGCCAGATATTTGCCTGGTAGACTGTACTTATATTGAATTAATAATGCGATTTACTGTGTCGTAAAAACCTATTAACTCTGCTTGAGTGAAAATGGTAAATGAACCAAAATGCATGCAGCTTTTATAACTTTACGAGATGCCAACAGCCGGAGCGGCATGTAAAGGCTCTATGGGTCATTTAAAACCTTTTAATTTTATAGTGCTGCTATCAGTGGACATCTAAACGAGCTATTGGCAATTAACAAGTGTAAGTACTTACTTAAATAATGTATAGTCAAAGTAGAAAGCTTCGGACTTCTGGAGCATGGTAATTACTGAGCTGCAATAAGCTGCTAATGTTTATAAATATAAAAACTTAAATTTTGAAAATTAGTGCCTTCAGAATCACTTCTTATACCGACTTATATAACATTGTTCTCTGTTCTCGATTATTAAGGAAACATTTTATTGGTAAAGATAGTGAAATGACTAAAACTAAAATTTTTATAAACATGTTTTCTGCCACATATTTCTGCCCAAGCGAAGGCTGCATGCAAAAGCTTGTAAGTATGTGAGTATATCATTAACATTGGCGAAAGCAGTTTTTTTAATTGAAGAGCAGAGGTGAGAGGTCGGAAGCACCATTAACCTTTTATTAGCTATTGCAATACCTACCACCATGAAATACGTACATTTGGTGGTTTATGCTCTGTGGCCATATCGACGAGGCCTCGTAAACTAACACTTTTGCAACCCCAGTCCTTATGATCGCCCATTAAGATTTATCACATAATAATTTTCGGATAAAGCCGACCGCATACTTGCATCTTAGTTAGGATCCGATCCGGACACAAATTCAAAACGGAAAAATACAGGAAATTTTTTAAGGAAAATAGGTAATTTTAGATTTTTTTATTTCGTAGTTTTCTTACAGCTACCTTGGCGCCGCAAACAAATTCTAATACTACATTTTGTGAGTGAGCATATTTACGTATTTCTAATTGTACAGCCAGCCTAAACCTCTGGCCTATAGTGCGCACTCGTTTTATTTTGCGATCTAAGCAAATACCGGTCGGTAACGGTGACTGTAAATGATCTCGTAACGAAATTGGGCTTTTATTTTCTTTATGTTACAACCATTTCTATGTAGGTTTTATTCAAGTTTTCCAGGTGTATAATTTTAAACGGTATAGGAAAACCTGCACATCTAGACTCTAGACGTGTACCCTGAGTGCATTGTACTCATAAAAAATGACGATACGGCTCGTGACATATCATGTGACGCGACATATCAGTGTTTAGCTTAAAATTTTACATAAGTATGTACATGTATAATTTATTTAAGCACTTACTGTTTGTCTGTCCAAACAAAATAAATCCTATACTCTATACGACCACCATTAGCTAATAAGGATTGTGCGTAACAAAAATGGGATCGAATGTTTTGTGTCTCACCCGATGTCATTGGTTTTTTTTTGCGTATTAGGAGGCTCCTATATAACCCGCGGCCGTATCAGTGACCTTAGTAATGAAATTCAGAAATGCGGCCGAAAGACCCCAATTTGATCTCGGTCCCGTCGAGCCTCGAGCTCGCTTTTCATCTTCGAGATTAATTTAAAATTAGATTAGATTAGCATCCGCCGAATCTGAGGATTTTTGTGTAAGTTGACTTTCAGTAAATTATCGCGATGAGTTTGTTTGATCGAATTTTTTATTGTTATTTGTGGGGAGAGCGTTTTATCCTCGCCCTACAGACAGATATTCGGATAAAATAAAATAAAGTTAGTATACCATACTTTTTAGTAGTTTACATTTATGTAAAAATAATAAGATCGTCTCTTATAACTATGTAAGTACCTAGGTATAATGTTATGTTAGCATTAGTTCTCCAATGTGTCCAGTTTTGGTGTAAAAACATATAAGTACCTAACTTTTATATCTCATCCGCTACTATATTTTATCGGATAGTGCATTTAGTAAATCGGGATTACGCCGTGCCCCACAGGGGTAGGGTTACGTAAAAATATAAACTGTCGGGCGGCGGCGGCGGCGGCGGCGGCGCGTTCGACCCAGCCGCCCGCGCCCGTGCCCGAGCCTTTTGTGTGGACACCGCGACCTCCGAATCAGATTGCCCGCATCCAGATTGCACTGGATTACAAACCGATGAAAAATTCCAACGAGTACAGATAGAAAATCGCAAATTGAATAGAAACGTAGTTGGAAACAGACAGATAGTAGCTTTGTGTAGCAGGCTTTGTTCTCCATTGGGCCCAGTCGGCGCATTGTAAGCGTCTGGTATGTTAGCGAAATTCGAGTGCAATTAATTGATGAAGGGCTGAATTTTCAGCAGTCAAATTTGAAATATTTGTGAAATGTATTGCTGTATTTGCTATCTGGTCCAGACATCATTATACCATTATACTCATACACTATGCCATTGATTGATCAATTTCTCTTCAAACAAACTTACATATTCGTAAATAGGTAATAGGTATTGCTTTTTATATTGGGTACAATATCTTTGTAATTCTTGTATTGTATTTAAATTGGTACCTAATGAAGAATATTTCAGCTGTGTACGTAAACCTATACATTCTGTAATCCCCGAGTGGCTACTCAAAGGAACTCACTTTCTATTAGCTTTTGTATCCCTTATTCCCTATTCTTACTATACCATAGTCTCCACCTACTTAATTGCTATTAGTACTTCATTGAATAATGATCAAGTGATTGTTTTTTGGCTTAAAGTTTACATAATTCTAAGTCAATAATACCACTGAATACTTATTCATTAAGTAACATATTAAGCATATTACTCCCTCCCCACCCATACTTTGTGTTCATGACTACATTGTATATGATAACTAACAAATAAGTTACCTTTTGATCATTTTTACATAGACTTACAATATACTTTAATTATTATAACCTATTGGTATCTGGTTTGATCAAGTTATACCTAAAGAGGGTTATTTTGTATATATCTTGGATAAGCATCCTCTCAATTCTACCTATCAACATACTAACGGGTAACCCCGGGTGGTTTCAGACATGTCGAGGATGACGACCCGGAAGGTGCAGAGCCGTGATCTGGAGATCCAGCTGAGGACAGCTTTGGAGGATCTCAAGGCGTCTCGGACAACGAAAAGGAATTCGATTCCCTTTTGAAAAAGAACACCGACTTAAAGAATGTCATCGCTGAAATGGACATTCAATACCAAGACTTACAAGGCAAATGTGATGAGCTGGAGATTGTACTGAGATCAAACACAGAGTGTCAGGATTTACATGAAGCTGCCTTGACAAAGATCTGCAGCCTGGAGAATCAACTGCCTGAAGCACACACAGAAATCCAGCAAATAAATGAAGCACATGCAAGCAAAGAAACAAATAAGACAATGGCATTGTACGATGAATTAGTCACCCTACATCACACCCCTATGCCAACAATAGACCTCACCACTCCAAGAAAATCAATCAATATCAAAGGTGCAAACAGGCTTAAAAAATATATTAAAATAAATAAATATATTAGGAAGTCTGAGCGAGCATTGAAAAAGCATAAGACGCACCTTCCATTGAAAAAGGATAGAGTGAGACTACAACTACTGGTGAATAAATATGAAGAAGAGATGTCGGACTACAACCAGAAACTTGCAGACAACAACCAAGAGTGCGAGTTCAACATGGCTATGCTACAGTCTAGGCTGGCCACATTGAAGTCTGCCCTAGACCAGAGAACTGTGGAGTATGAAAACCAGCTGCTGGTGCTGAGAAGTGTGGGCTTAGTTCGGGTTGAGATGCTGCCGGAGAAGTCTTCACCTGCTGAAGCCTCTACCGCATCTCCGGAGGCCACCACCACCACCTCGGAGGCCACAAATAGCATCCCGTTGGCCACCACTGAACTCACCACTGGTCTCTCGAGGACCACCACCGGACTCTCGGGGACCACTACCATCCTCCCGAGGGCCACCACCAGACTCCTGGCGGCCACCACCAGCATCCCGTTGGCCACCACTGGACTCACCACTGGTCTCTCGAGGACCACCACCGGACTCTCGGGGACCACCACCATCCTCCCGAGGGCCACCACCAGACTCCTGGCGGCCACCACCAGCCTCCCGACGGCCGCGCCATCCTCAGGGGTCATCCAGAGCGCATCGGCGGCAGCAGATGTTTTTCAGGCCTCCACTAAGAAATTACATAGGAAACCCACCTATGCTCAGGCAGCTAGTAGAATAGTAGGCAATAAGCAGTTACCTAAGATGGCACCCACTTCCTTGACAAGGCTTACTACAAGTAGTAGCAGTTCAAGCGAGGATTACAGCACAGTTGTATATTCCGATAGGCTTGGCAAGGATTTTGGGCACATGTTGGGTAATCATGTAAATGGAAAAGTTGTTAATTATTGTTACCCAGAACTTACATTCGGACAAATAGTTAAATTGATTTCAGAGAGGTCACACACTGACAAAACAACTATATTTATTATGGTGGGAAATAGTTTAGGGGTGTCAAAGTCTGACATACATAGAAGTTTTGCTATATTAGAAGGCCTTCCTGCTAAACATGTATTTGTTTGTGCATTTCCTTACTCATGCACACTGCCCGACAAATGCAATTATATGACATGTAGCCTAAATAAAATAATGTACAATGCATGTTGTAAATCCGACTGTATCAATTTCTTTGATACTAATTTGTACGTAGATAATTTTAAATTGACTTGGGCCAGTTTATTTTTGTCCTCAAATCAGAAACGACGTCTAGCTACAGAAGTAGCTCATCTTATTAACTCAGTTATAAGCATTATAACGAAGAAAACTTGTGTCCCTATTGACACCGTCAGTAGTAATACTGATAATAGTAATAGTACAGTAGATTTAAATTAGATTCCCAGACAACGGGAGAGCATCATAGCGTTGATATAAAGATTGATTCAGTTCACTGCTCTCTCGGCTCAAAACTATTAAAGGACAAGACATTTAAGAATGAATTTAAATTGGTACATCAGAATATTCAGAGTCTTTCTTCTAAATTGTTAGAAATAGAACTATTTTACCATTGATTGTTTATGTTCAGTTATCAAGTAGTATTTACGTATTTACATAGATGTCACTATCCCGCAAACTACATCGCGGTATTAAGTTATCTTTCATGTAAATAACCCTTTGTAATACACCAATAAACATTGCTTCTACTACCAGCGATCCGAACATAAGGCTACCAAGCCTTTTCATGGTCCTTCGAGCCGGATCCAGGTGGATGTGGTCACTGACCACACCACCCTAGTAGTAGCCACTTTTTGATCAGGCGCTAGAAATCAGAGACGCATCGTCTCTGAAGGCTTAACCGGGCGATCCGAGGATCGTTCCGGTAGGGATGGCTGCATCAGCAGTCGAGCTCCGGTGTGCCCAGTGATGGGTGCTAGCAGTGGCGCCGCGAGCTGCGCCACCGCGCCTATCACTTAGCGGCACCAGGACATCACATCAAGGCGCGCTTCGGGTCAACTTAACCGGAGTCAGCGGCCCCAGCAGCAGCGGTCCAGTGCACCCGGTGACAGGATGCCAGCGGTGACACTCACGAGCGGGGTGTCATCGTGCCTATCGCCTGCCGCTTGAGCGGTGCCAGAGACAATGCAGACATCAGTAGCGGTCCAGTGTACCCGGTGACAGGATGCCAGCGGCGACACTCACGAGCGGAGCGTCGTCGTGCCTATCGCCTGCCACTTCAGCGGTGCCAGTGACAACAGCGAAGACAGAAGATCCCATCAAAATTACATTGTAAATTAGCACTTATCAAAATTATATTGTAAAAATTTATGTAAATAACTGTATATACCAGCCACATCTTAAAGCACACAGGATGCATGTAGGTCCTTATCAGCTTGTTATCAAGTCCATGCATCTTGTGGAGTTACCCCCTTCACCTCATGGTGAGGGTGGTAATGAAGAACGTACGTTCTTGGTGGGCGGTATGTTCAGTTATCAAGTAGTATTTACGTATTTACATAGATGTCACTATCCCGCAAACTACATCGCGGTATTAAGTTATCTTTCATGTAAATAACCCTTTGTAATACACCAATAAACATTGCTTCTACTACCAGCGATCCGAACATAAGGCTACCAAGCCTTTTCAGTTTATGTATCACAGAACATTGGTTAGACGAGAATCAAATGATGTTCCAATTGAAAAATTACAAACTTATAAGCTGTTTTAACAGAAAGTGCAACGAGCATGGCGGGTCACTTATATTTCTTAAAGAAAATTGTAAATGTAAAGAACGAAAGGACATAGTTGCTCTTTCTGTTAAACACCATATAGAAATTTCATGTGCAGAGCTAAACAAGTATATAATAGTATGTACCTACAGGCCACCTACTGGTGATTTCATTACCTTTGAGACTGTCATGGAGGATGTTCTAAGGTTAGCTTCCAATAGTAAAAAGGAAGTAATAGTGTGTGGTGACTTTAATGTTGACCTATTAAGTGACTCTCCTAATAGGTCGAAATTACTGTTACTTTTTAAATCATTTAATCTTTTTAATGTCTTTCTGGAACCAACTAGAATTACATCCACGTCTGCCACTTGTCTAGATAACATATTCTGTAACTGTGAGTTTAAAGACAGTAGTGTGATAAATTGTCTGAGGTCAGACCACAGTGGGCAGACCATTACCTTAGTAAACACTGACAAGACAAATAAAACTAAGGTGAGATGCAGACCGATTACTACAAAGAAAATTGACAATTACTTGAAGAAACTAGACGAAAAACTTCCGAAGGTTAAAGTAGATTGCAATTCTAATGAGATGTATACTAACTTATTTAAGATAATAGCTGATGAGTTTGAGAGTAATTTTAAAACGAAGGAAGTTTTGATAGACAATAAAATTAAATTTTGTGACTGGGCTACAGATGGTATTCGCAAAAGCAGGGCGACATTATATGATCTGTATGAGATGAAAACATTCATACTCCGCCCTGACTTTCAATCTTATGTGAAGAAATATAGCAAAATGTACAAATGTGTCTGTCACTGTGCGAAGACAATTTTTATTAATAACAAGATTAAAGACTCGGCTAACAAATCTAAGGCCATTTGGAATATAATTAATAACGAAACGGGGAAGAATCGAACACGCGAGACTAATTTATCTTTAAAGGTAGGCAATGACATAATAACATCAAATGACGAGGTGGCGAGAGTCTTTGAAGAGTTTTTTACGAACATTCCTTTAGAGACTACTTGCAACCTAGATTCTTCAGCTACATTAGCTGAAACCCTGGCGAAGGAGAACGCACCTTCAACCGATAAGGAATTTAAATTTAGATATATTAATACATTAACTATTATAAAAACATTTAAGTCTTTAAATATGAAGAAAACTGAAGACTTGTGGGGAATGTCAGTTAAATTTGTTCTTTCTATTATTAATAAAATCGCCCCAATTTTGGCTAACATTTTTAATAAATGTATCGCTGAAGGTGTGTTCCCAGATCTTATGAAATTGAGTAAAATTATACCTCTGTTCAAGAGTGGGGATATGGAGGACCCTGCAAATTTTAGGCCTGTCTCGGTTCTTCCAGTTTTGAGTAAAATATTTGAGAGGGTCATACTCAATCAGATGCTTTTGCATTTCAATGAAGCTCGATTGTTTCATAGCCAACAGTATGGTTTTACAAAAGGCAAATCAACAACCGATGCCGGTACTGCGTTAATTAAGCACATATTTGACGCCTGGGAAGACCATCACGATGCTATTGGAGTCTTCTGTGATCTATCGAAGGCGTTTGATTGTGTAGACCATCAGACTTTAATTTCGAAACTGAGATACTATGGAATAGGAGGAAAGGCTTTAGATTTGATAGCTTCATATTTAGACAAGAGGCAACAAAGGGTCGATATTAACAATACTAAATCACAGGGGGCTCATGTAAAGATAGGCGTCCCTCAAGGATCTATTCTAGGACCATTTTTATTCCTCATTTATATTAATGACTTGCCTTTTATGGTTGAAAAATTGACTAATATAGTTTTATTTGCTGATGATACTTCTTTGCTTTTTAAAGTTAAAAGAAGTGAAAATAATTTTAATGAAATTAATTCTATTCTATCTGACATACACGATTGGTTTACCGTTAATAATCTTCTATTGAATTCTAAGAAAACGAAATGTATTAAATTTACACTGCCGAATGTTAGACAATGCGATACTAACATTATTCTAGATGGGAATAAATTGGACCTAGTTAATGATACTGTTTTTCTTGGGATGACTATAGATTCAAAGTTACAGTGGGGACCTCACATTGAAAAATTGGCTGGAAGGTTGAGCTCCGCAGCTTTTGCTGTACGGAAAATTAGACAACTGACCGACGTTGAAACCGCCAGATTAGTTTACTTTAGTTATTTCCACAGCTTATTGTCGTATGGCATTTTGCTTTGGGGTAGAGCCGCTGATATTGAAACTATATTTGTATTACAGAAAAGAGCCATCCGCTCTATATACAAACTAGGTTCCAGGGATTCATTGAGAGAACTATTTAAAGAAATTAACATCCTTACAGTTCCATGTCAGTTCATTTTTTCCAATTTAATGTATGTACGAAAGAATATTTCAACTTTTGATACAATTGGCAGTAATCATGACATTAATACTAGGAACAAGCATAAGCTGGCTTTTCCAGCGATGCGTCTGGCGAAAGTTAATAAATCGTTTTTAGGGTACTGTATTAGATTTTATAATAAGCTTCCAACAGAAGTTGTTCAAATGCCAGAGAATAAGTTTAAGTGTTACATTAAAGAGAAACTCTGTAAAAAAGCTTATTATAAAATTGATGATTACTTAGAGGACGTTAATGCATGGCTGTGATAAGTAGTTAGCTCTGCTCATATTATTATAATAATCATTATTAAGCTTATAAGTACCTATTGTATACCAACTAGTTTTAAGTCTTTTTTTTGAAAAGATGGCTCAGGAGTTTCTTGCCTCCGTTCTTCTCCTTAGACAGAAAGAGCCCCCCCTTATCCGAACGGAGAGTAATTTGTAAAAATTGACGTTCATCAGAAAATTTTATATTTGTACGATGAATAAAAAATTTTGACTTTGACTTTGACTTTCACCTTTGAGTACAAGCGAGCCGTTACCCGTCTTTCGCTGTACCTGACGCCTCTTGGAGGGACATTGCTACCGCGGGTGTCGTCTCTATACTGACCACTGTACATTTTTGTACTCACATGATAGTTCGCGAGCCGTATCGCCGTGTTTTAATAAAACCAACATTCTGGTAAAGATATGCATATTATTATAGGTATACTCGTAACAGTTTGTAGGTAATCGATATAGCACTACAATAGGCTACATACACATACGCAGAAGATGTCACACGATTTATTTGTCCCGTACATTGCGAGTCAGGAGCTCAGGAGTATAAGGACGGAGGGACGTATTACACGCAGACTTATCGTGCAGCTTACTGCGGAGGTATCCGCGACGTAGATAAATCTACGCCGATAAGCGCATGTGTGTAACGACCCTAATATTTCCCCGGCACGGAATTTGGACATCTTGCTTAATTTTGGCTGTATTTTTGTTTATTTTTGACAGAATTTTTAATCTTTATGTTTATTTTATGGTGTTCTGTAGGTAAAATAAATGTTGGGTTTGTTTAGGTTCTATCAGTAGAACAACCTAAGTGGGTTGAACAAACCTTGGTTGCATGTTAGCAATTCTTTATACTAATACGGTACAGAGTCCCCCCCAGCGTTGCTGTCATATTGCGTACTGCGCATCATTTTTCATGTTGTTACACCACATTTTAAATTTTCCGAGAATCGGTGAGCAGCGGTATTGGATTAACAAAATACGGACAAGATGGTGTGTAGGTACATACATAAAAAACTGACCAGATTTTATTTACTGTCCAACATCATTGTACTTACTAATGAATAGTCACAAATCTTCTAACCAAACTTATTCAAAATAAGAGCTCAGTGGTAGAAGTGGGTTGTTATTTGTCGAGACGTTTCTTTTGCGCTGACACTCCATCGTGTCGTGTATTGTTAATCTCGGGCAGGGGTCGTTTCCCGCGGTACGCCTGTGTGCGGACTGCCGTATGTCGCGTCATCACATTTGTTACACTAATATCACCCTTATTTAATGCCAGGTGATTTATAACAGAAACTCCTGGTTCACGGATTAAAAATAAGAAAATGAATCCCAGGAAAATGAGTGATACCCACGTGAAATTACAAGAAATATATTGTTGGCATGATGGATGAATGCATAAAGTATGCTTAAGATATATGTATTTCGTTGTTCATATTTTTCGCTAAACCACAAAAACGCACACGTACATTTTAATCTAAGTAATGTGAAAGAATAAAAGTCTCCATCCCAAAAACATAATCATTCTAAGGCCTGACTCAATAAAAAAACAGATCTTTTTTAAAATGATGTAAAATGCAACCGGTCATAGTAAATAAAAAGTTTCAAATTCTTTCCCGTTACGGACAGGACCGGGGGCTCCCTCTAGTGGAAGAGATAAAATAGCTCCTGGAGGGTTACTCTATACTGACGAAATCCTAACGAACGAGAGATGACGTTCGATCGGCACGTTTAATAAATACAACAAGGTAGAGACGTGGCTCGCGCGCTCCGTTATACAGGGTGTTGCGTGTGACTCAGGGGGTCATTCTGAACAACTTTTGTTCTACGAGTTTTGGAAAGATTATATTCGTTCTCCATAGAAAAAAGTCACGTAACCAACAAAGTTTCATTGGAAAAGAAGAATTTTCAAAATTCGTACATCAAATGTTGTTCAGGATGACCCCCTGAGTCACCCCCTTTCGGCTTAACATACCCTTTTTGCAACACCCTGTATAGAGTGACCCCCAAGTGTTGTTCTAAGATTGTGGACACAGGACTTGAGCCATTGAACCATGATAAACGAATAGGGAGTGACATATCGCTATTGTTTATTGTTTCCTCTTATATCTGCGGGCACATTTATTATTTAGGCTTCAATACACCATTGCAATTTCCTGATGTGGGACATTGTTACCCTAGGGACGAAAGCCACATAATTAGTCTCAGAGCGCGGGATAGTCCAAGGGACTAAATATGTATTAAACAGAATCAAAATGCGGTTATCAAGTAGGTGTCAAAATACCAAAATTTTATCTAGACATGAAAACGGAAATGAAACTTTAATTGTAGTATAAGAAATCCCAGGACACTGCAATCGTGAAACCAGTAAAACGCACAGGTATAGGTAAACCGTTATTATTCAAATAATTTGACCAGAACTCAGACGTCTGTTCTCGTTGCGTGCTCCAAACAAAGTGAGCTGCCAGCCAAGCTTTCAGCCTTTATATAGCAAACTCTTCGCCGTGCGACATTGGTGTTACCGGTTAAAACTTTATTTTGTGAACAAATACAGATGCTTAAATGAAAAACAAAGTGTGAACTAGCCTAAAACCTAACATTCGACCATCCTGACGACATGCTTGTCCCCAAGCATGCTGACAGGCCTTGTCAACCTAACATTCGGTCACTCAATTAGTTGGATGCACGCAACAAGACTAACAAAATTGGATGTAACAAAAAAACACAAACTTATGGTAACTTATCTCAATAAAATAATAGAAGAGAGTAAAACAAATAAAAATAAATTGTTTCTTTAAATTACTAACAAAATATAGAAAAACCTCTATTAAACCTCTTTAACTCCTCTACATTATAAAATTTCATTGTTACAAGATTATCATCATTAATACATTAGATACAATATAGGTATATCAAAATTCAATCATTTGCTCCGCTGATGCCTGCGAACCCTCCTTCTCACAGGCAACAACGAAACAATCTTGTGAACCCTCCTTCTCACAAGATTAAAATTATCATAATATAATAAATCAATTGATTCACCACAGTCAGTGAGCCTGTTTTGCTGATACCCATGAACCTTCCTTCTCACAGGTAACAGTCAAAACATATCCTGTGAACCCTCCTTCTCACAGGATTACTACACAATACTCATCATGAATCAACCGAACTACCAAAAATCGTCCTGCTGACACCCATGAACCCTCCTTCTCACGGGTAACAACAAAACAATCTTGTGAACCCTCCTTCTCACAAGATTTCACACATATCAACGACTGCAGGCAGTGAACCCTCCTTCTCACTTGCCTACAATAATCAATATTTAGCCAAAAGTCAAAATCACAAATTATCGTTTAAGTTATTGTAAGTAGGTAATCTGAGTTAAATATATATAGATTAGTCTAATACAAACATCAGTACATTAGTATAAATAATAAGTAAATCATCTGTTACATACTATATTTACAATCAATCTTATTTCTCCTATCTTATCGTGGTTATTTTTACTAGGTTACTACATATAAAATCATTTACTTATCACTTAAGTTATCATCCTGATCACTTTCCTCGCCACTCTCATTGACATTCAAAGCAGCCACATGTACCCAGGGCATCATTCGATCGGAGGCTACTGTAGTCTTGCGCTTGTTTTTGGTGCTGTTTAAGCCGGGTATAGCAGCAACCCTATACCGGTCGTTACCTAACGCTGACACTACCCTATACGGCCCTATGTATGATGGAATGAGCTTTTTGCTCTTTCCATCGTTACTGAACGAAGTTCTAGTAATCTTCACGAGCTCTCCTTCGCTGTAAACGCGAGCAGGGCGCCGGTTTTTGTCATACCTTTGTTTTTGTTTGTGTTGGTCATCGTCAATTTTATCCTTAACGTTTTCACGAATAGTTGTTAAATTTTCGTCTTCCTGAGCCTCACGAACAACTTCATTAAGTATCGGTCTTATTTCTGAATTCATTTGTGGCCCAAACATGACTTCAGCCGGCGTCCTCCCCGTAGCTTTGTGGCAAGTATTATTAATACCCCATTGCACCCTGCCTACTTTATCATCCCAGTCTTTTTCATCAAAATTTAGGTTTTGCGCCGTTAAAGAGCTTAAAATTGTACGGTTATATCTCTCGACCTGTCCGTTAGCCCGTGGACAGGCGACCGCGTTTAGGACATGTCGTATACCCTTCTCCGAGCAAAAGTGCTTGAAGGTGTACGAAGTGAAACTTGTACCGCGGTCACTGATAATTCTATCAGGATTCCGGAAAGTATAAAATATGTCTTCCAGTACTCTTATTGTGGTTTGACTTTTCGTATTTCGGACTGGCTTAATGAAGGTGAACTTTGTAAACGAGTCTACTATGACCAACAAATAACAGTTTCCTCTCTTTGAGCGTACGAAGGGTCCAAGGTGGTCGATATGTAAAGTATTGAATGGTACTTCCACTTTGTTAATTGAGTGCAAAAGACCTTCGTTAGTACTACACTTCTTAGAGTAAGCGCACTCAAGACAAGCTTGAACGTACTTTTTGACGAACTTGGACATTTTTGCAAACCAGTATGTCTTTTTTATGCGTTCTAGGGTTTTCTCCACGCTAAAATGTCCAATTTCGTCATGGTTCATGCGACAAATCTGCCACCTTGCACCCTTTGGTACAACCCAGCGTAAATTATTTTTGTCACCATCCAAGTATCTGTATAATTTATCATCTTTAATAAGATAATTGTCCCTTATATACTTGAGACCTTCTGCATCCATATCATGGCTTAGAATGTCACGGATTCGGCTAAGTTCCGAATCTCCCAATTGTAATGTTTGTAGCCAGTCATCGCCACTAATGGTCATTACGCTGGGATACGTGTCGCTAACCGCATCAGTGGTGGAATCGTCAACAGCAGGATTTCGTGACAGAGCGTCCACATGGGACATTTTGGCACCGGCCCGATATTCTATCGTGCACTGATATTCCTGGAGGAGCAACCACCATCGTGCAATCCGTGGTATCAGGTCACGTTTGGAAAACGTTGAGCGCAGCGCGCTACAGTCCGTTACAACTTTGAAACTCTTGCCGAGGAGATACACTCTGAATTTCTTCAGAGAACTCACCACGGCAAGAGTCTCAAGTTCATACGCGTGAAAATTCTTTTCTTCAGGCGATGTTTGTCGGCTGTAATAGGCGACGGGTCGAAATGTATCGTCACCATTACGTCGTTGCATCAGTATACCACCAACGCCAACTTTGCTGGCGTCGGTGTGCAACTCAGTCTCGGCTTCAGGATCATATATTGCCAATATTGGCCGACCAACTAGCTGGTTTTTCAGTGTCGTGAACGATGTTTCTTGCTCATCCGTCCATGACCAATCAACATCTTTCTTTAAAAGTTTGTTTAGTGGAAAAGACAACGCAGCAAAATTTCTAATAAATTTTCTAAAATATCCGACCAATCCTAAAAATTGACGCACTGAATGTGGGTTAGTTGGGCGAGGGAAATTCACAACGGACTCAATCTTTTTGTCTCCAGGGCGAACACCAGCGACACTAATTTCATAGCCTAAATAATTTATTTGGCTTTGGAGAAAATCGCACTTGGCTAGATTTAGAGTGAGATTTGCCCTCTCTATTAATTTCAAGACATTCTCCAATCTTTCCAGGCACTCCTCAACGCTTTTCCCGTATATGAGAACATCATCTATGTACGCAGTCGCCTCGGTGAACCTGGAGGATCCGAGCACTTTGTTCATTAACCGCTGGAACACGGCTGGTGCATTTGCCAATCCGAACGGCATACGGTTGAACTCATATTGACCGTCCGGAGTGACGAACGATGTAAGAGGCTTCGACTCTTCAGCAATAGGGACTTGGTAATATCCCGATGCCAGATCAAGAGTTATAAAGTAGGCTTGTCCTGAGAGGCGTGCAAGCTCATCCTCGATCACTGGCATAGGGTAACGTTCTTTGACGGTTACAGAATTTAAAAGCCGGTAGTCTACACAAAGTCTCTGTTTTCCGTCCTTCTTACGTACCAAAATTATAGGACTGGCGTACTCTGAGACTGACTCTCGGACAATCCCTGCGTCAAGCATGTCGGCCACCATTGTCCTAACTTGATCTCGCTCCTGGTGCGATAGCCTATATGGGCGGTAGACAACGGGGCGCTTGCTATTTAACTCTATATTCATTTCGGTTAGACTTGTACAGCCCAAATCTTTCAGGGACTCTGCAAAACAATGCTTGTATTTCGTCAACAACTCAAGAAGCCGTTGCTTTTGGTTACCATCAACCCCGTCACCTACATGTACCTTACTAGAGTCTATGGTAGACCCTTCATGCCCCGTCAAATCTGTAGGATCCGAGCAAATTCGTTTAACAACTTGAATTCTCGTTCCTCTACTCAATACATCGCCTTCGCCAATGACACAGGACTCTGTTAAGGGAGTGAGATGAACATACAACTGCCCTAGCTTAACCTGGTATACTCCACCAGTAAGGGCGAACTCATGATTGGGTTTTCCCACTACCCTGCCACTTAACAGTATGTGTCCGTCAGTGGTGGTGCTGGCAGATGCTTTAACCATAGCGGGTCCGTATATCTTGGTTGTTGATATACTCGAAATGCTCACGTCAGGGGTATCTAAATCTTCACACCGTGCAAATGGTAAGTCATTGTTAACGCAATAGAATTTAAGATTGTCGGCGTTCTTTATGACAAGTATATGGGGTTGCTCGGTGAACGTTTGTCCAATTAGTAAGGGACAGTCCAGAAATTTATCTTCCACCACGTGACATATTATATCCGCATTTACGCCATCAACGCCCACAGTCACTTTTACACCGCCAAAAGAGCTGACAACGGTATTGCCAAAACCCTTTAATGGAGTTGGCGGTTGATCACAGACAAGCCCTAGAGACTTTGCGGTAGTATTCTGGATAAGTGAAACCTCACTTCCAAAATCCACGAAGGCTTTTGTCGGTACTTTATTAATCAGGCTCTCCTTAACAAATTTGGAATTAGATTGAGATTTGACGACCGAATGGC
Source organism: Plutella xylostella (assembly GCF_932276165.1). NCBI lineage: Eukaryota > Metazoa > Arthropoda > Insecta > Lepidoptera > Plutellidae > Plutella > Plutella xylostella. The sequence goes on from NC_063988.1 coordinate 5,172,574, forward strand.
GTAGTGGTTAGTGACCCTGACTACTGAGCCGAAGGTCCCGGGTTCGATTCCCAGCTGGGGCAGATATTTGTTTAAACACAGATATTTGTTCTCAGGTCTTGGGTGTTGATATTTATATTTAGTATCTATCTATCTATGTATTTGTGTAGATATATCAGCTGTCCGACACCCATAACACAGGTTCTGCCTAGCTTGGGGTCGGATGGCCGTGTGTGAGATGTCCCCATATATTTATATTTATTTATTTATTTATTTATTTTATAGATTCGGATGTCATTATACGCATGGTTTTAGGAGCATTACCTTTACCGTCACTCTCCTGCTTGTATGTACAAGTATCTACGTTATGGCCGATCCGGCGGCACTTGGTGCACATATTCAAGGGTTTTGGACACTTTAAATATGGGTGCCCTTTTTCTTTACAATTAAAGCAGAAGAGTTCTCGATTTGAATAAGGTGCGCTCCTATATTGTCTTTGATTTGTTTGGTTATTAGTGAATGATTCGACATTTTTGGATTTAAAATTAGAACGATCAAAATTTTGTGGCGCAGAGGTCTCCTTGTTTGTCATCAGAAAGTGAAGAAGTTGATCAGGTTGAGTACAACATAGAGCGTTAGCACTAGATCGCATAGTTTTATCATTTAACCCATGGATAATACATTCTACAGCACGCTTGCCTTCAATATCACACCGATTTAACAAGGCCAACTTTTCGTAGTAATAAATCTCTAGGGGTTCATTGAATTTACTTCTTCTCTTAAGCATGTCCTCCAAGGATTGGCCATAATTCTGCTCAAACGGGAAAGCGTTAAGTAATTTTTGTTGCCATTCGGCCCAGCTGAATAGTATAGAATTGAGGCTTTCATACCACAACTTGGCCAATCCTTGGAGCTTCTGCATTGAGAAATGTATGGTCGTTTTCTCATCCCAGCCATAGACAGTGGCACACTCATTTACTTTTTTAATCCAAATATCGATTCTTTGACCCTTTGACGAAGGGTCAAAATCAGGAAGGATATTTTGGTGATTGATATTATTTGAATGTGATGAAGTCGGCACTGTCAATGGCTGGGATTGCCTGAATGAATTAATAATGGACATAAGGTCCTTGGAGGTAAACGTTGGACTATCTGACCTGCCGCAGCCCTTCAGTCTTGGTGTGCGATGCTCGTCGCGCTGATCTTCTCGGGAGCGTTGGATCTCTGGTTCACGCTCGCGGAGGTTGCTTCTCTCGCGGACGCTGTTGACATGCCCTGCATCACGCTCACGATGACGCACTTCCTCACATCGTTGACGGCTGCGTGACTCTCTTTGCGTCACGCTTTCTCGGCGGTAACTGCGCTCTCGACGCAGCTCATCCTCGAGTGTGCGTACTCGTTCACGCTGCAACTCCAGCTCTTGCAGTCGCCTCAGCTCAGGGGTACGCAGCCGGCTGCGACTTCGGTAGTCTCGGCTTCCCCGACGGGTGCGGCTGCGACTGCGTCTCTGGGACTCCCGGCTGGGACCCGCTTCTCTTCGGTCGGGCGTTGTTAGGCGCCTCCGCGAAGCTTCGTCGCCTTCAGGCATCGTATTCGGCACTCGAAACAAAGAAAAACAAACGATATTGAGTAAAAAAATAGGTTAATCACGCAAATTAGCAAAAATGTGGGTATCTCGAAAACGGTGCGTCGTAGCTCAAAAATAATGAAATTTTTGCCCCCCTTTTGTAACCCCCCAAATAGCAATCGTTACCATAGAATCTGTCATAAAAACTGTCAAATGTCAAATATTTAACAAAAGTGCGGGTATCTCGAAAACGGTGCGTCATAGCTCAAAAATAATGAAATTTTTGTCCACCTTTTACAATCCCTTTCATCATAAACCATATAATATGTCATAAAAACTGTCAAATGTCAAATAAACTGTCTATTAACTTCAAAGAATGGACCTTTCTCAGCTTTGCTCAACCACGTGTTTAATTTCGGTATATTGAATTGTCAAGACTAAAAAAAAAAAAAATAGAACTGTATTTTGCAAAAAGTGTAAAAACATAATAAAATAAACGTGTGTACATCCCACTTCTGAAGTATAAGAAATCCCAGGACACTGCAATCGTGAAACCAGTAAAACGCACAGGTATAGGTAAACCGTTATTATTCAAATAATTTGACCAGAACTCAGACGTCTGTTCTCGTTGCGTGCTCCAAACAAAGTGAGCTGCCAGCCAAGCTTTCAGCCTTTATATAGCAAACTCTTCGCCGTGCGACATTGGTGTTACCGGTTAAAACTTTATTTTGTGAACAAATACAGATGCTTAAATGAAAAACAAAGTGTGAACTAGCCTAAAACCTAACAGTTTATAAGCCTGTCTTTAATCGATGACCTTTATGACCTTTTACAAACCTGTTAAAATGAGGACATAAATTGGTTATAATCAGTTAGAAAAGATTCTGACTAGGGATGAAAAATTTACCAGCCTCAAACAAGTTCTTTCGGAAACTTTTAGAGTATGAGTGAGTGATGAAAATCTGTTTTTCTACATAAGCAATGTATTTTTATAAAACACCTATGATTTTACCAATGGTATTCTCAGCTATGCGACATCTAGACACGCGGTAGCGTGTCAAGCCTAGTTCGAGAAACAGAATACACTTTAAAGTAGTTTAAAGACTTAAACTTATATCCCCTTGTTTGACCGAGTGGACAACGGGACACATGTGGTGGGAACTACAGCTTTTACACAAGTTATTAGGGTCACTTACATCGTTTCCGTTTACTGAGTCAACTGGCTTTTATATGATCAATTGTTCTTTACGATCGATCATGTTTCATAAATATTCAAGTTATAGCTTCCACGGTCAAACGAGTGTTCAGTTGTTTGTGTTATGGGAGCCAATAGGTATGTTTTAGGTTAAATTTATTATATTGTAACTCTATAATATATGCTGATCTATTTAAGTATGTAATTAAATAGAATCTCCAGTGATGGATGATGTTACCTGATATTTTTTATACAAATTGAAATTATATCATTGATTTTCCCGAAGACAGGAATTTACCGTACAGAGTAAACAACTTCATTATGGCACCAACTATGTTGTCACAGAAAAAAGTTGATTAGTCGAGTAAAAAGATAAGTACCTAGGTAGTACAACAATATGTAACTGAAAAGTAAAACCAACTTAACTTTTTTGTCCTACTTAATCCACACAGTAACATTTTCGATTACTATTTTAGTGGCTTTAAACCTGCTGTAAGTTTACTAACATTTACTGACCTACAACCACTACCGAGCATTATTAGAATCGATCCATTTCCACCCACGAAACCACAAGACGGAATGCGGAAATCAGAAAATTAATATTTCATACACGAGTTATGCCATACACTGTGGCCGCGTAACTCGATTCCGGACTAAGCGAGTCGCGAATAATCGATGGCTACACGTTTAGTCGTTTACACAGTGCAAGTTAACGCAAGTTAGTTAACACTGGTTCAGGATATTGTATGCAAGTTTTGTATAGAATTACTAGTTCAGGCGATGGAGCGGGTAGCAGATAAGTTCCGTGAGAGATGCGATTAGACGCGCGATGTGGGCGCCGCAGTGTGGAGGCGATTTTACGGCTTTACACGGTTCGGGGATCCCCGCTCCACAGTTTCCGATTACAATATAAAACACATTTGCCCGGGAAACTCGGTTCAACAGCGATTTAACTGGCGCAGTACACGCTGCTTACGTCGCGCTACCGTGTTACACAGTTAGACTGTTTTATCTACAATTTGATATCGATCGGCCGCGTTATATGACTGTTATTATTTGTTTGTTTATTTAAGCCTACTAGTAGCTTATAAAACAATGTAAAACAGTGTAGTGTGTGTATGTACTAGATAACTAGCAAAATGTAACAAATAAATCAATCAGTTAGAACATTACTTACCTACATAAATATTTAAGCTATTCGTTTAGTAACAGACGACCGAATGGCGTGGTGGTTAGTGACTCTGATTACTAAGCCGATGGTCCCGGGTTCGATTCCCGGCTGGGGCAGATATTTGTTTAAACACAGATATTTGTTCTCGGGTCTTGGATGTGCCCGTAAAATGGCAATAGGCCCGCCCCCTATTACATTGGGACTAACATAACACTCTGGCGAAAAGTGGGTTGCAGCAATGCACCTCTGCCTACCCCGCAAGGGAGTACATTAGTACAAGGCGTGAGTGCGTGTTTTTTTTCGTTTAGTAACAATTATATTATTATTATGCATATATTATTAGCATTATATATTATATATTATTTTTATATATATTATTTATATTATATATATTATTATATATTATTATTTGCATGTATTATATATAATGCTATATAATGCTTAATAATAATATAATGCTAATACATTATATTATTATTATGTACTAAGTATCGTATTTCAATCAAATGCTATAATCGTATAAATATTTGTTTCATAGGTATCAACTATTAACTGCAAGTCATGATGTTGAGCAAATTCAAACTACATATTAGATAAGTACCATAAATAATTTATTTATACTTATATACCAATTATTTTATTATTCTAAAGGAGTTAGATAGGTACTTACCTAAATCGAGTCTATAACAATAGCATACCAATTAGACTATAGTTAATTCCGAATTTCCAAATTCAACACAATTCTAGACTTCAGAACAGTTTAGTCATGAATATTAGGGACGACCCGGCGAGTCTGAAACTCACCTCAATTTATTCCGAGTTCCAATGGGAATTAGGATCCCACTGACCGGCCCGGTCGCTGTGGAGACACAAATTAGGACGGTAATGTTCATCAGATTGGAGGTGACTTTGATGACCCTTAGCTTACTTTATACAAATTGTTACAGTTAGTTGAGCTTTTATAACAAACACACACACGTGAGTGTACGCCTTGTACTAATTTACTCCCTTGCGGGGTAGGCAGAGGTGCATTGCTGCACCCACTTTTCGCCAGAGTGTTATGTTAGTCCCAATGTAATAGGGGGCGGGCCTATTGCCATTTTACGGGCACATCCAAGACCGGAGAACAAATATCTGTGTTAAAACAAATATCTGCCCCAGCCGGGAATCGAACCCGGGACCTTCGGCTCAGTAGTCAGGGTCACTAACCACTACGCCATTCGGTCGTCTTTTATAATAGATACTTAAGTTGGTAGCAACAATACATATAATGATGTGTTTAGAACATATAAGATCATGGTAATGATCATGGTATGGTAATACGTATTGTAGGCACTACTCTTGAAAGAAACAGGAATCAGTCAATATTAGATGTAATAATTTACTTTTTATTATTATCCTTAGAGTTAAATATTATTTCGCCTACCAGCCCAGTTGTCCTTGGATTCTTCATAACTTATATTAGTTTTAGTTGGAAACGCGAAACCGAAAACTTTGCGAGCCTGTATGTCGCAGCTAAGAAATAGCTTCTAACAGATATTGTGTTACAACAGTTATAATATGTTGTCCGTATTGCAAACTAACGAAACTAACTTAGTGACATTCATCGATATCACATTGGGAAGTAATGAAACAGCCAATTTGAATAAAAACGGATGTGAATCGTGCTTTATATAAGTCTGTTTAAATACATGAGCATTAGCAAAACTGAAACTCGTACGGTTAAATCTTTTTACCTTTTCATTAAGTGCAGACAGACTGAAGTGCAAAAGCTTAATTGAATAAAGTTGGATTTACTGAATTTGTAACTCAGTGAAAGCCAAGGTGTAGACAGAATGGTCCATTACGCCAGTCTGAAACCAGATTAAGCTAACTGTGCTTAGGCCGGGCAGCAGAGGTGGTACCTACCTAATGTCCTATTGTAAAAAAAGGATCTACTTACTTACCGTTTAATTCTCAAAGGTTTCAATTTCATTTAGGAGTTTCGGGTAAAGCGCATCGCTTGCAAATGGGTGGGTATAAAATTGTTATGACATTCTTCTAATAAGATAAGATATTTTCAAGCATGAATATGACACGACGCCGGTGAAAGATTGGTCGTATAGTAAAATCGATAGATATAAAAGATTTATGAACAAAGTAAAAATATGTTCACTAGAAAAATAATACTGTTTATGTTTGTTCTTTGTTACACTCAAACAAAATTACCTTAAAAATGTGCCAACACGCAACCAAATAAAACACTTCATAAAGCGACTCCTAATTTACCCCGAACGCCTGTTGGAAATCTAATAGCAATCGCTTACATTGAGACATTACCGCCATATCGCGCCGCGGGCGAAAATATAGCGCTAATCACTACAGGCTACCATTACATTACCTGGTACACGACAACTCCATTTAGCACCTTGCTACGACACGAATAGAACTTAAAGTGCTACGTTTCAGGCGATATCATTAGCCAAAACACGTGACCGCATAATTGAAAGGGACTTATTACCAGGCGCGCCAGGTCAACATCCACTCCAGCAGTTCCAAACCTAGTAGTTAGCCACGTGAATAATTTATCCATTTAAATGGACCTTCTCTAAATGTAAAGCGGATGTGTTCCCGTGGGAATTGGAGGATAAAAAGTAACATTATTATGTCACTCTTGTTTTTAAACCGTAAATATGTAATACTTGATGACAGAATATAATTAAAATTATTTATAATCATCGTCATAATATATTGCATATATGGAGCGGTGGTAGCTCAGTCGGGTAAGCGCCCGCTTCTCACGCCAGAGATGCGGGTCAAATCCCGGCGCTGACATGTACCAATGAGTTCTTTTAACTTAAGTACAATGTATACCATCGCTCTTACGGTGAAGGAAAACATCGTGAGGAAACCTGCATATCTAGATCTAGAACATCTAGATATGTGAACCCACCAACGGTGAAATGGTCCAAGCTTAGGAAGGCAGTTTAGACCTTGGGGATATGCACAACGGTTCCATTCGAGAGAGCCAGGTGCAGGGTACTTACACCCCCACAGAGAATAGAATAGAATAGAATATATTGCATATAGGTATACTTGTATTATGTACGTAGACAATATAGTATAGGTACCCACCTACCTACCGATCCCCCCACGCTTTTCAATGCGGCAGGCGATGCAAAATATTTGAATAGCTGTTTGTTGCAGCCCAGTTTATACACACATGATGGTTTTGAATCCCACTGATCGCTACACTGACTTTCAGCTTGGGAAACATTTGCAATATTTTAAAATAGATTAGTCTGTTTTTTGTTTTTCCACGGCTATAAAATGTAACAACGTTCATCAAACCCGCTTCAAAACAAAACAGACGAAGCGAGGCTTTATGAAAAAACGTGATAAATCTCGACGGCACTGCTGAGTGTTTTCTTTGAAGTCGAACCAAATCCTTGTTATAGCTACTGCCGAATCCTATCCCCGAGCCACTCAGTGCGAGGCGGAGAGGTATCAAAGCGAAATGGAAACAAATCAGAACACTGACATGCCAATTAAGCGGAGTCGGCGACATAAAGTCAGAGGGGTCTCTCCATGTGACGAAAAACTAAATTTACATGACACTATCTCGTATTGAACGTGCCGATGGCACTACAGCTCGTTCTTTTTTCGTCAGTATAGAGTAACCCTAAAGCTCCTGAAGAGTAGGGCGGCTATTGCGTTGGGAGTTTAGGCCGTGTCCGCACAGCGAATGTTTCGCGGCGGGAAAATAATTCGCGCGAATTAATACGGCGCTCGAAGTTCACCAGTTCACATCGCGAATAAAATTTCGCTCCAATTTTGTCACTTCTATGCAGATCCCAGCTGAGAAATCTGCACTTGCGGAAAAAAAATTGCGCGAAAAGCCTATAGCATTCAATGTGTTACAGAATAGCGAGAAAATAAGGTACAGGTAAATTTTATGAGTGACATTCCTGTTGAGTTTTCTGTACTCGTCACACTGTGCAGCTTCCATGAAGAGACCTACTTAAATAGCGAAAATAATATTTTATGAAATACAGGGTGATTGGTAAGTCGATGTATTCCTTTAAATGTGTTGTAGGCGAAAGCAGTTAAAGTCGAAAGAGCCTTCATGTACAACCCATTTAAAGGAATGCATCGACTTTCCAATCACCCTGTATATCTATACTAAATAAGCTATTGATATTTTTTTCTTGATTAAGTAATGGAGATTGGTCACTGTTCACATTACACTTATTGTGCACGAGGTACTTTGAGTACTTTGACAGAGTTCCGCCGGAGCGCCTTCATTACACTTAATCTTAAGATAATAAGCCGTGTGCTTTCGCTAATTGGTCTGCACAGAAATAAAATAAGGAAGTCGGGAAAGTTTACTAGAAAAGAGTGCAGCAATTACTAATTATTTAAACGTATTTTTAGGGTCAAGTGTTACACCTGCGGACAGTTTCCAGAATTTGGAGTAAAAGTATTTGTAGCATAAAAATGTGAAAATATTTTTATTTGGATTATTATTCTTAAAATCACACAGTTTAGTTACGATAACCTTAACAGTATGAAAGAGAGTAGATGAATTGAATTTCAACTTTAATTATTTTTGACGACGACATATTATGAGGCACATTTAAGAATAAAATATACGTCACATTGATAGACTTCACTTTGCCAATAAAGCCACACCCAAAAGACCAAGTTTGTAATTGTAATATTATTGTGAATGATCAGCGCTGTAAATACTTTTGAATTGAGATTTTAATGTAAACCTGTGTTTGAAATCCATATTTCTTCTTCTAACATAAACCTTGTGTTATTCAAACCTTATTTCATCCATATTAACACCATCATGAGTAAGACATTTGAAAAGTACCTACTGTAACATTTTCAAAGTAAATTTTAATATTATGACAATATTATGAATTATCGACTCAAATTTCGTTACTGATAAATCAATATCTCTTTTAACACCAAACACATAGATCTAAAAAAATGCATGAAGAAAATGCACTTAACCACTCTAAATACATATCGTTTTCTGGCGCTCGGGAAATACGACCGTTTCCGAACAATGGCGAAGATTTCTATGCGCATTATCAATTTTGGGGAACTGTACCTGTGTACATCTTTATACCTTAGGACACACAAAATATTTTATATGCGATGAGCATCCCCTTCTAGTAAAGGTATCTTTTTGAAAATTTGCACACATGATATGTGTAGTGTTCACTATTAAACTGATATAAACAGACACGTAACCGAGATATCGGCTCGCAACAATCGCACACGTCTTTACTCCACCGCGGCCGGTAGGCGACTGCCTCCCGCGCCCCGCGACATGCGTCTGCGATTCTCGAGACAACAGAATGGTCATACACAGATGTAAACACTACATCCCTCCCTTGTCATTTAAATTTTGATTTGATTTGCTCAATCACTACCAGATTTTGCCAATCCATATAAAAACAAAAAGCTCAGTTAACCCTTGCGTAATCCTCATTCTATAGAGAATAATGACATTCAAACAGATTGCTTCTTCGACTGTCCTTCAACTATCATTTTGAAATGTTAGCATTATATTATTCTTTGTGCCTAACCTTACCTAACCCTTTCATCCTTTCCTTTTGCACATAACTTCTTTTCCTCTTACTTCCCTAACTTCTATGTTTCGTACTCTCTGCATTAGCTTCTCTCTCAGAACATTGTTAATATATTCCTTGCCTTGTTTATCAAAATTGTCGAAAATCATATAACCAGGTGAACACCTCTGTACATAGCTACTTAAGCTCTGCCTGGCCTGAAGCTCTCAGCTGTAGGTATAACTCCAGTTAGATCAACAACGCTAACTCAGCTATTCTACCACCAACTTCAAACCACTCAACCAACATTCTCAGTGGTGTCGCAATAGTCTCACTGTTTATCTAGAGTTAACCTTTCACACACACACTTCACACCATGCAATGCAATTTAATGCTCACCGCAATTTAATGCCCATCGCAATTTAATGCCCATCACAATTTAATGCTCATCGCAATTTAATGCCCATCGCAATTTAATGCTCATCGCAATTTAATGCCCATCGCAATTTAATGCTCATCGCAATTTAATGTTCATCGCAATTTAATGCTCATCGCAATTTAATGCTCATCGCAATTTAATGCTCATCGCAATTTAATGCTCATCGCAATTTAATGCTCATCGCAATTTAATGCTCATCGCAATTTAATGCCCATCGCAATTTAATGCCCATCGCAATTTAATGCCCATCGCAATTTAATGCCCATCGCAATTTAATGCTCATCGCAATTTAATGCCCATCGCAATTTAATGCTCATCGCAATTTAATGCTCATCGCAATTTAATGCTCATCGCAATTTAATGCTCATCGCCAGCGAAACTTCGCCAGGCTACGCAATTTAATGCCGCCATTTAAGGCCCATCGCCATTTAAGGCTGAGCGCAATTTAATGCCACTCTTACAATCGCAATTTAATTTTGCCATGCAAGGCCAATTGCCAGTCGAGGCTGAGTGCAATTTAATGCCATTCTTACAATCGCAATTTAATGCTGCCATTTAAGGCTGAGCGCATTTTAATGCCACTCTTACAGTCATAATCTAATGTTGCCATGCAAGGCCAATTGCCAGTCGAGGCTGAGTGCAATTTAATGCCACTCTTACAATCAAGTGTAAAAATAAAAGTGATTATTAACCAACAAAGGAGAATGACCACTTCTCCACGGCGCCACGACTTGCCAGAGCAGCCATCGATGAAACACACACCAATGTGCAGTCCATGACCACAGCACATCCCGGCGCAAACTTCACCACTATGAGGCACGGGAGAACGAAGACACAGGTGTCGAAAGATCAAGTCCCCGTACTGTACAAGACGCCTCCCTCCCTCAAGCAAAGTATCCCTTTTACAAGCGGTCTAGATTCTATCAAACATCTTCCCTTATTCAGAACACCCTTAGCACTGAATAAAAACAGGTCCCGCTAGCAGCGGCAAAGCGGGTCAGACTTGGCCATTCTCTTTTGTTTACATTTTGTGATGTGGTTGCAAATTCCACACTAGGCGATACAGGTTCGCCCAATGTGAATATTTCGTGGAACTTAGACTTACGGTATCTAATGTTTCTTTAAACAAATTTTAATTGACATTAACAAATAATAAAACTCAAATTAAATATCTTCTATGTACAACAAAATAAATCTTACAAAACTCTTAGCCCGTGTTCACAGACATCAGGAATCGTGTAAAATAACAAACACAGTCATCTTAAAATCACGTGAGTATAGTCTTTTACAACCCTCGTTCAAAAACCACGAATCGTGATTATTTTTTATTTTTTTTTCGAATTTGTTAATTATTACTATACTCGAAACGAATGTGAACATATAATCGGATATTTTGACGAATCGTGAAATAACTCAAATAACACGATTCCGTATGCAATATGAACGTATATCCGTCATGACGTATCATGATTTTCGACAAATCGTCACTGACGGATCCGGTGTGAACGGGCTCTTACAGTAACATTTCTAATTTCTACCATTTATGCCCAGTTTCATCATAGTCTGTTAGATCATTACCACACCTGTTACATTGTATGTAATGTCATCAATTATATGTCATCTCCATATCAAATTCTTGACAGATGTGTCAAAAGTCAACAACTAATCCCTTGTTACGATCGTTATTTTATATCTATTAATTTGGGTAGATATACCCATATCACAGGCTCCGCCCATTCTGGGGTCGGATGGCCGTGTGTGAGATATCCCCACATATTTATTTATTTATCAAACAGAGTATGGTGGAACTGAGGCTTTATGTTATACCGAAATTTTATTTCATCTGTTATGTCTACGATACTAAAATCCTAAATCGCTACAAAGATACATATATTTGTAAACCAACTCTGTCCCTCGATTATTCCTGCTGTGATCTGCTATAAATTTTCTCACCCACTTGAAGGACATCATCCGCTCCTTTCCTTTGGATACCTTTTTTCTTGCCATGGTTAATTGGTATTGTTTCATTGAGATTTTTCCTAATATACTTGAACAATCACCCTGACAGGTTGATATTTGCTTATGTTCGATAAGCACCTAATCTACCCACTTGTACCAATGCTTAAGCACAATAACTTAATAATAAACTTTACATATCCACCGTTTTGGCATTATCTTAGGTACGTATACTCACCCCTTTTTCCTTCAGCTTTCAGTGCCCACATGGATTGCTACAGTATATACGGTACCTTGGTGCATTATCCAGCACCACTGGCAGAATAAGCAGTGTACCCGGATCAAGTTTATAACAGCTCCTCTGCTCGAATCCATGAACCATAGTTGAACAAGCTACTTAAATAAGCAATTTTAATCATGACGTACTTACATAGTTGCATAAATAATATTACTAATTCATGGTAACACAATCCTCGAGACAGCGCGTGAGACCAACCACCTAGGCCACCTACCCGCCATTGCAATAGGTATGTAGGAAATGAACTTAGGTACATAGATATCTATGTCCGCTTAACCAACTAGTATGAACCATGTAAGGAGGTAAACTTACAAGACAATCTTATATTGTAATTAATTACTGAACTTTATCAATAAAACACACAATCCAACATACCTGTAATACGGCATCAATTTACATTTTGAAGATAGGTAGAACCAACAATAGGCGGTCGCGCCGGCTAAAGCACTCCCCTCTCTGCACACTTGCACTCGCGCGACAGGCTGTGTTCCGGGAGCCGCATCGCCCCGGCACGAGCAAAAGCGCTCACTGCACACCTCCAGAAATTCGAATGCACAGGGTTTTCCGCACCGCAAGAGCATCTGGCAACATAGTACTCAACTTCCTTAATTGAAAAGAATTCACAGACACATGCAGGACTAGAACACTCGTTTCCAGGACTGGGAGTCAAGCTCCCATCCATCACACCACTCGGATTTCTATATATTATACCAATATACATTTTACTTTTGTAAATATACTTACAAAACTTTACTTAAATCAGTATAAAAGTACGATATATTGTGTATATCGACTTCATTTAATTTAAAATACCCTTTGTTCTAACAACACAAACACATTGCCTTGTCTATCGAAACTAATCCACCATTACCATTAGTGACCTACCTGGAAGAGCCACCGTTACTATAATAATATTCACAGTTAAGTACTAAGGTATTCAGATTATACAGAAGTACCTACTTATCTATTTTAGTTATTTTAGTTATCATCTTCCATTAAGATCGTACTCCAGTATCGAAACTTATAACGACGGTGGAAAGGCAGAATGTTTGAAGCGCCATGACATAAAATGTTCACCAGAGCGATTTAAAGTTTGAAATTTTCGAAAAAAAATCATATCTCTGTAATTATTCTAGCTATGGCTTTGAAAATTAAAATACGTTAAATTTAAATAGTTTTCTATGTAATTCTGTATATAAAATGAATGTACATATTCTATTTACTGTAATAAGGGACATAAGACATAGGCATCTGAAATCTCAGTCAGGTAAAATTGGCTTAAACGACATTAACATTTTAATAAAATACAAGTAAAAACAATTTAAAGACCAAGGAGATTTAACCATCACACCAGCATAATGTTTTATAATAATTTATGTTACTTTAAACATTCCATAAGAATGAATTAACCGCCAAACTAAGGCAATTTATATCTAAGATGAATGACTTAAAGAATAAATGAACTTATATAATTTGGACCTCAGAACTCGAGAACGGTTAAACCGATTTTGGTCTAGAAATATTTGTGGAAGTCCAGGGAAGGTATATAAGGTAAGAAGGGTCAGCTAGATTGAAAACTAAAATTTTATAATATCTGGGGGCACGGCAGTGCCATCCTTTTCTCGAAGCATTATTTTATTATAAACTTTATTAACATATTGTTCACCGCGAAATCACTTTAAGATTGAGATCCAAGTGATCAGGTTTACTTATTCATCAATTAATAATCATAATTCAACCGACATTTTTTCGTCTGTCTCTATGCCACCATTCTGTCACCGCCTTTGTCCACCTTCCGTCCTGCCTTCGAGCCAAGTGTCCTGCCGACTCCCATTTTAGTTCAGTGACCTGCATACCGACGTCGAAGACTTTTGTCTTTTGGCGAATTACCACGCTGGGAATACGGTCTGTAAGCAAAATGCTCAACATGGATCGCTCCATAGCTCTCTGTGCAACTCTGATTCGGTGCACAGTTTCCTTGGTCAGCGTCCATGTATCGGCACCTATGTTAGTGTAGGCAAGACACATTAGCAATTATCAATTCATAAGCAGCGTCGCTCGCTTTAAACTATCTGTCAGATTCATACAAGATACGCTAGATTTGATAAGCAAGCGACGATGCTTTAGGATTGGTAATGTTTAGTGGTGGTAACCCCAAAGAACTATCACAATGTGAGTTAGGTCTCACCCGACAGCCTGACCGAGAACCAAATCGACCGACGATTAGTCGAAAATGGAGACACTTCTAGATGTTAGGAATAAGAGGGTTGGTGATGTCAATAGTGATCACCACTTAGTCGATGGAAAAATCTGCTTGAAGATAGTGGGAGTTTAGGAGCAGACCACAAGATCTGCCAAAGGTGTCGTGTCGTGTAAATAAGCTGCAGGACCCACAAGTTAGAAGATAACTTAGTATCCAGATCGACAACAAATACCATCTACTAAGTCTGGACGAGGTCTCATTCAAAGATCAAAGGTCTGGCATCAAAGACGTGTTGCTAAAAATTTGCGAAGAAATAATAAGGCACAAGGAACACTTAAAGAATGAATGGTATGTCTAAAGTAACATGGGATATGATCAACCATCAAGGAAAACTTAACGTCGAACTAGACGACCATTCTAAAGAAGCACTTGCGTACGAGTATTTTCTTTGTGAACTTAATATCAAACGAAATTTAAGACAAACACTGCTAGGGGTGACTCTATGTCCAGAAATGAGACCCCAACCATCGGCTGCCATAGAAAACATGAAGGATCTATACAAAGCATCTTGAAGAATATTGCAACAAAACCCAGGATATCTCCTTGTTACTATGGAAGATTGACTTTCAAGATGGTATGGCCACATTGCCGAAGTTTTTAATGATCCTAACCACCACTTGAGGAGTTGGATGCAGATGCAAATATACCAAGATCATCTTGTATCTTGATGCATAATCGTAATCATTATGATTAATATCGGCAGGTCGCTAAGGCTAGTCAGAGGCCTTCGGGCGGCTTGAAAACGTCTGACAGTTGGGTTGCCCACTTACCCGACAACTCTCTCAGCACAAGATTGCTTGTGTTCGAGCCCACCAACCCGCGCTAGGCCAGCGTGGTAGACTAGGCCTAAACCATTCCTTCATTGGAAGGAGACCCGTGCCCCAGCAGTGGGGATGTAATGGGTCGTGATGATGATTAATGATGAGATTTATGACTATCCTGCATCTTGACAGAAATTTAAATATCCAACCCCCAAATAAGACGAATTGATACGGACCATACGATCGCTGAACAGTGGCAAAGTTCGTTAAAATACTTTATTCTGAAAAGTATGGGATACAAACAGGTCGTGGTACTCTTGGTCACTCACTTAAAACGTGGCCTTCTATTTAGTATAATTACCTAACAATTATCAAAATCGGTTAAGTTCATCCAGAGTTTTGCGCTTGGGAACACATTTTCGGTTAGATTTTTATATAGATAAGAAATGTTGTTTCTGACTAGATTTCGATGTAGGTAAATTATTTAAGAATAATTTTATTTTTTATATATAATTTTTATTTTGTATAAAAGTAATGTCATGTTAATACATTAAAAATATTTTACATTAAGAACCATATTGTCATAGAAAAAATATTTTATAAAAAATAAATATTTGGTTTGATCCTTTTAGAGAAACGTTAAAATTCCCTACTTGCATATATACAGCAATTTAGAGGAAAGGATCCAAGTGCATATTTTTATTAATAACTCAATAAATATTAATTATAGCAACACTATTATTTAGAACCGTAATATAATACCTAGATATTATAATTTAATGTAGTTATCTGGTGATATAATAAAAAATATTTATAGTTTTATACTGGCGAACGAATCTGAGTTTGTACCTACGTAATTGCGCTGCGCACGCGGCGCCAACTGTCGCATAGACGCACGTCCTCTCACAATGAACGTCCCGGCGGGGTACTGAAGCGACACCTTTCCAACCGGTCCTATTTATATATTGGCGTTTTCACGCAATATCCTTCTGAATATAATAATAATATAACAGCTTAAACACCATAAACCACTTCATTGCGACTCTTTTGAATTGTTTTATATCACTTATATCAATTATCTACAAATCGCAAAACACCGCTTAAATGCCAATTGTACCATTAACCAGATTTAGGTAAAGTTGTATTAACGCCAAACGCCGCGAGTAAGACTGACCGATAAAATGGTTTAAGTGCCAGTGAGGCTTAAATTACAATTACGTAAAATATATTAAGTGCTTTTTTGTTATTTTTGACAAGAAGTCATTTAGTTTTATATCCATTATGTTTTATTTCGCAATCAGGTAGGTCGCTTAAGTAACTAATGATACAAATTCACATTCATCTAAAATGAATTAAGTCACAGTGTTTTACTGTTTTAGTAAGGGTAAAATGTTTTATATAACTTTATTATTGATCATGTATGTTTGAACATACAAATGACTAAAAAAGTGGCTCTTAATACAAGAAAAAAGTATTAAGATTTCCAAAATCACTGATGTCTTAAGCGCCAAAAAAGTGCTCAGATCGAAACGAGACCCGCACCATTCGAAAGAGAAAAATCAGGCGATTCCAACGGTGTATATAACTCATATTCGCCAAAAGTGGCGGATAAAACATTCTGCCTTTCCACCGTCGATAAGTTACTTGTTATGTACGTCTACGTATCTAGGTATGTCTCCGTACTTTATGTCCTTATTATTGGAAAGCAACACATAAGGAAGCCTCACCATGAAAACGTAACCTTCAATAGTATTGTCTAATAGAGTGTGAACCTGAACCTAATTGTACCTAACTAGGTAGGTACTTAGCCTCCTGCCTATCGTGTATGATGATGATCACCGTTAGGTACCTAGTTACCTAACGCATGCTACATAAGTCATTAGGACTACCGTAAGTGTTTGAAACTGGATCGGCTTGACCCTGGCGTGACCAGGTATCTTTGATAATGCTTTATAAGATTACTTACAAACACGTCACACCCGTGACCTCTCTAAAACTGGTAAACTACAGAGTCAGTAATCCTAAACTTTGTACAATAACTAGGTGGTACATTCAACAACAGAAATCTATTTATTTATTTTTACAATCCCTGAACAGGCGTGTCGTATACTTAACGCTTGTGCTATAGACTAATTAGTCTATGCTTGTACACTGATCTCTTTAAGGGAAATAATAATACTTACCTACTTATTGATATTTTAGTACAGCCACTTCCAATCATTAAAAGGGCACTTTGACATATACGTATTGTCATAAGTAGGTATGTACTTATAATAAGTAAGTTACTTACCTTACTTATATACTATAAATTTGTATAAGAACCTAAATACCTATGTTTAAATCAGTTATTATTGGCATAGTTAGGTACCTATTTCAAAATTAACTAACTAGGTATACCCAACTTAATTAACTCAACTTGTCTGTTGGAAATAAGTAGGTATATTCTTTTAACTGCTTGTGTACTTACTAATACAATAATAAAATAATATTAACCTGACCTCCCAATAAGTTAGGTATTTTCTATTATGCATCATACTTGAAACGGACTCGCGTCCTGGCACTAAAGTTCCTTGCCCCCGGTTTTCTCCCTAGAATGGGTAGGTAGGTATGATCTTTCCGAATGGGAACCTATAGTTTATTTACCCAACTTTCGTTAAGGTAACAATGTTTTAATTTTACAACAAAAAGCAAATTTAGATAGATAACTACACAGGTACTGTTATGAGTTATGAGATTTGAGGTTATGTGACACAGGTAAAACTATTTTCTGTGTCAAAATCTAAGTAGGTACCTATTTATTGCTAAATGTATTACAATATCTAATTTCGTCGCAGATGGCCTCCAATAAAGAGTACTTAGGTACTTACCTTAGCTTTTACTACTAAGTTTGTACTTTGAAAATCTCTAATACCCAGCTACCTACGATCGTAGGGCTCTGCTGTTGAAAATGACAAAATGGAACGTTGAATTGATACTTTCTTTAATAATGGACGAGAATCTTTGGCTAATTTAAGTAGGTAAGTAGGTACTCAATATACTTAATAGGATAATACAAATACTAAGTGGTTAAACAGTATTAATTATTTGTAAACCATCGAAGATGTAAACTTATATAAGTACCTCGTTAGAGATAATTAGTTATTAGTAAATTGCAACGCTTACCTTTCATTTGTAACTTTGTAAGTATTGCACGCTAACTTACTAACAGTCTTCTAGTCTTCATCCTCCTTGAAAGAAAACTAGAGTAACTCACAGTTTTGCTCCTCGTCGCCACATGTAGTGTTCACTATTAAACTGATATAAACAGACACGTAACCGAGATATCGGCTCGCAACAATCGCACACGTCTTTACTCCACCGCGGCCGGTAGGCGACTGCCTCCCGCGCCCCGCGACATGCGTCTGCGATTCTCGAGACGACAGAATGGTCATACACAGATGTAAACACTACAATATGATAGAGATCTATAACAAAATGAGGGGGTGGCCCGACCTCTAGGTCAAGATTGAATTTTTACCATACAAATGTGGACCTCCTTAATGTCCATAGGTACACACATGTCTCTGTCCACAGGTATAAATTACGACATAAAAAACAAAAACATTTGTTGTATGTGAAATTAAACCGGTTAAAGACTCGCTCAAACCAGTAATTTCAGTAAGAATAGACTGAGTTCGTAAATACATAACAATCATCTGCTAGGTGTGGGTATTTTTATCACAAAACAAAGGTTAAAAAAAAACTTTTTTGACTCAAAATCTTTCATGGTCGACACAAAACACTTTCGTTTAGAAAATGAAAATGGTGTTAGTCAGTGTTGCCAATAATAAATAAAACTTTATAGATGCGTTTGAAAAATACTTTAATAACGTTTAGTTTATTCCAAATTGATAGTGTCCACAGGTAAAGCCGTCCATAGGTACAACACTTGACCCTAATGTTTGAAAGGAGTATTTTCAGCAAGCATGTTTGTTTTCATATTTTATGTTAATCATTCAGCTATTACAAGATCACCTTAGCAAATCAGCTTATATTTCACAAAATATGTACTTACCTAGAAAATCCATGAGGAAAAACGACGTAAACCTGAATACATTTAATTACGCCATAAATTATCTTGATTTTCACATTCAAAAAAGGACTCCACCCTATTCCGTAAATGATTGTTTGTAATAATTATACGAACATTATTCCTTCTCAATTAGAGTAAACAGGAGTGCGCTTGTTGGCCCCGGGCCGCCTTTGATTCCGTGAAGACAACACCGGAGATACGACCTGATTCAAAACTCGACATGGTAAATAGCGTTCCGTAGCTCATTTATTTATACATGGTCGGATTTTATTAGTGAACTAGCTGTTCCCGCAAGCTTCGCCTTAAACAGTTTTCCCGTGGGAATTCGTGGGATAAAAAGTAGCCTATGTTCTTTTTCAGAGTCTAGACCATATGTTGTGACGTTCCCTACCTGTTTACCTATCGTCCCTACTGGGAGGTAAATGAAAGAGGTAGGTAGGTCCAACGAAAATAGTTTATTGATGGCCGCAGGCCACCTAAGTCGGTAGAACGGGTCGTGGTGTGTCGGCCTAGTATCTGATTTCACTGCGTAGTTCAAGCACTCCCCTGGATGGTCAGATGCCGGTGGAACAGGTCGTCAGCCACGGGCAGGGTTGTAGGTCGCCGTGCTAAGCTGCAGGTCCGAAGCGGAAGCGAAGCAGAGGGTAGGCAGCAGTAGGTAGCCAAGCGAGAAGCCTAGGTCTTCTAAGTCCCGTACTGAAATCTTCTTAAATCCAGTACTGAAACCCTGGAATGGCCAACGAAATACGTTAGGAATGATTCCATAACGTTCCGTGTTACCACCGACGGCAACGCATTGTAGGTAAGTACTTATGTAGCAAGCGGTGCCGTGGTGCAAACAATCAGAACGGAGTTTACAAATGCGAAGAATTAAGTAGGCTTTAAATTTAACAAAAGATAATGAATGCAGAAGAAATATTTAAGTTACAAGTCTAAAAATGAAAATATTAAAAAGGTGAAGGTAGGATACGGTATTCAAAATGCGACCACTGGAATATTCCAACGGTCGGTTGAACACCGTAACCGCCAATAAACAGCAATTCAAAAGCTAAGAAGAAATGTTAGCACACAAATTAAAATAAATAACATCTTGTTCACTACTTACCCAATATAGGGGTTTGAGGATTTATGTAAAACACAGGTACACAGAGCCAGCAGCGCCTTGTATAGCGGACCCGGAACGGTTAGGACACTTAAGGTGCACTATCTATTTAAAAATTTACTTTTAGGTCGCAATGATATGTGCGAAAGCAATTATTATTCAGATGCGCAAGCGTACGTTCGAGTCCAGTGATGGCAAAGCTAATGAATGACTAGCGAGCGGCGACAGCCGTTGAAAGTGTCACGATGTCACGGAATGTTAAAAATAATACCAGGTTATGAACAATAAATTTCTACCAATATTAAAATGTGGGCAGGTTTATGAAACTAATTTTCTACCATAAACTGTCTATGAATAAATCAGTGTGATTGTACTTTTAGGTTTAATTAATGTTTTTTATTTATTTATTATGAAGTTAATTGTTAAAATTAAGAAAATAAGCAAGATTTAGTTTAAAAATATGTTTTATTAAAGACATGTACGTCTACAACGTTACAATGTATAGCCAATTTCATTAAAAACCGTTGGGTAGTTTTGGCGTGAAAGAGTAACAGACAGACAGACAAATTTACTTTCGCATTTATAATATTAGTTATGATGAAGGATCACGTTCGGAACTGAACCTAAATAGGTTGGAGCAAAATATTGCATACGTAAATATTTAATTTTGAGATTTGTTGTTAAAATAGGATATAGGTAATAGAGCCAAACAACCATTTTTACTTTCCAATGATAACTATAATTATGTAAGTGAACTATAATTAACCCGTAGAATCCCGTGAATAGTCAGACACAATAAAAACCTACTGTATGTCGTGCGATATCGCGACTTCGGGATGGGAAAGGTTAAAGCTTGCAGCCATTTGCCACAGAATGATCACAGCAAACCCCTTCGCGTGCAATCAAACCATTCAACGGTCCACAAGAAGCTATGCGCGTCATTGACGCTATCATTACCTAACTCCTGACGTTCACTGGTCGCTCCCAGGTCGTCTGTGCGGCAATGCCGCCGTCTGCATAGGAAGTGCACGTTGTGATCTGGCGTCATTCGATGCACAATTTGTCGGGTGAGCGGACGATATTACGGTCTTTCAGCAGTCCAGACGGTGTAACGACCATCGAGCGAGCTATTGGCCGTGACGGGAACACGGTGGCAGGGACACATAAACTACCGCTGTTAGGCAGTTTTATCTAGGATGCAAATTGAACTCTAACGAAAAAAAATGCCTTGTTATTGATTAATTATTTGGTACATATATCAGAGTTTTATAATCACATTCGATAAATGCAGATCAAAGTCTGAAATGATTGTTATTCAACACACAATTGGACGTAGTTACGCAGAAAGGCCTCAATCCACAACTTTGTCAAAATTGAGTTATATACTAGAACATGCTATTTAATGTAGGGTCTACCTGTCAAGAAAACAAACACAGTAAAAAACCAACTACAACATACTTTTTTGATGTGGGGGACCAACCCACATTGTATGAAACACACATTTTTTAGTTTCACATAAAGGACTCAAACTGTTTGAGTCCTTTTACAGAAACGCATTTCCTATGAAACCATGAAAAATTTAGTTTTACATAAAAGACTCAAGCGCTCTGAGTCGTTTTAGAGAAATACGTATTCATTAAAAAAAGACAATTTGTATTTAGCAGAAAGGACTCAACCCGTCTGAGTCGTTTTAGAGGAATACTTATTCATTGAAAAAAGACAATTTGTATTTAGCAGAAAGGACTCAAACCGTCTTGAGTCGTTTTAGCGAAATACTTATTGATTGAAAGAAGTCAATTTGTATTTAGCAGAAAGGACTCAAACTGTCTGAGTTGTTTCATATAATATAAGTTTTTAATAAAACAGTTCAAATTTTATTTGGCAGAAAGGATTCAAACTGTTTTTGTTCCGTCTCTTGGCCACTATTCTGTCACCGCATTTTTCCACCTTCCGTCCCCCCACGAGCCAAGTATCCTGCCACTCCCATTTCAGTTCAGCGACCGCATACCGATGTTGAACACTTTCCTCTTTTGACGGATCACCACGCTGGGAATACGTCTAAGCGAAATACTTAAAATGGCTCGCTCTATAGCTCTTTGTGGAACTCTGATTCGGTGCACAGTTGCGTTGGTCATCGTCCATGTATCGGCACCGTGTGGGCAAGTCACATTAGCAATTAACAATCCATAAGCAGCGTCGCTCGACTCTCAAACATCTATCAGATTCATACAAGTTACGCCCGATTTGATTAGCGAGCGACGATGCCTAAGGATTGTTAATGGCTAATTTTCGGTGGTGGTAACTCCAAGGAATGTCACAAGGTGACTTGGTTCTCACACGACTGTCGGACCGGGAACCAAATCGACCACATTTTGATTATTCGAAAATGAAGACATTCACTTCTAGATGTTAGAAATACTTAAGAAGGGTTGCTAAAGTCAAGAGTGATCACCACTTAGTGGTTGGAAAAATCTGCTTGACGATAGCGGGAGCTCAGAAGCAGGCCACAAGATCTGCCAAAGATGTCGCTGTAAATAAGCTGCAGGACCCAGAAGTCAGAAGATAACTTAGTATCCAGATCCACAACAAATACCATCAACCTACTAAGTGTGGGCGACGCGCCTCAATCAAAGATAACTGCACTGGCATTAAAGACATGTTTTAAAAAGTTGCGAAGAAATAATAAGGCACAAGGAACACTTAAAGAAAGAATGGATGTCTAAAGGAACATGGCATATGATCAACTCTCCAAGGAAGACTTAACATCGAACTAGACTACCATTCTAAAGAAGCACGAGTTGCGTACGAGTATTTTCTTTGTGAACAAAATATCAAACGTAATTTAAAAAAGGACCAACGCTGTTAGTCTGATTCTATATCTTGGAGAAAACAAACAGCGGCTGCCATGAAGGATCTATAGAAAGAATCAAATAAACTTTGCAACAAACCCCAGGATATCTCCTTGTTACTATGGAAGACCGACTTGTAAGATGGTATGACCACATTGCCGAAGTTTTCAAAGATCTAAACCAGTCTGCATCTGAGGAGTTGGATGCAGATTCAATAAACCAGGAGCATCTTGTATATCCAGATCTTGATATATGTTAAGAAGCATAATCGTAATCATTATGATTATAATAAAATCGATAACAGTCGTTAAGCCTACTCAGAGACCTTCAGGTGGCTTGAAAACATCTGACAGTCGGGTTGCCCAATTACCCGTCAACTCTGTCAGCACAAGCTTGCTTGTGTTGGGGTCCACTAACCCACACTGGGACAGAGTAGTGGACTAGGCCTAATCCCTTCCTTCATTGGAAGGAGACCCATGCCCCGGCAGTGGAGATGTGACGGGTCGTGATGATGGTTAATGATTATGAGATTTATAATTATTCTGCATCTTGACATAAATTTTAATATCCAACCGCAAAGTAAAGTCGAAGTGATACGGACCATACGATCGCTGAAATCCCACTTTTCAGCGATCGTATGGTAAGCACAGGGAACGACGGATATCCTACGGAGGCATAAAAAGGAGGATGGTTGCAATATACCGAGGATGATGAAGTGAAGTTAGAGTAAAAGAGAATTTTATTTATGTCCTACTTTATCCTTTGAGGTTTGCTTATGTTCATATTGCTTTATCCTGAAAATTATGGGATAATATGGGATGGGACACTTACTAAAAAAGTGGGCTTCTATTTCGTAAAAAAATATATCAAAATCGGTTAAGTTGATCCAGAGTTTTGCTCTTGGGAACACATTTCCGGTTAGAATTTTATTCATGCCCAACTTTTTTCTATGAGGTTTGCTTTCCGTCAAAATGCCTTATCCTGAAAATGATGGGATACAAACGGGTCGTAGATACTCACTAAAAACGTAGGCTTCTATTTTGTAAAAAAAATATCAAAATCGGTTAAGTTGATCCAGAGTTTTGCGCTTGGGAACACATTTCCGGTTAGAATTTTATTCATCCCCAACTTTTTTCTATCAGGTTTGCTTTCCGTCAAAATGCTTTATCCTGAAAATTATGGGATACGAACGGGTCGTAGATACTGACGAAAAAGGTAGGCTTCTATTTTGTAAAAAAAATATCAAAATCGGTTAAGTTGATCCAGAGTTTTGCGTTTGGGAATACAGTTCCGGTTAGATTTTCATATAGATGTGAAATGTTGTTTCCGATTACATTTCAATATAAATTATTTAATAATAGGTTTACTTTTGATATATAATTTTTATTTTGTGTAAAAAAGTAATGTCTTGTGTCTACAATATAAATATTTTACTTTAAAAACCATATTGTTATTTAAAAAAATATTTTATAAAAATAAATATTTGGTTGGATCCTTTCTGCGAAACGTTGAATTTCCCTGCTTTCATAGAAAAAGCAATTTAGGAGAAAGGATCCAAGTGCATATTTTCATTAATAACTCAATAAATATTCGTTATAGCTACATGATGATTTGCAATAATAAAATAACAATAAATATGCATAATTTAAGATAATTTCCACATATAAGATGCTTTTCATTGCTGAAGAATACCGATTAGAACTTAAAACGTCTATATCTCAGAACTAGGTTTGTGTGGGTTGAGTCCTTTCTGCGTAACTACGTCCAATTGAAACAAAGCGATTTTCAGAATTTAAATATGTATACAGCTTAAACAAATTAAAGCTCAAAACTTAGTGCCGGATAATGTTTGGTATAGTTCAATGGATTCGATCAGGAATCGCGTATAAATAAAATACATTTTGTTTTCATAGAAGAGGTCAGTCATCATTCATCTCCTTTTGTTTCAAAAAGCATTGTTAAATCAAGTTAACGACCCATATTCCGTGCGCGCACATATTTTCAATCAGATTTACATCGGAACGGATTAAAATTTTAACGAGTAGTCCTCACAATGGCTTAACTTCACTGTGATACGTGGAGCTTTGTTCAAAAACAACCGTTATTTTTCGTTAACATGTAAAAAACATAAATATTTTAAAAATCAATGCGATTAATTGGCGTTAGAAAGGTCCACATTAATCATTGTTGTATCAGATTCTGCCGCAATGGCCACACTGGCAACCTACCTAACTTATTATTCAATTTGAAGTACCTACTTAAACATTAACTTTCGAATTTGTTATTCTGATGCTCACGTTATATAAAATGCCCTAAATAAATACTGAAACCCTTTTTATACGTATCGCTACCTAATTCGTTACAGAGTAATGAAATATTTATAAGTTATTTGGAAACTTTTCTTACTGAGATTTACGATAGAAATAATCTGAAAAGAAACTGTAAAGGTATGTTGGGATAAGTCCATACCTTTCGACACTATGAGTTTGAGCTTCGGTTTTCAAGTACCTATGTAGTAACGGATCTATCTATCAATTAAAAATACTTTTTGTTATTGTTTCAGGGAAACTAAATGTCTCTAGACAATATTCACCTAGTTATGATTCATTAATTTATGCTTGTTACTTGTAATTTTCAAGGATTGTTCATTTTGGTCAGAATGTCCGCTACGCAGCGCTACGCAGCGCTACGGCGCAGCTACGAGAAATCGCGTAGCAAGCGTAGCAATCCTTCGTAGTCAATTAACTTTACCAATAGTTTGTGTTTGTTATAGGGCATAGGGGTCTGTAGCCATATGGCAATAATATAAGAAATAAGCTTATTATGGACAAAAACGTACATATTTAGTATTTATCTGGTTGATAATAGTTTCAAAATACCTATATTACTTTCTTCGAATATACAGGGTTTTGCAAAAGTGGTACAGTAAGCTAAACGGAAGTCACGAGAACGAAAAAGTTTAATATAAAGAACGTTCTTACTTCTTTAAAACCCCCTGTATAGTTAAAATAAGATGGCAAGATATAAAAATTCTCAAAAAAACATACAAACAGTCCAATTTTATATGAAACCGTACCGTACTTCGAACCCTTTCTGTTTTCAGCTGCCCTGCCATCCATTCAGGGTAAACCAGATTTGTCGCTTTCGCTCGACGCTTCTGTTTAAAACCGGTGATTCAATTTTCACGAAAATACTTAAGCAAGTTAGACCAGTTGGAACCGTAATTCCTATAGGCAGGATGGAAACATTTCGTCCTTTAATCTGCAATGCGATCACGTCGAACCCGCCCAGCACTGGCAGGATACAGAGCTGGCCCAATTCAAATTACACTGGCGAGCAATGAAAAAGTTTCAGTTACAAAATGGCGATACCAAATTCTCCAAAAATAATTAAATATAATATTATAATGGAGGTAATTATATTATTTGGTAGTTTTTGGTTGGTATGGTAGTATTCTGATGCACTGTTAAATGTAGCTACTTCAATATTGGAGACGGCGGCGTCATTAAACTAGCCTTTTCCGTTTAGGAGTAATTTTGGTGCTATTGCCACTGGAACTTTTTCATTGGCTCGTAGTATTATGCAAAAATTATGTACCTATGTCAATATTCATGAAATATCAGTTCTCGACGACCGAATGGCGTAGTGGTTAGTGACCCTGACTACTGAGCCGAAGGTCCCGGGTTCGAATCCCGGCTGGCGAATAACACTGGCGAAAAGTGGGTGCAGCAATGCACCTCTGTCTTCTGCCTACATTAGTACAAGATGTAGTGTTTGTTGTTTTTTTCTCAGTTCAGTTCACTCGCAATGAAACTGTGAATAAAGTGTTCGGACGTACCCTCTGAAACTTGGACCACCGGCTTCAGCCACGGATTGACCTGAAGGCTTCATTTCAGTTGAACGTCGAACGGGCTAGTAGACTCGGCCAAACCTTCGGTTGTCCTTTTCAATAGCTACGAAATTAGCCTAATCAGCCTAGATTCGGTAGCTCTAATAGGTAATGTTGGCCTAGATTATACAAATAATAACATGCTACGTGTTTGTAATACTACTAGTACTGTATGTACATAACCTTATTATGTATCAACTGCTTATATGTAGTTGTAATTATATACACAATAGTAGGTAGGTAACACTTTTTATTATAATACAGGGTGTTGCAAAAGTTGTATTGTACCCGAAAGGTGGTGAGTCAGTTATAGTCATCCTGAAAATATATTAATCTAAAACTTTTAGAAATTCGTGAAAAAAATTATGTGATTTACATGGTGCAACAATCAAAGTTTCAATGGAGAAGCAATATGATATTTTTCCGAATTTTCAACCTTCGTAGGGGCCATTTTGATCTGAATAACCCTCTGAGTCACCCCTTTCGGCAAATTATTATGCTTTTTGCCACACCCTGTATAATATGCAAGTCCGAACAACATACACCTACGAAGTGTCGACTACGCTTTCTGTCAGACTCTGGGTTCAAACCAGGGTACGTTACATACTGACGGAGACATGCGTCGTGGGTTAAATAAGCATGGTTTAATAATATATTATACCTTACTTTCCTCAGTCCTCAGTTGAATTTGGACCTACGCGCATAATGGACGACGAAATTGTTGTGTTGTGGTGGTATCTTAATAGAAGGCAAAATAAAAAAAAACATTGGGTACACCCTATTTTACGGGAAAGATTTTCCATTCTTTTTATTTTACATCCAGGGGCGAGGGGAGCACGAGCTGGGCGAGCGGGGGACAGATACCGGCACAAACTCGTTCACATTACTCCGGGCCCGGTCGTTCTACCGGCAATTCGTAGTGACAAAACGTTCGGTAGAAATGCCGGGCTCGGCAAAAATGCCGGACCCGGGATAATGTGAATAGCTTCATATAAATTGTACAGCCACTAGCTCTTCCGGCAGATTTACCGGCGCGGCAGATCTGCCGGTCCGGCGTAGTGGGAACGCTGCCTAAGCAAGAGAATAGAGTAGTATCTACATTGACCTATTAGGTATACAAAGACCTCTAATTTGGTAAAAAAAATATAAAACATTATTATATTATACCTAAATCATTTTTCTATAAGACTTGATGAAACAAATTGTTTAAAAAAATAAAATCTTGAAAAAACCCAAGCCAAACAGGTAAATTTATTTATTTTTTTGTAATTAAATCAAAGACCCGACTGCCGGAGAGCGGGAATATTAATTGTATTTCCTATTCACCTTCCGCTTCCCGTCGACTTGGTAACGGATAGAAAAAACAAAAAAACTAACTAAATAGGTCAATTTAAACATTGTTACATTTATTTTCTTTAATATTTTGTTTCAAAGGAAGCCTGTGAACTCAAATCTGATTTAAAAAAAACATATTTTCATAACACATCTCCTCTTCATAAATTAAAGAGTGTCTCAAGTCTTCATTTGTTTTCAAATTAAAAGGCATCTTACATCGCGCCGACGTGCGCTGAATTGAAAAGAAATTCGAGTTCAAAAACGCAATTAACTTCCTAGACGAATTAACTCCAGAAATTCCAGCTCAATCCAGTCTAAAGACACTTTTTATCGTAAGTGTAAATTTAATTATGAAAGAGGAAGCTTGGCGTTCTCGACTGAAATAAACTCTGCGGCAATTAGTGAAAACAACCTGGCTCTGCCTGTAGATTAATAACCTTAATTAACGCTTAAGAAGTTACGGGAACTCATTAAAAACCTGCAAACCGACAACACGAGAATCGTAAAAAACTGGTTAATCGCCGACTGTGCAGCGCCCGCCGGAGAGATAGGGACTGTAAAACTGGGGAGTCTCAGTGTCTCGAGCTGGCAACACCGAGGCCGTCACTGGGGACGTGACCTACGATAAACAGGGTGTCAATTTTGTTACGTGAACCATCAATATGGCCTTCTGTTATACAAAACCAGGGGAAGACAAGCTTATGTTAAAAAATAAACTACAATGTCGTTAATTGAATATCCGGATTTATAGTGACACGAATGAATTAAAGGTAAATAGTGAGGATAATAACCACACTTATTGATAAGAGTGATGGATTAATCGAAACTCATATCTATAGCATAAACTATTCGACACCCTCAGCACTACCAAAAATATTTTAATGTAAAGTGTAGTGTATGAAAACATTTAAAAAATAAAGTCATTTAACCAAGTGATAACGTTATATTGATGTTGATTCTGAAGGCAGAAATTCTAAATCTGGTGCTGTCAAAACCTAAATTTCTCTGTTTAAAATTCGACTCTATGATTTTTTCCGTAAATGTCATTTTATGCTAGCAAGTTTTTTAGTTTGACAGCGTTAAAATTAGAATTTCTGCCTTCAGAATCGACATCATTGTATATTCTCTATTCTGTGGCATACTATCATCCTGTATATTCGTCGGCCTACTTTGTGGGCATCATGACGCGACCCACGTCCACTCTACCCTTTGACTCGCAAATATTAATTCACAACACTTCACCTACATACATGAAACATTTTAGGCTTCGTATCCATAGACATCATGCGAAATAGCTTGGCGACACGTGATCAAAATAAGCACCATTCCATCTGTTGATTTTAACATCGCCAAGCTATTTGGATGGATTTTCCGTGGATACCACACTGCTCTCTCTTGGCAAATAAAACATAAGCATGAGACATTTTCCAAAATATAACGTATTCTTTACGTTCTGTCAGAAATAACACTGATTGGGAAGCTTTTGGAATGAAATCCCCAAATGGTTGAGGGTTGGCACAACAATCATTGTAGCTATAAATAACATTTCTTAGAAGTTAGTCACGTAATCATGTCAACATAGCAATTTATATATTTTTTTAAACTTTATTTATATTGTGTTTTAGTATGTATGTATGTTTATTGTAAATAATATAACACAATTTCTTGTATATATTTGAGTAGGATTTTCGCAAAGAACCGAAGCCGACCTATTATAATGTAAATGTACCTTAGGTGTGGAACGTAGTAAAAAAGATCCCGACGAATTGAGAACCTCCTCCTTTTTTTGAAGTCGGTTAAAAAGTATCCAGACACATAAAACTTATCTTTGTCTCCTAATTACTTATAGGTACGGTCAGGTGCAAAGAAACCTGACCCTCCTCTCATACTAACAATGCTTCTGAGGGGGGTCAGGTTTATGAGCCCCTTACTGTACTCAACGTCTGAAAACTAAGAGTGAATCGTGAATATTATCACGCAAGTCCTACGGAGCTCCGAGACCAAAACTGTATCGGAATACGAAAAAATTATGGCGACACAATTATTACCGAGGGATCGATGCTATAAAAGTAAATGGTCGATTTTACGACGACGCGCTGGCGGGAGGGCTAGCACCAATTTTATTATGTGGGAATATCAACTCAGTAGCCCATCGAATAATGCTCCTTTATCTATGAGCTCCATTATACGAGGGCACCCGGCATATAACTAGGATAAGATACGGCATTTTTACTAGCCGAATAATATTTCGCATATCTCCAATATATTTCGGGTAATTTTCAAGCTTTTATTTTTCAACGAATGTAAAGTAAAATTTATATTGAAAATAACCGTACTTTACATATTGAGCTTTTGTGCGTAAAAGTTTATATGTATAATGATAAATTTATAACACAGAAACTTTCAATGGTTTTTGTTAAGTTTAAGTAAGTACTTATTCCATACTTTTTTCAGCTGTACCTGGTTAGATGGATCTATCTATACCCAAGTATTAAGTCTCATCACTTTCACAATTACCCCACCGACTTTATAAAAACAGTCATTGAGTACTTTTATGTTAGTATATTCACCTACCTAACTAGTACCTATTAAAAATTTGTCTCTATACGTGCATGTGCAATGCACAAACACATATAAAGAATAAAGAGGGGCTGGTTATAAATAGTCCGCTCGCAGTGCCGACGACGTAGACGTTTTGCATGAAAACATTAAAATGACAAATCGTTTTAGCTCCGATTCCATTTTTCGTCCCGAAATCTCTTTCATAAATTTTGTTTATATTTATCTTCCTTTCAACGCATCGTCGTAATCGTAACACATTTCTGATACACTCACGAACAATGAAAAAGTGCAAAATATCAACACCAAACAGCCCATTTTATTCAAATATTAAATTTAGTATTTGAAAAAAAAAAAAACACGCACTCACGCCTTGTACTAATGTACTCCCTTGCGGGGTAGGCAGAGGTGCATTGCTGCACCCACTTTTCGCCAGAGTGTTATGTTAGTCCCAATGTAATGTAGGGGGCGGGCCTATTGCCATTTTACAGGCACATCCAAGACCCGAGAACAAATATCTGTGTTTAAACAAATATCTGCCCCAGCCGGGAATCGAACCCGGGACCATCGGCTCAGTAGTCAGGGTCACTAACCACTACGCCAGTCGGTCGTCTAATTTAGTATGTATTTGATTAAAATATTTGCGTTTTTAGTTGGTAATATTCATGTGCGTTTCACTGAGCACTCTGTAATTCAAACAGCTGAATAAATCAATTCCACTTAGCTGTAGCTACTGTTTATTTTATAACCATTACATACCTAAATAAAAAATGTTACGTACGTACGTACGTAAAATATGTACTTCAATATTGCAGACGGCGTCAATAAGCTAGTCTTTTCCGTTTAGGGGCCACTTGCAGAAACATATTAAACTAAATTTAGTGTCAAATCTCGATTTAAGAAACGTCAGTCCCCTATTGGAGTAATTGTCACTGGAAACTTTTTCATTGATCGTGAGTGTACTATAAGTGCTGCTGATCAGGACATTATATCGAGTGGAATATGTTGCCGAACTAATCACAGACGGCCCACGTTGTTCTGTGTTCAGTACCTTCTCAGTAATTGTAAAGAAAATGTATTATCAAAAACCTTTAATCTGTAGCCTAAAGCTTGACTTGAATACATTATTGAAATAAATTAGGTACTTATAACAATTCCGTGAATTTGTTTGTTATATAAACCGGCGGGGACCATTTCTTAGAAATGATGTCTGGGCAAACCTAGGTCAGAGTCAGCATCCACGTGCAGACGACCCATGGGCCCAGTATACAAACAGTAGAACATGTAGAATATAACCTCACCAGACCTAACCAACTTCGCTCATTTTAAATTTTGAGACTTTAGAATTGCTGCCACCATCATTTTAAAATATAATAAAAATTACTCATAATATGTATAATTTTCTTGTAGAAAACGTAAGTATTAAGTACATACATACTCGTAGGTACTGATCTAAACAGTTTCATTCAGAATCAATATCAGAAATCGATTGCCCAGAATAGAATCGTTTAGTGTTAGTACCGTATGATTCGGCTCAAATTACGCAAATACGTTCCCGGTTCAACTTGCCAATGATATTGTAACCATGCACAGAGGTATACGTTTATTTATTTATACTTTTATTACACATTACAAAAGTAGATGTACAATCAGGTGGACTTAATGCTAAGAGCATTCTCTACCAGTCAACCTGCAGGAGGTTCAGGAGCAAAAAGTAGGGAAGTGCAAAAAAAATAACAAAAATCACAATCAATCAATGAATCTCAAAAAATAACCTACACGAAATCTACCATAATTATACATATATTATAAATTTATATTACGTTCTTAGTTTTAACTGGGAAAAAAAAGATCCCGACGAATTGAGAACCTCCTCCTTTTTTTGAAGTCGGTTAAAAAAGATAAATAAATAAATAAAATAAACCATAAAACAAGTGCAGGTAGAGTCTTGTAGAGAAATTTCTTAATATTTTCGCACCTACGTTTCTTTTAACAAACAGAAGTAGATACCAGTGCTGCCCATTTCACGAGGACCTTTTCAAGCCGGGACATCCGCCGCGGAATGTAATCTTACCTAAAGCTGTTACGGTGATCGGTAATCGGGACATTACTGTAAACCCCCTTGCTTACGAATGTTTTCGAGTATCAATTGTTTTACTTACCAATGCTTTGTTTAATCATGCTGAAATGTGATCAAAAAGTGGTGGTCACTTGTTATTGTTACTGATTCGGGAGTGGCTTAACCATATTTCGCCGAAATGGTTAGTAAACTACTATCAATCAAACATACATTTCATATATAACAAAGATTATGTAAAAAAACCGAGCTGTCTTGCGCGAGTCCGACTTGCTCTTAAGTCGGACTTGCGCAAGAAATGTTTCGATGATGTAAGTACCTATCTATTGATGTATTCCACATGGTTGGCTACATGGCAGTTACTTATGAATTATAAGAATGCAATGTACCTACCTTATATAATATTAAACACTATTGTAGGC
This sequence comes from Plutella xylostella, assembly GCF_932276165.1. NCBI lineage: Eukaryota > Metazoa > Arthropoda > Insecta > Lepidoptera > Plutellidae > Plutella > Plutella xylostella. Next base: position 5,206,072 of record NC_063988.1, read on the forward strand.
ATATATATCTACAGTGGACACACTAACGATAACGATAAAGAATTAAGAATCTTTCTTTAAATTATTTTATACAAACTTTTCAGTTTCAGTTTCGTCATAGAAAGTTCAAATAAAATTACTTAAAATATCCGTTCATCGTTCACCGCCCAATATACGGTCTCGTTGACTCGCTTAAAAATACAGGGTGTTTTACTGAAAGTTGAAGCTGAAGTTTTCTTCTTGTTTCCGACGCGAACTAACAGCGACATTACAGCGCTCATTGTTGGTATAATGTCTCAGAATCGTAAGTAGTTACGTATCGTTTTCTATAAAAAAAATAATGTAAAAACGTTCAAACATACTTACTAAGTATATTTCTTTCACTTTTTTTCAAGTACCTTTGCTTTTAACCTAGTTACTAATTTTGAGCGTTGTATCTTAATAGTAGGAAGGAAAATAATAAGAAGTACGAAGTAAAATGATAAATTCAAAAAGAAAATCCTATCGGTTTAGATACACACTGCTTTCCTGAAATATTGGCAGTAAAAATACAATTTGTTCAATAAAACTCGCAGTTAGTACAGGGTCAATCGGGTTCGAATTTGGCACGAATTATTGGTCCAATAAATTGGCCCGCCATCGAGGCAAAACATCAACAATTTCAGATACCGCCGCGACAGCAGGCAAATTAATGAACTGCGGGACCACTGGATTTATTACCGACCTACAGAACCCTAATCGTATCGATTTGGACGCTGCACAAAGTATGATTCTATAGCAAGGGTTAGCTTATTCGATTAAGTTTCCTGCTTAAATCAATGGTGGTTTGTGATGTTCATTTGATAATTTAAAATCATAATTTTGTAAGTACTTGAAATTATCGATCGATCCAGATTTATTTTAGCTCGTCACACAGATTGGGTGTATTGGGGTGAACAAGGTGAAAAACCAATTTTTCTGCATGATCGTATCCAGGTCGAACAGGCCAGCTGACAGCGGAGCGTTCGTTTTTTAAATTAATTGCTATCGGTTGTAATTATATTATAACTGACTTCAAAAAAGGAAGAGATTCTAATTTAAAGTGGAAAACTTTGTGTATTTTTCAGTGCCATCTGATATGAGTTTGCGTATGCGAATGGAAATAACGAAACTTTTATTGTTTCGTCATGTACAGTCAGGGGCAGATAAACCTGTCCCCTCTCAGAAGCATTGTTACCATGAGAGGGGGTCAGGTTTGTCGGTCCCTGACCGTACAACGTATGTCTGTTTGTCCCTCCAACCGTCCATATGCCCCCCACCGTCGATGTATTCCATAAACATCAAGCTAGGTTAAACTTGAGGTTCTGAAATTCTATAGATAAATAAAAGCTTTCTGTTTTTATTTCACGACATTTTTCCTGAATCGTCGTAGGTAATTATGTTTATTTTCAATCCCGTTTTTTAAAGCATAATAAAAATCTCTGAAAGAAGGAAGGTTCTCAACAAAATATGGGAATTACCTTTAAAAAAAGAGACGTTAAGATTTTATATTTTAAAAAGCCATGGCTGTAAAATAAGAAGACGTGATAGAGTTCAAATAAATATTTAAATCCTTTTATGTATATACTTATTTATGTACAATATGTGTTCACTAGTAAACTCTTGTATAGGCAACTGCTTATAAAAGTTGATAGTGTAAACTTTTTCAATTATTTTTTAAGCCTAGATACAATATGCAGAGCTTTGAAAGTCTGACGTAGGCTTTAAGTATTACGTGTAGCAGACTACTGAGAAAGTTTTCTTATTACATGTATGATGTAAGTTCTTAGTGTTAGAAGGAATTATTCACAACAGCTTTGTGGCCGCACTCTTATCTCGAGGAATAACACAGAATAGAAGAAAGTTGTCTATGACATGTCTTGTCTATGGACTGAGCGTTTTCTGACGTTTCCGGCACTTGATTCGCGAGCATGAGTTACGCATGGTTCATTAAAAACTAATCCTATTGAATACCATAAATAAAAGTAATGTGAGTTAATATTTCTATCTTTATTAGATTCAGAAGTGGGATTGGGCCTTCCGCCACTTAAATTTTCAAGTTTAAAAGTAAAGTTCATCATTTTCCATATTTCTGTTAAAACCGCAAAATAATTTATTGTTTTGGTAAAATAAAGACTAATTTCAGTAATAAAACGCTTACATTGTGCATTTTGGTGTGTAATACGAATTTAAAAACCAATCCTGTGTGCGGGAATAGACGCTTTGTTGTTTTATAAAAATAAAATATCTTACGATCACGACGAACTAACCTCTAAAGTTACTAACCTATTTTGTGTTGTGCATTGTGAATTGTGCTTTTAACCTGCTGGTGGTGAAACAGTAAGACTGTTGGATTGTTGCTATTATTGCATTGGGTTGCCCATGCAAGTTTGGTGAGCTGTAAATAACCTATTAACTATTCTACTGTGAATGCCTACTGTCTCCTGAAAGGCTGGCTATTTTATCATCATTGATAATTATTTCGTGTGCTTATTTTAAATACTGATTGACCGTGTTCTTATTTTGTGTGTGCCTAATTGCAAATACTGTGCATTAGCTATTTTTAAATAACTACTGGGTGTGTGCATATTAATTATAATTGCTATACTTGATAAACTTAATAAGTGCTTATAACTGGTACACTTGAAGTAAAGTTTTATGTTATTGTGCTTAGCATAAGTGTGCTTGCCTTCGGGGCCTACATAGCATAAGTGTGCTTGCCTTCGGGGCCTACATAGCATAAGTGTGCTTGCCTTCGGGGCCTACACAGCATAAGCGTGCTTGCCTTCGGGGCCTACACAGCATAAGCGTGCTTGCCTTCGGGGCCTACACAGCATAAGCGTGCTTGCCTTCGGGGCCTACACAGCATAAGTGTGCTTGCCTTTGGGGCCTACATAGCATAATCGTGCTTGCCTTCGGGGCCTACACAGCATAAGTGTGCTTGCCTTTGGGGCCTACACAGCACAAATGTGTTGCCTACGGGGCCTAGACACTATGCCTATGGGGCCTGAACATGTTGCCTGTGGGGCCTAGACATAATGCCTATGGGGCCTGGACATAATGCCTACGGGGCCTACACATAATGCCTTCGGGGCCTAGACAATGCCTACGGGGCCTAGACATAATGCCTACGGGGCCTAGACATAATGCCTACGGGGCCTGGACATAATGCCTACGGGGCCTAGACATAATGCCTTCGGGGCCTAGACTCAATGCCTACGGGGCCTAGACACAATGCCTACGGTGCCTGAAGATGTTGCCTACAGGGCCCAGACACAATGCCTACGGGGCTTAACATGTTGCCTGCGGGGCCTATGCTCGTTACCTTCGGCGCCTACTAACATTGCCTTCTGGGCTTAGACTCATTGCCTTGGGGGCCTACGCATGTTGTCTTCGGGGCCTATATGTTGCCTGCAGAACTTTTCAGAGCTATGAAGAATCTCATTGTAAGCATGAGCATCAACTACTCCTACGAGGACCAGGATGGCCGAACTGTTAGAAGGAATTATTCACAACAGCTTTGTGGCCGCACTCTTATCTCGAGGAATAACACAGAATAGAAGAAAGTTGTCTATGACATGTCTTGTCTATGGACTGAGCGTTTTCTGACGTTTCCGGCACTTGATTCGCGAGCATGAGTTACGCATGGTTCATTAAAAACTAATCCTATTGAATACCATAAATAAAAGTAATGTGAGTTAATATTTCTATCTTTATTATTAGTAAAATAGATAATTACGATATTGTATCGCTGTAACGTAACTGAATTTTACCGACGAAAAAATAAGTTCTGTCATTCACGAGCAATAAAAAAGTTACACCTACAAATAGTGGACACCAAATAACCTCATTTCTTATAAAAATATAAACGTTTTCAGTTGATAATATTCTGATGAGCTGTTAAATGTACTTTATTATTGTAGACGGCGGCGGCGTCATTAAGATAGTATTTTCCATTTAGAAGTGATTTATTTTAAAGTAAAAGTAAAAGTAAAGTAAAAATCATTTATTTGCGTAAAAGTGGTAATAATACAATAAGATCTTAAGTTTCATAATTCGTCCAGCACTTCCTGTCAAGTTTTTGACATGCAAACATACAAAGAATAATAATACAAAAGGCCTACAATATTTAAAAAAGATATATATATCTGTACAATACATATTTATCAGCGCACAGAATAAAATAACAATCTAAAAACTCCTTTCGTTTAAGTATTCATTTATTGAGTAATAGTTTTTTTCTAATAGCCATTTTGTTATTCTCCTTTTGAAGGTATAATCTGTCATTGTATCATTCCTGAGATCATTTGGTAATTTATTATAAATACTAAATGCCATGCAAATGCAATTATTTTTGTAAATTTTTAATTTATTATGTGGCAAGCACAATCTATTTTTGTGTCTTGTTTGTCTACTCAGTGATTCACCATGTGTAGGGAAGTAGTATTTATTTTCGCGCACAAATATTGCCATTTGTTTTATGTACATACCTGCTAATGTGAGTATTTTTAGTTTTTTAAATAACTTTTTGCAAGACTGCCGTTTTCGTGCTTTGCAAAGTGCACGAATGCATTTTTTTTGTGCTACAAATGCTTTATTTGCATCAGTTGAGTTTCCCCATAGTATTAAGCCGTAGTTCAGGACGGATGCGACATATCCATGGTAAGCAGCTAGTGCAGTCTCTAATGATGAGGTACTACGTAGTTTTCTTAGGGCAAATATAAATTTATTAATTCGTTCACAGACACTAAGCACGTGATGTTTCCAGTTACAATTTTTATCAATAATAAAACCCAGAAATTTTATGTCATTAACTACTTCAATATTGTTATTATTATAATTTATGTCAAGTGTAATTGTATTAGATCTATATGTCGAAAATTGCATTATTTTGGTCTTAGTCAAATTAATATTTAGATTATTATCTTCTAGCCATTTAATAATAGTATTCAATGTGTCATTAATTTCTAAGTTAAATGTATCTTTATTGTTATTTTTAACCATTATTGTAGTATCATCCGCAAACATGATGCATTCATTTTTAGTAGCTTCCGGTAAATCATTAATATATAATATAAATAGAAGCGGTCCCAGAACACTACCTTGTGGGACTCCGCAAGCGTTTGTTTTAAACTCAGACATAAAAGTCTCTTTTTTACCATTAATAATACGGTCAATTTCCGTGCATTGTGTTCGGTTTTTAAGATAAGAGTTTACCCATTCAAATGCCTTTCCCCTGATTCCGTATTTCTCTAATTTTGTTAGTAGTATTGAATGATTAACAAAATCAAATGCTTTGCTCATGTCTAGGAATAGTGCTGCTGTTTGTTTTCCACCATCCATGTTATCAGTTACTTTACGAATTAGTTCAAACCCTGCTAATGTTGTGGATCGACGTTTCCTAAAACCGTATTGTTCGTTTTTGATTATTTTATTTTTTTCTGTAAATCTAGTAATCCTATTATGCATAACTTTTTCAAAAATTTTTGATATGATAGGTATTTTTGTCACTGGTCTATAATTACCCATATTTTGTTCATCGTCTTTTTTGAAAAATGGTCTAACATTCGAGAACTTGAGTCTGTCAGGGAATTTACCCTGTTCAAATGATAAATTAATCAAATAGGCAATTGGCTGAGCGAGGTGCCTTGCACAGTACTTGATTACTTTTGTACTAATGCCATCGAAGCCTACACAGTTACTATTTTTTAATGACATTATTATTTTGTACACTTCAATTTCGCCTGTTGGTGATAAAAATATAGAATTTTGTACTTCATTATTTTTTTTAAAATTAACTGTGTGATTTGTATTATTGGTATTAGCATTGTTGGTCAAATTGATATAATAATTATTAAAATTCGTAGCTATAGATTTGGGATCAGTGATTATATGTCCATTTACATTTATAGATTTAATTTCATGTAGATCATTATTTACATTATTTATAATATTCCAAGTCGCTTTACATTTATTTTTAGAATTCCTAATAATATTGTCATTGTATAATTTTTGCGCTTTATTAATGCATTTTTTAAGTAATTTTGTGTAATTTGTATATTGTTCTTTGATTAAGTTATTTTTTCCTCCTTTCTTAGTTAGTTTTAAATACAATTCCCTTTTACGTTTACTAGACTGTTTCAATCCTTTCGAAATCCACTTTAGTCTTGATTTTTTGTTTACCGTCACAAGCACTGTTGGAAAACACAATTCATTAAACAAACTCAGTGTGTCATGAAATTCCTGAAAAGCTTTGTTTAGGTCACTATGGTCATAAATTTCTGAAAATTTTAAGGATGATATATAATTTCCAAATTTAACCATATTTTCGTCACTGTAGTCTTTTAATTCTATTTTATACTGTTTCCTACTCTTTGTATTTGCTTGGAATGTGATTGTCTGTGCTGTTTCGTGATCAGAAAGGGCAAGTTTATGGATTCTGGAGTCGGTTTTTTTTATGTTGCTTGCTATTTGGTCCAAACAAGCATTTTTTCTGGTCGGTAAATTAATATGTGGTTTTAGATTGTTATTATCTAAAATGCTCATTATCTCTTTTGTTTTGTTGCTACATTTTAGAAAATTTATGTTCCAATCACCACAAATTATAATTTTGTAATTTTTCTTTTTATTTGTTAGGTAATTTAATAATTGATTTAGTTTGTTAAAAAATATATCTATGTCACTTTTTGGAATTCTATAAATATTGATGATGAGAATTTTACTATCAAAAATTTCAACACCACATATTTCAAATGTAAAGGGAGACGCTAGTTCTTCACAAATTTTTAATGGTTTAGCGTCTATTCCTTTTTTTATAAGAATACTAGATCCTCCTCTTTCCTGATTAGTACGTGAGTAGTTTGAGATTAATTTAAAGTCATCAAGTTTAATATTACTCTCTTGACCTTTCATTACAAATGTCTCACAAAGACAGACGGCTTTTACTTCTAGATTTGACTTTGACAGTTCCTGTAATGCTATTTCAAGATATTCACTTTTTTTTAATAGCCCTGCAATGTTTTGGTGAAAAATTGAGAATTTATTGTTATTCTGATTGTCTGCGAAAGGAATTTCTTGTTTCTTCTGTCATTTTATTAAAATAGTACGGAATAGTTCCTTTTTTATAATTTTGTTGGATAGTGTCAGATATCTTATAATTTTCATCTATTCGTTTTATACTGTAAGCAATGTCATTAAATATTGTTTTTAAGCCTCTATCGTTAATATGTCCGGTTTTGATGTCAAACATGCTACTGGAGTAACTTAAATTTTGGTTTGAGTCTAATACAAATGCATACTCATATTGCTGGTTACTTGAATACAGTATACTGTTAAATGATTCTATGCGCTGATTAAAAAGATAAACATTTCTTTTAACTTTGAATGTCGGGACACATAAAATGACATTTGTGTGCTGTACTTTGCTAAGTTCGTTTTTAATATTTTCAATAAGATTATTGTAATCCTTCGTGGTAGTGAAGTCGCTTTCTCCAATAATAACTATACAGTAGTCTTCCATAGTGAAGTGTTCTAGTTTTTTCTCAATTCCATTGAAAAGTTCTATAGCTCCTGCATTTGGTTTAAGATAATGGCAAAGTTTACCATATGTCAGTGACTCTTCTGCCAGTTGAAGGCTTCGGCTTTCAGTACTTAATATCACGATTTGCCTTTTACATTTTGTTGGTTTTCTTTCAATTGCTTTTGCCCTTGTTTCTTGTGTTGGCTTTTCCTTATTGACCTTTACTTGATCTGTTTCTATATTTCTATGCTTATTCGCTTCTTCTGCTTCTCTTTCTTCCACTTGGTTACTTTGAAACTCTATTCTTTTTTTACAGATTTTGACACTTTTACTTGTACTTTTCGCATGTTTTTTGGCAGATTTTGTTTTATTTTTATTTAAGAATGTTGGTGTCATTGACTGATTGTAGTCAAGTTTTTTGAATGCATCAATTGTTGTTTTAGCTTTTGCTAATTCAGCTTTCAGTTCTTGGTTCTCTAGGCTTAAACTTTCTATTTCGATATTTGCTCCATCTAATTCCATTTTCATCTGGTCAAGTTTCATCTTAAGGTCCGTCAATTCTTCGCATACTGTCGTTGTGTCATTTGGCATACTGTTGCTTGAACTATTCAATTCAGTGTCCACTGACTGGTAGTCATCCGTATCGGCTAATTCTGTGACATCGTCGAGCGATAAAGCTCTTTGTTTTCTGATAGTTACATATTCACTCATGATGTTACCTTGCAATATTATGTAGGTATATCCAATCCAATTGCTTAGATTTTAGTATAATATTTTAGTCGTAATATTTTACTTTTGTTTGAAATGGAACGTTAAGTCAAAAATATATTCTGCGCTTGCAACACTGGAGCGAGCTGTCAATTTGTGTTTGTTATGATTGTCTGCGCGTGCGCCGGTTGTTGTATTGTTATTGGCCCAATTTTCGAAATATTTTGAAAAAATATACGTTAAATCGTTTGTCTAATGTGAAATCTTGTGAAGTGGACAATTTTAAAGTGAAAATATGGCTTTCTCACCGCTGGTTTCAGGCTAAGATTAACTGCCAAACAATCTTGAAGGTTAGTTCAGTGTTGATCAATTACTTTCAGAGTCTTCCAGGCGTAGATTCACCAGTTTTAATAATTAATTAATGAGGACTTTAATAAATGCGTAGTATACGATCGGGCTCAGGGTTGCCAGTTGCTATTGTCACTGGAACTTTTTCATAGCTCGTGAGTGTACTCGTAGTTGCTGAATGAAGACCATAAATTTCAGGAAAACATTTAAATAAAAATTGAAACCCGACCGGTGACATTAAAGTTACAGCAGCTCGCGGTGGCCCGTCAAAGTTTTCTCCATAACTTTGTTGGTCATTCAATTTGTTTGCCTTCCACTCGCCGCCGATCGCAATAGAACTTTGATGAAAACTTATCCTGCTGAAGAAACACCCGACTACCTTTTATATTGGATTTTTATTGGGGTCTTGTAGCGTCGTCGGCTAGAACTTGTTTAAAGCGGGTCCCTGTGGAACTTATTGAATTTATTAAAATATTCAACTGAAAGGCGGCTTAGTTTGAAAACGACTTAGCATTCGTTTAAGTTATTACAACACACATAGGTAACTTATGTTTATTAGGTAGAGAGACAAAACTATGGGAAGTATTAAGGCCATATGATATACATATATACAATCATAACTATATATAGATTTATTTTATATAATAAACAATGTTGCCGTTGCGGTGTTGGCCAGGATAGGTACTTACTTAATCAAAAATATATTCTCACACCATCTGATTTTATTTTTATATTTAACCTCTTTTTGGTTTTTGAAACACTCCACTTGATGTTTACCCAACTGAGCCGTGCCTGTAACACAAAGTCAACCGAGTCAAAGTTTCCGCAGGTCAACTCTGAATGAGCAGGAGGGCGACTCTATACTGACGAAAAACGAACGAACTAGTGCTGTCGTGCAATCAGTAACATAATACAACGAGATAGAGTCGTGGCTCGCTCAGCAGCGCTCCGAAACTTAGTTTTTCGTCATAAAGAGTGACCCTCCAGAGGTGAGCCCACACACGGCAACACTCCAGAGACCCGGTTTTATTGAGGCAGTAATTACTATCTGTGTTTAAACAGAGCCGTGTGCCACAGAGTAATAAATACCAAGCAGTGTATCGCAGTAATTAACTTTACCGCTTGCGGTTTCGAATCAGTCCGTGTAGTAATCTGTGTTGCCGAACCGGCGTAAGTTTGCATATTGTGCCATATTTCGAGGAATTGTAGGTGAAAATTTGTGATGATTGTAAGTAGGTACCTACTTATGTGTGTAAATTATATAAAATAGGAATACTTACAGGTTTCCAATATTTATATATCTAATTATTCTCTCGCATAGTATATCGTATTCTGTGTTTTTGTTACCTAGGCAATACGTGTAGAAAGATATGTAGGTATAGATATAGGTAAGTACTCAGGTAGGTAAAGGAACCTGATACTCGTTTAAGCTCCAAGTTTATCTAAGTTTATCATTAATGTACGCATATTTTTTGCATTCAAATCGCCGCAGCCTGCCCCACCGTAAATAAATAAATCAAAACAAAAAACAGTCAACGAAAAACTGGCTTAAATAAACTCTCGCAAAATCCACGAATTTCACCAACAGCCTCAATGAATGGAAGGGGAAATTGATAAAGTTGCCAAAACTGCTCCCGGGAAGACGGGTCGATATCTGAAGCGAAACACCTAATTTATCTTGATACGGGAGGCTGCAAACTGACGCTTTAATTTAAACGATTATTTCACGAATCTCTGGCCCACTTTACTCGATACTTTAATCATAGTGTCTTCAGTAAAAGCTCCGACCCTAGATTATTTATATTACAGTAGGTACTTTTGATGAGAATAGTTATTTGGGTATCCTTAATTTACACATTTCAACGGCTGCATTAATTCACTTACAGATACCTACAACACTAATTAAATAGTAGCTAGACCGTATTTATTGCACAAAATAACAACTAACAAAACGTAAGTACAATAGACCCTTTTTATTTTTGCAAGGTACCTACTTACTTAGCATAAAATGTGCACCTTATTCAGAACCAATACAAACATGGCTCTCCCAGGGTGTCATATCAGCAGCTTGTCTACTGCAAGAGCGCCAGCAAACAAATAAGAATCCAGCGAGGATGCGAGGTGGAGCCATTCTTACAGCGAGTATCTACAGGGTTTTTTTTTACTGGTTGCGTCTTTCCTAACTGGTCCTTCATTTGACAACGGCATTAAAATCTATGTACCAATCTAACTGGCTCATCATTTGACAACGGCAATAAAGCCAATGTATAATTTTCAGGCTCTAGCGTTGTCATCGACATGCGAAAAATATGTACTTAATTACCTAAGATTTTAAATTATTCCAAAAAATATTGTTTCTCCCCTGTCCTTTAAATCTGGGGGCACGGCAGTGCCCCCACCAAATCGAGCAAAAAAGCGGCACGGCCGTACCATCCTTTTCTCGAAGCAATTCAGGCCATTTTCGACCCCCTGTAACTTCGTTGTGGATAAAACTAGAAGACTGAATTTTCAATAACCATGCAGGCATTGTAAAGACACGGTATATTTCAAATTTCATTCAATTTGAACTAGTACTTTAAGAATTATAACGGGTCAAAGTTTCTTAATTTTGTCACTGACTCACTCACTCACCGATAATAAAAATTCTAAGGCACTTCTAGCAGACCTAGAAGCTTCAAATTTGGAATATTAGTAGTGTTTGGTGTATGAATCAAGGGAAAACTAAAATATTTGGGGGCACGGTAGTGCCCCCACCAACTCGACTTTTCAAGTTTTCTAGATAGGTAGGATCTGCTTAAATAATTTCATAATCACATATCTGGGGGCACGGCAGTGCCCTCACCAAGTCAATATAAAAAAATCGAGCAAAAAATTCCCGTCTTGCAAATTAAATCCGCAAAGGATGGATTACCTACCTACGGACAAAGCACATCAGGCTACCAGTGCTACTACTTATAGTCAAATTTTCTTAATGTACAATGTACTTTGTGAATTGGAAACTAAGGTTGAAATTTAATTAGGGAAATTTGATGCAGTACGAATTATCAAAGTTACGTTTATTCATTACGTACATTACGTAGCCAAAAATTAAGATTCTTGATTCTTATCTCAAGTTTGCGATTTATGTAGGTAGGTACCTACCAAACTATGTTAACGCACCTACGGTACTTTTTTTCTTTTCGGTACCTACCTAGAAGGTACCGAAAAGAAAAAAAGTAGAACTGTCTACAAAATACAAAAAGAAATGAGATCCCATCAAAAACAATACTTGTCAAAAAAACCAAGGAAACACGTTTTAATTAAATTATTTAGTGCGATAACCAAGTCAATATATTTATATAAAACATTAAAGATTTTTAACCGACTTCAAAAAAAGGAGGAGGTTCTCAATTCGTCGGGATCTTTTTTTTTTTTTTATATTTTTTTTTATGTATGTTCACCGATTACTCCGCCGTTTATGGACCGATTTTGAAAATTCTTTTTTTGTTGTATTGCATTGAGCTCCCAGGTGGTCCCATTTTTTTTTCAGAATTTTAGTTCACCCCCAAGGGTGGGTAAAGGGGTAAAAACAGGGTATGAATTTCCATTTTGGGCACATATTAACCGATTCTAATGAAATTAAGAACGTAAATATAGTTCTTATAACAAAAAAATATGATGGTGACCTTGAGCTGATCTGATGATGGAAACGGAAGGCAGTCAGGGGAACTCCTCAACGGTATATAGCAACTACTTCGTGTTTAGGCTTGAATGATTCGTATTGATTTGTAGGACTTTTTGGTATCATTTCCACATTACTTTTGATTGAAAATTATTGCAAATAAACTAAAAACTATAAAATAAAATAATAATTAAAAAAATAAAAAAACCGCCTTCAAAAAAACAACTAAAATGTAAGAAATAATTTAAGGTTTACACAAATTCTACTCGTATGTGACAGTACAAATATACCTAAGCAGGAACTGTTCTTTTTTGAAGTTGGTGCCATATTTCTTCAGATTACTTTGTCACCGCACCAACTTCAAAAAAGAACAGTTCCTGCTTAGGTATATTTGTACTGTCACATACGAGTAGAATTTGTGTAAACCTTAAATTATTTCTTACATTTTAGTTGTTTTTTTGAAGGCGGTTTTTTTATTTTTTTAATTATTATTAAGATTGAGATGCGTGCGTGGATAAGACTTGGTATTTACATGGATCTCACAACTTTTTACCGTAGAACAACTGAGTTACGAGATTAGGTTTGACAAGTATTGTTTTTGATGGGATACAGTTTTTTTTTGTTTGTAGATATAAGTTTATGTCTTTTAACTTATGCCAGTACGTATGTACTATGTAGGTACTTATTATATTGATTGTGCCTTATTGTCAAATGGTTAATGCTGTTTATCAAATTTAAAATTTAAGCCGTTTTTTTATAGGTAAGTATAAAATCTGTAGTTTAGTGGCCGAATCCTGAAATATCCGGTACCGTCGCGTCGGCAACGTCTGATGCGTTGCGAACCAATAAATACATATGACCTCTGGGTATATTTACGTTTCAATGGAAATACATTTTACTGTGTACACGGATCTCGCGCACAATAACTTTATCTCGAGAGAATCCTTCGATATTTAAATTACTTTGAACCGTGTTTCCTTTTCTAATTTCCTTGCCATTTATACTCGTATCCTATCTATGCATGTTTATTCTTGGCATGATGTTTTTTTTATGGGAAATCCGACTTAACTGTTAAATGAAGTCTGAGTTATAAAATTTTATTTTCCTATTAGAGGAGGTACTTATAAATAATGAGTTAAGTAATAGGAAAACTTACTTAGATTATATTTGTTTTTGTCTACTCACCTCGCTGATAACTGAGAACGATAACTTTTATTACAATAAACGGTAAACAGTCAAACATCGAGATAATATGACTGACACTTATTTAATTAGTAAGTACCAACCTATGTATCAGTAGCAGTAGCAATTTTTTAAATTAATGAATCGTAATTACTCGATGAGCCCGTCGCCCCTACGGGAATAATTACGATATTACCTACCTACCGCCAATCGATGCCTAATGAATTAGGTTTGAGCGCCATATTATATAGCTTTTTTACAGCGCCATTACGTTTTTACGCGACTACTTTCAAAATGTATTAGCGGGCTTTCACTTTTACACTCTCCGGGGCCCTCCCCGGATTTGTTTGGCAGATCAAACGAATTTATTACTTATTTTACGTAAGACAAAACAAACATCCGTTGTGAGCTCGTGAGACTTTTCGTGTTCTCAAATTAAATGGTCTGAGTTTTTTAACAACTCGTGGGATAAGTTTATTGAGTAAGGTCTGTTTTATCTCAGATACTTGGTAAATTGACAGATTCTGAACGGTTCATCACAGTCGATTGTCTTGCGATTAAGTGAGGTATCGTTCTATTCTGTCAATTTAGTATCTGAAAATAAAAAACAGACTTTAGCTGCGGCCGAACTGTGCACCTCGTAATGAATACAGTTGGAACGTGGCGCGGGGCGCGGAGGCGGCGGGGTGGTCGCCACCGGAAATGAGAAACTGTCACCACGTCAAGTCGCGTCACACCGCGTCACATCTTTCGATGGAATGTCTCCCTCCAATTTACTTATCTCGAATTTAGGAATCGGAATGCGTTTTCGGCGATCCCCTACATCCCATCGGGACCACTGCGTGCTGACATCCACAAATATTTCATTTTAAGGGTCCATAATTTATTGATGGTTCTCACAAAACAATTTGACCCCATCCGTTTGGCTAGGCATATCATGTAAGTTTTTCTTTATAGAAATATACCTCTAATCACAATAATAATAATAATATATAACCTACTGACCATAACTTAGTATTTCTACGTGTCTCCTATCATCAATTTTCGTTTCTCCATCTATCAAAAGCTCTGTAATATATGGACGCTCCCATATTGCCGACATGATAAATCGTCTTTTGGTGTATGACATGTACAAAATAGAAAATAATGCATGCGGAACCAATAGCTGGAAATGCGCACTTGACGGAAGCGTCCCATGGGGTCGCTCCAGGGGTCACTCTATGTGACGAAAAACGAAGTTTCTCCACTATATCTCGTTGTATTAAACGTGCCGATTGGACAACATCTCTCATTCATTAGTTTTTCGTCAGTAAAGAGTAACCCTCTAGTCGCGTGTATAAAAAATACCCCTCACCATCACAGCTGAACCGGGGGTGCATGTGCAAGGAAAATCATGCAATTTGATAAATTACTCCGCACCGACAGATATGCTTAACAAAACTACGAACAGCAGATGATATCCAATCATGTGCCACGGCAATTACGTATTACGTATGGATACGCCGACATAAAATGTCTGGGGAATGCGTGGAAATTATTTAAGTACACAATATTTTATACGACGGACGACCGAATGGCGTAGTGGTTAGTAACCCTGACTACTGAGCCGAAGGTCCCGGGTTCGATTTTCGGCTGGGGCAGATATTTGTTTAAACACAGATATTTGTTCTCGGTTCTTGGATGTGCCCGTAAAATGGCAATAGGCCCGCCCCCTATTACATTGGGACTAACATAACACCGAAAAGTGGGTACAGCAATGCACCTCTGCCTACCCCGCAAGGGAGTACATTAGTACAAGGTGTGAGTGTTTTAATATTTTATACTTAATAATTTTGAAATATTTATCAGTTCACTCAGATAAAATTATTTCGGCTCACATTTTATGTGAAGCACAGTGGTTGACTGTAAGCTTATAATAATATTTACCAAATAAGGGTGATTCTTCGAAAATACATTCTTCGTCTGATTTATATGACCATTTTTTTATTTCATTTTCAGCTCTATAACGTATGTTTATATGAAAATGGATATAGCAAATAACATATAATTGGAAAAGGCACCGTTTTTTATCAAGTAGTTTTTGAGTTATTGACGTTACAATTTTTTGTTGCCATATGAATCAGAAACACAGGAAAGAACACCATGGAAAACCATCTTTGTTTTAAACATACCGCATTGCTCGTAATTTTCTTGGACTGTCATCAATAGAAAAACTATAGAAGGTTACGAAAAATAAAATTAAAACTTAAAATATTGAATTTTGTACCAGTGACATGCAAAAAGCTGATCTGGTGGCGACTATTTTCATAAAATTTATAAAAGTGTCAATATCTCAAAAACTATCGACATTTTACTAAGGTCAAATAGCGATATTCTGGTCACTCCTAAGCTGTACTATCAGCCATCCAAGGCATGACGTAAACTTTTGGAACATCCTGTATAGGATGAGGTTTTTTACCGTATGAATCATATACATATTAATCAGGATTTTACATAAAACCTTAAGTAGTTCATAATACATTCACACTATAGTGTTGTATATTTTTTTCATAAATCTGTAACCCAAGAGCACGTGACTTTGACAAGTGCACATGAAATTCACATTGAAGAATCATACTCAGAAAACAGAATTTTTACAGGAGGAATATTAATCAGAAGGTTACCTGAACCAATACCATATGAATCAGACATTGACCTTCTTTTCACCTGGATGTAGGCATACTAGGAGCACCTCCATCTACTGGCTGGTGCGTTGGAGAGCTGGCTTCTAGCGAACGGATAGCCAGACTCCCATTGCCACTACATGACAATCTCTTGATCGCAGGGAAAGGAAAAGGATGGAGATACAAGGAGATGCGAAGACGGTACTCATTTCGCTAATTTAAGAAGACCATGAAAAGTGTGAAAGGTGAGTAAATATGAAGGAAATGCCTTAGCATTTGTACCTGTACCTTAGTACAGGAGTCCTTTACTGGGAAACATTTGAAGGAGAAGCGGAGCTCGCGGGCAACAGCCAGTTCTAAATAAGAAGACGAGTTCAAGAAAGGAGTTCTTCACTCTATAGGTCCGCAATCGGAATGCAGTGTGCTGGATCTGCATCGCATCGAACAAAGCCGAGATGCCAGGGCAGGAATCTTCCCCACTCGAGCACCAATAGCGTGCCGGGGTTGCAGACACACGACCAGCCAGATGAATGGGACTTATTTCTTGAGCTGCCTCTGTTGGGATTGTTATGGAAATCGTGAGAATAGTATAAATTGAGGGTTAGTTAGGTATATGCCCAAAATGCAATGTAATTAACTGACCAAAAACAACTTTCCTCATATACCTAGTGAAATGTTTTTTATCGATCTTACTATACTCGAGTCGTGATAGTATTTAAATGATTGTAAACATCAAAGTGACAGTTATTCAGGTGTTGACAAATGTAAAAGATGAACTTCAAATAGAAGTACAGTGCAACAAACTTATCTGTTCCGGTGAGAGCTCACGTAAATGTCTAATATTTCTTAATTCTTTAAGATGTTAAGTTTTCCCGTTATGGTAATTTACCCTTGCGGTTTTAATAAACCCATCTAATCTATATCAATATATAATTTATTAGTAAATAATGAGATATGGACCAATTTAGTGAACTGTCACCGGAACAGATAAGTTTGTCGCACTCTATCATTGATTTAGTGTCATCTTTGATTTGGCGGCATGGCATTACAATGTTTGCAATTTATGACTGAGTCTTTTAAGGTGCTCGTTTTTATCAAAAGCAAAATGTAGTTAGGTACCTACTTATAATATTAGGTATAATGACAGAATAACTGCACCTTGAAAAACCTTTTTTATGTTTGTTTACAATCATTTAGTTAAATACGATCACGACTCGAGTATAAGATATGATTCCATTAGGTATCAAAATTTGTATGAGTTTCAAAATTATGTATTTTACAAGTACAATTAAGTTTAGTTAATGAATAAACAATTCTCAGTTCACTTTCGATTCTTATCGAACTCGGAAACATTAACATAACAGGTGTCAATGTGAATATTAATGCAAGCATGGAAATTGTCGCTACGTTTTCAGGCAATAAAACTTCATGTGGTGTGATTAAATAAAATTAAACCATTTTAAATGTTAAATTATTTTCAGGCTATTTACGTTTAAAAATAATCATTTAAATTTCGAAAAAGATAAATTCACGATTTGTGACCCACAGATGCAACTGGGTTTTGTACACACAGTACCAAATTCCACCGACGTATCTAAATGAAAGCATCTGAATACTGCCCATTACATCTAACGAACTGAATAACATCTGGTTGCTGAAGTACACGAGCAATATTAAACAATAGGAGCATGTGGCGAGACCAAATGAATTCCTTTATTTCCTTTTGGGACAATACAGAACTCTTGCCGGGGGGCGTTATTATGCGCCAAGATACAAGAATAAGTGGGGGAAGTGAAATATCTAATTGAATTTTTCATCCGGGACGTCGCTTTATTAAACCGGGTGAATGGAGGACGGCGACGGGCAATCGGGTGCCTTGAGTTCCTTGATTTGCATTACCGGGCGAGCTCGCATAGTGAAGGGAATCCGCAGCTTGACTCTGTACCTAGCTCCTAACCTAAACGCTGTCACGTAGTAGATTCAGATGGGATCATATGTGATGGGATAAATATATTTATGCACTTAAGATTTATATTGGAACATAACAGCAGATTTGCGCTCCATATTTTTTAGCTCAAAAGTTAGTAAATATAATAACTATAGGTTGAATACGACATAAGCACAATAATAAAAGCTAGGTTAGGTACCTACCTAATGTTTTAATAATATCCACCAAAAACAGCAAACAACAAGTTCCGCATGGATGAAAATTTTATCCGTACTTAGTCAGTTCTCGGCTGGAGAAAATCTATGCAGTCAAAGGCTTTGAAAGGAGCATGTCAGTGAAGAATTGATGAGTAACAAAGTAGCTCCCGAACGGGCCGTATATTTGATTGATAAAAGAGATTCAAAGGCATTAGCTTTATTGTTAACTGAGCGGTTTCTGAACGTATTCCAGGTTTATTAAGATTGATTTACGACCTTTATGTAGGTAACTATGCTTTTTACTTTCGTTACTAAAGGCTAAAAAAAATATTGTATCACATACAAAAACTGTCCGCATTTGCTTTACTGTCAAACCGTTTTAAATTCATTATAATGACAACCATTTTGTACTAATGAATAAAGTCAGAAATCTTCTAACCGAACTAATTCAAAATAAGAGCTCAATGGTCGAAGTGGGGTGTTATTTGTCACTCCATCTAGTTCGTATTTTAAAATCGTTGTTTGTCACAGTAAACAAATGTCACTATGCATTATTATATGCAACCAATTCTGAAAAGTAAAGTAGGTAGTAGATATTAATATAATTTGTAATACACATTTCAATAACTTCGTATAAATCAACAAGCTATTTATTAGTGACGTAATTAATGACAGAAAATTTCATTAGGAATCCATCAGCTGTCTTGTTGGGAGTTATTTTAACTCAACATTGATAATATTTATTTAAAGCAGTCGGCGCTCATCGATTCTTATCATTTCGGGCAATTCATTTCCGGTGACAATCATTCTATACTTAGATAGGTACTTTGTGTTTGAAATTTAATTTAATTACCAATACGAGTATACTCGATAACGTTGAGGCGAAAAGGTGGATGACGATTTTGACAGCTAAGAAGGTATTTTCATATTTTATTATCAAATTATTTACAAATAGAAGCGGTGTGATGGTGATAAATCAATATAGTGCCTATAAGTATGTACATTGTACAGTCTGCCAACACAAACTACGCAACAGAATCAAGTAGGTACCAATACCAAAAACGAGATAAGTAATATATTAAGTACTTACCTATAGGAAAAAAAATGACGCTTGGTCTTCGACGTACGGCTTCTTATTCTTCGTTAATTTAGGGGGAAAAACCTGCCATCTAAGCTAGGTAGAATGGTTTGGCTCTAGCTAGTGTTAGGCGGGATTCGCGTCGATGCGTTAAAACCACGCGTGATGCGCGTATCATGATTTCCGTGCGATATTTAATAACACCCTCTATAAATGTAGTAAGTATACAATAGTTTATTGACAAAGGTCCGTATGGGCGCTGACAGCTCGTTATATCGATAGATGAGAAATGGCGTGCTGTACTCGAAGTTATTGCCCGATAATACCTAATGTGTTTTTATAATCTATTTGCTGGTATTTGTTGCTTTATTGATAAAGATACTGTTACGAGCGTTTTTACTTCTAATGAAACCGAAAGTTTGTAAATCTGTTTTATTACACATAAGTTTAAGTGCAAAATACTATGCCAAATATCATAAATCCTAACTAATATTATAAATGCGAAAGTAACTGTGTCTGTCTGTCTGTCTGTCTGTCTGTCTGTTACTCTTTCACGCAAAAACTACTGAACGGATTTGAATGAAATTTGGTATACATACGGTCTAGACCCTGGGAAAGAACATAGGCTACTTTTTATCCCGGAATTCCCACGGGAAAACTTTTTAAGGCGAAGCGAAGCGCGCGGGAACAGCTAGTATATCATAAAAATATCATAGCTAGGTATGTTAAACACCAACATCTAATTTCACAAAACAGGAGGGGTGTTCCAGCAATTAAGCGTGTAACATAAAACAATGTAAAATCATTCGGAAGCCAGAATTATTCGCAGAAATAAAAGCAAAATTACATTTCCACTTATCCGCGTAGGTGCGCCCGAGTTAGACACTCTCACATTACAATACAATTTCCCCGCACACTTTTAAAAGGCCAAAACAATTTCGGAGCCCGATTAAATTCAACAGTGGCTTACACAAAAGCCACACGCGAGAGAAGCCAAAAATTCCCCGTTCCATACGTAAATGCCCGCGTGTTATTCGGATTGTGCCCGAACAGATTTTCATAATCGCAAGCGCCTAACTTTCCCTGGAAGTTACATCGCAGGTGCGGCCCGGAGCTAGAATAAATTGCGCGATATGACGAGCACACCAGCCACTGTCTCTGCTCTACATTTTAATTAAGCTAGTTTTTACTAGACACTGCTGCTTACACAAATAATTCCGGACAAAAATTGCGAGAGCAGCGGCCACAGCTGAAGCAAAGGGAAAAAGGTTTATTATGCTTACTTACTTACAAAAAAATTAAAGACCACTGACGACGACGAACGAAATATGATTTAATTATCATATCTTGTTACCTCGTAGCTTGTATTTTTGGTAATGAGTATTTAGATAACATCAGGTTAATTGTACCCAATTCAAATTTCGACACAGCTCGCACGTACACAAGGAAAAATTTACAGCGAAAAACGGATGGCTCGCTTGTGAGTCACCTGAACTGATTACGCCTTCGGGGATTCATTATGTATGACTTCAACGAGAATGCAGTGTAGAGAAAACTAAAAAAAACCGGCCGAATCAATTATAATCTCATATTACATCAATAATAAAACGAAAAGAAAATCGGCGCAAAATGGCAATCATCCCCAAACTCGCGAACAGGCTAACAACTACACAAACTTATTATGAAAACGGCCACAAGACCTCTCGGCGCGGTAAACACAAAATACAATGACAGCAAATTCTACCGATTAGGAAGACCACAATATTATTACGTGACTGCTTTCGTGAAAGGCCAGGCGACTGGCAATCTCTATAAAGAGGTATTTGGGACCCTAATTTACACCCTCTTCCGTAATATTCCCCTGTTATGAAGGTCGACGCGACGTCGCCGGTACCCTCTTAGTCTCAGGGTCCGTTAGTAGTCGCCACTTCTTGACTATAAGTGTACCTTTGTCGCTTTAAATAGATATTCTTGGGAAGGTCTTCCTAAACTGCCCATCGGTGGAAGAGTATGCGAATCTAGTTTTTTTATACATATAATTTACTCAAATGATTTTCAATACATTTGCGATACTAACTTAATTTATAATAGTTATAATAAACGTTGCCAAGTAAACAATTCAATTCAAAGCTTTCTATTGAAATTGTGTACCAAAAAATACTTTACAAGTCGGTTAATAATGATTCGTTTTCTGTTGAATTCTCGTGAAAATAAAAGCCATCGTCAGAAGTAAACTTCTAAAAGTTCTTGGTAATAGAGACTAGAGACTAATAGTCCTGATCAGCTCAATTTTGAGGGCTATTTCAAGGAAGTGATTACGCTGACATTTACAATGTTCTGAATTCCTCGGAATTTTTAAAATTATTCCTTTAGTGGAATTGAAAATGTAGTCTTAACAATAAACCCTATTCTGTGTCGGTCTATATTTTGTATATCTAAAGTAGTTAAATTTCATAATTATTATCTTAGTTACTAGCTTATTAAGAATTTGAAATGTAAAATACTCTAATAAGTTATTAACAAGGACACATTTCCTCCGCCTATTTTTTCTAAGATGCCTTTAAGCCGTCTCACAGACTACTTTACTCTGAAAGTATTTTTTTCAGGTGAGCCCGATATTTTCGTCGGTGTTATCGTCGCATTTATGAAGAAGTTACGGAGCAAGGTGCTAGCGCCAGGGGCGTCGGTACAAGGGGGACACTCTAGGTTACTTACCACTTACTTATAGTCATGTTACTCCCCTGTGGAACTTAGGGCTACAGATATTCTCCTCCACGCTTCCCTATCTTGCCGCGCCTTCTTCACTTAGACTCGCGACCTTCTCCAAATCTGTACGGGTATACCTGGTCTCCTTATTACTCGAAAGCAACTCTAGCTTACAAAAAACTAACTTTTAGTATGGGAGTGCGAGTTTTTACACGTTCGAGTACCTAGTGGCTCTTTTAACGATTTCCACTGAAAACTTGGCCCTCAGAGCGCTGCTGTGCTAACCATGAGTCTATTCCTATTTCGTTGTATTAAATTATACCCATTGCTAGACATTTTCCGTTCGATCGTTTTTTTTTGGCAAGCTAAAGTAACCCTGCACACTTTTTATCGGCAGTAATATTTGTCAGGTAAAAAATACCGAGCGCCCTTTACACAAGCACCGCGCCGGCATTTGGCTTAGCCGAATTGAATTTTATCATTGCCCTTTGCCTTTTGTTTAGGGTTGCATTTCTGTTAAATAGTTGGGATAATTGGGCAGATCTTTTTTTCAGCTCCTCAGTATTTTCTAAAAGGTGTGGTGTGGTATGAATTGAAAGTACTTTTCATATAAGCAATCATATTTTTTCCATGTTATTTATTATTATAATAGAGTAATAATAATTAAAAGGTCTTGATTGGCTGCTGGTTCTTGGCTATGCGTGGAACTGTCGATAGGTACATTTCACACTACAGAAAGTATAAAAATAAAACCTATAAAGATTGAAGCGGTAGTATGCGAGCAGTTATTTTGGATCTAAAATTGCATTTCCATGTCATATTATTTCGTTATATCAATAAACCACTGTAGAAGTAAAGAAACTTTTATATAGACATCGCTAGTAAAGTTCTTGGTGATATTTTGAAAAACGTTCTTCCAACAGCACTAATTTCGTATGAATTCGCAATCCATCGTTGACTTATATTTTTTTCAAATTCGCAAATCGATATCCGATTCAAAATTAGATTCGAATTTCGTGAGACATTGACAGATGCCTTGACGGATATTGGGGGGTTCTCCGGATATTAACGTGGTCTTATCTCAACATATTAGTGCCTCCGTGAACACGTAGGTACTAGGGGAGCAAAAACGATGATAAACACATACGTGTATGTGATGTGAGGTGAAAGGTAACGAAAATGCATCTTGTATTATACTGGATTTTACCATTAAGTACAAGGAATACAAGGAATCGCATTCACGAAAGATGGTATTATTGCGTAACAATATTAGCAGCAATCTCGTGATAAGAATGTATTGTATAAAGCGGATGCTTCCGTTCACGCCAAGTTACATAAGTACAGATACATATATAAATTTACCTGCTGTTAGCTGAATGACACTATTCAATGTATCTGAGCTGTAGCTTAGGTACCTAATCAATATAATAGAAAATGTTCTGGGGAATTGCTCAATTTACGTGAATTTTACTATAACCATTGAAGAGCATGAACATGGTTCGATGTAATTAGATAGTCTGTGCATTGTAAAGCGAGCGAGGTGGGCTGAAATCTTGCTCGATATGAGTTTGAGGAATGCGTGATAACGCCGCCGTCGAACGTGCCTCATAGTGGAAGGACCTATTTTCTTGATTTATGACGTCATGAAGCGGTAGTTATGGCTTACATTGAAGCTTTACGACGAACGTTTTATTACAACTTACGCTACGTAAGATTGATTCAACATTCTCGAAAGAGAAATAAAACGAAGTAAGAAATGTAAAAACAGTCTGCAACTTTTTAGACTACACAAATGAGGATCCAATTAATCACTTTTCGCCGTCGCCGCCTTAAAAATATAGCGCCTCCGTCCCGTCCTTTTCCATCTCTGAAATATATATTTGCAAATGGAAGCCGAATAAAAAATTCAAATAAATACTGACTTAATTCCGTTTTTCCGTTAACGAAGCGTATAATTCTGTCCAACCCTTTGAATAAAGCCGTGGAAATGGTTCAGAATAGCGCCATTAACACCGTGACAGTCTTGTGGAGGCTGCGAGGAGCCAATGAAAATATTTTTCTTTTATTTCCAACAGTCTGTTCTGCTGTCGGTAAATGTTAATTAGATTACAGCAACATGGCGAAGCTGTGTCTCCAGAAGTTACTAATTTCAAGACTACGCTTCTGTTATTAGAGTCGTTCAAAATAAACACAGCTGGGTACACGGGACGGGACCGTCATATTTTGGTCAAGTGCTATTTGGTCTTATATGTATATTTGTTATTACTAGGGTAATAACCTTAATAAAGTAATTAAAATAATCAAATGTGCATTATTCAACTGAAATTAGACCCAATACCTCAAAATAGTTAAACATTAAAAAAAAATGTTTATACTTGTCTTTGCATTAAATTGAATACACTCACGAAGCAACATATTAATTAAGAGGAAAATGTTTAAGTAGGTACATAAAACTGTTTCTATTGTGTTAGAAACGTGTACCTTTTATTTTAAAAGATTTTTAAAATACACAGGAAACTTGATAGTGTTTCTCTAGCTGCTGCAGTTATGCTTCGTAGTTGCTGCTGGTTCCACCTATATTTACTACAATACATAGATCATAATAATTCTGACGCTTAACATGTACTTACGGCTTCCCCTAAAAGTGGTCCATGGATAAGGTGACCATACGTCCCGCTTTCGGCGGGACAGTCCCGCTTTCAAGCTGTCCGTCCCGCTGTCCCCCGCGAGGGAAAAAATGTCCCGCTTTCATAAACATGCCAAACGATAATTTAAATTACCTACATTTTGCATTAATCACTTGAGACAGCTCTATATCTTCTATTACCTCTCACATAGACTTAGGGAATGCAATATCGTCCCGCTGAGATCTCGAACTCGCGAGACCCCGGCCATATTTAACGAGATTGAAACTCGTTAAATTTCTTACGAGATCTCGCGAGATAACGAGATCGACAAATGAAGCATGACTACGTGTATTTCATGCAAAATCAGAAGTCGTCTATCAGATGATTTTCTCGACATGGTGAGTTTTTTAAGAAGCCATGATGTCGATTCGAAAGGCAGAAATTCTAATTTTAACGCTGTCGAACTACAAATTTTGCTTAAAAGCAGAAAAAAATTACAATTACGGAAACACACATGGAGTCGAATTTTAAACAAATACAATAAGGTTTTGACAGCTCTAAAATTAGAATTTAGTTATTTATATGTCTTCAGAATCGAAATAATTTTCACAAAAATTACTTGCCTTTCCGTACCTTGATAACTTGATCTGACTTCTCTTTTGAACTTTTTTTATTTGATTAATACGATCTCACAACATTTATTTAAGAACTTGTGAAGTTAAGTTTTTGTTTTTATTTACTAAAACTAATGTTCCTATTACTCCTAATTGTTGAAATTAAAGTAATAAATTTACAAAATACTACATATTTATTTATAGAATTATTTTTTTTACCAATATTGCATAAATTTTAACTGCTTAGCCGTAATAGGTGTATTAATTATAGACATAAACATTTTATTTATTGGAGTTAGAGACAAAATAATATTTTCATTCATTTTTTTAAATAAAAGTCACTTTATTTTTATAACTAAGCAACATTATGTCAGTTACTAGTACCTACTATAAAAATAAGCATTTGCATTTATGTTTTAATAGCGATTCTTCAAATCTCGCGAGATCCCGTAATTTGCCAGGTCTCGCGAGATCTCGCTAGGTGGAAATCTCGTACGAGATTTCATTTCCTACATAGACTACATAAAAATTGTAATGAATAGGTACCAATAAGTTTTTTTTTGCAACATACATCCGCAGGTGTCCCGCTTTGACAAAAAAAATAAATGGTCACGTTATCCATGGACCAACTTAAGAATTTGTAAGAGGGATAAGAAACAGGTATCTATTAAACAGGTATACAGGTACTTAGCGTGCGTACATTTTGATAATATTCTGCGCCTCTCGGCACGTACTCACAGATAAAGAAGCAATTACATTTACGAAGCTAGAGAGCTCTATAAAGGCCTATTAGAGACCTAGTCGCCGGATATCTGCACTCAAATGAAAAATATTTCTCCTTTTATTGCGGTCCCCGACACCGGCCAATTACAATTGCAATTAGGTTAATTTGAAAAGGTTCGTGGATAGCGCCTGTTTTATTTAGTGCTGGAACCTTGTGTTTCTAAGTGTTGAGTCGACTCAGTAGGCTTACGGCTTTATAATTAAATCTCGAGTCGAAGGAGGATGCTTGAATAAAGTTTGAAAGTCGGTGCTTACTTCTGTTTAATCCACCGATTGGAAAGTCGGGTTTGAATAGAACCGAACTCAACTCTTTTAACAAATACTTACCTAAGTATACTTTCGTAAAAGTTGTTAATAGGATGAAATAGAAGGTAGGCACTTCTTTGTCACTTAATTTATAAGATGATAAAATACATTACTGAATAAACACCTAAATAATGAGTTTTCAACTTTTATAAGAGTTTACCTCAATGATTCAACAGCACAAAATTTATAGTAAGTACACGTTATCATTCTGGTCACTTTAAGCTTTTTGTAATTCTCTATATTATCAAAATCTTTAGCTTTAAGTAACCTACGAAGAATAAAGGCCATTTTATATTAAGTATTATGTTTGATAATCCTCCGAAAAAAAAAAATATTCATATATATATAAATATTATAAATATTCAAGACCATAAGGCTACGGCGTGTCGTAGCAGTTACTACGTCGCTACGGCGTAGCACTGTAGCATCATGCGATATTGTATCAAATTTTAACAAAACCGCCCCAAATTCCCAGACACAATTTCAAGTTCAAGACACTTCAAGACGGATGCATAAAAATATTGTAAATTCAATACAAGCCCTCCGGCTGAAAACTACAGGTGGAAACTCGCACACTTTACTTGAAAACTTTATTCTATTCGCCGGAAAAGTTGCTGTGAAGCGTTTGAACTTTGAAGATAGAAACACGGCCTTTGGGGTATTTTCCCGGGATCCTACTGTCTTTGGATTTTTGCGAATTTAGTCTGTGTCCAGAGAGGCCGTTATTATTCTGAGATCCAAGCCATTCGTCAGACAGTGGCGCCCTCTGTGTAGTTCGGCGGTCCATCCATCACCCGCTGAAGCACATTGTTTCAGCCGAGAGTGAGCGCTGAAATTGATAAATCATGTAATATGTTCACCGCCGGGCCTCTACTTGTATTTCTTCTGTATGTTTGGCCGCTGTGTGGCGGAGTGTGATGTATGTCGTGTCATGTTACAGTTTTAGTTTGTTTGGTGTAATCTCGTAACTGAGAACATATTGTGTGGTATGTTATTAGCTGCTTATCTACAATGATATACTATTCAGAGAGTTTAACGCTTCTATGAATACGTAAAGATGCATAGTAAGCAATAATGCTTATATCGAGTACATTAACCGCAACGGCGACGCTTTGATTATATCTGATAAATAGAAAATAATTATTAGCACTACAAAAATGTAACTAATATTATGTGCAAATAATATTAGTATACCTCATCAAATCAAAATCAAAAACTGATAAAATGCCCCCCCCGTATATTTCAATTTCAATCCTTTATTGATAAATTTAACAATTTATTACCTATTATTATTACCTACCTAAGTACGTACTTTGCTTTACAAGTTTATACGTATATTTTATACTTAGGGTCTGTTCCACAATGTCTGGTTAGTGGCTACCTGACGGATAAAATACATGCTGTCACTTTCTGTTATTATTTTTTAGACAGTGACAGCATCTATTTTATCCGACAGGTAGCGACTAACCAGACATTGTGGAACAGGGGCTTAATATTGCATCAATTTCAAAGTTTGTGCAAATAAATGAATAACAAACCATAACTTTCCCCATCAACAACAGCAACCACTCGGAATAACAAAATAAAGAAAATAACGTACAAACTTAATACTTAATATTATATCTCGTTTCATTTAAGCAGAAAACTTGAATAACTTCATAAGTTCATAACAAAGTATGAAAAGTTAAGGTAGATATTATAATACCAACCAACGTACTTGATTGAAACAACTTTCTTTGAAACACAAATAATTTACCTAATGGCTGCCTAGCGAGCCATCTCGCGTAAACTTACTGAACTAGAGTGTACGTAAAAGAATTCGAAAGCTTACTTCAATACTTGAAAGTGGGCGGAAGTACTCAGTACTCCATCCGGCCCTCTGTTGAAGTTCTTTTACGTGCGTATAGATGGCAGCACTTGTAAATATGATTGTGTTGTATATTTATGTAGAGTAAAAAAAAACACCTTGTAAAAAAAAAATAGGATATAGCTTTTTTACTGGTATAGAGGGGATTGGGAGGAAAGACGTGAAGGGAAAGGGAATGGAAGATAATTCATTACGGTAAAAATATTTTAAGACGAAGCGGAACTTGCGGGCAACAGCTAATGATAATAAGATTAATAAGTAAAGTCATATTTTGTAAATACGTATCTTATCTTATCACGATAGAAAACCAAAGGCACTTCAGTAAAGTAGGTCCAACAAGAAGTCATTAATTTAGGGCCGGTACCTCAGCCGATAAACTCCACGCTTGGGGCGCTGCAGTAATGATAAATCTGCACTATAATATTACCCCTCAAAGGGGCCGCTGAACGCCCAGATGACATATAGGAGAAAACGTGGTACACTAACACAAATTCGCGATGCGAACCTCCGATTTGACCCCGGTATTCTTATATGGAATTCGTCCGTTACTCATTCGCCATCGATTAGGGTTGCCAGCGCTGCACGCGATGAGATTAGCCCCAAATCTCGGCTTTTTACATCAAAATGCTTAAGCTGATCCCCGGTTATGATATAGTTAATCCAAAAATTGCTGCATAATTTTCAAGAGCAAAAATGTTAAGCACCTACCTACCTGTGATATGAATAATTTATACTTTGATGATGGTAACCCTAATTTAAAACCTTTGTAGCAGATAGGGTTTAACTGTGGGATTCTAAGGTACCTTCCTATCATTAGATAAAGTGAAATCGTTTCGAATTCTGTCAGAATTTTCACTTGTTCATCATTTGGCTTGGTATGCCATATTGTTGTTGATTTAACTCTCACTTTGTTGTTTATCAAAGTATGGCATCTGGGTCTCGTGGTTCGTGAATGATTGTTGTAATAGTGTCTGTAGCTGACTATCTGATCTATGGCAATGAGTCACCGTGTCAATCGGTCGGCAACTTCAAATGACCCCCGAAATGTCTGCAATTTATTAACGTCAGCATTCCTTCTTCCGCGCCGACAAATCTGCATTCTCGAGAGCCTCGTGAAAATTATGTCGACATGTTTCACGTTCATATTCATCAATCAAATCTTTATTAACTTTTGATTGCAAGTGACAGCCTTATGAGTTCGCAGTCCCATAAACTTTAAAATTAAGTACCTAGCTGTTATTAAACTTAATAGATGAGTAGTGTTTTTCTAAAGTGAATGGCTTCCGATGACCACGTTAGCGGCCTTCGCAGGCTGGCAGATCAGACTCCCACTTCTAATGAATCATTGTCGCCCACATAATCTTCGTGTCAGTTTTGTTCCCCTTCATTAGTGTCATTAGTTCTATTCGACCTTGCTTTAGTATTTTCACTTATTGTATTCAACGAAGGTTGATCCAATTCACTCGTAGATTAGGTATGCTTAGCAAAGACTAAAGTTTTAAATGTAGTCAGTCTGTATCCCTTGCGGATTACGAGTGTTATATGGATAGAATTATGTATTTGTACATAAACACTTATATGCTTATGACGTACATAGCTTATATTCTAATTCTTGTCTGAAATAATAAAGATCTTTGCTTAACGACGACGTCCGGCAGTTAAGTCAACGCACGGCGGCGGCGGCGGCGGCGGCGGCGGTTCCAGAATTAGCACCAGGGGCTCGAGCCATTGCGAATTCTCCCCACGATCGAAGTGGCGTCTACCGATGAGATAATATTTAGCTGTAGCAATTTTACGACGGTTTCTCGTAAGTATTAGTACCTAAGTTCTTTATTCGATGTTTTACTTCCCCGTAGAGCGATGGTATTTTTTATTGTACTTTAAATTCTTAAGAACTCATTGGTACATGTCAGCGCCGGGATTTGGATCCGTAGCTCTGGCGAGAGAAGCGCGCGCTTACCCGATTGAGCTACCATCGTTCATTTGAATTTTAATGTTACCTATAACGTACCTATTTTAAGTCTTGATATTCCAAGAAATCCTCAGCGTCATCGCTTACGCCCATCAAACAGCGTGGCCGCTATCTGAAGAATCGATAGGCGTTGCTCAAGGCGGAGACTGTGCACTTTAGGTGTCTAACATTATGAGTCACCTGCGCGCACCATGACAATGTAGCGTTGAACTTGCGGCCGTAAACCACGGTTCGACGCCTCGCATATTTGGAACTACACACATCGCACTCATTAAAATGCATGAGCAAGAACATAATTGTTCGACAGTACCAGCCTGTGCATGAAGAAGTTTGTTGTTTCTACGCTTGTATCGTGGTGTTATGCATTCGCATTCTTTTGGAAAGAGTCTCATTGATAAAAGGTTATCGAATCATCAGAATTAGGGGTATAAACCAGCATAGCAATATTCATCAATGTATATATATATGTCGCAGGCAACTGGTTTAATCTCCTGTTTGATTGAACCGCTAGCCCGTTCATTGGATGACGCTACTCAGTTGAATGACTAAAGAACAACTCGTCAAGTGGTTGACTGTAACGTCCAACGTCTTGACTGAACGTTATTCAGCGAAGTCGTTAAATGGGATATAGTATAGCAACTTTGTAATGTCTGGTTAGGATGAACATGACCAGACAAGAGTCAACAAAAAGACTATTTTACAAAGCTCTCATCTCAAAAATTAACTAAACAATAACAATAAACGTACCTTGATATTGTTGTTCATAATTATCCATTTTCAGCACATTTTTTCTTTGAAACTATCCGCCGACGGTGTAATAATAGGTAAATCCATGTTGTCACACAATTTTAACATAAATAACGCACTTTAAAGCTAATTTATTTGCAAAAAATAACAATACAAGTGCTTTTTGTGTCAGCTGTTCGCTGTTAGACGCCATATTTGTTTTATTCACCACCTGACTGATTTTTAGTCCGCTAACTAGTTGGACGTTTTGTGACGCTTGTACATTCAACGTTCGGCCTAGTCATACAACTGAATAGCGTCATCCAATGAACGGGCTAGCGGTTCAATCAAACAGGAGATTAAACCAGTTGCCTGCGACATATATAATATCCTATCAATTAATATTAGGTATATGTATACCACTAAAGCGAGTCCACCATGCACAATAATTCGAATGTTATGGGTGATTCTTGGAAATTCCATTCTTCGTCTGATTTATATGGCCATTTTTTTATTTCATTTTTAGCTCTATAACGTATTTTTATATGAAAATGGATATAGCAAATAAGATATAATTGGAAAAGGCAACCTTTTTTATCAAGTAGTTTTTGAGTTATTGACGTTACAATTTTTTGTTGCCATATGAATCAGAAACAGAAGAAAGAACCATGGAAAACCATCTTTGTTTAACATACAGCATTGCTCGTAACTTTCTTAGACTGTCATCAATAGAAGAACTATAGAAGGTCACGCAAAATAAAATTAAAACTTAAAATATTGAATTTTGTACCAGTGACATGCAAAAAGCTGATCTGGGCGACTATTTTCATAAAATTTATTCATTTCTAAGCTGTACTATCAGCCCTACAAGGCATGACGTAAACTTCTGGAACATCCTGTATAAGATGAGGTATTTTTACCGTATGAATCATATGTGTTCAAGACTGTTTAGATTAGATGAATGATTTAATTGTTTATACTCGTAATTATTTGTTTGTTTAAGTTTAATAAAGTTTATTTGGTTATGTCTATAGGTAGGTAGAGATCTAATAAAGTTATAGTTATTGTTTTTAGTTAGGTATAATGTTAGGTAATAGTTTGTAAATATACCTAGTATAAGTTGTCTATTAATAAATAAACTATGAGGCTTGTTAGGCGCGATAATAGATAGTAGATAGTACCAATGAGGGCGCTTATGGTGCAAAGCGCTCTGATTGGTCGACGCATTTCTTGCCCCGCCTCCCACCGCCCGCGCGGCGGAGAGCGCATATAAATATAGGCGGTCCGGGCCGCCTCGTGCATTCCGCTCGCAGCCTCCAAGAAGCAAAGAAGCCTCCAAATAATAGAAGAAAAAAGCCTTCTCATTTCAAGCACCTCCTGCCCAACAATAAGAAGAATCCCTGCTTGCTCTTCGATCAGCTTCACAAACGATTTTCACAAACGATTTTCGCAAACGATTCTACAAACGATTTTAATGTGACGTGCTGTATCGAAGGGGTGCGTCACATTTTCTGGTCCATTCGAGCGCCGGATTGAAGATCAAGCATGGTGAACACAAGAAGCGCCTCCAAGTCAGCCTCGGTAGCCGGTGCCACGGACAGCACCGGTACTGAGGCCACCGCGACGACGGCAACCACGAGCAGCGGGGATACCTACACGTCGACGGGAGCATCCACGGACACATCGAACGAAGCATCAAGCACAGCGGCCGCCTCAGAAGTCACGGCGCCCGCCTCCGCTACAGCCCGTGTCCCTGCCCCCGCGCCCCCCGCGCCTACCCCTGCGACGCCGAAGCCCGTCAAGCCGCACACGCCACGTCGCGCATGTTCAAATGCGTCTTCAAAGGGTCGCCGCCGGGAGTTGCTGAAGGCCAAGGAAGAGCTTCTGAAGAAACAAATGGAGTTAGCCGCCGTACGGGTGGCCATGCTGGAAGAAAAAACGGACGATGAAGAAGAAGAAGACGACACCTCCACCATAAGGGGTGTCCGCATGTCCGAATGGGTACAACAAAGTACTCTCGCGCTGACCATGCAACCACATCACGCCGTGCCGAGAGAAGATGCCGGAGCGACAGCGGGCCTCCCACGCCGGACATCGATGCCAGAGCCGCGCATCGAAGCCAGTCCACCGGGAGCCGCACTGGAGAACGCCGCGCCGCCGTCTGCACGTCGTGAGCCGTGTCCCATGGGTGCCGACGAGCCGAGAGTACAGCTGCCACCGAACCCGTACACGTCAGAGCCGCACGTGTACGAGCCGCCGCGTCCGGTGCAGCATCGCTACGACCCACGACCGAGCGCCTTCGACTACAAGGAGCTAGCCGAAGCCATCGCCCTCGCTGCACGTGCGCTGCCGTCGCCGCCTCAACATGTCGCCGCGCCGCGCCATGTCAACGAGCTACCAACGTTCAGCGGGGCATCGAGTGATTGGCTGCCATTCAAGGCGGCCTATGAAGAATCTGCGCAGTCCCTCACGGAGCAAGAGAACCTGTCTCGACTGCGCAGAGCCATCAAAGGAGCAGCGAAGGAGGTCGTCCACTGCCTGTTCATCGGGACGCCCTCTACGAAAGAAGTGATGGAGCTGCTGTCTGCGCAATTCGGGAGGCCGGACGCACTCATCATTCACGAGATGGAGAAGCTGCGCAGACTACCGAAGATCGTCGACACTCCGAAGGCCATCTGCGACTTCGCCGCGACGATGACCAACGCGACGGCCACAGTGGTGGCATTGAAGAAGGAGCAGTACCTACACAATGCGGAGATCGTCAACAACGTCGTGGAAAAGCTGCCGGCCACACTGCGCAACGAGTGCTACACCTACATCACCGAGCAGCCTGAAGACATCCCCGACCTGGTCAAGCTGACGCAGTTCGCCAAGCGGGCCGCGGCACGGTGCAGCCGCTTCGCGCCCATGGACATCGCAGCGAGTGACCGGCGGGAGCCCGCGCCAAAGAAGACTGCGCGCACGTACCACGTCGACACAACTACAGCTGCGAAGCCTGCGTGCCCCATCTGCGGCGAGAAGCATGAAGCTGCCGCCTGTCCGACACTGAAGCGAGCCGAAGTACCTGCGAGGTGGGACATAGCGAAGAAATACAAACTATGTTTCCGCTGCATGAAGATCCGCAAGTACCGACACTCCTGCAAGCCGAAGCAGTGCGACAAGGACGGGTGTACCTACATGCACCATCCGCTGCTGCATGGCGGTACCTACGCATCGACCGCCAGTACGCAAGTCGTCCAAGAATCTGAAGCGGTAACAACAGCGCGAGAAGAAAGAAGTGCAACGGGGCTCCTGAAGATACTACAAGTACGAGTCACCGGGCCAAAGGGGTCGCTCGACACCTACGCGCTACTAGACGACGGGTCGACGTGCACACTCATCGAGTCAGCAGTCGCGCAGCAGATCGGAGCGACGGGACCGCCGTCACCCTTTTACATAGAAGGGGTGTCGGGCATGAAGATCGACGCCAGTGAGTCGCGCCGAGTCAACTTGAAGATCTGCGGGCGCAACACGAACGAAGTCGACATCTGCGCGCGCACAGTGCCGGACATCGGTGTCTCGCCTCAGACGGTGCCTGCGGGGATCATCGAGAGCTGCCCACACCTGCAGGACATCAAGGAAGACATCCTCTACGAGCGAGGCGCCGCCACCATCCTGCTCGGGCAAGATAACTGGGAGTTGCTGCTCACGCACGCTTTCAAGTCGGGCGCGCGCGGACAACCTGTGGCGTCACTCACGACGCTCGGGTGGGTGCTCCACGGCGTGCAGTACCGACAGCCGGCAGTGCAGCGCGTGCACCACCTCACGGTGCAGCCGCTTCAAGAAGAGACAATGGAAAAAATGATGCGGGACCACTTCGCACTCGAGTCGCTGTGCGTCGACAAGAAGAAATCATACACAGAGGCCGAGCGACGCGCGCTTACGCAGCTAGAAGAAAACACGCGCGCACTACCGGCGGGAGGCTACGAAACATGCCTCCTGTGGAAGGAAGACGACCCTCGGCCACCAGACAACTACTCGAGTACAATGAAGCGACTCGAGTTACTCGAGAGGAAGCTGGACAAGAACGAAGCTATGAAGACGCGGTACAACGCACAGATGCAGGTGCTGCTCGACAGCGGCTACGCTGAGGAGGCGCCGCGTGAGAAGAACGAGAAGATCTGGTACCTGCCTCACTTCGCTGTCATCAACCCTCAGAAGCCGGAGAAACTGAGGATCGTCCACGACGCCGCCGCTCGAACGAGAGGGACAAGTCTCAACGACATGCTGCTGCCCGGCCCAGACCTCCTGCAGTCACTCCCGGGGGTCCTCATGCGGTTCCGGCAACATGCAGTGGCGGTGAGCGCGGACATAAAAGATATGTTCATGCGCGTTCACATCCGAGAAGAAGATCGCGACATGCAGCGCTTCCTATGGAGGGGAGATCGACGCGCCGGCCCGCCTACCGAGTATCGCATGAAGAGCGTTATATTCGGTGCGACTTCATCACCGTGTACGGCTATTTACGTGAAAAATAGCAACGCCGAGCGCTACAAGGACATCTACCCGGAGGCAGCCGAGGCCGTGGTGAGAAATCACTACGTGGACGACTACCTGGCGAGCTACGAAACAGAAGAAGAGGCGGTGCGCATCTCCACTGAAGTCAACAAGATACATCACTTCGCGAACTACGACCTGCAGAAGTGGACGTCGAACAGCCGCATCGTGCTCGCTCAGCTGTCGTCATCTGAAGCTGAAGACCCTAGACTGCTGCAACTAGACCCGGGGAAACTGCTGGGCATGGTGTGGCACCCGGAGGACGACACACTCTCCTTCAACTTGAACAAACATCGCATCCCCGAGGCAATACTGAGCGGCGAGCGCACACCTACGAAGAGAGAAGCGCTGCGGACAGTCATGTCGATCTACGACCCGCTCGGACTCGCCACGCCAGTCACCGTGCAAGCGAAGCGCATCCTGCAGGACGTCTGGCGCTCCGGCATCGACTGGGACGCGCAACTCGAAGACAACGAAGCTCGAGCATGGAGGAGCTGGATCGAGCACGCGCAACAGCTGCCGCGCCTCGCCGTGCCGCGCTGCTACGCCTCATACAGCGGCGCGGCCACTCGCGAGCTCCACGTCTTCGTCGACGCAAGTTCGTCTGCATATGCTGCTGTCGTCTACTGGAGGGTCGTCGATCAAGAGGGAAATACACACCTGTCACTCGTCAGCGGAAAAGCAAGAGTCGCACAGCTCAACAAGGTGGTCTCCATCCCGCGACTCGAACTGCAAGCGGCCGTGCTGGGATGTCGCCTCGCACAAGCCGCCATCGAAGAACACGACTTGAAGCCGAGTCGTCGAGTGTACTGGTCGGACTCAAGAACAGTACTCACATGGCTACGAAATGGCCCACGTACCTACAAGCCGTTCGTAGCACACCGCGTAGCCGAGATAAGCGACACTACGAAAACAAAGGAGTGGCGCTGGGTACCTACAAAGGAGAACACAGCCGACGACGCAACACGCGACACGCCCCCGGACTTCAACTCGAGTCACCGGTGGTACCGCGGCCCCGCCTTCCTATACCTACCGGAGGAGCACTGGCCGCGAGAAGAGAAGATCTTCGAAGAAGATACGGGGGAAGAGCGAACACTCGTCACTGTCGCCGCCACACGCTTGTCTGAGGCCCTGCCAGACATAACTCGCTTCAGTAACTTTATGCGAGTTATTCGAGCGACGGCACGGGTACTACAATTCATCGAGCTACTACGTGCGAAGAAACAAACAGTGCTGCATAAGCGCACTAAGAAGAATGAAGAGGCCGACCCTGCGTGGACGAGTACTACGCCGAGAACAGCTACGCGGGCCGCTACGCCCGCCGTGAAGACAGCTGTGCGGAAGTACCTACTTCTCAGCGCTCGGCACATGCACTGCGCGCGTCAACTGTGTCTACGCTCGCAACAACAAGAAAACTTCGCTGAAGAAATAGCTGCGCTACAGAAAAGCGTCGCTATACCTACTACGAGTCGACTGCACAACTTATCAGTCATACTCGACGAAGAGAAGATCATCAGACTACGTTCAAGAATAGCGACTGCCGCCGACATCACCCCATCGCAACGTGAACCGGCAGTACTCGACGGCAATCATCGGTGGACCCGACTGTACATCGCTTGGGTACACAAACAGCTTCACCACGGCGGGTTCGAGACAACTGCGAATGAAGTCCGGCAACACTACTGGGTGCTGAGACTACGACACGCCGTGCGCAGCGAAGTGAAGCAATGCCTGGCCTGCCGCATACGGAAGGCCACACCTGCGCAGCCGTCGACGGGCAACCATCCACATACACGGCTCGCGCATCATCAGAGGCCGTTCACCTACACCGGACTCGACTACTTTGGCCCTCTCATGGTCACTGTGGGTCGTACGAAGCAGAAGAGGTACGGCGTGCTGTTCACGTGCCTCACCACTCGAGCAGTACACCTCGAGGTCGCCGGCAGCCTGAGCACGGACTCGGCTATCATGGCGCTGCGACGGTTCATCGCGCGGCGCAACTGTCCCTCCGAGCTTCACTCCGACAACGGGACCAACCTGCGGGGCGCCGACGTCGAGTTGAAGAAAGCAGCGCTGGCGGCCATGGAGGAGGAGGCGTCGGTGCGCTTCATCCAGTGGCGGTACATCCCTCCGAGCGCGCCATTCATGGGCGGCGCGTGGGAACGGCTGGTGCGGAGCGTCAAGAACGCGCTGCAAGTCACACTGCACGAGCGCGCGCCGAAAGAAGAGGTCCTCGCTACACTACTGGTCGAGGCGGAGCACACCATCAACAGTCGGCCACTCACCCACGTGTCGACCTCTGCAGACGACGAGGAAGCCCTCACGCCGAACCACTTCCTGCTGGGCGCGCCGTCACGAGTGCCGCTGCCGGGAGCCTTCACCGAGGACGACGAGGCCGGCCGCAAGGACTGGAGGACGAGTCAACGCCTGGCAGACATGTTCTGGGCGCGCTGGGTACGAGAATACCTACCGGAGCTGCAACACCGGCGGGAGCCCCGAGCCACCAACGGGGCCATCAAGAAGGACGACCTCGTGCTCATCGCGGACGGGACTCTACCACGGAACTGCTGGCCCCGCGGAGTCGTCGTGTCTACCTACCCCGGTCCAGACGGCGAGGTGCGAGCAGTCGACGTGCGCACCAACAGAGGGGTACTCCGGCGGCCTACGAAGAAATTGGTCATTCTGCCAGTCAACACTTGAACACGCAAGATTCCAGCTACAAGAGCTGCGGCGGGAGAGATGTTCAAGACTGTTTAGATTAGATGAATGACTTAATTGTTTATACTCGTAATTATTTGTTTGTTTAAGTTTAATAAAGTTTATTTGGTTATGTCTATAGGTAGGTAGAGATCTAATAAAGTTATAGTTATTGTTTTTAGTTAGGTATAATGTTAGGTAATAGTTTGTAAATATACCTAGTATAAGTTGTCTATTAATAAATAAACTATGAGGCTTGTTAGGCGCGATAATAGATAGTAGATAGTACCAATGAGGGCGCTTATGGTGCAAAGCGCTCTGATTGGTCGACGCATTTCTTGCCCCGCCTCCCACCGCCCGCGCGGCGGAGAGCGCATATAAATATAGGCGGTCCGGGCCGCCTCGTGCATTCCGCTCGCAGCCTCCAAGAAGCAAAGAAGCCTCCAAATAATAGAAGAAAAAAGCCTTCTCATTTCAAGCACCTCCTGCCCAACAATAAGAAGAATCCCTGCTTGCTCTTCGATCAGCTTCACAAACGATTTTCACAAACGATTTTCGCAAACGATTCTACAAACGATTTTAATGTGACGTGCTGTATCGAAGGGGTGCGTCACAATATGTATACATATGAATCAGGATTTTGCATAAAAGCTTAAGTAGTTCATAATACATTCACACTATAGTGTTGTATATTTTTTTCATAAATCTGTAACCCAAGAGCATTACATGAAACTCACATTGAAGAATCATACTCAGGAAACAGAATTTTTACAGGAGGAATATTTATCAGAAGGTTACCTGAACCAATACCATATGAATCAGACATTGACCTTCTTTTCACCTGGATGTAGGCATACCAGGAGCACCTCCATCTACTGGCTGGTGCGTTGGAGAGCTGGCTTCTAGCGAACGGATAGCCAGACTCCCATTGCCACTACATGACCAAGTATGGTCATCAACATGTTACGACATATGAATCAGTACTACATGCTGGACACTTCTTAATTATTGATTCATAAAAAACTTACGTATTTATAAGTAGGTACTAAATATTTTTTTTGTCAAAGGAAATCTCATTGCCCTTTGATAAAATTTTAATTTATGTTAATAAATTAAAAGTGAAATGTGATACAGAACATGTTGTTCCTCAAGCTGGCAAACGGACGCCCTACATGAATCAGAATAACTTTTCAAATAGGGTAAACATTGGTGAAATTGGCCACCCCCAATAACTGGCCACACAGCTTTTTATTCGCCTAAAATAAGAAACACGATGACAGCACGCCATCTGTTACAGGTTGACACTAACCATTAGTAAGTTGTCGTTCATTTTAGTTCACACTCATTCCGCTTGAAGGATTGGTCTTCAAAATACCCGCAATTTTCTGACAGTCGGCGACAGTGCGTCTGATAAAATGGTTGTGCGCTAAGAAAACGTTAAGCGAAGACATTATTTCGAGAGGCGATATTTTTTGTCCCCAGCTTCTGTGAGTGACTTTAAATAGTGACAACGATAGATTTTGAGCTGAGCAATCATAATTTGTACTGATTTAATCCTTAATTTGATTTTTTATTGCATTTTTCGACTTGGCCAGTTACTGGTTCCAGTTTTATAGTATTTTTAGTAACTGGCCCCCCTATGCCAGTTACCCCAATTTGCTACTTGCAAGTAAATTAACTTAAAATACAGCTTATTACCTTGGTTTTAAATAGCATTTTCTGTGGTATAAATTTTGTAAAAATCGTTCAATATTTAGTAGTAACTGGCATAGGTATTCTAGTGGCCTGTTACTACATGGCCAGTTACTGAGAACTATTTTATGTTTCAGGATATATGCTAAAATCTCTTCAAGATAATGGTGGCCCAGCCCACAAACAGTCTTCACTATTTGGACTGTATCCTCGTCAATATCCGTAGTGGTTAGCAGCGATTCAAATCGGCTCTGTTGTTCTCTTTGGAAGCTGGTGTTGCCATGCCACAATTTGGTGCAGCGTGGGACGAAGGGCCTGCTTCATCAGTCGTCTTCTCTCCAGCTTGAAGTTGATATTCAGAGTGCCTCCAAGGAGTCGGTGATCACTCCCAGTTTAAAATCTATTGATCACTGAGGCATCATAATTAAGTCGATTTCATTTTTCGTCCTACACCATCGGGGCTTGACCATGTTCACTTCCTCCGGGGATGTTTCTCATAGAAAGAATTCATCAAGTACAGCCCATTCTGGTCTGTCTCATTCGAGGAAGTCTACAAGAATTTGCCCTCTCCGATTTCTGCTACTAAAGCCATGGGGTCCTACCCTCAATTCTTTGCATTCTTGTACTCCCACTTTGGCGTTGAAGTCCCCCATCACAATGGTGTATTGGGTCTTAGCAGTACACTTGATAGCCCTAGAGATATCTTCGTAACTATACTGCTTCGACTTCTGTGTCAGAGTGTGTCGAGGTTGGTGCATATACCTGTATGACCTTCAAGGAATCCTTCTCGGTTATTTTAAGTACAAGGTACGCTACCAGATTCGACACACTACTGATCTC
The DNA here is from genome assembly GCF_932276165.1 of Plutella xylostella. NCBI lineage: Eukaryota > Metazoa > Arthropoda > Insecta > Lepidoptera > Plutellidae > Plutella > Plutella xylostella. Next base: position 5,246,739 of record NC_063988.1, read on the forward strand.
CACTACGTTGCTGACAAGGGTCTTGTTGACAAGAAATCCTACGCCACCTTGGGACAGTTGGTTACCCTCCCGACGGTAGAGCATGTGGCCAGACTTCAGGGCTATCGTGTCCCTCTCTAAGGGTTTCCGATAGCCCTATTCTATTCTATTCTGTGTGGGGGTGTCAGTGCCTGCACCTGGCTCCCTCGAATGGAACCTTTGTGCATATCCCCAAGGTCTAAACTGCCTTTCTAAGCTTGGACCATTTCCCACCATGCTGGCATTCCACTGCGGGTTGGTGGGATCACATATCTACATGTGCAAAATCTAGACATGCAGGTTTCCTCACGATGTTTTCCTTCACCGTAAGAGTGATGGTATACATTGTACTTAAGTCAAAAGAACTAATTGGTACATGTCAGCACCGGGATTCGAACCCGCATCTCTGGCGTGAGAAGCGGGCGCTTACCCGACTGAGCTACCACCGCTTTCCGATAGCCCTAAGATGTCCTTATTTTTTTGCCCAGCTCTACCTCGTGTTACACCATCTTCTCGTCCTCTCTCAGTGTCCGTGCGTTGTATGTAGCAAGTTGTATTTTATACAATCTTAAAATTAGTTCAAGAAGAAGCTAAGATTTAAGGATTTGACTTAATATAAACTTGAAATAATTCAATATGATTGTTAATAAAGATTTGCGATGATTTAAAGATAAGAAACTTATTTTTGTCATAATAATATGTGAATTGTGACGTTGTTACACTAATTACATTGAAGGGGTATTGAATTGTAGAAGTATTTTTGTTTTTATATTAAATTTTGTTAGAAAATCCTTCCTTCATTGGAAGGAAACCCGTGCCCCGGCAGGTGGGGACGTAATGATGTCGATGAACTGTTTATTTGTTAAGAAATATAAGGTATTTCTCATTATTAAGTGTTAACACATATACTACGTCATAACACATTAATTATAATAGGTTTTTTATAATGTTTGCAGTAGTTATAAGGTTAAAACTTGTCATTTTAGTTAATTATATTAGGTGGCCAGTTACTGCAAAATAAGGGGGCCAGTTACTAAAATTTGTGGCCAGTTACTACACAAAAGTGATAGTTTTCATTTAAATAAAGATATTTAAATAAATAGTTCTTATTGATGATTAAATTGATCAAAAAAACAATCAACAGGATCTAGTGAATCATTAGATATATAAATCACCTAAATCAGATCATGCATTTAGATGGAGCACACACGTAAAGTGCCCAAGGTGCTTAAGTGGCCAGTTACTACCCCTTTTCCCCTATATTTTTTCAGTACAGAAACAGCATTTACTAAAAAAAATAGATTGGTTACAAACAGAGATAGAGCTAGACTGTATTAAAAAAAATACGTGTCATTATCTTAATTGGTTACAGAGATATCCCCAACGCCGTCAAAAATACGGTCCCCGAAGAATCACCCTTATCCGGCCTTATAGGGTAGCCTATTGTCTGACACTGATTTTGCGAGCTTTATAGATGATCATTGTCACTCATGTAAGTAAAAGCAATGCATTAGGTACAGTATAGAGCTAATCGGGATTGCATAATCATTATAACATTTATAACACCTAACAACCTACTCGTTCCATTCGGCAAGGTGTCAGACAGACAGAGCCGAGGAACAAAGAACCTGCTGCCCACACACCTGACTTTTCTAAAACAAGACCGTAACGAAGGAGGTTGCGCAAGCGCTGCTCCACCGTCCAGTAACGTTATTCAACAATTAAAATCACGAGTTGATGAGAAGCCGAGATAACTGTGACACCGCTGATTGACACCCACCGGCAAGGCGGCCTCCAGATGCAATCGCTTAAAAAAATGTAGAATATTATATGTATAGATAAACCTTTACGTAGAAAGTCAATTGCCACGGCAGCGTCAGTGCATGAAAGTGCAAGAAAATTAATTCAAATTGATATTTTTTAATTATTCCTAAATGCTACTTTTGTCTACTAATATACAGAATAACTTATTATTATAGTCAATGATTAAGTTCATAAACACGCGCAGCAGTTTATAAACATTTATCAATTAGGTACTGAAAGATATTCTCCAGACCTTTTCCTGATAACGTTATTTAAAACTATGTTTTAGACTTTCCGACAAACATGTTTAAAACTAACATTAACGTTTAGCTATCATTGCGCACTTGATTTTCAAGACAGTCTTAACAAAATACATGACACAGGGTGTAATTGATCCAAATAAAGTAGCAGCATAACAATGATTTTAAAAATAAAACGCTCTTCTTAAAATCACTATAATTATTATTGTTTGAAGTTGCTAGCTGGCAAATCTAAATCTATCAGTAAAGACACTATTATTAGTATATGATAAAGATAAAGGAAGCCCTATCACATCAGGGCCATCATCAGAAAGTGTCCGGACCGGCTTGATGCGAATATTAATAAACGCGTTCCCCAGATCCGATGTTTAATTGCGTGGTGAATGCAAAATGTTCACCACATTCCTTCAGTACCGTTACGATGAGATATGGGAAGAATTTTGGATACCGCACCCTGATATTGCTTGCCAAGAATTTTCTTTGTCCACCTGCATGGAAACATTTTAGTTTAAACTTATGCCTGTATAAGTACCTAACTAATATAATCATTCATAATTTTAATGGTGGTGATGGCCCTCTGTTTCCAGTAGCTCAATTAACGATTCAAATGATTGAAATAATGGTAGGCACTTAATGAAAACTCATGAGACTTTGGTAAGTAACACAATAAGTTAATAGCAATTCTTTCCCAATTACAGGTTGTAAATTGTAAGAAAACGCATACACAAATTATGTTTGGTTTGTAAGCATGGTGGACTTTGTTGACTCGAATAATTTTCACATAGCGTGAGCTTGGAGTGACATGAGATGTGAAGTTCCGCCAAACAACCTGCCAGGCCCATTCATCGAACTAGGGCGACTTAAATGAGTTTTCACAGCCAGAGTTGATTTAACGGGACACGAGACAGTTCACTTGTTATGACAATTACGGGACCTTAGCTTAAGATGCTATCATGAAGTAGGTGCCTATACTTACAAGCTTGAAGTGCAGTGTTATGTATGTCCGACTGTGAATAGTTTATTTACTTCTAAAGATCTTGATCTAAGAAGTTTGTCTTTCGAATTACTCTACACATTACTGAAATAGTTTAATACTAATAATCATCGGGTAAAAACCCAAGATACTAAACAATAATTTGGGAGTTATAGGACTGGCCCTCGGGAACTGTATGTACTCATTTAATCCCACCCAATAAATAACTTAAGTACTTAACCATTTATAACCAGTAGGCACAGCCTTCTATAGTTACCTTGAGTTAACGATATTTCAGAGCCCCTAGAAAGTTTCCTATTAGAGCATCTGACATAACATTTATTCATCTGGCCATGATTTGATGAATGCGCCTGCCAAGCCGGGATGATTCGTCCAGACGCTTGCTTCACGCGCAGCCATGCCCGAAACAAGAGCAGACGCTCCCTTTGTGAGAAATCCCGACAAAAGACCGATGCAGCAAGCCATTAGTCCGTCAGTCTGTCCTCACCGCATACAGATGAGCCTCCCAATATACCAAGAAACTTACTTCATATTATGAAAAGACTACACGCCAACATCGTGATACCTACGAGCCATTCAGCTGTTGCAAGCCATTCTACTCGATCGTTAAAGATGCTTTACCTATTAGGTAACGTGAATATTGTTACAGCTTTAAAGACGAAAGATTATAGGTAGGTATAGTGAAAGTATATTATTTATGGGCTTCGTAACAAAATCAAACCTAGTTTGCCCAAAATCAATCTTTAAGGGAGAGCAAAGTGTTAGAGCGGCAATTAACTTGATTTAAGGGCTTATAAATTTGTGCACCTTTCCATTTTTACTTTCTTTTATATGCAACTACTAATTGCTTCCGAAATTTATGAGTGTCCAATTAAATTTTAACGATAGATTTCGAATTGCTTCGTTAGATTTTTCCTGTATGAAAGTTTGATTTGTTTCGGTGAAAAATCGCAGCAAAACAGTGCACGGTACCAGGCTGGTATGGGCTGGGTAGAGGTGTGTGTAGTTATACTCGCAGCAATGAGTCACTCGGAGGCTCGGGGTCAAGAGCACGCGGCGCCGGCTGCCTACCTGATGAGGTTGTGTGCCGCAAGTGGCGGCGGCAGCGGATGAACTCACTCCTCATTTAGCGCTTCCACGGCCTCAGGACTTCTTGTATCTCCGAGCGATTACCCTAATTTGTGGAAGGATTATTATAACGTCAATTCTTTTGTATTCATTATGGAAAAAAACAAGACGACTTTCGTATTATGTAGCAACGATAATGATCCCTATCTCACACCCATGCATTGTTGAAACAAAGGCTCCATAGCCTGTTGACAACATTTTGGCCATATCTGATCTGATTAGGAGCGAGCCCATTACTGTCAAGCGACCCGCGGCCGCCCACGCTACCACTTTCATTTCGACTACACTCATACGTGACCAGCGGGGAGGAACGCCATTCTTTACTTATTATTGTACGAGCATTCACCGAACAGAGATCGAGTGCCTCGCCGAGCCTCTCCAACACATGCTTGATGGGAGAACTGAAGCGCGGCACTCACCCGCTGCATCCAACTGTCATTGCAATCCGTCTTGTATGTTGTGAACCGAGTAGGCTCAATAGCCTCCAATTACTGTGAAAGGAATTTATTGATATAACTGCAAATTATCCAGTCGTACGGCACGACGCGACGCATAATACCCGTTGATTTGAAATATCGTTAACATTCACGACGTCAAGATGGCTGGTGGGCTCTCTCGGCTCTTACATCATGCCGCACAAACAATGCCGGCCATAAAGTCAAAGATAACTTAACTTTATCTCAGCGAAAACATCTGTTTAATGCTTGTAGAAGTAAAATAAATGTCACTGCGGATTAGTTATGCCTATTGCAACATCGGAATCGGACGTAACTCGCGATTGTATCACTATGCTACTAGGCTAAGGAAAGTGAGATTTCTATGGGGAGATCAATGGATGCAGTGGATAAATCTTTGTGGTGGATAGCTCGTTAAAATTTGAGTGTTTTTTTAAGGTGGCCGCGGCAGGCGCTCCGGCTGACTCCAAACCTGTTTGAGCGAGCGGACATGGCCACACACCACGCTTCCCTGTACCATGTAGTCTTTAAGTATCGCATCCTGTAAACAAGAAAGATACTTCAAATTAGAACGCTTTAGCTAATCATGTTTAGCTAGTTGTCAGAGCTATTAGTGTTTGATATGTATTAACATAGATTTTCGCAACATCATCAACAAGCCATAAGTGATATTTAGAGCGCACCGCCTGATTAGATAGTCCGCCATCGTCTAAAAGTGGGTTACTGATAGCGATAATCCTTTCCCATCGCCATTACCATAATCAGAGAGCCGATGGGAAAATTTCGTGCAGTTCCATTAAGTCGCACGTCGAGAATGTCCGAGATCGTTACCACCCGCAGGTGGTTGCGGCAGTATTTTGATGAATTACTGGGAAATTATGCAAACAACGCGGCGCGCGCGCAGGGGGGTCACTCTATATGACGAAAAACTAAGTTTTGGTGCGCTGCTGTGCGAGCCACGACTTAAACTCGTTGTTTTAAACTTGCCGATTCCACGACCCCTCTCGTTCGTTCGTTTTCGTCAGTATAGAGTACTCTCCAGGTACATCGGCACACTTTCACTGAGACAGTTATTGTAATCGTTCAGCTTGTCTTAGCAAGAACTTACTCAGATTTCCCGCATTTGTCTTTTTAATCGCAATAGAAGTTAAAACTTCATTTGTGGAATCGTAACCGAGGAGGATTGGCACACCTGTATATGTTTATTATTTATCTTCGTTGCCCATTCAAACAAGCTAAACGTTTCACCGTATGACCCACAAACAACAAAGAAATCATCGACAAAACAACAAGCAAATTATGGCTAGGCATTCTTCCATAGCTTTTCACTATGGGAATGCAGTTGGGTCGCTGCACGGCAAGTGCTGGACCACCCAGGCCCGCGCGACGCCCTATCGCATATAATTTCCAGTCTTATCTCCACTAATGATCGACTCAGGACGCAGGACTCACACGTGGGACAAACCGTGAACAAGTTTGCACTTTTTATCTGGTTATGTCCCTGATAACAAGAGCGCAGGTGACTTTCATCTCTATTAACGACGCCATAGGGGATAAGACAAACGCCGTTTACGTGCAGCTAAATGGACGGTAAGGTGCTATTGTGGAGTAAAAAGTTGTCGCTATCTCTCAAGCTGAGTTACGGCGAGGTCTTCGACTCGGCCATAAGCCATTGATACTTTCGGAACGCCTACACCGAGGATGATAATATAAACATTTCTTTTAGAACTAAGTTATGGTAAGGTCCTGTCCGACTTGTCTGTGGCGGCTCTTTATAGAACTTTATCTGTTATTGTAGGGGTGTGCGCGTCTGCTGCTTTTAAGTTACTGGTTTTCTTCAGATAAGGTGGTGTGGTGTAAGCTATTAGATTATTGATTGCAAACACATTGAAACTTAATTAGATTTTAACATTTAAATGGTCTGTAATAACAATAACATATCATTCAGTCTGTAGGTGACTCTAAATAATTAAGATAGACTTTTAACATTTCGATGTCTTTCACGTCAAAACAAAGTATATCTACACTCCACACCACAGCCTATATTATACATTTTATTACAAGTAATTATTTTGATACAACCCTTTGTCCTTTTTATGTTTTAATGGACCAAACCAAAAATAAAGCTAAACTTAACGTTTTTGTGGTGCTATCCCAAGTACTATACTTTACGAGGAATAGCTCTACAATAGAAAAGTGGTTTAGTGGCGACTACGACTGGTGAGTCGGACTTCGTCGTAAAAGCAATCTCTTTACGACTTTTCAGAATACAGATGTTGTTTATTTCCGTTTCCTTGTACTAATGCTTGATAAAATAAAGTGCACAATCCTTGAGTACTTATAGTTTATTCGGTTGTCTTCATAAGTAAGTCGTTAATTTGGTCACGGTGGTACATTTTGACAACATTATGATCTCTGCAGCCTTGAATTTGTCGTCGGGTATTAATGAAGTTATTGAACTTCTAGTCATACGTGATTTCTTTCTTCAACGATTACCTGCGAATTACAAAAAAAAAACCTGTATTTACCATTAAATTTTTGAAATACTTATTTATAATTAGGTATAGTGAAGTGAATTGACACAATACCTATTCAACCTATATATGGTAGGTAACTCAAACCAACATTCAAACTAATTGATTAGTAGGATAGGATACACCTTATAACTCCGTAATATGTCTGTTCAACCAGTTTGTCGATAAGTAATCTATCCAATCATCTCACAGATACTATACCGACAACCGACATGCAGATAATATCAGCGCATATTGCTCGGCGGGCCACCGACACCGTCCATACCGCACCAACGAGACTGCATAATCACGTCAACAAACCCGAGTACAGTCGGAACCAGTTTAGCTGCGCCAACAATGAGTAGCCATAGAGTACTGGTAGAGAGAAAAGTGCAGTCTATGTAGCAATACACTTGCGCAGACTAGCACTTTCCCACGGCGGCGGCGGCGCCCGCCCCTCGCTTTATGATTTACAAATATGGTGCTGCACTCTGGTAATGCGAGCTGCATGCACCGACCGATGTTGCCAGACCTAGGAAAGAAAATAGCCAACTATTTTTCTGTTTTTTTTTCTCTGTAAGATTTTATTAAAACTCGAGTTGCCAATACTCTTGTTTCAATAAAATCTTAAAGGTGATAAAATCTTGTAAGTAGGTTATGTGTATTTGAGAGTACAAATTCTGGTACACATTTTCTGGCAAAGAAGCTTTAATTTAATAACTGAAGCAAGCTCTATGGTAGCAAGCTATATTCACGGCATAGCATTGTAATATATTTATGCAGCGCTGCATAAATTATCATCTGAGAGCTCAGCAAATACCACCAAGGCAACTTGCATCATCTCACAGGACGACAAAAGCACAATATTGCATTCACAATAACAAACAATAAAGAGCGACGGTCTCGAAGGACTACTTCACATGGTGTGAATACGTTGCTTCATTTGCTGTTCATCTTACATTGTCCTTTTGCCTTTGCTATCAATCCACTTCAATAAAGACACTTCTGTTGGGAGTTTACCTGGCTATACCATACCACTTTGAGTTGCAGGATATTAAGAGCCTCCCCTAGTGATGTATCAACTGTATTTTATCCGGCACACCCTGGGCAGGCAACGATTAAAACTGTATTTACTTACTGGCTGATCCTCCCACCGCGGTGACAAACGGGGCGGTCTATCTGTAGCGTTTATCACCGACACGCTCAGAAGAAGAAGACCAACGTGATGTGCATGGACTGTATGTGTATACACCCCGAGTGATTCGTGAACTTGCAATATTCGTTCCTATCAGTTTACATTCGCTCGAGTGTACGTAAGTTAGCGACCGTGTGGTCATTGTTTGCTCAACAATTTATAAACGAATAGGATTGTAGCGCTGTTTGTGATTTTCGCAATGTTTTTCTTGTGTCTTCATTCAAGAGTTGGGGATTTGTTATTGGTAGCACACTCTATTTAAGATTTCATGTACATATGCGGCTATAGAAAATTTTACAGAATTTTCAAGCTCGAAGTTTAAGACCATATACTTATTTGCAAAATTTGTCAGGATGTGGTAATATATGTCTTCGAAACTTTACCTGTTCCTTTTGCAACATACTTAACCGGCTGTAAGCCGCCTTAAGATATCTTCTTTACAAAGTAAAAATTAAGCATCGGTTTACAATATATGGACACGTTTCTGTAGAAAGCTAATCGTGCAAAAAGCTTGCACTTTGTTATTGTAAACACAAAGTCAAAGCCGTCCCTCGCGAGTCGCACTCACAGCGACGACGACGAATGAAGTGAAGAATGACAAACGTTTACGCAACAAGCATTTATTTACTAAAACTCTCACGACCTCGACATTGAAGGTTCTTGATCTCTTAGCACGTGAACTGTTGCGAAATTCGCGAGTCCCCCCAACTCCAACCCGAATAGTGGGACAGAAGGTGATCCCACTTCTGATAACCTTTCCAGCGAGCCGAGGTCGACCTGTTTTAAAACGTACACGCATTATTTTTATTGCAACACCCCGCAACCAGAGGGAGATCACAATAATTTTAAAATCATACCTTATAGGAATTTAATGGTCGTAAAGCATGCAATTAGTATTCGGAATTTATGCAAAAATCTCCATCTGTGACATCGGCTACCGAATTCTCCGCGAAAACTCAAATTATATGATAATAGTATACGGTAAAAACAGAAAACATTTTAATTTTGATTCTTGGGTGCACATTATCTTAATTAACGAAATCTGTGTCAGCCAACACATTACTCCTGCCCCAAGAAAAATTCACGGAAAGCACAAGGTTACTTTATAATATATCAAAAGCGTATTTCAGATATAATTTTATTTGTAGAGATAATTTAAATAGCTAGATTTAAGTACAAGCCTTGACACAATAACTCTCCAAATAATTAATCTAAATCTAGATGACTAACGGGCTGGACCTGACTGGACATGGACACAATAATTTGCTATGTTAAATTTTATTAGAACTAGGTACATTAAATCAAGTAAGTAATACCAATAAGTTAAGTAAGCAGTAATTATAAATTACAGTGCGTACTTGAAGTTAAATTTTCCGAATATGTGAGTTTACTATAAAAGGAAAATCGGTCGTTTCGACAGCGAGGCACTATTATGATATGCGCATGTGAAAACACTTTCTTTGCGTAAAGTGATCCATTTTAGTACTTAGGAGATTAACGACATTTTTGTGAACTTATTTGCGTATTCGTATAACACACGCACGCACTCACGCCTTGTACTAATGTACTCCCTTGCGGGGTAGGCAGAGATGCATTGCTACACCCTCTTTTCGCCAGAGTGTTATGTTAGTCCCAATGTAATAGGGGGCGATAGGGGGCGGGCCTATTGCCATTTTACGGGCACATCCAAGACCCGAGAACAGATATCTGTGTTTAAACAAATATCTGCCCCAGCCGGGAATCGAACCCGGGACCATCGGCTCAGTAGTCAGGGTCACTAACCACTACGCCATTCGGTCGTCGGTCGTCGTATTCGTGTGGTATATAATATAGTATGCAACTACTAATATTCGTCGCCAGCCCGTAATCGACCACTTCTAGATTGATAGTTTTGTACAGTTCAATATAAAAGGTTGATCTACTTATGTGTAAGAAATTTTTCAGACTCAAATGAAGTACAGAAGGGGCCCGGCCGCATTTTCATCATTACTTAAATACAGATTCAAACTCCAATACCATATCTGGCGATATTGATGAATTCCACAACAACTTTTACATCGTTTTGCAATTCAAATTCGATCGTGTTTACATCGATCGTTTCCATTACATGTCAGCTCTTAAAAAAACTTGTCTGTATTTTCGCTGTACGACGTAAGTTTACCCTTAATTAAGTAACAATGGGTTTGCCGAAAGCTTATATCACAGTGGAAAGTGGAACCTGTTCCTTTATGTTCAATTGTGTTTTATGGTGGTTCTCTGGGAAAAGTTTACCTCTCAAATCGACACACCCTGTTTTCTTACCATCGGCACGGCGTGGCAGTGGATGAAAGTTTGTTCGACTATAATAATATGCAGCAAGCTTTTCGATGGCAAACAAAGTTTTTTGTATTGGCTGTGGGTAGAAAATAGTACTGGCCAGTTGAATATTCAGTATACATAAATGCTTAACTTGAAAGGTAAATTATTGAGTATAGTATACGGCTACTTCGTATTCGCTTGCCTCATATACAGTTTATTCGCCGACCGAATGGTGTAGTGGTTATTAGTGACCCAGACTGCAATACCGAAGATCCCGGGCTCGACCCCCGTCCGAGGCAGAAATTTATCTCAACATAGAGATAAAACTAAGAGATAACTTATTTAAAATTTTAAATAAATTGACCATATTATCGGTTATCCATTTATCATACGAAAATGTCGAATACAGTAGCCGCCGCCGCACGAGACAAAAAGCTCTGCACCGGAGAAGCAGAAAGCTGTCCCCAGTGAGCTTCGCTTTCATCCATCGAGTCCGAAAGTTCTTATTGTTATGCTGAGCAGCTGGTTATTGACCTTGAGAGGCGAGTTATAGCTACATGCCAAAATACCTCGTGACTTCGCAATTCGCACCTAGTGAGGGCCGATTAATTGTAACATTGCAGCGTCAGGTAACTACTACTACGTGTGATGTAGACATTATTTCTTAAGCATAGAATCGATACGAATCTAGTATTATATGCATTGGAGTGTACCAGCTCACATCACCAGTTGACAGATAGCCAGACTTTCAATATGTGCTATACAGTTTGGGCTGTGACGAAACGATACGGCAAATCGCATAATGTTAATAAACACCCATTAGTACCTGTTGTTGTAAACAATGGACCAATTATATTGGCACTTAGATGTGTTGAAAGAATTGGCTCGAGTTTCGTGTTTTACAATTGAAGTTTATCTCACGTGTAGCATTGTGTGGGTATTGATGAAATCATATTTGCACAGAGTGGCCCGCGGGCCTGTTCGCTAGAGACCAATTTGCGAATTACTTTCTTCGGTTCTTATCTTCAATCTGCGTGATCTAGTGAAAGTTTAAGTGTTATTACGCGTTTGGGCGTAGGAACATCGAGGTAACGCAACATCGTCATATCATAGGCGTAATTAGTCGTAACTCAAATCTGCGTTGTAATCTTTATTGCCTAATATTAGGAAACTCCACAGCTCGTGTGCGATGGTCTTAGACAATGGTGGAGGCCTGCTGGCGGTCGGCTCCATTATTTTCAATTCGCCCAATAAATTTTACCACTAAAGATTAATTTAACCCAATAAAAATGTTGTTTCACTGACAACACGATCGCGCACCAGTTCCATTAAAAATAAGTCTACCGAAGCAGTAAAATCTGCAGTTTGTACTAGAAATATCTGCACTGTTAGAATTACAAATTGGACCATTACTTCGAATTTTCTCATCATTCCTTTTAAGTAACAGACAATCGTCAGCTTCCAATTAAATATTAAATGGCTCAGGCTCTTTCTCTACACGAATTTCACATACGTACTGCGGTCATAATGACCGTCTCTAAATGACTATGCAATAATGATTCCAGTAAATTTTCACAAACCGACATCATCGGATCGTTTAGTTAGAAATTTTATCGATTATTTTCGATTTCATCAATCAATTGGCCATTTCTACCGTCGGGGGCATCGACCGCGGCCGCTTCCGACAGAAGAATGTCTAAATATTTATATACACTGCATTATGCAACATTATTCCTTTGTCAAACGTAACGAGCATATCTCTGACAAATTATCGATTGTCGCGCATTTCGCCGAACCTTGTCGCATAATAAGTCTATCAATCACGGAGATAATTCTATTACGGCATGTTTGCATTCATTTTCGCGAAGCGTGACTGACGTGGATGCAACAATATGTGCTTGGCTCACTTTCACCGGCGGAAGAGCGGCTATCAGCAGGTCTCGCAACAGCGCCGAGGGCGGCACCAGGACGATGCTCAGACCCTCGCCAGCACGATGACAATATTATTACGTAAATGTTATACCACATAGCAGATTAGGTACGAGCCCCGGCAACGACAGCCTCACGAACAGCTTCACTTAGAGTAAGTACCTACATGAGGGAGTATTGAGGTAGATGCAAATTATAGAGTCAACTCTTCATTCATGAACGAGAAGGATACTTGAGATACTGCAAACCACCTAACTAACCTAATAATAGACAAGGTGTTCCCAAAAGTTTAGAATGTCAGTCAATGTTATATACATAATGCCATATAAACTATGTAACAAGGTTGTAACAGTATCGTACGTGAATACGAGCGAAATTCTTTCGCGTTTCCCCACTTGAGAATCACTCTCTTGACGTGCTCACTAGGGCATGCAATACCGCAATACCGGTATCCGTAATACCGGGATCCCGGACGAAATTCCCACTTTTTTCAATACCGGTATTGAAAGTTAATACCGGTATTGAAGTAATACCGGAATCGGACTTTTTTAGGCTATAAATAAAGCGATTAAGATTTAGTTAGCCTTGTGTTCCTATATACTGTGAAAGCGCACTTGTTCCCAACCGTTTTATGCAGTTTTCGGCTTCTAGAAATCTTCTGTTGACCATGCGTAAACCGGCACCGGATGTAAAAAAATAATTTATTCTAAAATTTAAACTCTAAAACTTAATTCTCGTAAAAATCTACGACAAAATACAGAATATGATTGCATTTTCTTGTTTTATTTTGATGTATACGACCTTTAATCACAGTTTATGCCATTTATTACAAGGAAGTCTAATACCGGTATTAATACCGGGATCCCGGTATTGAGTTGTAATACCGGAACTCAATACCGGTATTGAAAATTGTTCCGGTATTGCATGCCCTAGTGCTCACATTCGTATGCTCCCGGCGGCGTGCACCGTTAACCTTGTTATCTGTGATTGCATGTGTGTTCCCGCCGGCATCGCGTGTGATGCGTCCATCCCACATAACTGTTAATCACTTTACGTTGGGAAGACCTGACTTAAAATTTTTGATGTTGAGATTATGAGGTGATGGCATACATCAGAGCGAGATGGTCGGATGGTACGAATCGATCCAAACAACTTCACAGTTCCGAACTTGGCCGCGGTTACAATATTTTGTGCTTTGTCAAACTAACCAGCTGTTAATCTTTGAAAGAATGAATAGGCGGTTTGTTAGTATGACAAGGTACCTAAGTGGCAACTTCACAACTACCAAGCTGAACCATACTGTATATCGAAGGTATATCGTCTGCACTGCAGCCGATCTGACACTGATTTGTTATGTCATAAATCATAATAAGAAAATATGTGTGCGTATTAATTTATGTATGTATAGTTGTATTAAGGTATACTTACTCTGAAATCGATTTAAAAAATTCATTCACTATTAGCTAAAGTCGTCGAAATATAAGAGGCCCGTATCGACAGCTAAATCATAAAAAATCTAAACAATAAGTAACTTTTGGTGCTTCAAAGGCTCTTTTTTCTTTCAGCCGTTATATGTATAATAAGCCAGATTATGTGTCTTTTTATGAATTTGAGCTATGCTTGGGGGTCTCTGACGGATCGTATCAGAAATGAGGTTATCCGTCAGAGGACTAAGGTTACCGACATAGCTTTCAAAAATTCAAATTCAAATTCAAATGGTTTAATCGACGTAAAATTTTACAATTATTTGTCGATAGTCATCTACCACCATTTCACAAAGGCCCCGTCATTGAGAAGGAAGGCGAAAGAAACTCCTCGAGCATCTTTTCAACTTTTTCCTTATAATCTATTACAATTTTTACTTATATCTAGTACCTACAATTTTACTTAAGTACCTATATCCATTTCATTTTTTCAATAGCCGAGACCGAGTGTTGTGGCGCTCCTTGGGAGAGGTCTATGTCCAGCAGTGGATGATTATTGGCTGATGATGATCAAGTAAATCAAGAGTAAATATCAAATTTGTGTAGCTGTTCAAACGGGTATTATACTCGTATTTCGACGACTGTAGCCGTAATGCTACAGTATCTACCTGCCTATATCTGAATGGTATACAGGGTATAGGCTACTTTTCATTCACAATACCCACAAAGGCGATACCAAACTCGCGGTGAAAACTTAGTGTATTATATTTGTAATAGATATATTATTTGTACATACATCTTACTGTGATCCAACATCAATACTCAATAGGTACCTACCTACATCATCGCCATTGTGATGATTGAATCACAAAGTACAATATTACAATATCGGTTGTCACATTGTCAACGTTTATATTTTAACACCGTTGAAATTTATATTCATGTCACCTTTATTGTTATTGAATGTACTTAGCTAAAGGAATGCAAAATCACTCGGAGCCATTTCGGTTAACGTCGCTTTGTCCGACTACAGGGCATGTCACGGTAAATTGCGAAATGCTTGTTGAGAACCAGAATAGATCTAGTTTAGCACCTTGGACAACAACCGAGGTATGCGTTGGAATTAAATGACTATTATTGTTATGGAGCACTATTAAATTTATTATTTTATTGTTTTACTAACAAACAAAAATATCTACCTGACTGTTGATAAGTATAATTCTAACGATTCTGATGGCACAAAGTTTAATATTACCTATGTCAAACTATTGTTGTGTCACTCTGTATACTATAAGGGTAGCTATCGTTATTATCAGTTAATGTTGACTATTGATAAGCCTGTCTGCTCCTGTGTTAGTGTCCGATTGAGTCACATGTACCGTTCCGTATCGTGTTCTAGGATTTCTGTAATCAAGGGTCGATATTAGATCCAGGCCAGTCCGTACTATTGTGACCGAGTTCTAGCGTCGTCTCCAGCGCATACTGAACAGATTGTATAAATGTTAGTATTCATAACATGAAATGTAAGAATATAGAACAGTAAAATGTGGCTAAATACACCAGCTTCTGTTTACTAATTACAATCATAGATGCTCTCACAGGACGTAGACAAACATTATGATAATTAACACACTTATTTTCTTACAAATTCAAGGTGAAAGTACCTAGCAAACCTTCAGTTAGTAAACTAAAACAAACGAGCTTTTACCCATAAACCAATCTCTTAATCTGCATACCAGCTTTAATTACTTTCATATCAAATAAAAAACGTTATCTTGGCGAATTTCTGTCCGATGCCCTGAGGGCAGAAACTGGAGGGAAGCCGCCATTACGTGGACAGCTCCCACGCGTGGACCGCATCCACCATTCATCAGCTCAAGAAAGCAAAAGCTATTACAAAAATATTATAATTTTAAATAACACTCGTAATCAAGGCATTGAACTTGCGCCGAACGAGCGGCCGTGTGATTATAGAGCTCCGAATACTTTCACTCAGAAAACCGGACGGTTATCTCAGCGCTGTGGGTTTCTGAATTTAAAAATGTTATACCAAGACAATTCTAATAGGCACAGTCTGGTATCTGGTGACTCTTGTGATGAACTACATAAGGACCTACAATCGGAAAGCGTCCACGACTCTGGGTTACCAAGTGAGTCAGCTCTAGATGCACGATAAGCCGCTTGTGGTGTCATCGCGTCTACGTGGATCCATTGTAAATAGAGAACTTTCGATCGCTGGGCTTTGTTAGAATAAAGAAAGCCGCTATTTTCTTCCAAACGGCGAACCTAATGAGACGTATTATAATTCGCACGACTCTCTCGGGAGTGTACTGTACCTCCACTCTTGGATTTCTATTAGGCTCGTCGGATTGGCTTAGAGAGCTGAATAGACAATACTGCGCCGATATTATGAAACGCTTTGACTATTCAACTGCCGATGTGTTAAGTTAACGTAACTAAACGCGAATGTTCACTGAACATAATCAATTGAAACATTACATGATAACTACTAACTATAACTACCAATCGGTAAATGTGGAGCCAATCGGAAGTAGCTCCAAATCAATCAACACACTTCTTTCTGTTTACAAATAAGAACTACGCATTTTATGTTTTACTTTATCGCTTTTACAGTAACATACATTACACAACACTTCAATAACTTGCATTTACATGACCAATTAATTTGTTATAGCCTTACAATTATTAACTATCCAAGCTAAGGCCATTTCCCACACATTAACTGTGTTTTTACTCGTTTCACCTGCATGATTCACTAACCATTCAATAGCTTCAAATACTTTGTTACGGGATCGATTATAATATCGATCGATTTGGTTTTTTATGTGCTTTACGCACCTATGGCGTGGCTCGGTGCAATGCCCTCTGCCCCCTAGTCGCTCACTGATAAGCCTTGTTAAATGGGCCGTGACGGGCCCACAACAATGCGTTTTTATTGATACAACCTACCTTCCTCCCATTCATTCACTAATGCCCACTTAATTGGTTGAGTGATTTATCTAAAAGTGTACTTATACATATATGCAGTATATGGATGGTTGATTCCATCAGATAATTATGAATCAAAAATCAAATAAGTATAAATTAACTATGGACGACCGAATGGCGTAGTGGTTAGTGACCCTGACTACTGAGCCGATGGTCCCGGGTTCGATTCCCGGCTGGGGCAGATATTTGTTTAAACACAGATATTTGTTCTCGGGTCTTGGATGTGCCCGTAAAATGGCAATAGGCCCGCCCCCTATTACATTGGGACTAACATAACACTCTGGCGAAAAGTGGGTGCAGCAATGCACCTCTGCCTACCCCGCAAGTATGTACATTAGTACAAGGCGTGAGTGCGTGTTTTTTTTTATATATAAATTAACTAATGGGTAGGTACTCAATCAGCTCAATCTCTTAAACACAGTCCAAGTACCTGTCTTGTCTGAGGTTAAATTATATTTCCAAGTCACACCCCAGCGGCGTGTGTTGGTACTTAGCCTAGCCCCGGTGCTGTGTCCGGGGTCCTTAATGTATTCTCAGGTGACATCATATTTCGTTGACTTCCTGCGCGAGCATTTACTGGGAAATTATCAACAACTCATAGGAATAATACCTACTTGTTTCATGCATGACGTGACGTCGATATCAGCGGAGGTGTTATACCATCTTAAAAGGAAATCATGACGGGAGAATGGGCCGGGCCCCATATATTGAAGGTGCTCGGTAGCACCCTTCTCGAGTTATTTATATATCTAACACACCCAGTGAGCCACTGACAATGAAATAGACTGTTAACCTTTTGATCATTCCATAATTTGCCTACCCATCACTGCAAAACGACCCCATGAAAAGCTTAAAGAGTCAGGACAATCCTTATTAGGAAAATGACACATACGCGCCTATGATATTAGAAGTAGAAGTATGTATAGGTACCAAACTTATACTTCACTCATTAAATCATTAAGTATATTAGCAATGTGGCTGTGATGGTCGGAGCAACCAGTATTTGAACCATAGAGAGCGAAAACGAGATAAAAAAGTGTACTTAGAGAAAGTGTGCCAAAAATTTTAAGTAGCGGACATGATAAATTATGTCTTCTCCAAGTCAAAATGTATGAATCAGCAGACCATTGACATAAACTGGTTACGTGAGTTGTAAAAACTGAAAAAATATATAGGTAGATACCTACATAAATATACAGATAGATTCATGAGTGAAACTAAAATCCATCGAGCCAATTCATGGTTCTATTCTATTCTATTATATTCTCTGTGGGGGTGTAAGTACCTGCACCTGGCTCTCTCGAGTGGAAGTGCATGTCCCCAAGGGCTAAACTGCCTTCCCAAGCTTGGACCATATCCCACCACGCTGGTCTAGATGTGCTAAATCTAGATATGCAGGTTTCCTCACGATGTTTTCCTTCACCGTAAGAGCGATGGTATACATTGTACTTAAATTCAGAAAAGAACTCATTGGTACATGTCAGCTCCGGGATTCGAACCCGCATCTCTGGCGTGAGAAGCGGGCGCTTACCCGACTGAGCTACCACCGCTCCTATAGCCAGTCAATTCATGGTATTTACATGACCAAATAATATAAATTATTAGGCAAATAACAAACAATAATCTCCTAACCGATTATATCAGCAAATTGTTAAATTCCGGACGCAAATGTAGCTTAGATGTTATCTTTGAACCTGAGACCTAAGTCCTCAATTAAATTTACAATACAAGGAATTGATATACAATATGCTATGCAATTGTTCAACAATTTCGTGTTCTAAATCAACATCATTAACATTTATCCTTGAGCCAGCTAGCTTTGTGGAAAGGATATCCGTTTGAGTTGTATTTATGATTGTTATGCTTGTTATATCAAAGTTATTGCTAATACCTTGAATCACAATTATAAAGACAAAGATTGTGAGTGTGTTTGTTTGTTACTCTTCCAGGGAAATAAACCTACTGCGAAAGACAGGAAAGCTATATAGTGCCTTATAAAACAAGTTTCACCTAAGTAAGTTTTTCGGTAGGTATGTACCTTACTGAAAGTTTTATGTTTGAACGTCATTTATCTTTGTTTTAGATGTTATTAGGCGTAATTTTCTAATTGAACATAGCAGGATAAATAAAATTAGATAGGTTGGTACTAACTATAATCATTAAGATAATATGTGAGTACTTATAATAAATTGTTATCTCCAGTGTTAGGTAGCCTAACTGAGTCCAGCACAGCATGAACAAACTTAGGTTCACTGACTTAATTATGTAATGAAAGACTAATGCCAGCTTGTAAATTTAATATGTATGTAGGTATACTTACAAAGTATTTCTGCCAAAAGACAACATTTGATTATACTTAACATAATAAATAAATTAATAGTATCCATAATCCATTGTTAGTAGTTAGGACTTAACTTAGTTAACTTCATGTTAGTCCTTAGTTGTTGATAGACAAATCCGGTCCCGAATGTCCCAATTGAGCAGGCCCTCTCAAGGACGCACCCAGTCGCACCCCACTTCCGTTGTCCGAAATGGGGTAAGCGAAGCGCAGTACAGACACTGGACAAAAAATGAGCAGATGGTTCGAATCAGCTGGCAGATCCGCCCAATATTTGGCTAACGGCGCAGGTGGATTCAAACAAGTCGAGAGATATCGCATAGGCCGACAACCACCGTTTGCATTGCGTGGGAATATACCTGTAGAGCCTTCCTTACCGGTTCACATCAGGAAACAAAGCACTGTGATCAAATTGTCGCATTAACACTTCACTTTCCCTGCACAACCCAGAATTTCAAACATTAACTCATCTGCCGGCAAACTGCCAGTAATTACAGGGACGCTTATCCGGGTTGTAATGAAAGACTTGGCCGATGATAGATCGTCAATAAGGGAATCGCTTTCACGAAAATTGAAGGAAAGTGTGCCATGCAAAATGTCGAGGGAAAAAATGTAGAAACGCGCAATAATTCTGCGTTCGGATTTTGAAGCCGAAGGCTAACCACCCGCACGCGTGCTGTTTCATTGAACAAGCGGCTAGCAGCTGCCTGTTTATGCATATTTTGCTAAGTCCAACGTTCCACCGACTCGTTCGTCCAGTGATTGCAGATCGCGCTGGCCCGCCGACCGATTGTCCGCAGAATGCACTAGCACGCTCACCTCACCCTGTTCATTGACCACTTTGCACGATGTTTTGCGTGGTTGATGGGTAACTAGATATGGTAGGTACCTACCTACCTCTCAGTCGCTTTGTCCGTTATGTTCAAACTAATAATTGTTTTAAATTGTGTGTATAGTGTGATAAAAGCTTATGTAGATAAGCAGACCTATAATAATTCTTAATTTATACATGCACTCAAACTATCCTTATTCCACATACGAGCAACACAACTCACATGCAACTCACACACACACTTGTCACACCCTTAGGTAGGTATTATGATCTATGAAAAAAATGAAAAAATGTTTATTTAACCAAAAAATGTCATAATACATAACTACTGGTGAAATTACTTACCTAACTATTTTAATACTTACTGTAATGAAAGCCATTAAGAAGTTCTAGGTAGTAGTAATTTTTAAAGTAAACAGGTGATTAATTTACCGATTCAGGCTAATAAAATAATGAATGCATTTTTTGTGAACGCAGCGAAATGACTCCACTCCAGAGAGCAGAGAGGTGAGGTGCGGCGACGGCTGGCGGAGGAGTGGGGTGGGGAACGAATGCGCCCCCCTCCCTCCCCCACACCCGCAGTTGCCCGTCGCGCCAAGCGAGAGGTGCTCGTTTGTTGCGTGTCTTGTGTTTTTCAGAATTTGTTGAGCGATTGACGTTTCTTTTTTGTATTTTACCTGTTTCAAATAATATTTCTGTTAATTACATACACGTGTGAACAATATTAGTGTTAATTTGTGGACCATACAACTTTGTAGACTTACGAACAGTGATGTTTTAACTGGACGCAGTGTTCCTTTCTTGGGTTGTGGATATTCACCAGCAGTGCCTTTCGTCTGCCAGTTGATGGATAGTGCTTAGTTCTTCTATGAAACAGTTGGATTGTGTGCCAGTACTGCCAGTGTGACTAGTGATTGTTGTCGCAGCAAGTTTCCGTAGAGGAAACTTTCGAAACGTGCATAAACAGTGGGTAATGCACTCGTAGCGAATGAGGGGACGACGGCACGCATTCCACTGGGAAGGCAAGTGCCGGCAACATAAGCATTTTACGGTGAGTAGAGCGCTCTCAAGTTCATCGTACTTGACCTAAAATTATTGTGAACGCTCATCTCAGCTTGACCAGTGTCAAATGTCAAGTTGAGAGACCGGCAATGGTGATAGGGTCCAGTAAAAGTGGGCAAATTAACTCTTTGTTCGTTACTCCATGGCTGTACCATTGTTTATACATTCTATAAAACACTCAAAAACACTGCTGGACTTTTGAGGATAGTTTGGATACTACCTCTGTTTTTCTAACGTACCATATTTGTAATAATACATATGGGATTTTACAGTTGTTAGTCATGGATCTACAGAAATAATCTTGTTAATAGGTAAAGCCCCCATAAGTCTATAATGATAAAGCCATCATACTTTCTCCAATGTATTAGATTAATCTTGTTCCAGTTAGCATTTAGGCTGTTAGATGATACTAAGGTGGAAGTATTTAGCAACTTTCTGCTAATTTATGATATAGAAAAACATAAAAGAGAACCTTTCTAACCCCCAACAGAAAATGAAGGGTGTTATTAGATGAAGCAGAAGATAGTTATTCAATAAAGCATGGTTGGCTTCTCTTTCTACTACACAAAATTGTATGTGAGGAAGGCAGCCATTTGTTTGGTGTCTCATTCCCATCATCCCATTCTCTATTTTGCTGTCCAGCACAGCCGGGGCTGTCAGTGACTGACATAATTAGATAATCCTCTTACCATGCTGCCAAATACTAGTTCAGCTAGTGTTAGCCACCAATATGCTATGAAGGAGACTGTCAAATAATGTATTTGACTAAGGGTGAATTCGTCCAAACATCACGTTACACGAGAATAACTATACCGGAATTAAAATTATACGCGAGTAAATATCTAGGATAAGTACATTTGCATTCTACCAAGTTATACCATGATTAAATTGAATGAACGAGGAACAAAACTGTAATGCAACTAAAATAAAAATAGCTGCGTTTCAAAGCATGCAATAGAAATGACATGCCAACTTAGTTTGAATGGATTATAAAAGTATGAAATTGTTTATGTTTTAATATTTTATTCGCTGTTGTTATTCTGAGACTTTGCCTTTTAACGTACTTTTGTTTATGTTTTGACAGATGTGTTTATATGTCATTATGACGGTTTTCTAATCAGCTGATGTGCTGCCGCCATTACAAAATTACTCTCGGATAAGCTCGTTACACGGTCAATTTTGGCGGTATAACATTTTATTCTTGGGATAAGCTAGTTATCTTGGTTTCAGGTTTGGTAGAATGCAAAATCTGCTTACTCGCGAGTAACTGGTACTTTACTCGTGAGTAAAAAGTTACTCGACGTTTGTCGAATCCGCCCTAATAGTTGTTGCCCACAAGCTTATCAGCTTGCTGCATGAAAATTTTTCATGAATGAAAATCCATTCAGTTGTTAGTTTTAAATATGATTAACAAACCTCATAACATAACGCACAAACTTTTGCATTTATTTATAATATGTATAGGATATTAGGTGAGATGAAGTGCCACTATTTTTACTTAAACCAGACTCTCCACCAGACCAAGATTGGTAGATGAGCAGATGCTCAGTCTATATTTTTTTATGCAGAAGATCTGTAAAACATACAATTCATTCAGAATATCTTAATTATCCCTTTGCATTTAAATAACATACCTTGTGACCAAGTATTGCAATTGCAACATAGATTGCTGCAGAAACTGGACTTTCTGTTTTAAATAAGTAATGCAACACTCATGGGGTTAATAATTTATCTACATCTTTTTAAAAAATAGAAATATTCTTAATGAAAACATCTTTCAAAAAACTCCCCTATATGTTACTTTTTACTTTTTCTTTAAACCAAAATAGACTGATATAACCATTCCAGCTGTTTCTAAGAAGATTAAACTGTTCTTTTATCTCATATTATAAAAGCTAGTCCATATGGCTCTAAAAGTTTTATCTCAATTTTGGGTCTCATTTACCTGTCTTCTAAGCTTACAAAGATGTTTCTGTAAATTAAAATGTTAAGTTTATTAACCCAAGATTTTTTCAAACAATGGAATAATTAAGAGATAATCTACATATAGACTATTCACATCATGTTATAAGTAGGTATAACATACCTACTATGTAGATACTTAAAACTGTACTTGATATAATATGATACAACTACACACCTTTGAGAATTCAGACAGTGCATGATTTTTAACCGACTTCATAAAAATATGGAGGTTCTCAATTTGTCTGTACATACATGTATAGTTGTATACAACATTTATTATGCTGTATATGCTTTTATATTATTTTTAGCATGTGCTGGACCTTCTTATACAAAAATATATTAATATCTTTCCGAACAAGGATATATTATACATAGGCAAAGGATACTTATTAATCCCAAAAATTATAAAGGCGAAAGTTTGTGAGAGTGTGTGATTATGTTTGTTTCTTCTTCAAGTCAAAGCGGCTGTCCTGAACTTAATTAAATTTGGTACCTATGGCGTTAGCTGACACCCTGGAACACATATGCTGGATTAACTTTTTATCATGGTATTCCCACGGGAAAACTTTTTAAGGCAAAGCGGAGCTTGCTAGTCTCTAATAATTGTAACATTCTGGAAGCAATCCAGATCTTTGGGTTCTCAAAAGTAAATGGGGGCAATAGTCAAATATTGACAATAAACTGGTGTAACTTACTAAGAATGCAAATTAGCTTTGTCAACATGCAATGTTATGTATTCTGTGGACACTCACTTTACTTACGACTTAACTAATGTAATGTATCAATTAGAAATTCAGTTCCACAAATTATACTTCATTTGAATTAATTTACCTAGAGTATGTGAAACTTGTATGTAGAAGAAAATATCATGTATCCATGTGTTCAATAACCTGAGAATGAATAGTTAATCACTAACTATTCACATCTAGTTTATTTATGATTGCGTTGCACACTTTCTTTCGCTCTTACCATACAAAATTATGCTTTACGTTATTGGTATGGTATTTTTGCATAATTAATTAATTCTCTAATAATACATTATGTATCTTTCCCTAATAAATGTATGAAAACATACATCATGTATGTATTAGTATTTCATAAATTTTACTTCAAATACTAGGTTATAACTAATTGCCTATGAACCATGATATTATACAATAATCTCCATATTGTATTGTATACACTCTAGGCTAGACAAATACCTTCTAATAATAGGTTCTGTAATATCTTATCTTATTTACATTACACTCACGGGCAATGAAAAGGTTCCACTGAGAAAAGTACCAAATTACTTCTAAACGGAAAAGGCTAGCTTAATGTCGTCTTCTGCAACATTGAAGTACATTTAACAGAGCATCAGGATATTACCAACTAAAACCGGTAATATTTTGTTCCAATTTTAAATTTTAAATCTTTGAAAAAATTGGGGTTGTTTGTTGTCTTGTTGTTGTTTTGTGAGTGGAACTTTTTCATTGCCCGGCAGTGTATTTTTTAAGCTATTGACCGATACACCATTAAAAACATACATTTAACATTTGTAATTCAGTTTAACGCCCCCGCGCCACGCGTTATTCAGCGTAAACATTATCTGGCCCAATTATACGCTACGCAGACTCATCGAGATTAGTCATCTCATTATTAACAGTTAGAAAAATACAATATTTTCGTCTGAGATTCCAATCCCACGTAGCAAACAGACCATGAAACTACAATTAATGATTCTGGCGAATAACTATAGATATTATGTCATGTATTTTATTTTAAGAACTGTAGGTACCTATCTTATGCAGGACGTACTTCAGCGTGCATATTTATTTAAGTACTATATTCACTATTCCTAAATTGCAAAATATACTGAAATCGCCATAAATAACATCTTATCCTCTCCGGACGTAGTAACTACTTCATAATCCGTACACGTATGTCTCATGTTTACGAATATATTTCCGTCCTATTCAGGAATCATGTTAGCTGAAACAAGGTATAGCCCTAGATGTAATTTTCAATACTGATCTTCATCCTTCTTCTTCCACAGGGAGGCGGGCGGGGCGGGGGCCGCTGCGGCCGGCGGGGTGATGACCATGAACGCCACCCAGGTCCAGTGTGAGCCCCACGACTCCGTCGTACTTATCAAATGTAAGTCCACCTCTTTATACGTAGGAAAGTTGGTCGAAAGGTGATGCTGATCGCATTACCAGATAAACGTTTCAGCACAAATCATCATCAGAACCCATCGCGTCCCCACTGCTGGGGCACGGGTCTCCTTCCAATGAAGTAAGGTTTTTAGGCCTAGTCCACCACGCTGGCCCAGTGGGGGTTGGTGGACCCCAACACAAAAGAGTTGTCGGGTGGTCAACCGACTGTCAGATGTTTTCAAGCTGCCCGAAGACCTCAGCGCAAACGACGCAAAGGTTTTACTTTATTAACGTCGATATATAGATATAATTTTAGCGCCTACCACCTTATTTTGCTACATATTTTGCGTATGTCCGACCGACAGGAATAATGTGACGACTCAATTTGGATAAATATTTAATTCTTGTTTACAAGTTTCGGGTCTTGTGGTTTGCTTTCGATGAGGTCTTATTTGGGTGTACTGCGGTAGGTTATTAGTGGATCATCATGTTGTATTAACGTTATTATGATGTTCTAAAAGCGGACTTTCTATTCGACGAATCTCGTTATGATGCCACCCAGTGCGACGAGAGCCTGACGAATTAAGGAATCCTCTTACCGCTTCAAATAAGTACCTCAGAAATTGTTATTAATAATAATGACTTATTCATTTTCTTTGTACATAATTTGCTATTGAAATTGAATCGTTAAATGTGGTGTGTTTAATTAGCAATATCAACTACATAGTTGATGCTAATTAAAAGGTAAAGTTTAGTAAACTAATCCATTGTACGATAGAAAAGGTTTAAATGAATCAGGCTTAGAGAATAAATTATGAAAAATATTAATGGACAATCCATGATTCCATCTAATAGTTTTCATCATAATATTTAAATGTATTTTTTCTCTAGGTGGGACGAACATCCATGGATAACATGTAAGTATTTACTGTATTCACGATCCAAATGCCTGGGAACGGGGGTGTTATAACTGCAACCATCCGACATTCCATTGTTAAGTGTTGAATAAAACATCGATACATGTTACTTACACAAAGTTAATAAAAACTGTAATAACCGCCACATGCGTACAATTCAAGGCGTAGTCAATTCATAAATGATAAATGTATGTTACGAGTGGTGGTGTGTTTGTTTGAGTAAATGTTTTTAACGTAAACTGTCCATAATGGCGCAGGGCGAGCGTGCAGTCGGGCATCGATCAAACACGCTGAGCTCCTGCAATGTGGTGTTTGTATTTTTGGATCGGTCTCCATTACTACGTCAACTCGCGGTGAAATCTGTTTGGTGCCGGCACTGCTGTATGTGTGTCTGTGTGTGTGTTTATCCCGTTTCCGTCTCGACGTACCTTCACATTTACGAGCTGTCGCATTTTTGTTCATGTATCTTTTTGTGTTATCGACTTTGTCGGGCCATGGGTTCATATGTTAAAAATTATCATGCATCTTCCTTGCATTCCATTGAACAAATGTTAGTATCAACATAGTGCGCTGTCGTCTCTAATAATAAAGCGAAATGCTCGGCGTGCTTTTAATAAGAGCGTTGTTGTTTTGGTCCTTCGTCGCCGGAGCGTAAACTATGCGCTCGCGCCGCAAAGCATATTGCAAAGTTTCGCTCACCATTTCTAGAAATAGCCGCAAATAGCTTATTATTTCCGTCACCAAAGCGGGGGACCGCTTGCGCTTAACGCTCTCAATTGAGGCGGGAGGCGCACATTTACAATTTAGCTTTGTTTGTGGGGTTAATAATAATAATTGGCTCTGGACGTTAGCCAATGTTATACATATTTTTTCTACATGGCAGCTAGATGGTAGGCCTGGCAATTGACACAGCGAGCCCGCAATTATGTTAATCCGGGTTAGTTTAGTTAGTTAGTTTGAACCCGGCGATGCAATGTGGTGCACGCGACATAAGAGACGTCATAATTTCGAGGATGATGTGAGAAAGTGCCTTAAAACAGTGCAAGTGTTGTGTGACAATGCAGTTTACGTTAGTGATCGTCGTAAACAAAGTTAGACTGTGTCCGGTGATAGAGGAATGTAAGCCGATAGGTAAGTTCGCACATGATCTGTGGTTCGCACCGACAATAAAAACTGAAAGTCACATGAATCAGATTAGCACGTTAAACTAGACGCAATATAGCTTTTAAAGAGCCGGAATGGATCGCAATTTTGTTATAACGTATCGTTATTGAAATGTTCTCATCCAGCAGTTTCGTTTTCATTTGAATTTCGAATCGAATTATCGACTCGAAGTTATCGTAAACGAGTTTGCGCCAATTTGGATAGGTCTGGTTTCCCCATGTGTGTGGCAACAGTACCATTGAAACTATATTGTAAGTGACGTCCTTAACCATCTGAATAAACGTAATTGAACAATTTCTATCAACCCAATGCCCTTAGCTACTTGCTGCTCGGCAATTGGCTGCAGCTGCTAATCATTGTTAAGAGCCTCTAAATTCAATTGTTTGTAAGTAGGTCGTAAAATAATGTTTTGTATGTAACCTGCATTGACCGCAATTCATTCATAGATTTTTATAAAAACTTTTCATAACTCAGTCGTAGAGATTTGTAATGCGCGGAACAACGCTTGGAAAATAAACATATTTGAACTAATACATTATAACCTATATGCGACGATAGTTAGGTATTAAGTTTACCTATTATTAGTAATTGTTAGCTGTTAAAGTATTTTTTTTTATGTCGGGGTACTAATAGTAATTCATTTCGATGATTCCCATAAAATAAGCATACATCATATTGACATTGACGATATAATAATCCCAGGCAACGAGGCTGAAACCGTGTCAAGCTCATAATTCGCGATTGTTCTCCTGCAGTGCCCTATTTGTGCCGCATTCTTGTCTGAAACTAGTTGGAGTCGATGCATGAATCATAGGATCTAGGTGGGACAATGGCGTGTGACTGACAACCCGGCCGGGCCCAGACCTCGGCACACTCGGCCCCCGCATCCGATACTCCACTGACCATAAATCGAACCTTGTTACAGACCTGCTGTTCCACTGTTCACATTCACTGTGTCACTGTACCATCTAATAAGGTTATCTGCCAACGATTATAGTCCGGACTGTTTTGTACTTTCGTATCTGAAGTCTTTAGTATCAGTCGTTCTCCGATGCCCGACTAGCCTACATCTCAGGTTCAGTCAACTCCATATATGGGTGTCGAATTGACCACCCATATTCGCGCCGCATCCCAGGCTGCGCCGCTATCTTTCCGTCCAAATGATTTATACTGCACCGCTATCGCTTCTTGTGAAGGGAGGTCAGCGGAGTAAAGGAAGCGTCTGTCTAATTTCTCAGCTATTTAGATAAAGGATAGCAGGGCTACTCATAGCTTCCTAAGTGCTTTACAAGGGTATTAATATCGAATTTAGTTAAGCAGTTTTAAACTTACTTGGGTGACAAACCTATTGTTTCAAACAAAGACTTGGCTATTAGGGTTGCTTCTCAATTTTACGAGCAGGTGACATCATTTCCCTGCTCGTTAAACAATTATTATACACCACAGGCCTGCTGATTACCGTCACCGTAGCGTATAACAAGAAACGGAAAATTTTATTAGACTTTGTACGCATACTAAGTGCAGAACTCAATCAATTTGCATGAACAGCTTAGTATTTGAAGTTTATTTAAACAATTTCATAACGAGTAATCATAAAGCACCTGTAATAATATTATGTTGCCTCCCACGTGCTGATGAAGCAAGTACCAGAGGAAGCTGGCTGCGGGTCGACAACCCTCGCGGCGGAGGACCCAAACCTCTAACTAGTAGTAATAATAATCGACGAGATTCCGATTAAAACAACGTTGGCGATTCATAGAAAACGTGTTAGTATATAACTAAGCTTTGTGATGTCGACACGTCATTATTGTTGTTAAGTAAATGATCGCTTCACGCCGATAATAGAAAAATACACGTCCAATAACTAGTGAACTCTGTAGTGACTTGTGCGATGTGTTCTGTGAAGATAATAGTGAACGTACTTGTGATACGATTGCTGGAATTTCTAATGCTGTAACAGTGCAAGGCCTTGATCTGTCTAAAGGTTACAACTGTGATGTAATTAAGTGTGTAACAATTGTAGTCGTGAAGGAAAAGCTAAGCGATGTGGTGTGTTGCGCCTCAGAAACGTGACAGCATAAAGCGTGACAGGAAGACACACAAAATAACCAAGATTAAATATAAATTGGTCAAGAAACAGAAATTGTGTATAATAGGTAATTTATGTCCTTTAATATAGCGTCGTTTATCTTTTATGACAGCATAGCCTGTGAAGATCCTCCCGATGGATTTCACAGCGGTTACAACTTACATTACACGAGTACACGTGGTTGGAACATACATTCTCAATTTAAAACACCCAAGGCCAAGACCGTTGATAATGGCGTATGGCTTGTAATAAAAA
Source organism: Plutella xylostella (assembly GCF_932276165.1). Taxonomy (NCBI): domain Eukaryota; kingdom Metazoa; phylum Arthropoda; class Insecta; order Lepidoptera; family Plutellidae; genus Plutella; species Plutella xylostella. The sequence goes on from NC_063988.1 coordinate 5,276,522, forward strand.
AGGGTAGAGCAGAGAGACCTTGGAGCTGCTCGGTGGAAGAGTGGGCGGACACTTACTGACCGCTGATCGAGCATCGATGAGGATTTTGTCAATTGGAACTAACGATCGGTAAACACTACGGAAGCGTTCGTCGTAAATTACGTATCGAATTTGGCCGAAGTCTCTTTGATGTCACTACACTACAAAGTACTAGGTAGACGCATCAAGGTATTCGAACAATTGCGTATTAACATTGCATTCGTGCTCTACCACTGAGTCCTGTGACGTTGTTGGACTATTCCTGGGGCTCTGGTCGATGCCAGACGTAGTATTTAATCAATCACATGCGTAAACAGTACATTACATGGAAGCGGTGCACCTCTTGTGCAATGCAGAGTGCAAATTGTAATTCTCTATTACTGTATGACTATATCTTAGATCTTAATGAAGACTGACGTTTCTTGAATTACGTAAGGGTGGTTCTTACAAAGTATTATGAGGATATAATCCTGGTTCATCTGTATATTGCGTGGACTGTAGTTTTGGCTGGCTGGTCTTCTTCATTAAAACCAAAGTTTCACAGTGAGACAGTATTTTATTTTAACACAACACAAGAGCACCGTACAGCAGTTATATTGTAACAGTATAGGATACGGAAGTAACCATAAACAATAAATTAAAAATATACCTGTGTTGCCATCAACATATTGCCGCCCAAGAAAGAGCAAACGATAAATTAACTCAAGAGATAACATTTGTATGACCAAATAAAGTGCAATCATGCTTAAACACTTATACCTAACATAGTTTACATAGTATTTACTTAGGCATTTTTTGTACATTAGATATTATGTCAACTCTAACTTGAAAGATACCTATCGAACAACAAGTTATGAAAATAAAGTTTATATAAACAAAGCTGACCGTTTTTAATTTATGTATTTACCTAACCAACATATTTTATGAATACCTGCTATAACCATATAGAAGAGTACTTAAGTATATAATAGTAAATCTAACTATAACGATTATGCACCTAAATGTAACTAATTTCAACAGTAAACACACATGTAAGGCATATACTTTAATTTAACAAAATATTATTTAACTGCATCTTAAATGCTAATCAAGTATGTAAGTATATAACAGCATTTTACTAAATCTTAATCAGTAGTAAAACTTTATATAAGGTAAGCACACATTTAACTATAGTAACGTTTATCTAGCAATTAAGGTTGCAATTCTTTACATTATACAAACAACTTAACTAATTTTCAACTATAAGTACCTATTCATAACAACAATAGACATAGTCTTAGTAGTATCAATGACATACAATGAAACAATCTTAAATCTATAAAAAAAATACCTATTTATAATCATTTTTCAATAGGTAAAACGCTTATGCTCTGCAATGACCTAGTATACAATTTACCATCAGCTGTTTTTAACTGAAAGGCTCTGACCTTGCCATCATTTCCAGGGAATACTTTCACGACCCGTGCCATGGGCCACACCAAAGGTGGAGAATTGGGCTCTCTCATAAGAACTAGTGAACCTTCAGTTACATTAGGCATAGATTGACACCACTTACTTCTATTTTGCAAAGTATTTAAATAGTACTTATACCAAGCCTTCCAAAACCTTTGTTGCAACTGTGTACATTGTTGCCAGAAGCTTAGCCTATTGTTCCTAGTTTCAGAATTATCTACCTCGGGATACATAGTTAGAGACGTGCCTATAAGGAAATGCCCCGGAGTCAGGTAGCAGTAATCATTTATATCCTCAGAGAGGGGCAAAATAGGGCGTGAATTTAGCACAGCCTCTATCTGACATAATACAGTATTTAACTGTTCATAAGTTAATGCAGCATCTAACACAATGCGCTTTAAATGATATTTCATGCTTTTCACAGCGGCTTCTGCAAGCCCAGCGAACACCGGTGCATAGCTAGGTGTGAAATGAAACTTTATGCCTTCTTTGGCAGTATATGCTTGCACAAGTCCCTGATGATCAGCAGAACTATTAAGTTTGTACAGTTCCACCAGCTGGTTCCTTGCCCCTCGAAAACAACCACCATTATCACAGAATACCTCGCTAGGCAGGCCTCGTCTACTTGAAAATCGTTTAAAGGCTGCAAGGAACGCCTCAGTAGTGAGATCAGAGGTCAATTCCAAATGAATTGCCTTCGTGACAAAACACACGAATATACATACATAACCTTTGCTAATAATAGCTTTTCTAACACGCGAATTTTTTACTTTGACAGGCCCAGCGAAGTCAATGCCTATTTTCTGGAATGGTCTGCATGGTGTGACTCGCTGAGGAGGCAAGGATCCCATTAGCTGCTTCGCTGCACAAGCTTTGAGCCTAAAACAAACCAAACATTTATGAGTTACCTTTTTTACTTGTCGCATTCCATTTATTAACCAATATTTTTGATTTAAGTTAGCAAGAAGCGATTTAGGCCCGGCATGTAATAACCTTTTATGCTCACTTTGTATAATAAGTTCAGTTATTCGGGATTTTTGAGCTAAGATGATAGGATGTTTTTGTGATAGCGGTATGTCCGAGTTATCAAGTCGCCCCCCTACTCTGATCAAGCCGTCTTTATCTAAGAAAGGATGTAGAGATTTCAAGGGTCCTCGGACGCAGTTGCCCTTTCGCAATGAGTTTATTTCATCACAGAAATAAATAGATTGCTCATGCTTTATTATTAAATGCAACGCATGTTGTAACTCATCAGGAGTTAGTGTTTTATCATGAATTTTTGTACCGCTCTTTAAGTTATTACAAAACCTAAGGATATAAGCTATCACCCTAGTCATTTTATCTATATCTGAATATTTATTTAAAATTTCAGATAATATGTCCTGTTTGATACCTGTAGTAAGTACCACTTTAGCAGGCAGTGGTGTGGTCTTGGATTTCTTCATCTCTGGCAAACTGACAGGCAGATCTAAGTCTTTACTTTCAAATTTGTACTCTGATTGCAGGAACTCTGGCCCCTCCCACCAGAGGGCGCTGTTCGGAAGCTCCTGAGGACTTATACCTCGACTTATGAGATCAGCAGGGTTAGCTGTGGATGGCACATATAGCCAGGGCCACTTATTAGTTTTCTGCTGTATTACCCCTACTCTGTTCGATACATAAGCTTGTAGTTTAGTTGTTTCAGTTTGAATCCAAGCCAAAGTTATTTTAGAATCAGTGAATAAGTACACATCATCAATTTTTACATTTTCATGCAAAGTGTTATACACTCTCTCCATTAAAGTGGACAAAAGCAAGGCAGCATTTAGCTCTAACCTAGGTATGGTTAGGGGGTTCGCGCGTGGGTTAACTCGCGACTTTGAACAGAGTAGGTATAATTTAGCCTTACCTGTTTTGTCGACCACACGATGATAAATGCAGCACCCGTATCCCGTCGTACTGGACGCATCAGCAAAACCTATTAGTTGCTCAGTTACTGCTGTGTTCGTTGGAATGTACCTATTTATATTGATAGGCTGCATAGCCGCTAGACTCCTAACAAATTGAAGCCACTCATCAGCTAGCTCAGCTGGAATACGTTCATCCCAAGCAGTATTATTAGACCAAATCCTTGATATTATACTTTTAGCTTTTATAACTATTGGACCCGCAAAACCTAAGGGATCATAGAATTTAGATATGTAGCTAAGCACTTCCCTCTTCGTTATGACTTCCTCATTGAAAGGCACTGGGCTGTTTATTATAAAACAGTCCTTCTGTACATCAAGATTAAGCCCCAAAGCCTTCATACTATAGTTACCTTTCTGAAGTTCAAGCTGACTAAATTGCTGCTCAGCCTCCGGTATGTCAGCCAATATAGAGGGGGTGTTAGAAGCCCATTTATGCAAACTAAAGCTCCCATAACTTAACATTTCACACAACTGCCGTTTTGCTTCAATTAATTGGTTTAAATCCGAACATGAATATATAATGTCATCAACATACGTACAATTTTTTATTATAAAAGCTGCTAGAGGCAGGTTATGCTCGTGGGTTTTTGCAAGCTCAAATAAACAGCGCGTCGCTAAATAGCTTGAAGATTTCATACCATAACTGACGGTATCAAGACGAATACACCGTATAGCCTGACTAGAGTTATCGCGCCACAGAATGTTCTGAAGTGAAGTGTGCTCCGGGTTTACCAGTATATTGCGGAACATTTTTTTAATATCAGAGCTCAAAGTGTATTCCCCATATCTATACAATAGCACAATGTCAAACAATTCTTTTTGCACTGTAGGTCCATTGAGTAAAATATCATTTAAAGATATTTTTTTATTTGTTTTCATACTACAATCAAATACAACCCTCATGGGCGTACTTTTACTATTTTCGTTTATTACCGAATGATGCGGCACAAAATAAATTGGATCCTCATTGAAATTGTATGAGTTAATATCTACATAGTGCCCATGCCCCAGGGCTACATAGTCATCAATAAACTTTTGATAATTTGTAAGCAAATTGATGTTCTTTTGCAGTCTTTTTTCTAGACTGAGAAACCTGTGTAATGCTAGGTCAAATGAGTTGCCTAGAGTTTCATTAATGTTGCCGGTTTCTATTTTCAAAGGTAAGTCAACAGTAAACTTGTTATTTTCAAGCTTTACTGAGCTTACAAATAATTTTTCTGCCAACTCTTGCTCTGAATCCCGCTCTTTTAGTAACTCCGGAACACTCTCCACTTCCCAAAGCTTTTTTATATTGTCACTTACATCTGATTCACATTTAGCACAAAAAAGAGATACAACCTGATCCTTTATAATGGTATCTGTTAATGCTCCGGCGATGACATGGCCAAACTTAGTGTTGATGATGCTTGGAGATGAAGATGGTAGCTGATGGTTGGTTGAAGGCGAGCCTTGGGCCTCCTCAAGCTGCAGCAACACCTGGAAAAATACACCAGCACCAATTAGCATGTTAATCTCGGATGGCTGATTGAATGACGGGTCAGCCAAGGTGATACCAGCGGGGATGTTCAAATTTTTTAAATCTACTGGTGACTGTGGTAATTTGCATGTGATCTTTTCCACCACATGACAGTCCACCAGGGTACTAAAGTTAGTTGTCAATGAATGAACTTGCAATGGTAAACAATAGCTGACTTTATTATTGCTCCCAGTCACTCCGATGAGGTTTAGATTGTTTTGCTCGGGTGTAAAGCCCAAGACCTCAACGGCTCTTGCTGTAATGAGCGACACCTGTGAACCGGAGTCAAGGATACATTTTATATGAACTTCCTGTCCATTTTTCGCAAATACTTTGACCCGTGCTGTTGGGATTAATATATCATTTGCAGAGTCTCCAGAAAGGAGAACTACTGACCCTGGGCCACTTTCTTCGTCGAGGTGGAGCAGTGTGTTGTGATTTTTTTTTGCATTGCCCACACCTAAAGTGGAATTTACATTTGCCAGGATGTATATTTAAACATGTGTTACATAGGTTATTTTTTCTTGCAAATGACACTCTGTCTTGGGTAGATAGTAATTTAAATTTTGGGCAAGTATATAATTTGTGATTGGTACACTTACAGTATAAGCACTCCATTGTAGAATTGGTTGTTGTTGCCAGAGTCACCTTACTCTTTGCTATGCTTGCCGGCTGCCGTTTCCCAGATGTGGCTGTCTCGCTATGATCGGTGTTCTCCAAAGCAAGAGCTCGCCTCTCCAGATAGGAGAGGAAATCTTGAACTGTTGGGTCATTCTCCAGGTTTCTCTCTAGCTGATATGACCTCCAGCTGTATGTGTCTAACTTACGCTGCAGAATACCCAGTAAAAACGGGTCTTTGTCATCGACATTCACCTGTAGATTGGTGAGAGCGCTCATAGTCTGGTTCACTACTGAAACAAAAGTCCTTAAATCGTTAGCGCCTGCATACTTGGGCAACTTTTCCAAGTCTAACAGGGTGTTAACATGCTCGTTTACTATCTGATATTTGTTGTAAAACCTTTTGCTTAACAACTGCATGGCTTCCTCGTAACTCGCTGAGTTGAGTGGTAAATTTTTTACTAGGTCGAAGGGCTCACCCTGAAGGTAAGATCGCAGGTAGTATAATTTCTGTACATTGTCTAGGGATTTGTCATTATGAATGACTGACTTGAAAATCTCAATGAACGTTACGTATTCCGAGTATTTACCTGAAAAACTTGGAATGTTTATACTTGGTAACTTTGTCCTACTAGAAATGCTACTGGTACCTGACTCCGGGGTTTCACTAGCACTACTATGCGACTTAATGCTTTGGTTTAACACAGTTAAACAATGAAAATATTTATCCTCGACTTCACCAACATCCTCAGTGTCTGACAAGTCTAATGCCAAAATATCCTTATTAAGCTGATCATAATCAGCAAACGTGGTTGTCAACCTATCTCTTTTTGTAATGAGAGTTTCCACTTCTGAAACTAGGAACAATAGGCTAAGTTTCTGGCAACAATGTACACAGTTGCAACAAAGGTTTTGGAAGGCTTGGTATAAGTACTATTTAAATACTTTGCAAAATAGAAGTAAGTGGTGTCAATCTATGCCTAATGTAACTGAAGGTTCACTTCACTTGACTTAAAATTTTCGCTATTTACAAATGAAAACAATCGCGTTACAATACCTTTTGCATAGCCTCTCTGGGCCTTTAGAGGTTTTAGTTGTTCCTCCATTATGATACACAGTTAAATTACACAATTGATCGTATTTGTTGCGACTCTAATGTTAGCTATTTACAATTACAGTTATTTACAGCTAAACCTTGCACTAGAAATCGAAAATTAAAAGCAAATTACAAATTGTTGCAACCACCACGCCAAATAAAATAAGATGGCGAATTTGTTGACGTCGCATACGCCGTTCCGCTAGAGGGCGCAAGTTTCGCAAACGCAGCGCAGGCCTGCCAACCTAACTATTCTTACTTGACGTATGGTATGAACCAATGAGACTCGTCCGCTGCAGACTCGGAGTTCTTTGACGCGACGTGATTGGACGATGGTCGCTTCCCACGTCTCGTTGTTGATTCCGTCTTCCGTCTTCGCCGCTCGAGTGGGACGACTGGCACGATGCTATCTTCTTTCCCTTTCTCTCTTGCCGCGATATGAATTGGAATGGCGGGAATTGTTCTTGGTTTATTATTTTGATGCTATTTCTTATTTATTGCAACAACTTCTATCCTGGAGTTGTCGAAAATATATCACTTTATGACGTTCGGATGATTTCGCAGATACTTGATAGCTTGATTTCGCAAGTATACTGATCCTCCCGCCTTTTTAGTTCTTGCTGCATGCACGCATCGCGGCTCCCGTGTGCAATTTTATCTCGCTGTCCTTTTGCACAGGAAACTCCGTCGGATCGTTATGGACCAATGTATATTGCGTGGACTGTAGTTTTGGCTGGCTGGTCTTCTTCATTAAAACCAAAGTTTCACAGTGAGACAGTATTTTATTTTAACACAACACAAGAGCACCGTACAGCAGTTATATTGTAACAGTATAGGATACGGAAGTAACCATAAACAATAAATTAAAAATATACCTGTGTTGCCATCAACACATCTACCTGTCTAAAGCCGTTCTCAACGAATTGTTTTTCCTTATTTGCTTGTCGACGCCAAACTCCTGAGTTTGCTATCCTTGTAGAAGGATAAGCCAGCATGCCAGGGTATACCCCTCAAGGCTACAGCCCACATAAACGTAACGTAAACGGATCGTCACCGTATGTATACTTTCACCGGAGCTTGTCCCGAGGCGAGGCGATTACGGTACGATTCCCTTTAGTGTCCATTGCAGTACGGAGTTTCATACAAAGAATACTGCTCGATTTGATATGGTCACGATCCCTTGCCGAGTTGATATGTGTGACCTTTATGTACAAGATTCTGACGTTTCTGTGTCTTGTTGCAGATGAGCACCGGTCGGCGGGCGGCAGCTGGGAGGAGCCGGTGAGCACGGTGCGCAACGCGCCGCTGCGCCGCTCCCAGCGACTCAACTCCACGCTGGACACCAGGTGAGCCAGCCAAGCGTCATGGGAGTGTACGCTCGCGAGCTATGAACAACTTGCAAGAAAAGGCTAGCTACACTAGCTAGGCTGCAATATTGAAGTACATAAAATAGCCCATCGGAATATTGAATATTTGTAACATTTTGTATGTGTAACTTTTTCATCGCTCGTGAGTACCTTCGGGGCAATCCATGCTGGCGCGATTTAAAAACTACATGTAGGAATCCCGTGAGCAAATCGCCGTGCCACCATAATGGTATGTGTGATGGTTTGTAGAGAACATACTGATAGGCTTCAAATCGTTTTAGACTATAACGGCTGATACTCCTGTTGAGACTCGGGGATTGGGTTGCGAATAATAGATTATAAGTCCACGTAACTATATATTTATTTAGCACTTGAAATATGGTTAAAAGTTAATTGGTATGCGACCACTCACAACCCGGCCAACCCGAGACTGGTTTAGATTACTAAGGTGCAAAGTAAGCTGAACTATATCGTGCTAGGTATACATTGTAATGTCGTCCCTACATCATTCCTCCCCTTTTTTGAAAAAAATATGTCAAACATTTTGGAACAAAGTTACAAATGATCTGTAATACCTACTAATAAATTTTAAACACACAGGTTGCCGTCGTGGTCGCACACATACAAGACATGTAAATACATTAACATGAAGATCAAGTTACAAACACATATAATACTAAGTAAGAAGAAACAGTAACATTAGATAAGGATGTAGATACACTGTTCATGCGTACTGCGCGTTGGCAGCTGTTTGTTGCCTAGCAGTTTTGTCCAATTGATCTAATGAAATTGCAGTAATGAACTCCTTTCGAGCCCAGGTTTTCACTCCTTTTTTACACTTTTTGCACAAGAGACACGTAGCACATAATAAAAACAATACAAGAAAACTTGCCACCACTGTGCCATATACTTCTATCTTCTGCTCTAATGAGCTATTACTAGCATTATTCGCGCCATTTTGGGCGATGATAATTTCCTCTGACTTGCTGTATGATTTACCCATTGTATAGGTATTGTTAATTTGGACAATAAGTACTGCGAGTAATCAATCCGTGATACAATAAAAATATTTGCAAAGACTTATGTATATAAAGTGTATTAATGCTTATACGTAACCTACTTATTCTAACTGTAAAGGTGCTATCATACTACTAAGCGATACGTAGCTATGCTAGCTGTTACATTGATTGTTAACTAAATTAAAGGTATATCGCGTCGCTTAATATTATCGTAGCTTTCACTGGACGAAATAATAAAACTAAAATTCTTAGTAAGATAGTGCATGTTATAACAATATAATCGAATATCATCAAAAATACAAATATGAAATACAAATACAAGGTATTCTTATTACTTATATTAATTAAATTTAGTTGACATACTTATCATCTACAAAAAAAAAGTACCTAAAAAAATACCTACAATAAGTACCTAAATAACTTCACCTGAATCGTATAGGTACTCTTGTTACTCTTCCACTGCGCGTGGTACAAGTGACAGGAGAATCGTGATTAGGAACCTCAGTGTCCGTCGTTGAAGATTCGTCGTTACGTTCACTCAAGCAATATGCTGGTTTTAAACGGTCTATAGAAATATGAACTTTTCTATTTGACATTTGAATGTAATATACCTTCCTATTTCTATCCAACACACGAAAAGGACCATCGTACGTAGGCTGTAAAGGCCTACGAACAGCGTCGTTTCGTATAAAAACGTGACTGCAAGTCTCTAAATCAGGATGTATAAATATATTACCATTTTTATTTTCCCTAATTGCCATAGAACGAAATTTCCTTATATTATCTCTTAATTTCCATACGTACTCATTACTGCTATCAATATTTAAGTTCGACTTAGTATCATAATAATCTGCAGGTAAACGCAAAGTAGTTCCGTAAGTCAATTCCGCTGCGCTTATCCCGTTATCGCTCCTCACCGCTGTCCTAAGCCCTAGTAACACCGTAGGTAATTCCGACACCCATGATGATGGTGCATTACATAAGCGAGCAGTCAACGCAGCTTTAAGCGATCTGTGCCAGCGCTCTACCGCCCCGTTGCTCTGTGGGTGGTAGGGTGTTGTACGTAGCTTTTTTATGCCTAATAATTTCATAAGTTCACTGAATAAATTGCTTTCAAACTGCCGGCCCTGGTCGGAAGTCAGGAACCTAGGGCTGCCAAATCTACATACCCAGTTATCATGAATAACTCGTGCAACAGTTTCAGCAGTTATATCTTTTGTAGGAAAACATTCTGGCCACCGCGTTCCTCTATCTATTATAGTAAGACAATATCTGAACCCATCTGGTGAAATCGGTAGAGGTCCTACTAAATCTACGTGAATGTGTTCGAATCTGTCACACTGGGGAAACGATCCCAAAGCTGACATCGTATGTCGGTTGACCTTTGATCGCTGACATTGAATACATGTCTTAGTCCATTGACTAACATCGCGATTCATACTTGGCCAATAAAAACGATCTTGTACCAATTTTCGTGTAGTCCTGGTTCCAGGGTGACTTAAATTATGTACTGTATCAAAAGCTATACGTCGAAACTTCTCAGGTAAGTACGGTCTAATTCTGTCATTACTAATATTGCAAAAAATAAATGAACTACTACCAGGTAGTATTATTTTTTTAACTGCAACGTCAGTGTCATCAGAATTCAACACTTGTAAGATATAGGTATCTTGTTGTTGTTCCCTAGCGAGTTCCTCGTAGTCTATAACCGTGGGACAGCTAATAGTTGCGACGCGTGATAACGTGTCCGCAACAACATTGTCTTGCCCACTCACATGTCTGATATCTGTGGTGAACTCACTGATAAACATTAGGTGACGTGTACGTCTAGGTAACTCTTTCTCGCTATTTATTTTACTAAACGCGAACGTAATAGGTTTATGATCTGTATAAACTGTCAGCATTCGTCCCTCGACCATATTCCGAAAATGACGAATGGCTAAGTAGATACCTAACAACTCTCTATCATACGTGCTATACTTCCGTTCCGTCTTAGACAAACTTTTTGAGAAGTAACCTAAAGGTAACCAAGCGTTATCAACACGTTGTTGCAACACTGCACCCACGCAGGTGTCCGAAGAGTCGGTCATAAGTGCGAGCGGTGCATCCGCTACCGGGTGAGACAGCATGACCGCATCGCACAAGCTCGCCTTACATTCCTCAAATGCTAGCTCAGCGTCTGGCGTCCAAGCAATAGGTGTTTTGTCCTTCTTTTTAGAGCCATGAATGAAACTAGTAAGTATCGATTGAGATGAAACTGCATTTGGTATATGAGACCTATAAAAATTAACCATGCCCAAAAATCGTCGCAATTCATCGATGTTGTTGGGCCGCGGAAATTCGTTAACGGCTTTAACTTTATCATCCAGTGGACGAATCCCATCTGATGTGACATGATAGCCTAAAAAATCTATCTCTGCCTTTCCAAACACACATTTTGTCATATTTATAGTAAGATTATACCTTTCGAACTGCTTAAATAATGACTCTAGATGCTTACGATGTGTAGCTTCGTCAGGCGATGCTAAAATGACGTCATCGATATAGGAAAAGATACTATTTTTACAATCAACGTCCAGATCCTGAAAAACAGTATGGTGCATGAATCGCTGGAACGTTTGCGCGGCGTTACGCAACCCAAACGTCATGCGCGGGAATTCAAACAAACCAAACGGCGTGATTATTGCAGTTTTCTCTATATCTTCTGGTGCAGTGCTAATACAGTGATAAGCCCTATTTATATCAATCTTAGAAAATACTTTCTTACCCGTTAGTATGTACGTAAAGTCAGATAAACGAGGTATCGGGTATCTGTCCGGCTTGGTAATAGAGTTTAGTTTCCTATAATCCCCACATGGACGTAACTCCCCATTTTTCTTGGGTACCACATGAAGTGGACTGGCCCAAGGGCTCTTTGAAGGCCTACATATACCTGTTTCCTGCATAAAACGAAACTCCTCTTGTACTTTCTTATATCTAGATGGTGGTAACGGTCTAGCTCGAGCGTATACTGGAGGTCCAGTTGTTTCGATGTGGTGAAAAACACCGTGTGTAGGTACTTCCTTATACGATGCAGGTTTAGTAATATTTACGTACTTACATAACAAATCATGAAATGGGTGCGTATCCTCCACTGTTGTCACGGTGGGTTGATCCACCTCCACTATACTGGCAATAGATTTCAATTTTGTCAAATCATCAATTAACCTAGAGGAAGATAAATCCACAATCAAACCGTGGTGAGCCAAGAAATCTGCTCCTAATATTGGTTGCGTTACCTCCGCTATAATAAATGTCCATTTATACGGTCGACGTAAACAAAAGTCCAATATCATTGTTTTTGTACCGAATGTCTTTATCACACTACCATTTGCTGCATATAGCTTATATTCACTACAATCACTCGCGAAATGGTTATACTTCGACACAGGTAACACAGATACGTTAGCACCGGTATCCACCAAAAATTTTAGTCCACTTTTTTTATCTCTAATACACAGGCGTTTGCTGATTATACCGGTACAGCTGCTCGCCTCTGGCTGCACCGAATCTAGTTTTTTCCTGCTTCTGACTCCTGCTGCTTCTGCCATGCGCAAGGCTGAATGCACTTGTTGGCCTTTCCTTTGTACCGGAAGTGGTAGAAGCACATCCAGTTAGGGTCTCCTCTCCTTACGCGTTCAGAACGGTCGCGACTTCGTGACGCAGAGCGATGACTCTTCCATCCGTTACGACCAACTGACCTGCCTCTTGACCTCGACGTCTCCATGTTGTCCAAGCGCCGCGTGAGCTGAGCTATCTGCTCAACGAGGGTAGACTGCGTGGCTGATGAACTGGGTACGGCACTGCTCCGCGTACATGACAGCTCCTGGATCTCAGCAAATCGGGTCGTTTCGACTACCTTATCTGCCATGCCAGCCAGTTTCTCTAGATCTTTCACTTCACTCACCGTCAGAATTGCCTGTACTGCTGATGGTAGATGCCCCATCCACAGCATATTTAATGTTTCATCATTGAATTTTTTCTTTGCCAGGTCTCGCATCCTCCTGAGTAGTTGGGAGGGTTTCTGGTCGCCTAGCTCCAGTTCCTTCAGCAGCTTCTGGACCTGTCGAACTTCAGACTCCTCATAAACAACGAGAAGTCGAGTTTTAAGCGCTTCGTATTTCTTTGTGTCAGGAGGTGTTAATACAATATCACTGACCTGCTCGACGTGCTCGCGGCTTAGCTTTGCTATCACTAAGTTATAGCGTGATTCGTCGGCCAGCTTCTGATTGGCCACCACCGCCTCGAATTGGGCAAACCACAGGCGTGGGGACTCCTTCCAGAAGTCCGGTATCCTGCTGGACACCGTGATCTGCGCCAAAGCGTTTTCACCGGCCGGAAGTGACGGAGAAGGGTTCATGATTGCACTTTATCGATCGCGGTTCACTTCAATCGTCGGGTCACCAATGTTGAGACTCGGGGATTGGGTTGCGAATAATAGATTATAAGTCCACGTAACTATATATTTATTTAGCACTTGAAATATGGTTAAAAGTTAATTGGTATGCGACCACTCACAACCCGGCCAACCCGAGACTGGTTTAGATTACTAAGGTGCAAAGTAAGCTGAACTATATCGTGCTAGGTATACATTGTAATGTCGTCCCTACACTCCGATAGTAAATAGAGTTGGATATTATCAATTTTCGAGTTGAAGCCACGTCGCATTATTCTTAGAGGCTTTTGAAGATGCATTATTTAATTATGGCATTGAACTCCGAAAGGGTTAGGTTAGGTTAGGTTAGACTGGATGCCTCTCGTGGTACTCGTAACTCGTACAGTAGTTTTAGATACGGTCAAGGAACTCTCCGTTTCCATCATTAGGTTATAAAAAGACAGCGAGTAGACACTGACTCATACCTAAACAATCGTATTATTATCTCGCTCCGAAATATGAAGTTATAATTTTTGGTTACTAAAAAGCGGTATATTGATGTTTAGAAAACTTATTCAGGTAATTAAAATGCACTATTACTGTCAAGCTACCTTCGTTAAATTTATGGTTTAGGTTACTGTTTACTAAACGTACTAGTCGTAACTGTTTAACCTATTATTTTTTTCACCTCTGATGGATTGTTTTCGAATGCATAACGAGCATAACTGTGACACGTTCAAACAAACGCAGTCAGTTAATCGTGACTAATAGAACCATTATAGCCCTGGTACCGTTCGTATGAGCGCTCTACCAAGTTAATCTACCAATTAAAGCGTAGGTGGTGCTTCCCGCCTTTCTGTACCAAACGATGATTGATCGCTCCCTGAAATAGTCCAAGCCGAAGGGACAGTTATTAGGGACGTGCTTTCGAAGAAATTCTGGCGCTGGAGGGCTGCACTAGCTTAACAAAAAAGTAACGATCGTCATCGGTGCATTTATTATAACTACATAGATAGAGTCGTTGATATTAAGCGCAGCAGGCACTGTCCAGAAACTTCGTTTTATGTAAGCTAGAATGACCGCAGTCGTTTAAGGAACTCACGAACATTGTCAATTTTATTTTATTTTGAGCGCTCACGACTGTTGGTACCACTTGGTTACACATACAATATACGTTACGTTTTGACCGGACTGCTGAATATTCTATAATATGCAGATCTGCGACTACGTAAGATATTATAACATTGATATAACTTGACTATAATTGCCAGAGTGCAACCAACGAGAAATACTAGAAGATAGCAACTGATGTGTTTTCTTAAACTTACCACGATTATATTATAATATTAGCTTCATCAATTCAAGAATGCAGAAGATAAAGCCATTGATAAATATGATAATGGTGATCTACATCCGAAAGTTACGAAATTCGCGGAAATATATGCAAATTTTGCAAACTATTTACATAAATATGTGATCTTAATTATTATATCAGAAAACTTGTTATGCAGAACATAATATTTGTGTTAATGTAAACAATATGTTTAGACGAAGAGAAAATTAATTATGCTGTGATTTATTCGTCTGGTGTGTTTTAAAGAATTTACTGCTCTACTTCCAATGAAATACAATATAGTTTTAAGTGATTGTTATTATAATATGTAATTATAATGTACAGTTATACTATCGTTATAATATCGGTAATATTAATTCTATTACTGTTAGAAGGTATTTTAACTAATTGTCTATTATAATATTGTAGAGCTTTCTCCAGTAGTAGATCATAAGAGAGATGATGTCAGAACGTCGATAGAATGACACAACACAATGCATGGTGCGGCATATTGGCCACTTCCTCCCGTCCATGCAGCATCTCAATGATTGGCGCTCAGCACCGCACATGTCACTTCCGCCAACCAGCAGTGTGGTCGCGTCGCGCCAAACAATTAACGTGTTCGGCGCACCAATTAGCGCCAGTTCCGTCGCCGCATGGGCCGGGGTCACTGCCTCCCAGAGGTTACCACGCTGGAACTAATGCGACTGGGTAGAAACAAATTATATCCTCCTAAAAGTCTAAGGTCGTCATAAGAAAAAAAACAACGGCGATAGCATTGGAATTTGCATCTCTCACACCCCAAACTATCAACACCTCTTTTACTATCAATGGATGTTGGACGTTTTATGTGTGTCCAGTTTTTGTGGTAAATCTTTTGTGCCTATGATACGTTAGCGATACAGTTTCTATAGTCCCAACTTGCTATTACTGCTACTACTAATATGCTATGTTATGCGCTACATTGTTGCCTAGTAGCTGCGAGCTGGCCCTCCGTCAGTCCACACTTTCGCGAAACGTGCGCTCCCGCATGAAATATGGAAACTACTGCCCTGACAGAAGCTGACCTTTCCTACGCAGATTCAGAAAACAACGCCTCTTGCATAGCAATATAATATGCAAGCAGTATCTGATGTGAGAACAGCCCACAAAGGCTACTATTATGGTAATTTCATAATAATTGTTGTTGCTAGTCTCTTATGTTGTTTTCGTAATTAACATGCTATAACCGGTTGCTAGATTGATGACCAGTTAACGATGCCTCTCTGCCTCCTACGGCGTGAAGTGTGGGATCCCTATTAATTTTGAGACGGGATAGTACACCTATTGCTTGTTAAAATCGTAAGTTCTTGTTGAGAACTTGAACGTGTAATTATAGTAATAGTGTGGGTTGTAGGCCGATAGTTATTGGAAATAAATACTCCTGATTTCAATATTTCTAAAGGAAATAGATGGATTTACAGGAAATTAGTTTAAGTACTTTGTGCGTATGCGCATAATCCGCTGTAAGTTCAAATAGTTTCAACTGTTTCTAATAAGGATGTGACGGATGACGTTCCTGTTGTTGTGAGGAGGAGGAGGATTAATGTGTGTTAATGGTTAATGTTAATGTTGATTAATTTACACATTAATTAATTATCAATTAACGAAATTCATACACAAAGGATGGCTTCAGAACCTCAAAAATAAAACCGGTAGTGTAGTTGTTCAATCTCTCTGAACATATAAAATTAATTATAAGGGATTCTATCCTTGAAACATTTGATTAAGTATAATCGTCATTAGAAGCTATCATTTCAGTTCAAGAGGTTACTTGTCTCGCTGTAGTAACGAATGATAATTAAAAACAAAAAGCCAAGGCTGGTACAAAGTCACATTATTATTTACTATAGGTATTAGCATTGTACTCATGTCGTGCTTAGTGCTACATTTGATTTGGACTTCGTGTTAATTACTCCTACCCGTATTGTCATTTTCAGGGTCTAATTTGCAAAGTCGAAATCGCTAATTTGCGTAATTAATGAGTGACGTTCGCTCTTAGCTATTAAATAATACTCAATTGTTTTGTGAAGTAACAAAGACTTTATTTATGTAGGTACTTCAGTACTTCAGCCATCAGTGTGCATCGCAAAAAAATATTGCTACCACCGTTTCAGTGACATGTTTTTCCTATGAGTAAAATGAAATAAACTAACCATTCGGAAAGGACTCGATCTATTAGTTACGCTCTAAGTACTTTTTACAGCTTTTTAGGAACACACATTTCACCTGTTTCACAGTATTTTATTTAACAAAATTCTACTTTAATGTTGCATAGTCTAGTTACATAGCATTTCTGAATAATATCTATGAAGGGAACACAGTTTAAAACTTAAAGGACGTTTCTGCAACTGGGTGATAGTCTCATAGTCTTTCGAGCTTGACATTATGTTCCTTACAATTTATCTCGTCGAGTAAACAGGACACACTAGTCGAGTGTAAACAGATAGCTTGGCTCGTACTCACAGTACAGTAATACCTACTGATTATGATAACATTGTCTCTGCTAGACTGATTGACGCCTCACTCTTTGTTTTTAAAGCCTTGTTTGTCTGTTTTCAGTAGCATGGTAAAGCAATAAGGAACTATCAATAGGATATTATAATATATTATTTACTTTGGACCATTCTATGACCTAGAAATGGTTTTGTGACCTCTTCAGCTAAATCACACAGACCTTGTGCATAGATAAACTGATATTTGCATTATTTATAATCATATTCACGACAAATTGTCGAACCTCTACAGATCTATTGACGATTCTTTAGTGGCCTCTGTAGAGATTACAATCTAAGCACCGCAATGAAAATGACATCATCTATGTAACTTGCCTCGATCCATTGCACAACCAATTAAATCGCGCGGTGTTACTTTTCAACTTGCGAGATACAATGTGATGTGATGTGGCCATCATAACTGATATGACACGCAGCTTTGTTATACAACTTTGTAGGCCTACTTATTATGAAAACAACAAAATACTATCATTTCGAGTAATTCGTTGTAATGGATATGCACTTAATAGCACACTCATAGGTAGGGTAAGCAACGCAACTTAGCCTGAGATACAGCATCGGCAATCGCCATGACACGATTTTAGAAGAAACTGTAGTGTTGTTATTTTAATAATATACCAAACTTTTTTCTTGCAAAGTTTTCTCCAAAAATGCTGGGATAAAATCCAGAAGAGCGCTTTTTAGGGTTCCGTAGCCAAAATGGCAAAAACGGAACCCTTATAGTTTCGTCATGTCCGTCTGTCCGTCTGTCACAGCCGATTTACTCGGAAACTATAAGTACTACAGTGATGAAATTTGATGGGAATATGTGTTGTATGAACCGCTACAAAAATATGACACTAAATAGTAAAAAAAAGAATTGGGGGTGGGGCCCCCCATACATGTAACTGAGGGATGAAATTTTTTTTTTCGATGTACATACCCGTGTGGGGTATCAATGGAAAGGTCTTTTAAAATGATATAAAGTTTTCTAAAAAACATTTTTCTTAAAGTGAACGGTTTTTGAGATATCAGCTCTCAAAGTCGTAAAAAGTATGTCCCCCCCCCTCTATTTTTATAACTACGGGGTATAAAATTCTAAAAAAAATAGAGGTGATGCATGCTAATTAACTCTTTCAACGATTTTTGGTTTGATCAAAGTATCTCTTATAGTTTTTGAGATAGGTTGATTTAACTGTAATTTTGGTTAAGTTATTGTGCTTACACTGAAAACGATGGCTGAACCTTATAAGATAGATCAAAAAATATACTACAGTATATTTGCTGCTACGGAACCCTTTGTGCGCGAGCCCGACTCGCACTTGGCCGGTTTTTTTTTATTTTAAAATGTATTATAAACATACACAAATTTTATCTTTAGACTTGTTAATATTTTAAGTAAGTAAGTATAAAGTATGATATTAAGAAAGTATTTAAATTTATACACATTGTTAAACTAGCCATTAGGTATATTTTGTATGTGATATTTAAAATATAAACTTTAAGCAAGCAGTTTGCTATTGCAGCATAAAGTCCGCCACACACGCGGTATGTACTGCAGCTTGTGCAACGAGAAATAAATATTATTGGGAACGAACTCATACTATAACTCATGATTAATAACTGCCGATAAAACCCTTTTAGAGGCAATTAAACGGCGTATTCGGCGTTTGATCTCAACTGCGCTCCACTTTGATAGCGAGCGACTCATTCATAAATACTGCATTTTGGTTTACGGTTCGCCTGAAGACAAAGGAAAAGGTTTTGTTCCAAATTAGTGGTAACGTGGACAGCGTGGTATGACTTGGAGGATATGTGCCAAGCCTTGATGTAAAGAGCAGCGTTATGGTGGTGATGACTGACGATCAATTTAAAAATTTAAAATCCTTTTGCTCAAAATAATGATGTGCGAACGGCCGTCCAACCTCAAGAGACAGAGTCTATGTATGGGTTACGGACAGCTGATATATCTATACAGATACTTACATAGATATTAACATCCAAGACCCATGTTCAAATTCCGCCTTCTTGAACTTAAACAAATGGATGGCCGGATCGAACCCGGGCCCTCCATAGCAGTCACTTACCACTACCATCCGGTCGTCTTCAGCTCGTCTGTATATCTCACCTATTACACTTATGACGAAATGTTTTACTGAGGGTGGTAAGCAATATGCTTTGTTGACTCATCATCATCATGACCCATCACGTCCCCACTGCTGGGGCACGGATCTCCTTCCAATGAAGGAAGGGTTTAAGGCAGTTTAGACCTTGGGGATATGCACAACGGTTCCATTCGAGAGAGCCAGGTGCAGGTACTTACACCCTACAGAGAATAGAATAGAATAGAAGGAAGGGTTTGAGGCCTAGTCCACAACGCATTTGTTGACTGTACCTACCCAAGTACCAGGGGAACAGAATGCGGCAGTAGCAATACACACGATTAGGTTCTGCGGTGTGTGGCAACCGCAAAGACAATATTTAAAGTTTCATCACATTACCAAATACGTTCTAATGTATTCGCGGCTGTTTACACTCGCACAATGTAAATATGCGCAGAATAGCGTTTGCAAGACTATTTAATAATTGTAAATGGCGGTAAACTTTATTGGAGAACTGTAGTGGAGGTTTCAAGACATAGTCGTATAGAAAAAGCAGATTTTGTCCGCATTTTCAACTTCGCCTTTAAAGGTATTCATTTCTTTTTCGAGATAAAAGTAGCGTATGTGTAAATCCAGGCTAACCGCTTTGTATATGTCAAATTTCATCAAAATACTTTCTGCGTAAACGAGTAACAAACACGCACACCCCCATAAACTTTATAAGATTATAGTGTCTTGTTAAAAAACAGCCATTCTATACCTTTCTTGCCTCTTGTGCCAACAAACTCATGAGTAAGGCACATAATAGTTTATACCTTGTTTATACGCATTAAATTTATGCTCAGTACATTGCCAAGCCAACCTTCATCGATTCTTTGTTTAGTGTTTGTCGAGCTAATTGCTCTATTGTGACTTTATTTATTATTATTATTGATCGATTGTCTCCTCTCATCTGCGAATGCAATTGTCATAAAACGAATCATCTTATTGCTTTATTGTATGCGTGCTTGAAAAAAGTAGGTAGGTAGGTAGGTACTTTTATTTCTTACCTCGAGTATTATAAAACATTTTTATTTAAAAAAGCGTATTATTATTTTTATTTTTAGTATTATTGAAACTGTGGTCCAATATTCAATACAGTAGCAGTAAAACCCAAAAAAAGTTAAGTGCATTATTTTTATCTGTACAAAGCTCACAATTTTGATATTCGCTTAGAGAAGCTATATCATTTACAGCCGTATTAGCAATACATACTTAAAAAAGTACATATGCATATGCATTATATTTATTTACACTTCTTTTATTAATGGAGCTTTGATTCTTTGCAGAGCACCATATTTTATGACGGTACACCGCTAACCGCTTCCACCTATTATTAATTATTACGCAGCTTTAAAGCTCCTATATTTAGATTGTTCTACGAATGGTTTTCATGATTCATCTCTTGTTATTTATTGCTATTGGGATCACACATGTAGCTCTAGCTACAGCAGGTAGGTTATTATGGATTCCTAGAAACCCAGGTGGTTCGATTTTGTTTAGAATTCAACTTATTTTAGCTGCTAATAAGGAGGATGATTATGAAACTGGATTAGTTTATAATTTTTCATCTTTCATAATTCTTACCATGTCTGTTACTACATTAGAATTGGTATTTACAACGTTAGGGTGGTCACCATGGTGAAAGTATTGGCTGGTCAGAATAACGTCAGCCCCTGGGTGCCCAGTGTATTTGTAAAGTACAGTAGTTGATACATCGCCCGGGGAAGCTATCTTATTCAACATTTGAATCGCTAACGTCTGTTTCGTTACTATCCAACTGCCAGTAACTGTCTACCCCTAACACCTATCTTCAAGTCACCCACCATATACTAAGCACTCGTATAACACCTACTTTGTCTGGTCCCCAGGAGTACGGGCCAGCTCCGCAACACGCTGAGCCGCGCGCGGGAGCTGTGCGAGCGATGGCGCAGCGGGGGCGGCACCCCGGCGCCCCCCGCCCCGCCCCCTGACGACGAGGGCGGGGGGCGGCTGGCGCGCTGGTTCAGCGTGCGCCGTGGCTCCACGCACCAGTATGACATGCACGGGCAGGACAGCGACAAAATGCCTAAACTGCCTGAGGTGGGTTCCAGCTGGGATTTTGTGTTTTGCGCCACAGCTGTGGTGGCCAACTGGTAGAGTTTCTGACCGTTTGAGCATATAAACTACACGTGAGATGGTATGGCGCTTCAGAAGTGCAGCATGTGTACCGCTATGTCAGCTATATGGAAATACCGTGTCATACAAATTCGCTTTGAGTTTTAAGTTCTCGGAAGGTGTAGATATTCCCTAGATATTATTAAGAACGAACGGTTGAGAAACCTGCACGTGCATATATAGATTCCAAATAGATACACATCTACATGCTGGTTCCCGCACGATGTATTCTTTCAACGTAAAACACTCGCTCTCAGCTATCAGTAATGTACAGTTTAATATCATAGCAAGATTAGTAAGACTTGTAACTGTTATGTTAACAGATAATTAACATTGTCCGGTTATGCATATCTCCGCTGCATAAGCGGATGTTGGGAGAATTAAGTTTTATCTTTCAAACTTAATAAGGCAATCATAGCAAATGCCATGATAATAACATCCACTGATTAGTGTCAGCCGATAGTAGTCACTGAAAGACCTCCCGACAAGCACACGGTAACATGGACAGGTTATAAGTATAATTAAATGTTAAACAAACATTGTCAAGGTAGAAAAATATGTAAGCAAAGCTTTAGTTACTTGCCTGTAAAATTACACGTAAATAAATGTTCAATTATAAAATATTTTTATATGAATAGTTACTTCGCTATTTAATTATGTTTAGCTGTGTTCCAATACAACGCACTTTGTGTCTTATGCAATTTTACGGAACATAGCTACAGCATGATCAAGACATAAACAGTAAATATTACCTGCAAAGGAAACTTGAACCTCGAACACGAGTGTGACTACATCGGCGGAAAATTATTCATTTATGGTGCGATATTACCATTAGAATTCTCTGAGAAATATACCATTCAGAATTCTCCCAGGGATTCCTTACCAGACATATTTATACGCGTCAAACAATGGTTGTTTCACTCGAGCGTCGGTATGCGATCCAATTGACCGGGTGCACTGTAAGGGACGAGGTACGAATAACCTGTTATTGGATAATGTGATGTAATGGACCAAGATATACGACAGGGCATTCGTAAATGGAATGCCTCAGTTGTATCAGCCGGTCGTACGCTGTAACAAGTGGAACATTTTCCATGATAAAATATGATTCATTTGTTTAAATGATTCAGCCCATTGGACTGGGTATTCGCGGACCACTGGTGGATGTCGGCTAATGAGTCTGACCGCGTCCCGACACCAAGATGCCTGTGTTGAGTTTCTAATGTGCCTCTGCGCAATTCATTGAGCCGATTAAAATTGCTTCCACTGTGCGGTGTGTGTGGTCAGGTATCTTTTGCCAAAATATTTCAGCATGATATTCAACCCGAACTGGCGCCAGACTCTTGACACGGTAAGAATGTCTGAAACACGTGCTCACGATAGGTCTTTATTATAGTAATCTGGAGCTCATACATTGTTAAATGCATATTATGCTATTTTCCTGCCCATAAAGTGTTGGCTGGTTTGTGTTTACTCATGCATGTAGTTACTGATTTGTTGCTTCTTTTATCAGTCCGCTGGCATTCTCTTGATAAACTTCCTTGAAATGTACATAATTTATTTGCCTGTTTTCTTTGTTTTTACATCATTAAACTGACCGTATTAATGTGCGAGGAATCAGGAAGACATGTGGACTAGATTTGCCGACAAATAAGTACATTATGCGTTAAAGGAGTTTATTGGACAAAGGGACGTGGTGAACTATCTTCGCAACTTGTCGTAATCTAAAGGGCATCAAGTTTTATAGAAATTCCATTAAAGCCGTCTACCCGGATCGAATCGTTTGATCTGTGAGTCAGCCCGGACAGGCCCGGGCCCAGTGCGTCTACGGGTGTGTTTTCATTGACAGGTTGCCATGATCTTAGGGATACAGGACTCCACTTAGGACAACAGGTTTCTGTGATGTTGTATAAGTACGTTTATTTGTTTTATATTGAATAGATTCCAAAAACACTTCCTTATGTTGCTTCCCAATAAAAGTTTCTCATATCTTCAGTTCTCTCAATAAATTCTATGACTTATTAATACCTGTACATGTTTAAGTGCCTACGCAAGGCCTCCCCAAATCCTAATTCTTCTACCACCGTACCACCACTGACACATTAATGTCGTCGCTCGCCTGCCTGAGTTACGTCTGCCTTGCCTGAGTTGACAAGCGAGCGACACTGCTTAATGGTTGTTAGTTGCTTCAGTTTCGTGGTAACCCCCTAACTAAACTAATCATCACCCCCTCTCTACCCCCAGCTGGAAGAGGACATGTTCTCATGCGGCGGCGAGGTGCGCGGCGGGCGCGTGGCGGCGCCGGCGCTGGGCCCGCCGCCCGACGGGCTGTCGTCGGTGCAGCTGCGCCGCCGCCACGTGGTGGCCGCCATCATGCACAGCGAGAACTCGTATGTGGCCACGCTGCAGAGGCTTGTCAATGTAAGTACTTGGTTAAGATGCTATTCTGTACATTAAACCGCGATGCACGGAACAGCACCAGTAGGGCTGTATATTGCTCTGCGAATTGTGTAGGGAATTATGATAGGTAGGTAGATAGAGCAGTGTGAGAGGACGATCGTCCTTGCATGGATGGCTAAGGCTTGGTGAAAAAATATTACCCTCCTCCTTCGGCAGTCAGGTAAAAAACGGTATAGCGCGGATATTTTCCTCCGACACCAATTAACTCCCTTGCTAGATAATCTGGATATGTCTCTATTTTTTCATTGCTGTTTGAAATCACTATAGCTGCCAGATTTAATGGGCAGGTAAAATGTGTGGTAATGCTTTGCGGTTTCTAGTTGAGAAGGCGTTTGACTACCAAGAATGACCTAACCAGACGACCGAATGGCGTAGTGGTTAGTGACCCTGACTACTGAACCGAAGGTCCCGGGTTCGATTCCCGGCTGGGGCAGATATTTGTTTAAACACAGATATTTGTTCTCGGGTCTTGGGTGTTGATATTTATATTTAATATCTATCTATCTATGTATTTGTGTAGATATATCAGCTGTCCGACACCCATAACACAGGTTCTACCTAGCTTGGGGTCGGATGGCCGTGTGTGAGATGTCCCCACATATTATTATATTTAATGTAAGGAGTTGTAAATCTATTTCGAAATTCATCAGTTAAACTTTACAATGTGCACCAGGTAATTAATGTGCGAGTAGGTCAATTGAATTTGCAACAATTGTAGCAGGCCTGTTACAATCTATTTGCGTAATCCCCATAAAGTATATCTGAGTGAAACTGCTAGTGAATTAATAAACAAGATCCGTGGCCGACCGGTTCAACACACAACGGTAATTGCTAATCCTAAACGTCAAACAGAAGCGGAGACGGAGACGCGTGCAGCGGCCGCAGTTACGTCACCGGACAACATGGCCTTGTTTACACGCAACCTGTCCACAACCGAAACAGGTTCCCACCAGAACATGTCATTTCTTTGTCACATGACATTTCCCAGAGAAATTGCTATCTCGGAAGCTCGTTAGCATAGATCGATCTCGGGCGACGGCCGATACCAATCATAGTGCCGAGACAACTCTATCATGAATGGCAATTACACAATCTTCACTAGCGGACGCAGTTTGCCACTTTATTTTCAATTAGCATAGTACGGAGGTGTGACATGACATGACGGTTAATTAAAGTTTGTGGCGACACGGCAGCATTGTTGCTCAATCGTTATTGAATGTTGATTAACAAGATCTGGCTGTAAGGGGAACGCGTCCTTTCTTCGGCCTTGACGAGTAAGCGGCAAGTGAAATTCAATCTGACGTAACGAGAACCAGTGACGGATTGACAATATTTTGTTTACCGTTTCCTGTACGTTTTTAATTAGTCTAACCTTTGCGTAACGATATATTATAGTTTGCGTTTTCTCTTGTGCTTTATGGTTATGCAATGCATCAGTCAGGCCCATATTTGTTGCTATCACTCTGTACTAATTAGGCGTTGGATAAACATCGATATGACTTGTATAAATGATTGATTCCGTAAATGTCAGTGCAAGATAAATAAAACAATGATACCGAAAGTGGGTAGGCAGCCCAAAACGGTTGAATGTATGTAAATACAAGAACCTGGCTGGCCCACTTCTGTATTGTCTCCATCGCCCACAATTCGCAAGTTTCAGATTTACATATTAGGAAGTGGGACACACTGAATAGTGGTATTTGCAAAACGTAAATACATTTCGCGCGAGGTCGTCTTTGTTGCAACTGACATGTCGCCCGCGTTGCCTCAACACGTCAACACTGACAGCGGGCAAGATGAAAGAGGTCTCATTTGGGCTCCAAGCGCCTTAATTGCTCCAGCTTTCCACTGTCAACGATATTTTCTCATGTTAAAAAATAAGTTGTTTTCTCAAAGCCTGTCGGCGGCTTGTATCACGATAATAAATCACCTTTATGTGTGTCATTACATTACGAACAATGCGTACTTACCGTATAATTATCTGTAGCAATTACTCCTTGTGTACCTACCACTGGGGGCAAATCCCCGCGCCCAGTGTGCATACAAAGTAGTTAACAACGAATCATTTACTTTAATACCGCGGTGTACTGTTTGTGAAGACAGTATTGTTTATGTGCAGCCTTCACCCAGTTGCCAAGCGAGTCCTATCATCATAACCGTATAGTCGTATACCCATCGAACTTTATTATGATTGTGTGCGACGATGGTCGTATATTTGGTCGCTACTTGGAAATGTAAACTGACTTACTTCAAGGGAATTATGCGAATATTGTAACATATTATGATTTAGTTATCGGGCTTGGATTACCAATATCGTCATGTATGAAGCTTCGTAAACAATATTTACATTGTAAATTTTACAATGTGGAAAACACAAAAGCTCTACCATTTGATAAATTCTTGTATTTACTTGTGTTGAAATTACTAACGAGAAACGCATGCATTTTTATTTTGGGTGACTAAAATTCATTTTCATAAAGGCGTTTCAGACAAATCTCATGAATGCATATTGCATTTCCTCTTGACATTGACAGCGTGTTCCGTGAAACGTTATATAACATTTGCCATAATATCGTCGTTAGTTGTTTTTATCGTTGTACGTACAACGGGGTTTTGTCGTAAAAGACGTTCCCATACCTTTGTGGACGATAAAATATTTTATCGCTCATATTCGGCATTGGATTGAAAAGGGCAAATCGTTATTGAAATGTGGAGAATATCTCAAGGTTCCACCCTCTTGGCTTTTATTTTAGAACCGCTATCTGTGGACTCGAAATAACTCGAGCCTGCTGGTGCTGTATGAAGGACATAATGTTATTAATAGAGTTGGAGTGCATGACGTTGGTTACATGCCTGCTATCTTAGATTTACAATATTCCAACAAGATGGAGCAAATAAAACGTCCCGACGAATAACACCCCACTTCTATCACTGAGCTCTTCATTTGAGAAAATTTGCCACCTTATTCATTGGTACAATGGTTGTCATTAGGTCGACATTAAACAAAATGTGGACAGTTTAATTGCTTTGTTTTTATGTGACAAACCATCTTGTTCGTATATTGCTAATCTAAGTCTGCTATCGAATGTTTATCCAATCGTTTCTAATACAACCTCAAATTGAGCTAAATTGAGAAATGACGGCTTCGACCGATGCTTTTCGCATCTTCCTTATTTCAAAAAGCAATCTAACCGGCCAAGTGTTTACAGATACATGATTAATGTGCGACTTTTGTGTTTGCCGTTTGCCAATTTAATCAGGCTTAAAATAATATTGACAAAACAAGGAGTACATGATGTCACGATGTATTGCTTATATTAGCATACTGTTTGCATCATGATGTAAAACAGTTTTTGGTAATGTGTTTTTGATGATTTTATCAGTTGTCTGTTGACTCTTTTTGTGAATTTAATCCATGATTACTTACTACCTCACATTGTGTAAAGATTAAGAAATCAGACTTTTAAGTCATTCATCATATGGCAAAAATAAAAAAAAACATGCATTATTTCGTAAGTTGCAATCAACAAAAGTACATCATCATTGAATCGATTTAACTTTTTGTATAACTGAATTACTCAATTGTATGTTCGTTAAACATGACATGGGGAATGCAATTTAAAATAAAATGTTTTCGTCATATTGAAAATTATGCTGGTCATTTTAAGGGATTAAATAAGTTATAATAAATTTATTGTGTGAGATTATAAAGGAGACTCGATCTTATTCGGTACAACGAGATCCTGGATATTCCAACTTTGCATAGTTATTTAGATAATAATACACTAGTTATAGTTACCATCTTTATTTATGTTACGCCTAAAAATACACGATTACTTTGAATAACATTAACGGTGTTAATATTCAATACACTAGGAGGCGTAACGATAGAACATAGCTAACTCATGAATTCCATCATTTCATCAACTACACCCTTAAACGACCTGGCTAGTCAAATTGTTTCATTGGTTATAGCCCTTAACTCAAGGCGGGACCCATATTACGTACTTATGAATTTTCGAATAGGTGTTAAACCATAATAACCAATTCTGCTTCCCCAAACAGGACTACAAGAAGCCGCTAGAAGAGAGCAGCCCGGCGATTCTGAACGCGGGCAAGATTCAAACCCTGTTCCACCGGCTGCCCGACATCCTCCAGTGCCACCTCCACTTCCGCACCGCCCTGGCCGAGTGCGCTCGAACGTGGGACCGCGATGAAAAAATTGGTAACGTAACGTATACTTTTGTCGCGAGTAAATAATGCTATTGTTTTAAACAGCCTTGGTGTTGGGTGTCGGGTGACGCGGACAAAAAGTTTTCGGTGCAACATTTCATCCAGGCTTTTGTTTGTATGTTACGTTGCGGAGCAGTAGGTATTTTAATGCGACTTAAATAAAACTGTTAATTCTGGTGATATGTCTTTTGTTTCACCGCTGAGAGGTAGTCTGGTGTAAATAACCTTCACCATGAGGCCGATATCAGGCCAGTATCCTGTATTTATGAAGATACTAACGGCAAGTACGGCAACACTAGACTGCTGTCATCATCAGACTACTTCTAAAAACTCCTACAGCATCTAGGTAAATCACTTCATAAGTAAACTGGCACTAACATCCTCAAAGGTGAATATCCAAATCTTCAAACATATTACACAATCGCGAGCAATGAAAAAGTTGGAGTTTTTTCATTGCTCACGAATACAACTGCATATAATACATATATTGCAAGACTCCAACCCTCCTCTCTTATTCTCCACAGGCGAGGTCTTCCTAAGCGCATTCTCCAAGGCGGTGGTCCTGGACGTGTACTCGGACTTCATAAACAACTTCTCTGTGGCCATGGAGCTGGCCAAGATGGAGTCGAAGAGGAAGTCCGCCCTAGCTGACTTCTTCAAGGTGAAGCAGATCAGCGCGCACGACCGACTCTCGTTCTTTGGGCTTATGGTGAAGCCGGTGCAGCGGTTTCCGCAGTTTATTATGTTTTTACAGGTGGGTTATTGGTTTTTCTCTTCTCTATTATTGTCTACGATCGTTAGAAAAGGCCTATGTCCAACAGTGGACTATGGAAGGCTGATAGAGAAAGAGATTATTGTCTACCGTCCACCAACCCGCACTGGGCCCGCGTGGTGGACTAGGCGTAAAATCATTTCTTCATTATTAGGAGACCCGTGCCCCAGCAGTGGGGATGTGATGGGTTGTGATGGTGGTACCAGTGCCAACACAAAAATATAGTGTATGTCTTACTCTTCTTCACTAAGGGTGCCTGTTAAAAAAATGTATTAATACAGAGTCTTACCTATTACAAAGTTGTTAGCATAGTCAGACTCTACTGCACTGTGTTGTTGTATGGGTTTATTTTCTTTATATTTATTTTCTAGTGTCTAATTCAGAGGCCTCGCATCTGCAGGCAGGACATATAGTCATTTATTATAGCTACAAAAAGTACTTATAGTATTTTTGGAAGCTCAGTTAATTAATTGCTACGGATAAACAGCCAAAGTAATTATGACAATCTTTTTTTATGCTACCAGATTTTAAAAGCTCATCAGCTTATAAACTCCCACAAAAACTAAACCTCAACCGTCAAATGTGTTTTAAATTAATTCATAAAACGGTCGAATTCAAGGAAACGGTCGTGTTTTGTTCGCCGTTTTTTGTGCAAAAACTGTGAATAGAATCGAGTGTGTCATTGTTTTTTTGCGTGTCTCGCCCGCATCGGCCGTGTGGGAACGATTTAGTCAATGTTGTCTGATGTCTAAGTGTCATTGAACGGTATTTGACTCGGCAGGATATGGATTGCGTAGCGAAATATGCTACTTTTTATTTTGACCTAACTGAAGCTCAGTAAAACCGGCCAAGTTGGAGTTGTACCGCTCACGAATCCGAAACTTCCGTACCAATATTGTTAGGAACTAAATACTCGTATATAATTTTTCTATTCACCTCACTTCCGTACCAACATTTATTTTATTTATTTATTTATTTATTTACTAATATTGTACAACTTTACAGAAGACTAATTCGTTATACAAATTAAACTAACACTAATAAAATAAGAACATAAATCATAAACTCTCAAAAAGTAAGCAAAACATAAAACATAACTAAGTACTTATCCATTTCTACAAACACAATACAATTCACCCAAACCACAACTGTACAAATCAAATTTCACTTACTTTATTAAGCACCCTCAAGGCTCTGGTCATAGGCGCCTGCGCTAAAAGGTTAGTCCTGGCCTGCGGTATGCTGAACAGCCGGCCCGCGCGGCGCCGCAGCCCCCGCGCGCCCTCACTCGGCACCACCAGACTTATGTTTTCTAGAATGGCAGGGTTTATCAGCCAGCCCCTCAGTATTTTAAAAAGGGTAACTGCTAAGGTTAGGTCTCTCCTAGCCGCTAGAGTTGTGTACCCTACCATCCCAGTAACAAATAAGCTCGGATATAATAAAGGATATCCGGGATACACTCCATATAATTTAAAATACAAAAAGCGAAGAAATTTGTTTTGTATTTTCTCCAGCATCAAACTATATTTAGTTTCATGCGGAGCCCATATGATTGCGTTACATTCTAATTTACTCCGTACTAACGCGTTGTACAATGCCTTCACAGCACTTATTTCTGTGAAACCATGGCACCTACGGAGTACAAAACCTAAAATTTTGAAAGCACTCTTGCATGTGTCCACAATGTGATCACGAAATGACAAGTCCGATGAGATCCGCACTCCCAGATCCCGCACCGAAGTGACCTGCTGCAGCGCGGCGCCGCCGGCCAGCGTGTACTGGCGCTGCCGCGGGACCCGCGCTCGGCTGAAGGAAATCTGCATGCACTTCGATGAGTTGAACTGGAGCTTGTTGTCGTGGCTCCACTGGACCACCCTATCTATGTCCTCCTGTAGCCGGTCACAATCACCCTCGTCTCCGATTCGTAACAACAGTTTGAGATCGTCCGCAAACAACAGGCATGTGGCGTCCCGTACGATGTTTGGAAGGTCGTTAATCATGATGAGAAACTCCAGCGGGCCCAGGTTGCTACCCTGACTTACTCCTGAGTACGTGCAATATGGTTCCGAGTAACTGCTGCCAAATTGCACGTACTGTTTCCGATTGTCAAGGTAGCTACTGAAGAAAGTTAGTGAATGCGGGGTACATCCGATGGCCGCAAGCTTATTTAAAAGTACATCATTGTCTACCGTATCAAAAGCTTTCTTAAAGTCAAAATAAGCGGCATCGACTTGCACCCCTGCATCCACTGAAGGAGTGACATAGGACATAAAGTGAAGAAGGTTACTCGAGGTACTGTGGTTCTGTCTGAAACCATGCTGAGAGTCTGAAATATGACTTTTAACTTCACTATGAATAGTTTTATGCAGCGCTGATTCAAAGACCTTCGCAAACACCGAGAGAACAGCCACAGGCCTATATCCACCGACGTCCGATCCCACCCTGCCCTTAGGAACCGGAGTAACGCGGGTAATTTTCCATAACTCAGGGTACACAGCTGTTTTCAATGAGCAGTTAAAAATGTGATGGAGGGGTCCTACAAAAGCCTCGCGGCAGTCTTTTAATACGTATGGAGGCACGCCGTCGGGGCCGGCGGAAGGCTTGGCCTGCAGGCGCGCGAGGGCGGCGGCCACGTCGGCACGGGAGAGCGCGGTCAGGTGCACGCGCGCCGCCGCCCCCGCGCCCGCCGCGCACTCCGCCCGCCCCGCCGCCGCCGCGTCCAGCCGAGCTCGAGTTCCGCTGTATACCGAGTGGAAGTAACTTGCGAATTCAGTAGCGCCTTCTTCTTCAGTTAAATCAACTCCGTCCCGCTGAATAATTACCTTATTTACATGTGACTTCTTAGATTTTATAAGATTCCAAAATGACTTAGGATCCCTAGAAAGTTGGTGTTGTATCCTTTTGTGATAAGCGCTTTCAGCCATTTTGATGTTAGCTTTAACATTAGATCTGAGCTCCGAAAAACGTTCGTAATCACACTGTAGACCCGTGGATTTGTACCGCTTATGCAAGCGTGCTTTCAATTGAATGTCGCGAATTAAGTCCGCCGTATACCATTCAGGATATTGATATCGTGATGATATTGGCTTCCGCACTTTTCTGGGAACGCAATCATCGATTACCTGTCTTATAGCTTTATAAAATATATCTAAGGCGTTGTTACAATCTGATTCTAAATAAAGTAAACTCCAATCAATATTAGCCAAACTGGTATAGAGCGATGGGAAATCGGCCTTACCAAATTTCCACTGCTGAGCGATCCCGGTATCGAAGAATATATCCGGAGCGGGCGGGGCCGGCGCGGGGGGCGCGGGAGCGGCGGCGCGGCGCGGCGGCTGCCACTCCACCAGCAGCGGCGGGTGGTACGGATCTACCTTGACCAGAGGCTCATCGAGTAGCGCTACAGTTACAATGTCTTTATTGCATATTTTGTTGTTTGTGAGAACTAAATCTAAAAAACTATTGTCTTTATTCGGTACAGTGTTGATTTGGGCGAATTCACAGAAGGTCAAAACATACTCAAAGTGGTTTTTTACATTGGCAGAACAAGAATTAAAATTAAAATCACCGGTTATAATAATCCTACTCTTTTTATATTTTGTACATAAAAATTCTAAGATAGTAAATAAATTTAAATAATCACAGTCATGAGATCCCGGCGGAATATATACAACACCTAATATAAATAACAATCTACCGTGTAAATAGAGTCCTGCACACACTATCTCGAAAGCGGCGGCGTCGACGTCGACAGTTATAAGAATCAGGGTATACTTATATGATTCTTCTTTTCATTTGGAAGCTACATTATTAACACCCATTCTATAACATACATGTGGCTGTGGTCTTATTAGTTATTACTCGTATTTAGAGTTCCCTTTTAAAGAAGGAGAAAGTTTGAAAACTATAGTGACATTGAATATTCGTTCATTAGCATATTTCATATTGTTATGATGCGAAGAATTGTTGTTCCATTATGCCAAGAAATGAGTTTAGGTCATGTTAAGAGTGAAGTGAATCAGGCCATTTCACGCTTTTTAGGCACACGAATATTTTGGTGTCATCACATTTGTACAAATGCGCCAATTTTCTGGTATTTACATGAACACTGGTTAAATCTATCCTAGTTCAGGTGTATAGTACTAAGCGGAACTAACGTTTTTTACTGTGTGTGACTCATGATTTTATGATATTGTTCAAAATGACTAGATTAATAGTTCTACACATTCGCAGTTTACTGTTGCGGATGTCTGCAAAGTATCCATTCCGTAAATTTTAATTATATGCAAAAAAGAGTAGATGCTGTGATGCCAGCATAAAACATACTCATATTTCATATCCACGGCATTGGACTAGTGTGGGTCATACTACCCTAGTTTTTGTCAATATAATGTAATGTATTTTTTATTATAATTTCAGGATTTACTAAAACACACGCCGCCCGGCCATGCCGACCGCGTGGCGCTGCAGCGAGCATTGACAAGACTGGAGGCGTTGGCCGACGCACTCAACGAGAGGAAACGAGACGCGGAGAGGACTCAGGTGAGATAACAGTAGTTATAGAAACATCATGAGGTCTAGAGTGATGGAAATGGATAGACTGGAAGCGTTAGCTAACGCCCTTAAGTTGAGGAATGCGATATAGGTTACACCGAGAATAGTCAAGTGAGAGACCAATGCTGCTTCGTGCCCCGACTGACTTAGTAACCTGTACTTTGTATACGTCCAGCGCACCCTTGGACCGGACTGATGCTCATTTGACTGGCTAATCCTTTCATCTTTCACGCTAACAAGATTACAATGCGATACGTTGGTATACAGCGAGTTTTGAGCTTGCCTATTGAGGTAGATATTCCTAATTAAGACACACAGAAACTAACAGCAACCCTCTTCCATCCGCAGGCATTCCGCGCAGCCTTACGCCGACTGACGCGGGGCGGGGTGGCGGGCGCGGGGGGCGCGGGCACGGCCGCCAGATTCGGAGCCGCCAGGCTACTGGCGTCCAGAGCTGACAGGAGACATCTGCTGCGGCAAGATGACTTGGTGCAACTGGTGAGTAGCGGATTTGTAATTTACTGCGAAGACGGCATGTGATTGGTCCTTTTGAAGGTGCAGGATGACATAGCGATGCCATTGGCGCTCTAGTTTGACTGCTATGCTTCGGGGTACTACTATTGGGTAGACTGACGCGGGCGGGGTGGAAAACAAAACAAATACTTGCAGTAGATAGTAGCTTAGTATCCTCTTCACTCTGAAGGCTGACTGGATGGAAGCATATTTAGGCGATAAGTCCGTCTTTGCAACCTACTTTATTACCGCAACAATATTACTGTATCCCTCCCCACAGGAGTTCAACCAATCGGGCGCGATCTCCAAGTGCAAGCCGCGGCGGCTTCTGCTACTCAACGACCTGGTCGTGTGCGTGTCGGTGGGCTGCGGCGGCGAGGAGGCGGAGCGGCTCGGGCTCAAGTGGGCGCATCCCGTGCAGGATGTTGAAGTGCTGGATACCGGAACTTCCCCCACGCTCAGTCGGGTGCTGGCGCAAGGTGAGATATACTCAGCTGTTATGTCGGCCATCTTGAATTTTAAAGTGATAAGGCCGTGGCCACAGCTTTCAGCGGTGCGGGATGAGGTGCGGCGTGAGGGGCGGCGGGCGGTGCGGATTGCGGTGGTATGCCACAGCTCGACCAGTTGCGACCGCGGCGGCGTTAGCGCGTTGGCTAGTCCGTCCACTTGATGCCGCCGCGCGCGCCGCTTTGAGCTGTGGCCGCCTCGATACTCGCTAGTACATTTGTTTCGCTCGCACACCGCGCCGCCCGCCGCCGCCGCGCACCGCGCCAGTCAACCCGCGCCGCTAGCCGCGCCGCATTTCGCGCCGCGGCTAGCTGTGGCATACTTCGTACGTTGTCTAGCGTTTGTTTTCGGCGCTCACCGCTAGCCGCGCCGCTCGCCGCGCCGCAATACTGGCTGTGGCCAGGGGGTTAGTGCTAAAACTTTGCTTTATTTATAAACACTTTATTGCATAATCGATACATAAATTAGAATGTATACAAAGGCGGGCTTACTGCCAAAAAGCATTTTCTACCAGCCAGCATTCATCTTATAGTACAAAAAACTAAAGAACTAAGAAAGAAGAGTTTTTTTTCTTAAAGTTTGCTAACTTAACGATTGTGTCTCTTGTACGCTCACTGATAGGGGAGTTCCATAGACACTGAATTTCTGTTTCATGTATCAGTAGCGCTTACTAGTCTCCTTCATATCCCTTACTACAATCCTTATTCCCACACACTCACCTTCCCCACTCCCGCAGGCATGAACCGCAGCGGCAGCCTCCGCTCCACCAACTCGACGGGCACCAACACGACCTGGTCCACATCAACCGGGGATTCCCTCTGCAGCGAGATGTCGGCGCTCATGCACGACTACGAGGCCGTGTCCCGCATGGCGGACCTGGCCGCCGCGCTCAAGGCGCCGACGCCGCAACTAGCGCCAGAGCTGTTCAAGTCGCTACTGCTGGACATACAGAAGAATATACAGGTTGGTTGATGTGGCGTTGTCTGTAGGTGTGTGTTTTATACAGGCTCTTGCAAAAAGGGGATGTTAAGCCGAAACCTACGTGTGCAGCATGTTATATCTAAGCCCGAAAATAAAATCAGATTGTCACAATTCGCGAAAAAAAAACTCAATTGAAACTTTGTTGGTCACGTGACTTTTTACTATAGAGAATGATAATTATAGATATAGGTAGCATGCTGCACACGTAGGTTTCCGCTCAGTATAACCTTTTTACAACACCCTGTATAGCAACAAGCGGGTGACTCCCTTGCGTCTGGTCCACGTTTACCGGGGGCTCGCTCTGCAGCGAGATGTCGGCGCTCATGCACGACTACGAGGCCGTGTCCCGCATGGCGGACCTGGCCGCCGCGCTCAAGGCGACGACGCCGCAACTAGCGCCAGAGCTGTTTAAGTCGCTACTGTATTTTCTTGTCAAAAATGGCGATACGGCTCGCAATAAATTTTTGGTAAAAATGGCGATACGGCTCGCGATCTTTCGCGTAAGTACAAATGTTTAGAGAAAACAGGGTGGCTTGCTTGCGTCTGGTCCCACAGAAGAATATTCAGGTTAGTTGGTCTGACTAAAGGTGTTTTATTGCGATACGGCTTGCGATCTATCGCGTAAGTTTAGTGAAAAGCGGGTGACTCGCTTGCGTCTGGTCCACGTGGACCGGGGCTCGCTCTGCAGCGAGATGTCGGCGCTCATGCACTACTACGAGGCCGTGTCCCGCATGGCGGACCTGGCCGCCGCGCTCAAGGCGCCGACGCCGCAACTAGCGCCAGAGCTGTTCAAGTCGCTGCTGCTGGATATACAGAAGAATATACAGGTTGGTTGGTTGTTTTGTTGGTGTGTTTTTGTTGCTTATTCAAAAATGGCGATACGGCTCGTGATCTGTCACGTGAGTAAAAATATACAGGGTGTTGCGAAAAGGGTATACTATGCCGAAACCTACGTTTGCAGCATTTTATATCAAAAGCCTAATCAAAATGTAAAAATTCGCGAAAAAAAAAATCTTTCTCCATACAAATTTTGTTGGTCATGTGACTATATACTGAACATGTAGGTTTCGCCCTAGTATACCCTTTTTGCAACACCCTGTATAGCGGATAGCGGGTGTCTCCCTTGCGTCTGGTCCACGTGGACCGGGACTCGCTCTGCAGCGAGATGTCGGCGCTCA
The DNA here is from genome assembly GCF_932276165.1 of Plutella xylostella. NCBI lineage: Eukaryota > Metazoa > Arthropoda > Insecta > Lepidoptera > Plutellidae > Plutella > Plutella xylostella. The sequence goes on from NC_063988.1 coordinate 5,313,334, forward strand.
TGCACGACTACGAGGCCGTGTCCCGCATGGCGGACCTGGCCGCCGCGCTCAAGGCGCCGACGCCGCAACTAGCGCCAGAGCTGTTTAGGTCTCTGCTGTTGGACATACAGAAGAATATACAGGTTGGTTTGTTGTTCTGACGTTGGCTGTAGGTGTGTGTTTTATATAGTGATTCAAAAATGGCGATACGGCTCGCGATCGCGACCCTATCACGTGGTACAAATATATAGTGAAAAGTGGGCGGCGTGCTTGCGAGCCACCTGACTAACCCTTCGGGGATTATTGTAAATTATTATATTTATTATGTGTTTAATTACTGATTTTTATAGGGCCTTTCTCAGATTACTTTACCTCAACCTGGTTCTGATTCCATTAGCAAAATACAATGATTAGATTTAGTTTGTAGGGACTTATAATATAATACTTAACTAAATCATTATTTTAATTTTTCCTTTACATTTCTTTAGTACACTTGACCCCTCTTTAAAAAAAATATCCTTCCACCCTAAGGTTGTCTTGAAAAAATCGCTTTAAGCGATAAGACCGCCATTTTTGTACATATTTGTTAGTATTTAAGTTTTTGTAAGTTTCTTTTATGTGTACAAATAAAGAATATTCTATCTATCTATCTATCTATCTATCTATCTACAATGGTCATCAAAACATACACATTCACCTGAAACTAAAACAACTTTTTTCTAATCGTACCAACATCCTTCCAGAAAAAGGACGACGAGATGGCGTGGGTGGACTCCTGCTGTCTCCAACTGACGATTCGCGGTCGCGAAGAGCCAATCACCTTCCGCGCGAGCGAGCCGGGGGCCAGACTCGCGTGGGCCACGGAGCTGAGGCTGGCCCAGCTGGCCCAACACTCGGCCAACACGCCCGCGTGGCGCCTGGCCGCGTCCCAGGCGGCCCCGGCGCACAAGATGCCGCTGTTTGTGGCCGCCACGCCGGTGTATACGTCGAAGAATTTGACTGAGGTATGTACTATATTTTTTTATCAAAGATATACACAATTATTGCTATCCCCATATTGCTGTCCACTGCTGAAATTTTACAAGGCAGGCCGCGTCGTTCATGCGATCTGAGGCTTTCTGCATCAAACCCTTACCTTACCGTATTTTTACGTAGGCCATCTCGTAGGTACTTGATTTCACAACCCCCTTTTATCTACCTCACAACTCTGATGAAGTAGCGTCATTTCCTGTAAAATTTCTCATCATAATTGCGACTCCATTATAGCGCTACCGTTAAGCGCCAATTACACGACACAAGTTTCTTGCTGGCTTCAATTTCATTGTATGCAAACAAGAAACTTGCGTCGTCTAAATGGCGCTTTAGAAATAACCTCGTTTTCAAACCAACTCATCTCCAACTCCTTAACCCGTCAGGTGCGTTGCGGCTGCTTCTACACGTCGTCCGGCACGACCCGAGGCGCGTCGATGCGTCGCGCGCGCTCTCTCCTGTGGGTGTGCGCCACAAGCGGCGCGTCCAGCCACGTGGCCGTGCTCACGCATAGAGCCGCCAAGCTCAAGACGCTGGTGACGCTAGATCTGCCTGACACTAAGGTGAGGAGTGGGAGGTTATTTTAAGCCGTATGAGGACTGTGTGTTCGAAGGTAGGTAGGTATGCTACTGTCTGAATCTATGAACGAACGAACTAGATTAGTTCATGCAATCGGCTCGTTTTATAGAGCGAGATAGAGTCGTTCTAAGGCGGTTGCTGTCTAAATCGACGAATGAACGATATTTTGTCACGGAATCAGCATTTTAGATAGAGTCTTGCTGAGCGCAGCGCTCCGAAGCTCAGAAAAAACGAAGCGATAGCGACGACCCTCGATGAATTAGTAAATTAGCATCCATGCGTCGCGCGCGCTCTCTCCTGTGGTGTGCGCCACTAGCGGCGCGGCGCGTCCAGCATAGAGCCGCCAAGCTCAAGACGCTGGTGACGCTCGATCTGCCTGATACTAAGGTGAGGAGTGGAAGGAGTGTTTTGTGGTTCTGTGTGCCCTGTACGGACTGTGCGTTCTAAGGGGGTTGCTGTCTAAATCGATTAACGAACAAATGAGAATGGTCACGTAATCGGCATGTTTAATACAACGAGAGACAGTTGTGGCTAGCGCTGTAGTTTTGTTTTTCCTAAGCTTTGGGTGCAGATTGTGTGAGATGCCTGAAGGTTGCTTGTGAAAAAAGAACTAACCAGCAGCGCTACGTGATGCAATCGGTAGGTTTAATTCAAAGAGAAAGTGTAGATAGCGCCATATATAAAGCCTGTAGAAAGTTCGGCCACACAAATAGTACTAAAATGAAAGACACATTAGAATTATCTTAAAAATAGAAGTTCTAAACATGTCTCAGTGCAGATCGATCCACGTGTACGATATAAAAATACAAAAACAACATAATTATATTTATATGCAGATACTTAATATTGCCAAATGTTGCGCAAGCGCACGTTTTACAAACATGGAGATTGTACCTCTAGAGTAGTGATGTGGGCGTATGACTAATGCTTGCCAAAATCACAAGTGTCCTCCTGTGAAGTATCATCATTTGTCCTTACCGATAATCAATAGAAATAATATATTATGATGACAAGACAATCATCATTCATCTTTTTAGGAATCCTATGCTTACAAGACCTTGTAAGAGGATGAATGCCGCGTCATTTTAATTTTTCTCAACGAGCTTACTCTCATCTATATCTCAAGGCAAAATTATAATTAAATTCTATCCTTCTATCCTTTCTACTTTATTAGGCATATATTTAACGACGACGAGTAGTCAGAATTTTATAACAGGCGCTGTATTTCCGCAGGTAACCTCAATGGAATACGCCAAAGGACTTAGACAAGTGACCACGCTGTGCGGCGACACAGTGTGGCTCGGCACCGAGGACAAGAAGATCCTGATCTTCTCCGGCATGGAGCCCGAGCGGCAGGAGAAGCTGGCGGAGGTGGGCGCGGGCGCGGCGGTCACGCAGCTGCGCTACCACTGCGGCGCCATGTTCGCGGGGCTGGCCAGCGGCCGCGTGGCCGTGTACCGCCGCAACCACGACGACTCCTGGGCGCTCAGCGAGCCGCTGGCCGTGGAGCTCGGTGACCGGCCCGTGCACTGCGTGCTGCCCGTGGACGGCGTCGTCTACGCCACCTGCGCGCGACGCGTGTACGCCATCAACGCGCTCACCGCCGAGATCATGCGCACGCTGGATCTTAAAGGCGACGGTGACAAATGCATTAAGTATCTAGCTCATTCCGGCGTCGGCCTCTGGACCGCCTTCTCCGACTCCACCTATGTCAGCCTCTACCACGCCGAGACCTTCGAGCACCTCCAGAACATCGACATCGCGGCCGACGTCGCCAAGACCATCGGCGCGCGCGACGGCAGCCGGCCCGCGCACGTGTCGGCGCTGCAGGCGGCGCAGGGGCTGCTGTGGGTGGGCACCACGGCCGGCGTGTGCGTGACCGTGCCGCTGCCGCGCCTCGAGGGCCTGCCGCTGCTGGGCGGCGCGCTGGCGGCGGCGCACCACGCGCACGCCGGGCCCGTCACCTTCCTGCTGCCGCTGCTGCCCGAGCGCGAGGACGACCCCGCCGCCGCGCGCCGCCACCTCAGCACCGCGCGCCGCCTGGCCGCCGCCGCCGACGCGCCGCCCGACGACCGCGACGACGACAAGCCGCGCCTCGAGCGCCGCACCAGCGAGGACAGCCCGGGCCGCCCGCAGCGCGCGCACTCCGCCCTCGCGCGCCGCAAGAAGCCCGGCGACGTGCGCCTCAGCAAGACGCTGCCCAAGTGCGTCAACCTCAACGCGTGCGACGTGTACGGGCTGTACGGCGACCTCATGTTCGTGAAGGACTGCGCGGGCGAGGGGGACGTGGGCGGCGCGGGCGGCGAGGCCCTGCGCCGGAGCGACCCCGAGCTGGCCGCCATCCCCTTCCGCGTGAGCACGCTGGACCGGCGGCTGCGCATGCGCGCGGGCCGGCCGCGCAGCCTCGACCTGTCCAGCTGGTCCGTGGACTCGCGCGCCTCCAGCCTGTGCACGTCGTCGGGCAGCGAGGAGTCCATGGCGCTGCGCGGCGTGTCGCGCACCAGCTCGGGCGCGTCCGGCGCGGCCTCTCTGGCGCCCGTGGCCGCCGCCACGCCCGACTCCTCGTCCAGCAAGTCCAGCCACTCGGACCACTCCGTGTCGCGGAGCAACTCGGCCAACGCGGGCCCGGAGCGCGGCGCGAGCAAGAGCGCGGCGCGCAGCCTGCGCGGGGCGGACTACGTGGTGGGCGCGGGCGCGGCGCGGCGCTCCGTGGTGACGGTGGTGGGCGGGCGCGGCTACGTGGACTGGCGCCAGGCGGCCGACGCGGCGGACCGGCCCGCGCCCGCCGCCGAGCCCAACCCGCGCGACGCGCACCTCGTGCTGTGGGAGATGCGCCTGTGACCTGCCCCCGCCACTGAAGCGAACGACCAAATAACTTATGCATGCCTGACGATACTAGCTCCGAGGATACGGAGTCCTCGACTAACAGATCTGGTCTGCATATTTTGTGTCATATTTAAAAATGTAATTACTATGTTATAGATGTTTATATAGATTAAATGGTGCCGTTTAGGCCATTGTAAATTTATTTTCGTTGAGCTGTTAAAATTAATTGTCTATGTATTTGATACACTTTTTGTTAAATGCTACGATATTAAATTTACATGCAATCCCGGTATCATTCAGGATATTTGTATGAATTTTAAAAACAAATAGTATTTTATGATTATGAGCTTTAAATTATTTTTCGGAGTTCAGAGCCGCTAGTTCGACCTAACATTTTCAATGATTTAGCCTTAATAAGTGCTGGTGCATTATTTTTGTGATCCATATGCAAATGTTATCTTTAAATGAATATTATATAGAAGCTACTTTTTTACGTTTTGTGTTTTATAAAAGGAATAACATTGTTTATATTAATTATTAAATTAACATTTGTAAATTTATAAATCTACATTATGGTATCTAGAGGAGTATAAAGAAAGGCCAAGTGATGACTATAATCTGAAACCAAATACATACAGTCAAATTATTTAACGTTACGCTGCCAGTTGAATCTAGAGTACACTCGCTTTTGCATCAATTATACATTTGGAATCAAATAAGTAAATCAGGGTGTCCACTATCTGGAAAGTCAGGGAAGCTCTAGGTGGTCAGGGAAAGTCAGTGAAATTGATGGGCCACCTGGAAAGTCAGGGAAAAATGACCTTTTTCTAGCATAATTTTTGGTACTTTCCTTTACTAGTAATACATATTTTTAACGTGAAATATATAAGTGATAAAATAAAATCTCGTTTAGTTTTGGAATATTTTTGACTGATCGTTACTATTATTAATCAACAATAAAAAAAAATATTAATTTAGCAGATCAAAACAAACTTTATTCTATTTTGTACTCCATGTTTAATCAAATTTTATAAAACACAACTAACAAATTTATCAGGCAGGAGAGAGCCATACAAAAAAATGGTTCTGTTTCAATTTCTATTTCGGTTTCAATTTCTACTTTGATGGTAATCAGTCTAATTTTGGTCAGACTATTAAACTAGGCAGTATAACAACTTGGACTCAGGAAGCTGCAAGGCGGATGCGGTTTTTTCGGAAATTTTCAATACTCACACAACAAAAGTTGTTAAGAATGACCTCCTGAGGCTTAAGAGGGAACCTCGAGAAATAGGTATTTAGGAAAACATTTGCTAACGTTTGTGCACTCATGCCCCAGGGATCGGGTGCTATAGAGATAAATGCAGCTCGTGACTGACATAGGTATACTTTCTTTGATAAAATTTCGGGGAAATCGTTATTCACCATGTAAATATCCACAATTATTTTTGATTTTGATGTCAAGCGTTTCAGCATAATATATTCATTGAAACGTACACAAAAAAAAGAAACACGCACTCACGCCTTGTACTAATGTACTCCCTTGCGGGGTAGGCAGAGGTGCATTGCTGCACCCACTTTTCGCCTATATTCATTGAATAAAAACAAAATTCATAATTTTTGTTTAACAGCGGCGTAATTCGGCGCAGTTTTGATCGCAAAAATTGCTTGAGGTGCCTATAACTTGAATCTATAGCAAATTTAGAGAAAGGAAAAACTATAAACTTATAATTTATTGTGTCGTTAATATGCAAAAAATTCATGGGGATTGGATAATATTTAGAAGTAGAACAACGTTAGTGTGTGTTAAGTGCTATACTTCCCTCTTAATATACCATTTTTGCCGACCCTGTATACATGTCGCAGGCATGTAGTTTAATCTCCTTTTTTTGATTGAACCACTAGCCCGTTCATTGGATGGCGCTACTCAATTGTATGACTAGGCCGAACGTTGATTGTACAAGCGTCACAAAACGTCCCACTAGTTAGCTGACTTAAAATCAGTCAGGTGGTGAATAAAACAAATATGGCGTCTAACAGCTAACAGCTGACACATAAGCACCTATATTGTTAGTTTTTTTGCAAATAAATTAGCTTTAAAGTGCGTTATTTGTGTTAAAATTATGTGACAACATGGATTTACCTATTACAACGCCGCGGGCGGATAGTTAAAAAAAATTTGTGGCGAGACTGGATAATTATGAACAACAATATGAAGGCATGTTTATTGTTATCGTTTAGTTAATTTGTGAGTTAAGAATGAACGGGCTAGTGATTCAACCAGATGCCTGCGAGCTGCGACATACATATTTTACGCAGTCAAGTTTTAATAAGTGTCAAACAAAAGAAGGCAAAACTTTGAAATCAAGATTTCGTCTTCAAATTACTTAAATTAGGTTTATATTTTAATCTTTGGTCAGGGAAATTTTCTGAAACGGTCAGGGAAAGTCAGGGAATTTTTTGGAGCATTCTGAGTGGACACCCTGGTAAATTGTTAATGTTTCATGTTGTAAATGTATTTTTGGCTATTTAATAATAATGAAACCCAGTGGCCTTATTTTTTCACCATTGTAATCGTCCAGTGAGTGATTATAGCTTTCCTTTAAGCTTTCTTGTTAGACATAATGTCGCTTTAAGAATTAGACTGATTTAGCTTAAGCGTTAAACTGTATGTTTTAGTTAAATTGTAGTTGTTTAAGACGAATTTACGACATAGCGAACGAATCTTGTTACAAAACTGTAAAAATCGGTTGTTTTTTTCTGTCACAAAGTTAAAGTTTTCCCCTTTGGATTGTTGGTTCTTAGACAATATAATTGCCTTATTGCGAAAAGTTATTCATGATTTCATTATGACAAACATTACATCACAAATGTATGCAAAATTTTCGACTTATATCAGCTCATCAATTTCTACAGATAACGATTGTTTATCAGGAGATACACATTCATTGCATTAAGAACCAATTGCCAGTGTTTCAATAGTCTCATTTAATGCATTCATCAGTCTGTGTATCTTTCAGATAATATCATGACCTAAATGACAGAGCTGATATCGCTTCAAAATAAATATTATGATCTAACTCTTACTTTTCCCATGCTATCTGAAACAGACAAGTCATATTTTATTTGTCAGTAAAAACAGAATGTGGAAATATATCCTCTCAGGAAGTATTCAATGTGCCAAATTGTATTATATCAGAAATACCTACCTATATTACTTTGTACAGAGATGTTCATTTAAATAACTTTAAGAAGATGAAATGGATTGTATCACCGTAGAAATAAACGTTGATAAATCCATTTGTCTCATGTTTAGCATAGTATTTTTTGTATAAACAGGAATCTGAATGAAAAACTTACCGACCTATCTCGAATCACCATTCATATATTTATATTTTTTGTTTAAAAATTCTTTATTTATGAGCATGTGTACTGCAAAACGCCACAATATTTATACATGGTATATATGTGTAAATAAATATAAGTTTATATACACCTGGATTTCGTTTTTAATTTAAATGCTCTATGTAAAGTTTAAAGGTAGAACAAAATACTCTTCCAAGTTTTGACCAGTTTATTGCTTTACTTATGAATTTATTTCAGTTTTTAAAAAAGGATGTAATGTTATTATGATCACTTCAACTCGTTTGTAATAGATGCATTATGTCCCTTCTTGTTTCTAATAGGTTTTGATTAGTATATGTTACGGCAAACCTGGAACATACGACACAATTAAATTTAAAAAGCAAAAAATCAATAGACAAAAGGTTCATCATCATTCGAAAGAAATACACCCTGGGCACTAGGCATTTAGCGACTGATAACCAGCTCTAGTGTTTGGCACCGAGAAGCTAAGTAGCAGAACATTTGAAAATGTTACTTTCCTCATACTTCAAATTATTTAAGTAGGTACTTATCGTGACTGGTGCATATCTACATGCCTAACTATATAGTGGAAAGGGGGCAAAAACGGGACTTTAAGGAAAGTAATGAATAATAAAACTTAATAAGCTACCTACTATACATCTGGATATTTAGGATCGCAGAGGACTATAATCATACACTAAATCAAAGACGGCGGACTCACGGTTCCGCTTCTTGCACTCCTTTAGAGCGTCATTGTAATACGCGCACCCATCTAGATTCTCCGTCTGGCTGGCGCACTGCAGGAACTGTGAGATCTCGAAGGCGCAGGGCCCACTCGGCTCGGCGCCCAGCTGGTACCCTCGGGGAAGACTCTCCTCTACTTGCTCCTTCTTGCGCCCAGAGAACATGCCCGTAATGGCTTCGCCGGCCACGTGACCCTAGATATAATACGTTTAAATTACTTAGAGATATTATGCACTGACCTACGTTAGTACGTTCATGGTATCTTACAATCAAAAGCAAAAGTAGTTACTTACCTATCTATTTTTTTTAATTCAACATTTTCATGGAGGCAGACTTCCAGAAACTGAATTCCAATTTTCAACTATTATGAATAATTCATTTAAAATCCTTACCACCGCCGACCCAACGGCCACACCCCCGGCCACGGCCGCTGCATCACGAAACATTGACCTCTGCGGAGGCGCCGCAACGACCGGCGGCGGCGGCGGTGGCGGCCTCCTTGCTGGCTTGTTGCCGCTCCTGTGGAAACCACATCACCATAGACAAACATCTCTAGTTACCACAGCCGTGCCGACAGTGACGCCCCCCGCTATGGCGGCGGCGTCCCGGAACATGGACCGCCGCGGCGCCGGGCGCAGGACCACCACGGGCTGCTGCGCCGGCGCGTGCTGGTAGTCGCGGCGGCGGCTGTGGAATGTGTCTTCGTCAGCTTGACAGCGAGCGTTGCACCATAAGGAGCCTACCCGAGATATACTACCAGTACCATGTGGTGAAAAGATTGACCAGTCAGATTACTTGTGGATGCGCCCTGCCTGTGGGCTGTTCTGACTGGTTAATCTTTTCACCACTTGCAACACTGGTCTACCTCTTTTGAAGCCCTTTGTCCACTGTTGACGACTTTGACGAGTGTCGTGTTTGTCACCGAAATGCTAAGAAGCGAGCATTAGCATCATCATAAGTCTACAGTCTCATCTGAAGTTCAGTCCCTCCCAAATAGCGAATGTCAGAAGTAAGTTCAAATAAATAAAACCAGTGTAGGTAATAAGTAAAACAGAAATTGGTTTTGTTGGTTTTATTGGCTAAGTTATAACACTAAATTTTTATAATATGATTTACTTAATTAAAATAATTGCATATATTTGTCACTAAAGTATCTACAACCATAAAGAATAAAATAAAAATAGAGATAATATTTCTAAATCAATATTTAAGTATACAGTCTGACCAGCAGTAACAAATTTAAACTACAAATTAAATGTGCCAATTATGTATTCAAAACTGTCTGATGTAGTTTACATAGCCAATTTTATGAGATGGTCACTAGTGTTGTTGGAATGGGTTCCCTGTAGATGAGAGTCAAGGGCATTGGCACTTTGTTGGCATCGGAGCTGTTTAGATGCCCTTGCTGATTTTGCACTGACGGAGAGCCTCATTGAATCCCTCGCACAGTGACAGGTCGTGCTGCTGCTGAGCGCACTGGATGAACTGCTGGATCTCCCACGCGCAGGGTCCCTGCGGCTGCTGTGTCGGGGCCTGCTGGTAGGCGGCCTGGGCAGGGGCAGCCTGCTGCGCTTGCGCTGGCTCACTACTGCTGCCACCACTGAACATGCCGGTCAGAGCGCTGCCGGCCACGTGCCCCTGGAAGAAAGAGATCGAATTTAGATAGTATAAAAATAATTTATGTATTTAAGCGGCAGAGGGTTCTATGACACCTGAAATAAATGGAAGCAATATCTTGATTTTTCTGTGACTTCCATTAACATTTAGTCATTGGTGGTTTCGATTTGGGAATTTGGTTTCATTATAATCCATCTTCCAAATATATTTCAATAACAGATAAACATGTTGACAACACGTTAACAGATAACAAGACAACTGTGATGTCACAATGAGACCACCTTTTGTGCATTGGCATTCTGCCATTACTGACTAAGATGATTTTTTGGTTATTGCGCCACATTTTGCATAGTTTTCATGAGAAATTACATTACAAATCACATCTTCCTATGTAACGTCACAATAGTGTTTACGTAACAGAAAGTACGCACCACTGCGGAGCCCACGGCCACGCCGCCGGCGGTGGCTGCCATCTGGGCGAACATCGACGGCTGCTGGGGCTGGCCCATGGCCGAGGCTGGGGCTGGGGCCGATGGCGGAGCTGCAGCTGGCACATTGCGGCTCGGAGCTGGGGCGGCCCTAAAATAATTAACACTTGAGGTTATATCACAAATTCGGACATAAAATAAAGTAAATTTGAAAAGTATGACACCTACCTGCGCTGGGGCGCCGGAGGAGGGCTGGCTGATCTTCCACGACGGGGCATATTGACTCTTTTGATATCACAAATTCACAATTTTCTAGAAGAGCACAGTAACGTGTAGAACTCGTTTTCCACTTTTCTTAGACTGACACTTTTTATGATTTGACATTGCACTGACGTTTCGTATTTCATCAAAATGACAGATGAGGAGGCAAAAGGTATTTTTCTAGAAAACTTAAATTTAGAATTATTTTTTATCTCCCTCTTTCCCTAATGTTGATTGTAAGCATGAGTGAATAAGAAATAGTGGTTGTAAGGTTATTATTGTGAGTACCACTGCTCTATGATCATAGTGTTGCCATTCAACATAAATTTAACTTTATATTATTTTTATATTTGACGAGCTTGGATACAAGTTCTTTTCAGCCTTTGGAGGCCAATGGAATAAAATAATAATATACTTAATGAAAAGTGGGCATTTTCCCACTAGATATTAATGTATAACCTAACGGTATCATTCGTTTGATATTCACCATTTATTGATCCAAACATCATAGAAGTATTTTTATCACATCTCTTGTGAAAAGGCATCCTATACCACTAGTTACTTTTACTAAAAGAAAAAGCCTATAGTTTATTTCACATAAACCCAGCCAACCTGTAGGAAATTTTATAATGTTGTTTGGTGACAGCCAAATAAGGCATTAAGATATTAAAAAAATTGAGTTTCTGCTAGTCCGTTAGGTATGTAACTAGTTACTACAATGTTAAACCACACTCACCCACTCCTATTTCCTGCACCTTTGCTTCCACCACCACCACCGCTGCGACCACTTCGTCCAGGAGGCATTGTTGAGTTATAGTTAGCACAGAATATTAAAACTGCTTTGATGGATTGATAGGTATGCTTTACTTTTAGTTTTATAGCTGCATTAGGGTACCTAGGACGGTTAAAGTTCAATTTCGAAATGAATTAGGCATTTATTGTAAAAACTATTGATGAGACATGATTAGGTTGGAGTCCATTCTGAAGAGATTCTGAACCATTGTGATTTTTTATTTGGAAGTACGCACAGAGTAGGTAGATAATATAGTTTATGTTTGAAGTCATCCTCACACATATTAACCATAGACATAATACATTAATGATGTCGATTCTGAAGGCAGAAATTCTTATTTTAACGCTGTCAAACTAAAAAATTTGCTAGCATAAAATGACATTTACAGAAACAATCATAGAGTCGAATTTTAAACAAAGAAATTAAGGTTTTGACAACTCTAAATTTAGAATTTCTGCCTTCAGAATCGACATGATTGATGTCGATTCTGAAGGCAGAAATTCTTATTTTAACGCTGTCAAACTAAAAAATTTGCTAGCATAAAATGACATTTACAGAAACAATCATAGAGTCGAATTTTAAACAAAGAAATTAAGGTTTTGACAACTCTAAATTTAGAATTTCTGCCTTCAGAATCGACATGATTGTCTTCAATATTGAATATCTTGAGGGATTAATCCACATTCTGAGAAATTGGTCAATTTCGAACAACTGTAGTTAGGCTGGCCAACGTAATGTGGCCCTAGGCCCTAGCCCATGTTATGATCTCCAAGATCTAGTTACTTCTTTAAAATGTTTAAATAAATCTTTGGTTAACATTATTATTTATTATTAATAACTACCAGCAAGGCAGTTCTGCTTCTATACTTTATCGTGTATTATTGAAGAAGGACATCACTCAATCTCTATCTCCAGAAACTCAAACAACCTCAGCACATCACTATTTAGCTGTCAAACAAGTGTGACTGTTTGACGTTCCGTTTGGCGGAAAATAGCGGGCGCTGCGGCATCGTGATTCGCGCGGCGACTTTTATTTTCATTCAGTTATTTCTTACCGCGTGATCGTAGCCCTCGTGTATTGAATTCTACAATTTGTTTCGTGCACCATTTTATGTGAAGATGGGCGACTCTCAAGCTGATTTTAGTAAAAACGTATTCCTGGTTGGGGGGATCACTTTAGCGTGTGTTTTAGTACATTTTATTTACAAGTTCTTCATTAGTAATAAAGAAAATGACCTGCAACTGGTACATGAAACTGAATCGGAGCCAGGTAAGTCGTTCTTCTTCTCGGCTTTCTGTCACAATCGCATATCTACAGATACACTTTCCTGGTGCAGTTCAGAGTTTAGCCCTCTAAAGTTAGTGACCACGTGGTTAACTGCAGTTGCACCCCATGTGATTGACATGAGAGCGGCGCGGTGAGCGGCGCTACGCTACTCTATGTATAACTGTTAATCCGTGCCGGTGAAGAATGCAGCCGGCACACTTCGAGCCGGTCCTTTGAACCTACTTCGTTTTCTAACTGTATATTTCAGCAGTGAATACTCTGCAGACCTGCATTGTTCTAATGGTCCAGCCACTTATCTTAATTAGTAGTTTAATACTGGCCATTATTATGGCAAGATGATCTACCCTAGTTCTAAAGTAAGTTTAGTTTTAAAACACTTTACTCAGGGAACATACCCTCAGACATGAAATATTTTGACATGGGATGGGTACATAATTATACAGTTAGGTACCTACAAACTTTTTCAGGATAATACATTTCAATTTTATTAAAAATACCCCTAATGATGAAGATTCCTTATGACCTTAATCCTGGGTCTTTGAGTGACCTGCTGAGTCATAGAATAACCATTGCATGTGTGCAGTGGCCAAAATCATCCTCCATCCAACTCATAAATCCTGCAAAATATTCTAACAACATCAATAGCCATTACAGTAAGATTTCTATCTTTTTACTATCAATAATTGTTTTCTGTATATAATTTAAATGCATTTAGTCCACATATCCTGACATGGTTTATTAATATTGTGATGACATACTTTTATTGTAATTATTCTCACATATTTGGACATTGTTAAGACAACTGAACAAATAAAGTTACAAAGGTGTTAAAACCCCAATTATTGTATTCATTAAAGAACATTTTAATTTCAGATGAAAATTTGATTGTACAACCTTAAATCTAAAACATGTGTGTTTGTATGTTTTTTACATAATTTTTCAGTAACTTTCATGATAATGGTAGGCATTTTTAGTTACTTACCCTCAACTGGATTTTATGTACTTTTTGCTTTAGTACATTGTTTAGAAATAAATGGCATACCAAATATAACTATGTAAGATGCAATCTATAAAAAACTATTGTTGGTTGTTACTGCAATTTAGCAAACAATTTTAATGAATAACAGCTTTTGTTTAAATATTTTTGTAACCAGGTAGGTATGTTCTACATCATAAAGTAAATACAAATATATTTTATAATGTTTAATTGGAATGGTATGTTTAAGAAACATATTGTCAATTATTGCTTTAATTCAGTGACTCAACAATTGATCACACACCCACAACCTTTACTTTCACTCGGTTGTAAATTTACAGAAAGATGCTTGTCTAATTAATTAATATTTGTTTATTATTCTTATTATGCATTATTACATGTACAACTGTGAGTCACATTGAGCATGAGCGAGTCAAGAAACTCGAGTGTTCACCAGATGTTCATTAATTAGCCACATTTAGATTTAATAGTTATTTTAAAATTATTCATTAAATTTATACATTATATTATACTACACAATTAAAACCAAACTAGTTTTCATTCATAAAGGAAGTTCTGAATTTAAATACATAATAATATGATGCTAAGTTTAACATTATAACACCTTTTGTGTGGATATAATGCTAATAATGTTATGCATTTATATTGCTAAGTAGGACGACTGTAATGTTCTAAACAAATAGAAAATTATTTAGAAACCTAGGTATCTTAAACTGTGACACTTTCACTTACCTTAGCACTAGGTTTCAGTTTTGAAAGTCTATTATGCAACTTTTCATTTGTTTTTTGTTTGTCTCATTTCATGGATAACCGCTTAGATAACTAAGCTCTTTGAGAAATTAATTCAGCATTTGAAACATCATTAATTTAATCTCTTTAATACCTATTTATAAAATTTCAGTATTTATCAGGCACTTGCATTCATAGCTTATTAACTTCACCCATTGTCTGCACACTATATTATTATGTTATTTAACACACACATGATTGTAATTTTGATAATGGCCTGTTTATTATGTCAATTGTTAGTGTTTTAGGTCAATTTACGATTGCTCTAATACGAAATATAATGCTTTTTGATACAGTAATATTCTCAATTCAGACTGAAACTGAAGCAATTTATAGTGTTTATCTATATAATGTTCAAGTTTTAGGTCATTGTATTAATTAACTTAGTTGTAGGTAGGAATTTGGTAAGTTTAAACTGGAATCTAGAATCTTGATTTGCAAGTTTTGATGTCGATATGTTTTTGAGCGTACATTTAACTTTAACTATAGGTATAAAGCTTAATATTAACCACGCGTATATTTTTTATCAGTTTCAGGAAGTAATTATATTATTTTAGGAAGAGTGAAGTGGTTAATTGGGTTATCTTTCTTTTTATAAGAACTCGTGCATGCGATAATATATCCCAAAACGTTAACATAAGTAGGTAATTAGTTAAAATATATTTATTACACATAATTGTTATTTACATATAACACATAAATATATATTCAGTCGTAGCCACGGAAACCCCGCACATTAATTTGCAAGACACACGTATGCCTTAACATTTCACCCTAAGCACCAGCTTACTCTCCGCTTTTCTTCAGCCAGTAACCAATTGTCGCTTCCAAAATTTCAGTGGCTCCAGTAGCGGAGGCGACGTCTCAGCAGGCCGCGCCGGAGACCCGGCCTAGCGGCAAGGCCAAGAAACGGACCACGTGGAAGACCAAGTCAGAAGAGTTCAGCCACCCCTGGCTGCTGAAGAACCTCAAGGGGCACCCCGGCAATGTCCTGCATATGGACTTCTCCGCCAACGGCAAATATATGGCCTCTACATGCGATGGTAAGTCTCAGTTTTATGCCTCGTTTTAGTGTAGATTTCGGGATCTTCGAAGACAGTTTCGCTGTAGTATTTAGGAGTAATCGTGTTCAATTAAAATCTAGATTCTTTTATGCTGCTACAGCTGGACTGACTTCGTAGATTTCGATGTATGTACATAAATACCTCATTCGTGATAGTGTCAAATTGTGGAGACAGTGGCATATCGGTCGGTTTTAAGTAAATGGTTTTTGATAAATTACACAATTACTTACATAGACATAGTTATAAAAATCTTGTCTGTTTATGTAATTTACACGATTCGACACTATTGCTGCTGCAAACTGTTTCCTCTCCGTATAACATATCATAAGTTACTTTGATCGATCGAAGTTAGAGGCGCATTTCCTTATTTGAGCTCAATAAATACACTCCATCCTTCGCGTTTCTGTTCATTAGTAACTTTTGATGGCTATACGCTAACAACATTATTTAGCAGGAAACAGTTTCCTTGTTAGTACACAACAAACATTGTCTGTGTTAAAAAAAACGGCGGTAGGTGAGATAATGGGAGGCTGTTAATAATTATGATCCTCTAATATTCCTTGAATCATGCGTGTTAATCAATATCAATGGCAGAATTCATTACCTCACCTAATTTATGTACGATTCCGTTATCAGGGACGATTATAATTTCACTGCTTTCTTTTAATCGTTATCACGTTTTATCTAAGTTGTGATTTAATAAATCAATATAAATTACATGCATATAAGCCACTTTGATGTGGCTTGACGAAAATGATACTAACGAAAGCAGTGGAGTTAAATATCTCGCAGAAAGCAAATTTAGACAGCGCTTCTCACATTATCGTACCGCGCTGCAAGTAACGAGCGCAGATAAGATTTCTTAGAATGTTAGCGAAACTGAAGCGCTGGCTGCTTGCTTCCCGCCGTCTCGTCCGCCCGAGACCTTGGAGCTGGTCCCATAAGCCACTGTTATGTGTAATTTGGAGGTCCGCCGGTCGACGATTCTTCAAGGCAATTATAGAAAACATCACTGAACAAACCCTTGCAATTTATATTCCCAAAACGGTCAGAACTTAATCAAAAACCCATTGTTGTATGGAAGTGTTACGGAAGTCCTTATGGAAGCGGGTCACGTATTTATTTTATTACTACTGCTGTTGCTATCGCTACAGGGAAATCATTTTACGCGCAGATACAGATGGACTACATAATTTTGTTTGATTTGATAAGGTTGTAAGATACAATTTGATAAGATAGGACTGCCTCGTTAGTATTGTTTAAAGAAGAATAAGCGTGTCCATCAAAATTGTAGGCTAGTTCTACTTTCTTGCTTATATGAACCAATCGCGAGTAAGCCACCTCACGGCGCTGAGGGGATAGCCCCCGCTGATTAGTTGCTAGGAAACCGCACCGGACGCCGGCGCCGGTCGATCGTCGCATGCGCAGCGTATACTCGTAGGTAAAGCTGTAATATTGGAGTGATCGCAGATACCAGGGTCAGTCACCTCGCCAGTGTCTGTGACCTTGTTCCGACAGCTTTGTTTATAACTGTTAACTAGGCCAAATATAAAACACATACTCGTTTAACATGCACCGACCATTGTGGCGAAAACGCTTTTGTTCCACTGTAAAACAGTATAATATATGTTTTTGGGTTGATTTGCATATCGATGTACAATACAAGTGCAGATAAATCGCACGCTCGTGTGATGTGACCTATATTGAGACATGTGACCGCCGCAGATACCGCCGCGCCGCTATGGCGGTTATCCACCTCGGCCTAACCAACTACTGTTATGTCGGTTCCGTAATGGAGATGTCTCAGACAAAATACAATTCACTCGTCCGAATGGGCCTCATTCGGATTCAGAACAGTTATAATGATCGAATAGGAATGTTGGAATTAGCCAGCTAGTCCGGTTTGACACTTTTATTGCGACTACCAAAGTTTAGGACGCTAGTAAATTTTTCCGTAGATGTAAAAATACGAAAGATGATTTGTAAACATTAACATTTTGTAGAATACATAAACATAATTATTATGCTAGTAGGTATCTCACGGCAAACGGAATCGATTAGTATTAGGTACATCAAAATCTTTTATTTTACTAAACAAATCAGGCAACTCCTAATTTACATTTCCGGTAGTGTATCTGTATTAATAATATGAATTTATATACAATCGAGCAGGACAAATTATAACATATAAACTTCGCATTTATTCCACTCAAAATTCACACCCACAGTGGTCTTTGACCTTACCGTTTGTCACGCAACAATAGTGCTTTTTTCTCGAACTCGTCGGGGCAGTTCGGAAGTGGTGACGCTTCCTCTTCACAAACGTCTCCACGTGGTCAGTGGAGCGGACCCGAGCCTGAGGACACCCGCAGAGGCCAAGCGAAGGTCTTCACGCGTCATCAGCCGGCGCACTGCCCATCCTTGTTCACTTACCGTAACGAAAAGACCACCTCTTTTCACGATCTGCTGGATCTTGCTGAACTCACTAATCTAGTAGTAGGAAGTGTCATGCCCGCTAGTTTGAATCTAATCAAAGGTTTTGTTGTACCCTGAATGGTTTGGCTATCGAGAAATAGCATTGATGAATGTCTGTCTGTGTATGTAGATTATTATTTTAAGTGACCTGAAAATTATACGAAAGTATATAACATGATGTTTTACGCTGTTCTCTGTAAGAAAATGTGGATGATAACAGATACACGGAAGAGTACATAATATTTAAATACGCAAAGAAAACACTTCTACCGTGACTAAAATTGAAATAACAAAGAGTGTTCCAAATCCATAATGTCAGGTTTCTCAACGTAAAATGTTATAATAATCGTCAAGATTTCAATATGAAAACCGATAGTTTTCCGAGCTGGTGTAAATTATTCGGTTCGCAGATCGAGCGGCATAAATTTCCATCGGGTTCACGACAAATAGCAAATAACAGAAACAAGTTATGATTATGAACGTCACGCACTCACAGTGATAAAGTTTTATCTTGGGGCCGCCACATTTCGTATGTAACTGACCTTGGCGAAGCTTCCGCGTTGGTTCTGGGCTCGGTTCATCTTTTTAAAGCACTCGTTAGTCGGTCCAGGTAACATAGACTCGAATATTTATGTGTGGCTAAAAATAGACGCGCGTAGCAACATGGCTGTTCTATTCTTTTATAACGAGGCCATGGAGAACATGCGAATATCGCTTACGTGTTATCAATTGCGGTTTCCACTATTATGTTTGGTGAACACTGTGTTTCGTCTTTGAAATACAGGTGGTTTACTTGTATAAGTTGAAATCTTACTAACATAAGCCAAACGGCAAATATCACAAGTTCCATACATTATATTTTATACGTTTGCCTATATTCAATCATCAGATTACTCAGTCATCAGTTCACATAATATTGTCCCGTTATAGAAGTCAAGTTAGGCCGGCCATAGTATACTTAGTAATTAAAATAAATTACTATCTATTTCTTTTTATTTCCCGGAAAAAATTACACACTTTGCTAGGTGGTAAAACTATTAGCAAACGCATTGCCGTGAAAACGCTATTACATTTTTTTTTCTTTTTCACGATTATGTAGTTTAACACACGCTTATTTTAGTAAAGTTGGTTATTGAGTTGTTTTAACTAGATCATAGTTACGTAAGTACAAACACGGCTTAGTTACTACATATTACATTATTCATTGAAATACTTCCCTTTTGACTTATGAGCCGTGACCGTTATGCAGGCGTGTTATACGAATTATGTAATGCACGCTGCTGTAGAACTCGCCTTGTTTATACTGATTAGTCCCTTCAATTCTAAACCTATTAGTTGCCGCTATTTCGTGGTGGTTTCCGTTACATTTAAGGTCTCGGCTCTCATTCGTGAGGCGTGGTTCGAATCCTGCCATGAACTATGTATTTTTTTAGAAATACAATTATCCCATGCATTTTTATTTAAATACGGCTTGCTACCCTTCAGGTGAGTACAAATTTACAGACAAAAACGGGTAGGTCGCTTGCGAGTCACCTCTGACTACTTGACGAGTTACAGTCGTGAGCATTATTGTGAACCTAGGTTTGTATGTATATAGTTTCCGAAATGTATTCTGCGCTGTATAGATGTTAGCGTAGGTCGCTTTTGCATTTATCCGCGCTGTCCCTTTATCACTACATCTTAATAGGTGAACAGTCGTCTTAATCATTTCTAACAATAACGTCGGAGTGGTCTTTATAGCCATCATGGCATGGAATACAATGCGTCATTAACTTTATGAGACGACTTCATGGCCCTCGCTCTCGCTAGCTACAGTGGTGTAGGCGAAATGAATCGATGGATTGACACACGACCATTGTAGTCGAATATTTAATCCCACATAATATTATCGCAAAATTTCGCTGGCCCTGTAAACACAGGCTGGTAATAAAACTCATAATGGATTCGATTTGTGAAAAACTGGTCATCTTGAGATAGCGATCCGCCGCCTACTGGGTCGGCTCGCCTTGACACCGTTGCTCGTCGCCATAGCATCTTCGTTTACTGAACGCGCCTAAGTACTTTTAAAACAAGATCTTACTGTATTTTTTACCTTTTGCTGATATTGAGGCATCCGTCCTCTTGTGATGACCTCAATTCGCTGACATCCGCGATAAACTTATCAATCAATCATAACTTTTGCCATCTAATCTATAAATATTTTTATGCTTACAGTTGAATTCAACTTAGTTTGATAACAAACTGCCCACGCGCAATGTCAGTAGAATCATGAACTTGATCATTGGCGCCCCTTTTCTCCTTGGAATAGATATCATTTTACGACGCGAGGTAATGCGCTGGTTGTGAACTGGACTGTACGATTGTATCTAAATACAGTCTGTGCTATATAAAATGTAATCTAATCAGTTTTACTACAATATGTTTATCAGTCAAATGTCTGAATAGATAAATTAATTTTACGTTATTTGTAATGTTGTATCCAACCGCGCAGTAATCATCTTTTATCAGTGCCAAATTGTGATTTATTATGATTATAACTGACATTGTACGCACCTTTTTATTTTATTAAGGTACATAGTTTGCACTGTTCTGTATGTTGGTTTCCAATTATTTTGTTATGTGATAAAACTGTTTATAATATCTACTTACAATACAATCGATTTCATCGTATTGCGTGTAGATAAATACATAATTATCATATATTTCTTGTATTTTATACGTAGGTTCATATTAACTTCCCTTCAGTAACTTAGTTATCTCACTTTGTAAAATCGTTTTCTAACGTAACGTAAATCATAGTAATAAATTATGCTTACTGTGTGAAATTTCGTAGTCAGTTTAAAGAAATCAGTAGAAGTGTCAGCTGAACTGGCAAAACTAGCGTGTTTACTCCGAATCTTCACAACAAGCCAGTGTTTATAAATATTCACTTTTTTGCGCCAAACTCTGAATGTCAAGGATAGCTCGTCTTCAATCTGATTTCACATAAAAATTAACGCAAACGTAATATTACGTAGTGTAAATACCGAAATTATATAGACAAGGGTATATAGTTCTATCTCTTTGATGGTTAAAATATTTTTTTATAAAGAGACAGTGATAAAATTTTAAAGTTGTGCATTTAAAAGATATATGTATTTACTATTTAGTCTACTATTTGTCTTCTCACTGTTTATGAGTATTTGCATGGTGATGTACAATTTTGTGTTTCCAGAACTTTCCAAATTCTTATATTCGTTTGCAATTTCAATAGTTACAAAAATAACCATTAGTATCTTAATTACTGTATATTTGCATACCCGGTAAATTATGCCAGACTTTTATATAAAGATCTTTTGTTTCGGCGAAGAATTTAATCTCTATAGTTGTATTCAATTCAAAATTTACTGTGAGTACCTACTTTATTTAGTATCACTTGAATAAAACAATCGCAGGCTAAGCGCAACATTCAGAACGGAATTTAAGTTGCCAATTGGCGGCCGACTACATGAGGGTGCATCAGACGGCATCGTGCCGCAAACATCACCACTGCTGGTTTCTATGGGATTCATTTAGCAGCGACACAGCCATAGAAATCAGCAACACAGCCATAGAAATCAGCAACATTGCGACACGTCGTCGCGTCATTGTCATCATAGTTTCGATGTTTTCATCACAACCCATCAAGTTCCCACTGCTGGGTCACGGGTCTCCTTCCAATGAAGGAAGGGTTTAGGCCTAGTCCACCACGTGGGCCCAGTGCGGATTGGTGGACCGTATCGCCGCCAATTTTCGCTCGGTGTCACCCGTCGCTACATCCACCCGTCATCATTCGGATGGCTCACGTTCACACACCCTTTTTCTATTGTTCGTTGTAATTTTCTATTGTTCATTCAATTTTCATTTTGATACTGCTCATTCTTATGTCATTCGATACTACCAGACCACATTCTAAAATATTTACCTACTTGTTTTGTTGAGGCGAAAGTGAATTGTGTGTCGTTCACCATGTGAAATTTTGTGAATTAACACATTTATTTTCAACAATTTACTTTTAAATAGCCATTTCGCTGATACCTGTGCGACTCATTCACCACGGTACAACGAATAATATATTCATATTTACATATTCCTCCTTCTTATTCTTACTTACATAGGAATAAAGGTTTTAAATAATTTAAAGTAAAAGATGGCCTTCCGTATATCACGTATTTATTATAGGAATTTTAAGTAAGAAATCTAATATTCAGATGAGTCAATGTGCGATGGGTTGTGTCAGTTTTCTCACGTTTGTTCTCGTCACCGTACGATGATGATGACTTCGATGACTCATTTATTTACTTACTGCCATCAAAAAGGGATATATTAGAGTACTAATTGAATTTATCAAAGTTACCTAGCATTATCATATTATTATACTTATGAGAAACTAGGTATCAAGTCCTGTTATCTCCGTATTAACGTGGTTTAGTGTGTAGTGCTACGTAAATCACACTCGATCTTATCTAAGAACGTAACAAGGTCAACGCATGAATACTCATACTGAAAGTACGTTATAATCGTATTCGTTCTACTAGAAATGGTTTTCACACATCATGGTTGTAATCTGTACGAGTCTTTAAATTAACTTTCAAGCCTATATTTAAAAGATCTGATGATTAAGGGCGCCTTCAAATTATTCGCTAATTGTCGCGCGGCTGCAGCGCTGCAGTCGCGCTGCTGTCTAAATTCCATATAAATTATTAACGCGCGACTGCAGCGCTGCAGCAGCGCTGCAGTCGCGCATCTTTTAAATTACAAAATTTATATGGATTTTGACAGCAGCGCGGCTGCAGCGCTGCAGCCGCGCTGTTGTCTAAATGTAAATTAGGTTTAAACACATATAAATGTTTAAGCACATGTCCCTATTGTGCTACTTTCAATCTAGATGAAGTTAATTAAATATTAAACGTATGCGGTGCAAAAGCTGTCTAGTGCATACTAAGTGGGTATGTACTTAGGATCGTTGCGCTGACTTCCTCGGACATGTGGTCATGACTTGCCTACTCATGACGCGACGGCATGAGATCAGCAATATCTGTGCACATGGCGGCGCTAAGGTCACTTATTTATTTATTTTAACACTTTATTGTATACATACATACATACATTAGTACAATGAAACAAGGCACAGAATAGTTCTAAACTAAATAGTAACTTATCGCCTAAACGTATATAAAATTGTATAAAAGAAAACGCACCTCTAACACCATAAGTAATCGTTGGCAATTCTAATCGATGCGGTTGGCCAAGTGATGTTTTAATAATTTTGCTTGTACATAATACGTGTGGTTTCAGCATTTTGCATGGGTTGCCGACTGGCCTTCCATTGTTTGTTGGTAAGCCTGTTTGCTAACAGGGACATGCTAATTTGGCCCACACGAATATGTTTTCCTCGGATGTGTATGAAAGCGAAAGGTGTTTATTTCGTCAAATCAGCCTCGAGAGGGTACACTGGCTTTACTTCAACTAGTCTTGACAATGTTCAGTAGATGACCCGATAAATTCATGATATTGTTATAGGTTTGTAACTTTAAAAGCATTGATTGCATCCAAAAAATATATTTTACTAGCTTTTCCCGCGAGCTTCGCTTCGCATTAAAAAGTTTTCCCGTGGGAATTCCGGGATAAAAAGTAGCCTATGTTCTTTCTCAGGGTCTAGACTATCTGTATACCAAATTTCATTGGCGTGAAAGAGTAACAGACAGACAGACAGACATAGCTACTTTCGCATTTATAATATTAGTAAGGAGTAAGGATAAACAAAATTACCAACACATCATAAATACACATACAAAGCTCTAGTATAATTCAGATAATTTAATTCAGTTGTAATAAAAAAAAAGTATCTAGCTACAAGGTTTCTAATTACTGCTATCTTCCGCGTGGTAACAGTGCACTGTATCTCGTGGGAATAGAAAATTTGCTTATTGCTCTAACTTTAAAGTGCTTAGCTAAGAAATTAACTCGTCTTTATTAATAACAATTGGTTAGCATCAACGTATTCCATAACCTAATCAGATAACGACTGTAATAAATTTAACTCGCGAAATGATAAAAAAATTATAAGTAACTATGTTAGGTATTCACTGACATCATCAAATCAAATCACAGACGTATTTTTTGCAGTATGAATCTTATTTTAGTCTGGCATCCTGGCGTCTGGCATCCTTCGAGAACTGTCGAGTCCACGGTATAAATGATATAACCTTGTTTTAGCTCAGAAGATACAGCCTTGCGTTCGGATGAATAAATAAAATTATATAATATAGGTATGCAGTTGCTGGCTGGCAGCACTTTCACCCGATTCGGGCGCGAAAGTTGCCGGTCGCGAACTTTCCACGGCTCGGCGCTGTTGGAGCCTTGCGAACCATTTGTTTGAGTATTTGCCATTTTAATAACACTACTACAACTTGAGCTATTTTTGGCGTTGTTACTTTTTATGGCAGAATAAGAATACGTTTGTGACTCATCCGAATGAACTCCTTCCAATTGTACTTGGAACCTACAATAGTACTACGAGTACCACTGCCACATTAACATTTAGGTATACCATAACCGAAATTCAAAGTTTTTTTTTTTAAATTATAATAATTTTACCGGCTGACATAATTTTTATACCTTGATTTGATCGAATCGTAACGTTTTGGATCTTATCAATGATACCATATTTAGAGCACACTATCTATAAGACAGATGATCATATCCATGAGATTTGCAGGTTTTTTTTCAATTCCGTTTAGTCACTGTTTTGATATACGTAATATGATCCTTGTCTGCGAATAATACACGATAGGTCATTAATCTTGATAGAGAGTACTGAAATCGGGGAATTCATAGTCCTTGGATGGTCCGCTTGATTTAGTTTTAGTGTCTTCGACATAGGCACTAGGCAGGCAAATCCTAAATCCGTTGTGCATTCGAAAGTTCGGTGTAGCGAGCCACGGGGCCTACTCTTGCTTGACAAAATACGACGTTTCTGTACGCTAACCACGACTCAATCGTTGCGGTAAACGTACCTTTATGCCTAGTTTCACCATAGTCTCTTAGATCATTAACACCCCTGCTACATTGTAATGTCATCAATTATACGTCATCTCCATATTAAATTCATGACAGATGTGTCAAAAGTAAACCACTACTCCCTGGTTATGCTCTAACCGAGAATGGAGAAATTGGTACTTAGCATTACAGCTTCTAAACTCAGATTACACCAAGAGTAGCCCTTACAGTTCCCAGTGTTCACAGAGCGAGCTCTCAGCCGTTCTACTTTCACTCCATAAAGATAAAACCGCATTAAACTTGAAACAATAATATAAATAAAGCCGGCTATATTTGGTTCCGCAGTAAATATGATGACCGTTTCCGTTTTCTTGCGTAAAGATAATGTTTTTGTAATGTCCAATGATATCGATATGCCCTGGTTATTCTTCCGTAAAGAACATGAGTTACATTAACGCTGAGATTCGCAAGCGTTACAAAATTCCGATGTTTAAAAAACTCAAGTTATGGATATTGTATGTAAGCTTTTAATAATATGATCGGCATTTTGGTGCAGCTGCGAGCCACAATAAATTAATGGTAGCCAGTTCATGGACCCGATCGAACCCTGGTGTGGTCATTCACATTTCAACGTCTCAGGTACCGGAGTCAATGAACGAAATTCTAGACCGCATATATAGGTATCTTTATGTTAATAATATATTAATGGCTGTCATTTTCCCGCCTAGTCGTCCTTGTTATCGACTTGAAAATTGTAAGGTTTTAGAATTTGCTGTGGATTTTTCTTTTTTTTCGGTTTGATTTGTGTAATAATAATAATGTTTGCCAGATAGCGTTGGTTCTTGGGTTTAGGAAGACGCCCATGTCCAGCAGTGGACTATTATAGGCTATGTGCACGATCGGTATAAGACCCAAAAAAAACCAAATGCCCTTCAAGAAAAATAAACAAAATACGATACTTTAAAAAAAAATTAACATCCAACCTTTCTGAGTCTGATTCAAATAAAATCATTGGAACTTAAAAGCATTAGTCGTATTTAGATTGATTTTCCCGTTATGCATAGTGAGAAGCTAAAGATATACCACACGCTCGTGACTCATTTGGTGTGAATAACTTGTACTTCCACTGAACAAATATGGAATACCGTTTAAAAGACTCGTACAAACACATCCGTTTATCCTTTTAGATTTAAAAAAAGTATGTTTGATTAGTCTTTGTAATTGGCATGGAGAAGTAGAAAAATCAATGTGTAGGTAATTGTGTATGTATGTGGATAAATTGAGTTCCTATAACTTAGTATTTCACGACTTGAAATTCATACATTATCAACGTAAGCTCTCTGTAGTTCGTAGACCGAAGTAACCGAACGACCGAAGTAGACCAGCAGACGGAAATATTTTTGGATGTTAAAATAAAATAGGTAGGTAGAACATGGCATAGGTAACAACTGATAAATCTGCATTATTGTTGTTGCTAATTATACCTACACGTATAATACGTGTTCTCATGAAACTGTAACTAGAGTCTTCAGAACTTATCGATGCTTTACAAGACTAAGGATTACCTACTTTTTTTTTGTTTTTTATGTAGCCTGGTTAGTGACCCACTGCTGGGCAAAGGCCTCCTTATAAATTGACTACCGGTCCCGATCCTGTGCCTCCTTCGGCCATTGCGGTAAAAACCTGTCGAGGTCGTCCCGCCATCTCCGTCTGGGTCTTCCGCGACGCCGATGTCCATCACTGGGCACCCACTCGGTGACAATTCTGGTCAACCGGTCCGGGTGCATGCGACAGACGTGGCCTGCCCAGGCCCACTTCAGCTTCGCAGCCTGTGCGCCCACATCAGTTATACGAGTTGAGGAGCGTAGCGTGGTGTTCCGGATTCGGTCAATATTTCGTACACCAAGTATACTTGTACGCTCCATCGCTCTTTGGCAAACCTTGAGTTTGGACTTCTGATGTTCGGTCAGAGACCAAGTCTGTGCGCCGTAGGTTAGGACAGGCAGTATACACATGTCGATCAGTTGGCGTTTGAGTGTTAGAGGGAGAGTGCTCTTCATAAGATCTTTAAGAAGGATTACTAGTAAATTTATTTTATTTTGTTCCTCCAGTTAGGTAATCAGAAGTAAAAGCTGTTTTTCAACGTGAAATTGTTTCGTTTTATTGCATCATATTGATAAATACAGATTTAACGTGATCTCGTTAATATGTTTTGTCACAAACATTATTTAATTTAACCCATTAAAATACTATTTCAGAATGCCCCAAAAATATAATTTTTTACTTGCAATTTAATGGATTTGTTGCATCAGATATCTTGAATATAGATATTTATTACAGTTCCCATAATAATGCGTGTACTAATTAACTTCTAATTTGTAATATCTCCAACACGTGCAACTGTAACTAGAATAACTCGGGACACTTTGTAGCAATTAAATCTAGATTTAGAAACAAAATAATATAAACAATAATCTTGTAAAAAAAACAAAAAAAAATTATAGCATGTGTTTTTTTTATTAATAATTATAACAAAATAACTCAAAACAGTCACATAAAAAATGCTCTACATCTACATTTTATATATATTTCAGAAATGGTAACATAATTTCGCGCGACCGAAGCCGAAGTGACCAAATTCATTTATTTGATATACACAGTAACAAATTCCCGGAAGTTTTCATCGTCATACAATTACATAGCTACTTCCCAGTGATTAGTTACCGACAAAAGATTAAAAAAACTATAACATCATCTTACCTATCTACTAGCGATTTACAAGTTAAATATAAGTATTACACATAGGTAATCTATTTAATTAGATACTATAGATAAAATAAAACCACGTGGTAAAATGTTGACGTGTTTACGCGTAGACCACGTGGTGTCAACTTTAATAATATTGTAGTAAAAGTTAACGGAACAATGGCGTCTGTGACGAGTCTACCAATTACCTTATCTCAGATTGGTTCCATGTTAGGTTTAAATACATTTTTACTTCGTTCAACTTTAATGTGTAACTAACAATCAGTTTCTTATTAGGTATTCGTCTACTTTAATGCGTAATGCGTATGCGTAACTCAGTTTCTTACTGGATTGGATTTTCTAAGACGTAAAATAGACGTATTGCTGTGAGTATGTGAGATGATTATCTTTAGGAATAAAAACACTTTTTATTCCGAATGTTTTATTATGTCGCCTAAATATAAACATGCTAACTTATCAGCTGTTTGAAATGAATGGAAAATTGCGTTGTAAGACAAAAAATAAAAATCTAAATTAAATTTGCTGTTTAAGGGTTACAAAGGGTACAAATATACAAAGTTGCATGTTTATATTATTGGCATTAGATCGCTGTTCAATTGGTGTTACATTATATCATCATCTCATTAGTAACACATGGATATAATTAGCAGGGACTAAGTCAAGTTTACTGAATGTACTGTAACTGATACTAATTATACTACCGAAAGTATAAGAAAAGGGAAGATATGACGGCCAAATCTCTGGCAACAACACAGAACGCCTAAAATATAGGTATATACAACAAAGTAAGCAACACTGAATTTTTCATTTTACCTTTACTAGCGCCATCTCTACCATCATTCTTGAAGCTCTACGTCTGTAGATAATTCTGTTATACAACTTATCGAGTAGTTAGAGCAATGTAGTCTAGATGGCAGCACTATTCATATTTGGTCTCAAATGTTCCTATTGTTATAAATTTTATATTTTTTACAACTTTTGTATTCTACGCCTTTTGAAAATTTATCATTCTTATTGATATTTCACGTGACTTTTTCCTAAGGGGCGTTGAAACCGCGATCAACCTTTGTCCAGAAGTAGTCGGCAGTTGGCAGGTGATTATAAAATAAATGGCCTTTCGCTATTTTTTCAAATATTTTTACTGTTCAAGTACACTTGAAGTATGCAAAAAGTACACAATTTGTAGTGTATCATTCGACAATGCGCGTTGTCACTCCAGAGGCGGAAGTTTGGTGATGTCTCACCTTGGAAACGATTAGTTCTGGTGCATTTACTACAAAAACATAAATTAGAACTTAAAAAAGATATATTTACTCTACTTACCTAAACCTATACATAAAATAAAACATGACCATTTATTTATTAAGACTCTAAGGATTTCCTTAAAAAAATATGCTACCGATAGTTTTTTTTTTACTTATAATAATGTACAA
The DNA here is from genome assembly GCF_932276165.1 of Plutella xylostella. Lineage (NCBI taxonomy): Eukaryota > Metazoa > Arthropoda > Insecta > Lepidoptera > Plutellidae > Plutella > Plutella xylostella. Next base: position 5,342,785 of record NC_063988.1, read on the forward strand.
TGTTATAGTATTTAACAAGTTTGCAGTATTTATCTGTTAGCCATGAAGTTAATTATTCATGTGCATATTGTGTCTTCTTTTCATGGCAACCGATAGTGGGTGGCAGTGACCCTTTGTCCTCTTTGCGTTGCAAGAATAATGGCATTTCGCCGCTTCCCTGACAGTTTTTATATGACCTCTACCGCTTGTCTGTTATTCTTATGACTTTATGAGCTATCTCCATTTTTAGCACCTATATTATATGTCATATCGTTCATTAGTAATAAAGGGGCCTAACTCATAAAATCATATATTTTTTGTTTTTATGAACAATAAAAATCAGATTTTTGATTTGTTCTTTATTCAACAAAAGTTTTAGTTTTCTCTTACGCTGGTTAACATTCTAAGAACAGCAACAGTTATTGATTGAATCACTTGTATCTAAGAACGTTAAGTATTGTCTTTACCTCAAGAAAGTAAAGTAAACCGTGCGAAGCAGCTAACTAACTGATTTACTCTTTTTACGAAGATTTTACGAGAACCTAGAGTTTTTATTTTCTTGTTAAAAGTGCACTTTTCATTTGTTTTCACTTGCATGATTCAACTTTCAAGTTTTGTAAGCATATAACTTCGCAAAAACTTATTTGTTATCAAGTGAATCGTATTTTAATATTGTGTACATACTTTTATTATTTTATTTATACAATATTGATTGAGATAATCTTTTAACTAATTATTAGTTTGATTATATTTTCAGACCCGTTTTACTCAGACTTCAATTAATTATTAAAATACTTAATATATTTTAAGACCTATGGACCATCGAAAATGCACATGGCATGGCAAACTCCACTAAGATTCCTAATTAATTTAATTATTTAGATTCGTGTAAATGTGTACTAACTTCTTTATATGTTACGTTATTAACCCTGGTGATGGTGTTATCATATAAATACTCTATTGTAATTTATAATATAATTTATTTTAATTTGATTAAGTCCCATTTTGACGAGATTGTGTACACATAAAAGCGAGAGAGATGAATCGAATCAAGTATTTCTTAAAGTTTCTAAAAACACAATATATGTAATTCAGGTTCGGATTGAGATATAATAATATTTTTTTATAAATATATCACTCATGGTATGGACGAACCGTTTGCTTGTAGCCAACCCACAAATCTATAAGAACAGAGCAATTTGAGGTAAATTTGTTTATTTTGAATGGCATTCTCAAATCACCGAAAAAGCTTTTTGCTGACCGTATCGACCTTCGATTATAACGTTCACTTTTTACTATTAATTCGACTCTATGTATAAATGTTTTTTGATATCGTACTCAAATGGGTAGGGTCCTATACGCACAAACCCCTCTCGTAAAGAGATCTATAAGGTGCACAGTGCACACTGAATGTTACTCCAAAACAAAACGTTAAAAAAAAACATAAATCGGTTTAGAAAATTGGCAGCTACCACATACACACAAATACACAGACACGTTTAACATACGTCTTACATCTTTCCTCTTTTTACGTCTGTAGGTTAAAAACACAAACGCACAGCCCTTCATGACTGTAGGGTTATTGCCATCATCTAGATAATAAATTGATTCTAAAGTTATAGAATAGCACCGCAAATTGTAAAAATCCAGCAAGTCTAACGATTCATGTTAAAGGTTTCACAACCAGCGATGAGCAATTAAAATTAATAATTATAGGTTTAAATTAATTCTCCGCCAATAGCCTCTTCCATTTCCATCATGGTCATGGAGTCATAATAATACAGAAATTATATAAAAAACTTATGAAATATTATTAGTGTTCTTAGCGGGTGGTGTAGTGTAGTGGCAGACTGTCTATGAGTTCATAAGTTAGTATTATAAATTTATATCAGGGAAGAAGTAGGATGTCGCATAGATAAATACGGAAATGCGTTCGTCTGCAATTTTCCTCGAGAGGTTTACAATTAAAAAATAATTAACCAAATCCTCGTCGTACAGTTCGATAACTTCAGTGTAGTTAATAACCTCGCCCACGAATAGCACACTCGTATGTAAATGCAAACATCTGCGTATTCTAATTATAGAGCGATAATATTCATTAAAGCATGAACTTATTGTCGCATCGACCGCTTCCGCCAACAGTGGCAGTGTATGTTGATGTCTAACAAAGAACAAAGAAAAGGGAAATAGGAAGATGCGTCAATGACGCCGACCGTCGCGCCACCTAGCGTGTGCAATCATGCGTACTATAAAGTAAATTCACAACAAAAATACAAGTTACAGCATTTGTTTAAATAAATACACAATAATGTGTGTTTAGCTGTAACATGCTGGGCCAAATGGGCAAAGACATCCTTCCGGCTCCACACCTTTATAAATCGACTAATTAATTTTAATTAGCTGCTGATTCTGACGTGGTACCTATGATACGAGTATGTGTTGTTTATGCTATTGCTGTAGTTGCTAAAATCACTTGTGTTTAAAATAAAACAAAAATGTACCTATGTATTTAAGTATACGGTGTTTATTGACACCGTAATTGAAATGTCAAAAATTTATAAATATATTTTTGATAAAATTTTCCTTTTATGAAACAAGTTTCTAAAAATAAAATTATTTGGCAAATATACCTACTCATTCATAAATTCATGGCCTCGTTTAAAGTAATTAAGAAATTCGACTGGCAAAGAATACTTGCGCAAGCGTCGAAATCGCAGTGAACTTCGCGCCTCTGACTGTCAGCGAAAGGTCTCTTAGGCCGGGCTAATGCACACTCAAATTAAATTTTTGCACAAATTAGTGCCAATTTTGTATTATCTGCATAATTCTTGTACATTAAAAAAACACTTTAGTAACGATGAACTCTAAGCAACCTCGTTGGCCACACTGGATAATGTCCGTGCGATATTGCCGGCTTACAAAAGTGAACCATAATGAAGTGTAGCCTGTGGAGATCCGAATTAGTGACCCGTCGAAAACAAAAGCAAATCCGCTACCATTGCATCACTGTAATGATGGCGGAAACGAATAAAACGGTGAAACGAAATGAACGCATGATGAACAGCCGCTGGACCAAATTAACGGACTAGCAAGTTGGCAACTAATTCACCGTTGCTTGGCAACCTTACACAATAACGGGCCCGGATATTTGTAATGATGTCCTTTGAATTTTATGCTATGCTTACTATCCGGTTCTGACGGAATAGCAGTCTTCTCCTATTTCATTATGACGCTCTATGTACAGGACGGCTTTATGTATTTCTCAATCCTCTTCAATTTGAACTGTCGTCCTTGAATACCATATCACCCATACTTATAACAATTGAATTGAGTTCATACTATCTAGGTATTACTTTCCGCTATTTACGCAGTCTCTGAGGCCTAGGTTGAAACTATTGTTGAAGGTTATTGTCGAAAGTGCGACATGAATCGTACAAAAAACTTGTGAAACATCCAAAATTCGCTACACCACCTTTCGTGTATGCACGCGTATCAGCCCCAATCAACTTTAATAGTTTCAATTCATGATGTTCATGATTTGCCCAATAGGTTTAGAGTTGAAGGATTCCTTTTATAGAAGTACCTTGACTTGACGTTGTCAATGAATGATTTATGCAATCGATGTGTGGATGTATTATGTATCGTGTTGTTCCTTGCATGCTTGGACGCAGAAGTAGGTACTTTATGATGTATAGGTACATACGTTGCAATTGTTGGTAGAATTGGATTTTATCGTTTCCCATCTTATTCGGTGAGTCGAGCGGACGCCCCGGCCACTGTTAGGGTAATTACGAGGCCTTCAGACTTTTACATGGATGACGGGTTGCCTCACGATCGCACAAATACACTACACTTCCGTTTGGAAACAACGATTCTACTCAAGTTGGGCAACGACTGTGCTGCTTCCCGCATATAATAGTTACAGTAAATCAATAAATTCGATCATTTATTAAATGAGTTACATGTGGGAGTCGGTTACCTCATATTATGTCCGATAGCGTTAGTTTACTCGGCATAGTTAAGTTTTCAGTTGTTTTATTCAGCCTAGCGATACATTTACATCTCTAAAATAAATTCAATCACAATATACCGGACTTTGAGTTGTCTTGTACGTAGTTTGATTTTCCCTATTAGGTACCGCTTATTTATATTTACATAATTAGTAAAAAGGGAAACATGAGAATTTGATCTGGTATTCTTGAGTGTAACCAAGTTCGTCATAGCCCTGGCCAGCCTATGTCACTTCGTTATATCACTAGGGTTTACCCTGTGGACGCATTTTACGACTAACTAATTATAAAACTTTTAATGAAACCTGTTTAAATCACCTTTTTATAGAGTAACTTACTTACTCCAACTTTTATATTACGCCTCATTCAATTGCGTACTTTGAAAAAACGTCAATTAACAGTGATTATGTCAACTTAGTAAGTACTTATACAATACAACTTATACCTACCTGCACACATATTCTACTATGGATTATTAGGCCTCTCATAAAACTAAAGTATTTTGATAGAGATGAAATCATTACGTTACACTCATTGAGGGGTAGCCAGCTATGGTAGGCAGATGGGCACTTGTCGCGAGTATTATGAGTATTAATATTAACAACAAAGACACGTGAATAAATTTGTCTGTCTAATTAACAAAAACATTTCGTGTGGTTATTAATGTACCTACGAGTAATGGATTCAACCAGTTATATTCCGGGACGTCTGCTTGTAATAATATAAATAAATAATTCTAATAAATTCCTGCCGCACATAGGTACACTGATTGACATTGTCGTAACTAGGAAGCTTATATAAATTCATAATACAAACCTATTTTAATCTATAATAGGCCTAAGTTACCATGTGGATTGTGAACTAATGAAAAGATTTGTTTCTATTATTAAATAATAATGGTAATTGTTTTCAAAATCGACGTAAATTCTACATACATAGTTCAACTATGTTCCAATAACTCCCTGGCTCGCTGCTCCAATTTACATGGGAGCTGGCTGGCTGAGCTGAAAAGAAGGAACCAAAGGTTCCATTGAAGAGTTACGTTCAGGAACTTAGCCCCCTTCCAGAATAGAATAAAGATTTGTCAAGCTGTTAGAATCCCGATCTCTTGTTTGTAAAATACATATATATAAATAATATTGCAATATTACTGTACGAAGTCAGAATAAAAGTAGAACATTCAGCGATATAAGGTCGTCTGCTCTGTCGACGTCACATTTTATCTCAGGAGTCAAACACCCCGCACTAATGAAACTACACTTCACAGATATTAACTGTTGAACGACGCAGTTCCACAATTGAGGGCATTTGCCAATCCACACACGAACACAATACCACAACATGACGAGTCTACTCCTGACAAAACAAATTTTGCATGAAAAAGAAAATGCTAAATAGTAGCACACAGTTTTCTTTAATTAATAGAACGTACAAATCGGTTGATCCGACGAACCGATTTTTTCCGCGTCGGCTGCAACTGTCGTCCTTAGTGACAGACGATGGCAATGCTCTGTATCGTGTATCGTCTGTTCTCGTCCAATTTACATAGATCGTCGGGTGGACTCGTGAACCACGCCGCAAGGCCGATGACCGCCCTTCAGTTTCAGGACAGTTTAACGTCCCTACATTAAACAAGAAGTGCATGTATTCTTCGTTATTTTCAGTATAGTACTTGCTATATTTGTGTGAATTTGTTTTCGTACAGTGCATTAATAATTCGGCAGTAAGCTGAAATCTGCAATCAAATTGTTGTTTTTTAAGTGGAGCGCCGTCTGACATCATTATCTAGATTCTAGGTGATTACGTAGCCCCTCGCGATGACGGCGCTGCACGACTGGCCTTTGCATTGAAAATATTCTTAATCATTGCTAAATATATCTACGGCTTATATTTAGACATTACTTATGTATTGTCTATACGTTTAATTTCTTATTTTCATCCGTTGTTCGTATTGAATTAATAGATGAATGAGCTGATTTCAAAGTGATTGTTTTTGGTACAGAGTTGTGAAATAGGTCATTAACCCAATGACTACACACAAAACATACGGTTCTAAATAGTATTGTAAATTAACTAATCATCCTATTAGCAGATGGATGATAAATGAATGCTTGCTGAACAAGCCAATATTGCGTAGTTGTCATTTAGATTAACTAGTGAGGTAGAGAACAATGTTGGTAATTTACTAATTGCAAATAGATAGACGATATTAGCATCAGTAATGCTAATCAATACAATGAACAAAGCATCTATATGGTAATATGCAGCGACGGCCGCCCATTTGTTAATTGAGGGCTTATCTGGATGTGCCTTTGTGTAACAATATTTGTACCTTCATAACTAAGTATATCTTTTGAATCGATTGTGTTAATCCATATTGGAGTGGGCATAAGCCCTAGAAAGACAAAGCACATCTATATTTGTGTAAACGGAATCTGTAATAACGAAATCCAATTCAAATGATGAAACATCCATCACGAATAGAAATTCCCAAGTTAAAGACGAAAGGCACGAAATAATTTGTTTCCTTCTTTGGGAGAAATTATTACCAATTTCAGGGCAAAATCCATTATGTATCTGGACCAAAACCAGGTCCTGCTAAGTCCTGACCTGTTTCTGATGTAATTGGACCACTTCTTGCGTGTCGGACCTCACGTGCTCTCAGCAGTTATTGCAAAACATTTCATCTTTTCTCCCTGACTCACTCCTTATAAGTATCACTTTGCAATTGTGCCACAAAATGAAAGGGATATTTAACAAATATATCTCCGAGTTACGATGTAGTCTAGTTGAAACTACAGAGTACAACGTACATATGTATACGAATGACCTACATTGAATCAATTTAGGGCAGCATCTGCGTAGTAACACTCGTTTGTTTATTTCACATATCCCGTAGGATTTAGGGCTATTGGCAATGCATAGAACGCTTCTGGTTTCAATCCTAGTCGAGATTAGGTGCGATAGCGTGTTTTAAACGATCCGAATGAATCATGTAACGATTACCACTTCCCGTATACGTATGTACTGACAGCTTCGAGATGATTATTAATAACAGATTTTCAATTTGGTTTCGTATACGGAAACCAGCAGTTTGTATGTATTTTTTCGGATCAGCAACAAAGAGTATCGTAATTGGAGAAGCATTATTCGTATCTCGTCAGGGGCCGCGTTGGTACGCCGACGACGTGTGAGACTCTTGGACGTGTCCCGAAAACGTTATTTTTCCGGTTTGGTCGCCAACTCTGTCTTCTCACTCGCTGACCGTTACCGGATTTTTCTTTGTCTAGTCATGCTCATGCGTTCGAAAATCACGTACCACCTACTGCAGTAGTAAACACTGACATCAAACAAACATGACACAGATGATATAGGTACTCCCCGCTATTGTGACTGTGTTACATTGAACTCGTACTACTACGCATAACACTTAATTACATTTTTATCTATAGTAGTGTAGTGTCCACGTTAATTGGGTTACACTAACCTTTGACTGCGCAATAAGTACAAGTTTTCTTAAGGATTAGGTTGTAGAGAACCTTTAGCATTTAACATGGACATGATTTGACCCAGTTGGCGGCGTGGGGGGGTCGGCTGTCCCATGTCGCGGACAACTTTCACCAAAACGCGCCGTCTACTTGCGAAAATAACAGTTTCCCTTTTGTTTTCAATAACGCCTCTCCTCCTTTGTATGAAATTTCAGTTGGCCACGGGAAAGTGCATACTAAGCGCAATTCCATGAATGTAGAGTTCCTGTTGAGTTTGCATATAAATTGGACTTAGTTTCAGTTTTAAGAAATGCAATTCTTGCGTATTTTCTGTTATGATTCATTACGTTGTTGGGTTTTCACTTTTGATGTCCATTTTTGGCGAATGCACCAATGTCACTATCAAATAAGTTCCGGTACGGCTCTCCGCTCGCCGCGACCCACTGACCGCGATACAGAGTGGAGCAACGTAAGTTTGCGTTGGCGTTTATAAACAAATTGCCCGTACCTACCTACTTGTTGAGCTCTCAAACACTATTCTTCTCACGGGACAAATTCGATAAAGACTTTTTTTTATAATAACTTCTTCAGCGTACTCTTTTAAGATTTCCTTTTTAAAATATTTTTGGTTCAGGTAGTGTTTATTGTTCTTTTGACGGAGGGTAGAGCTGGTGCAGCGAAGGTGCTCTTTTCAATTTTACATGTTCAAAGTGTGCGTGCCCAACACAAATAAACGTTGTATTTTAATAATATGCTGAGCAAATATGTTCGGATTTGAGTCATAACAGTAATTCGAGCAGTGGTGACTCTTGCTCTTGACACACTTAAATTTGCAAATATTAAATCTGTAATGTAGCTTATCGCAAACAATCGCTGTAATTTGATTTGTGCTGATTGTGTCTTCACACACAGCTGCTAGCCATGAATAATGCTCAGGCTGTAAATGCAAATGATGACTTAGTGGGTCTACGCAGATTACAGATTATTGCAGATAGGCTTGGCGTTTACGATTCCTCTAAAACGGACGATCCGCTTAATTCCAGTACCTCTACTATCAGGCTAAACCACAACAAACGCTATCACCGGGTGTTCAAGCGATACTATTTTTTTGAACTCCTTATCATACTGTCCTCCTTTTTATCTTTATTTACTTTGATAAGCCTAAGCGTATATTTTCGATTGTAGCAGTGTTTGGTAAATATCTTCCGTCTGCCCTTCTCTGTGAAAGTAGTGCTTTGTATCTCGGGTTAATAGTGTAGTAGTTTATGCGCGTGGTAGTTTCGCTGGAGTGTTACTTTGTGTGGCAGTACAGGTTTGCGCGAGTCGGTGAGCCGGTTGGCCGGTACCGTTGGTGATGCGCGCTCTGACATGGATTCGAAGGTTATCGCTCGGAGTCAGCGACCAGCCGCCGCCGCCGCCGCCGCCGCCGCTCTGTGTACAAACAACGCGCCGCTCACACGCGCACACTCGCTAATATGTAACGCTCCATTCTCGCTCGCTGCATTCATGCCCCCAGGAAAATCGATGCAGCTATCAACCGTCTATTAATATCTACCAACTGTGATTTCCATCGTGCGTCGCTCTGCGCGGGTGAAGCTGCGCTCGTGTTGCTGGGAATTTTTATCCTCCTACGGATGGAAACATCATTATCTTGTTTATTATCTATATCAAGTTTGGATGCTAAAGTGAAATCCCGCCGGTCGGGCATGTCACGTTGGGCAGCGGCACGGCTAGAGATGACGTCAATTGTATAAAATCTTTTAGATATTAAAACGTGTCGTCTTTAAAGTACGTGCTTCATAATAAGTAATGTTTATCAAGAGTACTTTTTTTTGTCTCGGTCGCTTCCTTCTCTCGAGCCATTGTTGCTCTGAGAACTGCTACGCAGGTTTTGCAGTCTAGTTTAGCGCAAAACCTGGTATTAATTTTGATTGTTCCGATGGTGATGCGACGAGTTGATGACTCGTTGACATGAGGTTGATTGATAGGTCGAGGTTCTAGGGAGCGCTTTGTCAGCCTTTGTGTGTTCGGATGTTGACGCGCAGTTATCTAGAGTCGGGTGAGAGTGCATAGAGTGTGCACTAACACTGGTGTAGCTGTGTTGGGGCCCGGCCAGCGCGGGGCAACGGCCGTCCTTCCGCCGCCGCCGCCGCCCCGGCCCGGCCCGGCCCGGCTCCACACTACTCCTCATGTAAACAATACACACATCGATGCATATCACCTCTTTGTTCACGACTGACAAACCTTGAGGCAACTGTTATCGTTACGGTTGACTCACATACAACATATAAATATACCTAAGTGCATTTTCCTTCATCAAAATTGCCGAGACATCAGTTAATTCCATACGTTTAATAATGTTAAAACAATTAAATTAAATGAATCCAAGTAAGTAAGGAAGGACGCTAACAGTTTCATTGATTTAGTTATCGCTGTGTACCTAAACCACAACAAATATTTTTATCGGGCAGACAGCATCAGCTGTTGTGAGTAAACAAACGAAGTCGGGTAGCGTCGCTGCCGGCGAGCGCGGCCGGCCGATAGCGGGCTCGGACACTAGTTCACGGAACATCATTTGTTTGCAGAATACCAAATTAGTGTTATCATTATCTTTTGTTTAGGAAAAAATGAGAATAGGGCGGTCGATCGGCATGTCCCGTTAACGAGCGCGCGCTACCTGCGCCCCACGTATATAGCGGCCGGGCCGGCCCGCCGCGCCATTAGTACAGCGCTCGTGCGCGCGACCGCACGTCCCTCCCGCGCTCCGTCTCCGACTCGCATCTATGTGTACACAAGCTCGCAAAACATGCACTACTCTAACATTCACCCCAACTTGTTCTGTGAAGAGGCCGACTCGTCGCCGGAGGTGGTCGCCGCGGCCCGCCGGCGCAAGCCGCGCGAGCGACGCCGCCCCCCGGCCGCGCCGCCGTCGCCGCCGCCCCCGAGAATCTCCCCCGAGGAACTAGCCGAGGCGCTGCGGCCGCACCTGCTGTCCCCGCAGCGCATGTGGACGCTCGGCTACCCCTTCGAGATCGAGCCCAACTCGTGCAAGGCCGTGGTGTACGTGAACCCGCCGCCGCGCCCGCGCCCCGCCACGTCGTGGGACGTGAACGCGCCCGAGTTCGTGCCCAGCGGCGGCTCGTGCGGGGACTCCGGGCGCGGCTCGTGCGGCAGCTCGCCGCGCTCCGACAGCGACGAGGAGGCGGACGCCGTGGAGCGCACGTGCGTGCGCTGCGACGCGCTGTTCCGCATGTCGCGCGACGGCGACTACGTGAGCGAGGAGCCGTGCGTGTACCACTGGGGCCGCGCGGGCGCCGAGCGCCGCTACAGCTGCTGCGGCGCGGCGCCGGGCGCGCGCGGCTGCAGCACGGCGCGCCTGCACGTGTGGTCGGGCACGCGGCCCGGCATGAACGGCCCGCTGGACGGCTACGTGCGCGCGCGCTCGCGCCGCGGCGGCGTGTTCGCGCTGGACACGGAGATGTGCTACACCACGAGCGGACTGGAGCTGGCCAGCGTGGCCGTGGTGGCGGCGGACGGGCGGCTCGTGTACCGCGCGCTCGTGCGCCCCGCCGGCCGCGTCGTGGACCACAACACGCGCTTCTCCGGCATCAGGCCGCGCGACCTGGCGCGCGCGACCAAGACGCTGAGGGACGTGCAGAACGACATCCTGGGCTTCGTGGGCTCCGACACCATCCTGGTGGGGCACGCGCTGGACAACGACCTGCGCGTGCTGAAGCTGCTGCACGGCGCCGTGGTGGACACGGTGGCGCTGTACCCGCACGCGCGCGGCTGGCCGCTGCGGCGCTCGCTGCGCGCGCTGGCGGCCGAGCTGCTGGGCCGCAGCGTGCAGCGCGGCACGCACTCGCCGCTGGAGGACGCGCGCGCCGCCATGGACCTGGTGCTGCTGCGCGTGCACGCCGAGCGCCCCCCGCGCCCGCGCCCCGCCCCCGCCGTCGCCCCCGCCGTCGCCCTGCTGCCCTACGACCCGCTGCTGGTGCCCGCCTAGCACCGGCTCCTCTACCGTGACGACTGTTCGATGAACATGATGCGAATTTGGACAATTTTTCTAGTACAAGTGACTTAAGACGTTACGTTGACGAAGCGCGCGTACTTACGTGTATGTGCCTTCGAATTGTTGATGGACAATAAACGTATATGATCTTTTTTACAAAACTTTGTTTATATTCCTGAACCTCCGACCTATAACGTAAGTAGCCAGTGTTAGTAAACAAGTTTAGTTGGACTTCATCTTATCCGATGCACGTACACAATTATGATTCTCATTACCACATCAAAATGCATCCAATAGCTCAGCCATGGAGAAAACTTAGATACCATTTATATCTGTCATCGACTTGAAGAGAAACCGTATTTATTCATGCTCACCTATTTGCCTATTAAATTCTAGGCATGTGCCTAATTTTATGTCTCTGTGGAGCCACGCACGGCACTTTCACTGCGGGCGGTTTCTCCGCGCCGCCACTGCCGCTCTACGATTATTATAATCGCTATACGCAACTCTCAGATACGTATCTGGGACGTGTGTTCGTTGGAACAACAAGTCCTATCACTCGTTGTGTTTGAGCTGTCAAAATGTAAATAGCTTTTGTTTTGTTCGCCAATTTACATGGCAGATTCGGATTCTGATGCAAGGGCTGCGTGGACTTTTACAAGAATATGGATGATAAATTTCAAAGGTTGATTAAGTCCGTGTAGGGTGTGAGTCATGCGGTTTCTTCGTATTTCGATCATGGTGTAGTTGGAGGAATCTCGCCTGTTGCATGACGTAAGGAAAATCCACATTACTAAACAAAATTATAATATACGGTGCCATTTGTTGACTCACTTCTATTAGGTAGGTACAATACAAACTCTTTCTTGAGGAAACTAACCCAATACTAAGGAAGTATAATTAACTGAAACTAAATCAGATTGACCGATTTTAATCATTACTTTAGATCCGATGGCGAAATCGTATGACGTATTTAAACATTTTCCTTTCAACTATACTTATTGCAACAGGGAAGTTAGCGTTTTCTTAATGACAATGAATTCTCATTACCGCTGAGATAATCCGCTAATCACCTCAAGGAGTTCCATTGAATTCACATAGCAACTAGCAACGCACTAGGCATTAGCATTTCTGAGTAACACTGTAGAGGATCTAGTGTTGTTAGTGTCTGTAAAGTTTCTCAGTAAACGCCTGCACTAGTCTGTTTACATAATGCGCTTACATAAATCTATGACGAAACTGCTAACTAGCAACAGATGAGCCGACTTAACCACTTCCACCTTGGATGCGCGTCGTGAGAAATCAAGACATTGCACGTCCTCTTTAGCGGCAGCCATTAGCCATTGTAAAGGCATTGCCTCATTTCCAAGGTGTCGTACGACCGATCAATCAACGCTACCACCAATATTTATGAATAGCAACAGATCATTGCTATCTGTGTAGATTAGACAAGGACAAAATAAAAACGAAATGTGAGTAATGCATCTAGATTGGTAAGTAGCGTCGAGAGCATTGCCCTCGCGCCCCGGGCACTCTTGGACTCTCCGTGTTTACATCTCGGCGCCGAAATGTGGTTTGTATTGACTCTACAGAGGTGACACCTCGGCCGATCCCACCGCAGCCCGCTGCCGGCTCAACCCCGACTGCTACACAGAGATCACATCAAACGATAAGCATAATTGACAAACATACTCGTACACGCAAAAGATAAACGTTTAGAAACAAGTAATTTAGGTTACATGACAGTCGTTTTCAAGATCTATGTCTTGCCGATAAATTATTGATGCTTGATAATGTCGTGCCTATCAATGTATTGTTTTCATCGTAATTACTTTATTCGATATAATTTATGTGCCACGATCCGAGCCTATCTGAAAATTAGCATTGCATATACAAACAAGACGTCATTTCAAAACATGCAATCCATTATGATCAAAGTGTTTATAGTTGGATATATCTGAGTATCATCAACATATCTCCATCGTCCTACGAGCGCTATCGCTTTGTTCCACGAAGTGTGAGTGAAGACAGCTGCCGCGTCACTCGGCTGCGAATCAGATGTCCGAAATAGATGTTACGAAACATCCTCTGAAATATGATGATGAGATATTAGTTATCAAAGAGCCAGGTGATACTGAGAGTGAGAAGTCACGCTCGAGCTGGAGGCGCAACAGGCGGACGTGGCTCGCTCATTGCAGCCGCGGACTATCGTCACGCCACATCTGCAAGACCACAGAAAAACCTATATCTGTCGATGTAAACTCTCACTATTACGAGCGCGCTACGTGCATCGAGCATGCGTTTATCTACCCGGGGCTATACGCGATGATTCGCTTCAATAACTAGTAAAGTTCCTCTTGATTCTCGCTGAAGGGCATACAATGTTATGTTTAACTGACGCAATACGCACACAATGATTTTCTCATCAAACGTTGTCGTATGAGGCATGAAATAACAGGACCCTGGAGTTATTGACTGGCGCAGTGAGGAGGCGAGGTTGTGTGTGCTGGTTGTGCTGGCGCGGCCTCCGAGGCGCCTCCGAGCCGCGTCAATATATATCTTTCACAATAAGAGTCTTGCATAAAGCGAAGTGCAGTTTCGTCATGGAGCCGCCGCCACGCCCCCCCGACCCCCTCCACCCTCCCACACCCATTGCCGAGTTGTCGACTACTCGTCTCGTTTTTTACTCAACTTTAAGCTAGGAAGGTAAAACATAATAATCGCTGATGACCGACTCATTTGAATATACAGACGAGGAAGCCAAGTTTTACAGATCCAAGCAAGGTTACGCAATAATAAAGGAAAAAGCAAAGCAATTACCTACCACAAAGTTTATTCCAACTATGAACTTGGTTGGCTCGCCCGTACGAAGTCAATGAAATTCTAAACATTTCATTTGAAAATGAAAATGTAGTCAATGAACTTACCAAGTGACTCATTTATTGGCGCAGTTCAATAGACAATTAAATAACTCAGTCGGCGACCACTTAATACAGCGGTTCGCAACAAGCTGATCCGAATCTGCAGCGAAGCCTGGCCTCACTATAACAACACTGACAATGACGGAGGGACCTTGAGTTTCGAGTAGTGACGACTTTTTGTCTCATTACGGCTCGGATAAGAATCGACGAGCTCATGCAGAATATGTGGGCATTGTACCTACGTGCGGTCGTCGTGATTGCTAACATATCAGATTATGTATGTAATTATTGATTCGAGTTTTTGTTCAGTAACCGACTTCCTAGTTCCCTTGAAGAGGCCATTGAACGAGAGGAGCGGCGCGCTCTCGACGCTGCCTGCAATCAACAATTCATCAGCTAACTATAATTGACAACACCGTGTCACTAATCATTGATGTCAGCATTTTAATTATGTATGAATTATATCATTACGTTCATTAGAGTGCTGTGTTGTAGATAATGCGAAACAAAGACATACCTCGACGTCTGTCTGCACCGTTAACAGTGAAAATTTAAACCATTTTCCGTACAATTCAGCTCTCTAACTGCAGTTCATATCTAACTGTCTTCCGTTTTGGAATATTGTATCGTTGTCTATATTTAGAAATTAATCAATAGTTTGGAATCGACCGGTCGCTTTAGCAATGCTTACAACTGGGCAGTCGGGGCCTGAAACACAAAGACCTTGATACAGTGACTCAGTTTCAATTTCAATATCTATTAAATAGTTTGCCGACCTCTTGCTGGTCAGCGCATTATTGCCGTATGAGTAGTATGACGCAGCAGTAGCATAAGCAACGCATTACTTTATAAGCATTTTTGTCGGATTTTGAATTTCTTTCGGTACGTTCAGGAGTTTTTCGTTTGTCCTCATAAAAATATACTTATAGTAAATTCCATAAATTTCCGAATTTATTAACAGGTTTGTGAAGGGTCCTTTTACAACTGTAGTGCCTTTAACTCGCAAAACAACAATTATATGTAAATAAAAGGTGTGTCCCTAAATAAAGATTAAGTTTTAAAGTCGTCCAAAATTTGGCTTGCCGTAACGCCGACTTTCAAAAACAATAAAAAAATATTTAACTTTAAGACCAATGCTATCAATAAGCTATGACCAATTTCTACCTAACCTAGGCTTTTGTGTAAGAAGAAGAGACGGATTTCGAAAATGAATCACCCGTATTAAATATTTCTAAACCCAGCAAAATTACAAGTATTTATGTTTATTACCAAGTAAAAGATTAAACCTTATTGTCTATCGTTAAAATTACTCTAAGTATATTTCTACGTTAATTTAGTGCAGCTTCACTTTTGTGTAAAAAAAATGAATAGTATTTTACAACCTGTAAGATTTGTTGTTCAGTGATGGGGCCGTATTTTGGAAAATCATCTGTATTTAGGACCGACATTTACAAAACTTACCTGACAATGAATAAAAACTTTGTAAGTATTAGTTAGACGTGTCGTCTGCTTTGAAGCAGCCGCAAAAAATTGGCACAGCTGATTGTAGACGTGACGAACGACACAAGCACAGGGAAAGTGACTTTTCTTCTTCTGGGAATCATGAATTGCGTAGGCGTATAATAATAGAGGTGTTACTGCCACCTGCACGAGTGAACGGTGTTATTGTTGGTGTAGATGGGTCGGTGCTGCTGTGGGACGTGCGGGACCTGGGCCAGAAGGAGCACAAGTCGCTGCGGGTGAACCTCGAGTTCGACCACGCGTCGCACGTGTTCTGGACGCCCGACTCCAAGGCCTTCCTCGTGCACACCGTGAAGGAGAACCACATCGTCGCCTACAAGATCGAGAGGAAGAAGGACGGCACCATCGGCGCCGCCGCCCCCGCCGCCACTTTAGAACGGGTAAGATACTCTATTATGAAACGAATCGATACACCAGCTGGTATAGTTACTAGGGCTACAGAAATGGAGCGGCTCTGTGCAACAGTACTCTCATTCTGGCACACTTTTTACCAGCAGTTTCTCTAAATGTAATTGCTTATTATTGCGCTGTTTATTGGCGTTGGGACACGCGTGTGCATGCGACTGAGTTACGTAATGTGTACGTAAACTTGTAGTTAGTCGGTTAATATTATCTTCCACTATCGGGCGGCAGCTGCGGCGCAGAGATCGCGCTCGAACAAAGAGCAACTGTAAAATTATCGGGTCAAGCCACTGCCGCCCGGTGACGTCTACAAACACGAAGGAAACTAGGTCAATAGGTAACGCACAAATGGAATAAATGAAAATTTAATCAATCCCCTTTGTGTCTTGTTCCCGCTATTGTTGTGTGCATTGCGAGTGTAATGTAGTGACAATGTAGTGAGTAGTGTTGCTTGCGAGTGCTGTAGAAACCGCGGGGTCGTGGGTGCGTGCGCGATTGTCTGATGCGTGCGCACAGTTACACCGGCTAATTAGCGCATCGTACGCACCCGCCATTCAAATACCGTAGCAACAGGTGATGCGCCTCCTATGTACAAGTTCTACTATTCTAGAATCCCAATTCAGCTGTCTGTCCCACTCTTTCTTTGTAGGTACTTAGTAAATTTACATTTGCAAACAGACATGCGTTAGCGATAACAGTTATACATAGTCCAAATGTCGATAGTATTTGTGGCAACTTTGAGGAGTTGGCTACGAATGCTGTTCGATCCGGCGATGCACCTACGCACAGACTATATCTGGGAATTACCATCTTAGTCCAACGCCTACGTCATACCCAATAAATGTAGAAGTGCGTCCGTATAAAGAGGAATTTTGTTTTCGTCTTAAAGGTCGACCTTTAGCAGTGACCGGCGACGGCGGCGGCGTCGTCGGGCGTTGTTTTGGCCCCAGTGTGTTTTGATCGGGTAACCCTGTTTACAAGGCGGGCGCGCGGAGATCAGTGGCCGACGATATGCACAAGCAGATCGCCTCTGTTTGACGCAATCTCGTGAACCGCGTATTAATAAAGCGGGGCCGAAAATAGGTGGGCGTCATATTGTACGCTAGCCACGGATCAATGGCCGCCGATGGAAATTCAATTTACAGTTTCCCGACTGTTCACGCTAAACGGAAGGTTAAAGATGCTTCGTCTCGCACCGCTATGAACCACAACATAAGTCTAGATAGTGATCATGAAACTTTGAACGCTGCCCTAACAAAACCATATTAGATACCAGTTCGCCAGTGACTCACGAGTCGTAACGGTTGGCAAAACAAACGAAGGAAACGATAAATCGTTATTGACTTTAATAAGGCCTGAACCAGAGGTCACAAGACCGCAGCCGGGCCCGCGTCGTGCAGATATAATGCGCTGCTGCGAACGTAACTAACGTCTGTGGCCCACGGTTCACGCAACCTTGGCCGCCTCCATTGTGCGAGGTGTCGCAAACCCGCTTGTCGCCATCACTTATGTAACCATCAGCCTTTCATCACCTCTGGATGTGACACGATTAGCTCGCCCATCACAATCTCGCCGGCAATCTTACACCGCAGACAGATAATGTAGGTATCTCAAAACGTGATTGTACGATTGCACTCAGGTGCACGGAAACCCTCTTATCTACGCGTCTCTGAATTCTAACTTACCTAACTAGGTTTGATTGGTGTGAGATAATTATAATAATTATTATATTGATTGCATTTTATCTTCACGAGCCTATCGCAGTGCGCAGCCGTGGGTAGACGTTGCATATTGTAAACCTACCTAGGTTTATGTTATAAATGTTATAAGATGGCATCTGACCCTACTGCCGGTTGCAATGATAAATAATCAGTATGAAACTAGGAGATGTGATATGTCCAGCAGTGGACAATATACGGGATTGATGAAACAGTCCTGATATCCATAGTTGTAATCTTTATGCTATTTAAATCTCTACATTTTATTGCAATTGAACTCTATAAAAATACGGACAAAAAGCTCGGGACGCTCGTGTAGGAAACACGTGCAAGCGTCGCTATATAGGTACTTTTTTCGTCCTGAAATTCATTTCAGAACTTTGAAGCTTTCATATCGAATAACCTGTAAGGTTTTATTTTGTGCTTTGTAAATTTACGTACACGTGGGAAAATAGAGAAAACTAAATAGAGAACCAGGAGACCAATGCAGGCGAATGCGTAATAGTTTCGGATACTTTGTTTATAAACTCGGTGAGCGATGAAATGGACGGATTGAGGTTTGTTTATGCTTCTCTATAATTTGAGAGCCGTTCAATACACGTGGCTAATAACCAGGAGGGTTACTCTACACTGACGACAAACGAACGAACGAGAGCTGTCGTGCAATCGGCAGGTTTAAGACAACAAAATAGAGTCTTGGCTCGCGCAGTAGCTCTCCGAAACTTAGTTTTTCGTCGTAAAGAGTGACCCCCAGGCTCCCGAGAGCCGCGGTGGCTGAGTTACGAGCGCGGAGCCGCCCCGGGCTCCGGGCCAACTGCTCCAATCTGGTGACGCCTCTCTGCAATATCAACATCCTGCATTAATCACTCTTTGATGCATCTTTATTTAGACCACTTCCAATTTTAATGTGACTCACACTTCCGTACGGTACAAAAGGTGTTAAATAATGAGTAATAGTATACATAACTTATTGTAATACGTAGTTCGTAAGCAGTTATCAGAGTGTGTTCGTAAGCAGTAGGTAGGTAACTCGGAGTTGTTGATAGAGTTCATTGTTTCTTTTTGTCGTTTTAGGTTTTCGTTTGGCTTTGTTTGTTCAGTGGCTTACACCACCTGTGCGGCTGCTCGGCTATTTTAACCTTAACGTCGTATGGTCGAGTTCAGATTTCCGTAATAAATTAACTTATTATTAGATTTCCCACATGCGATCTTTAGATTTTAATAGCATCGTGTCTGTTTATTGTCCTTGAGGTCGCTAACACTTATCTTTGCCAGTAATAGATACAGCAGTCAGTTTAATAAAGTAACTTCGACTGAAAATCACTGCACACGACTGCAATCTTCAGCCGAAATAAAAATAAAAGTATTTTCTATTACCTGGGGCATCTAAGCCTCTTAGCGCTGGCTGCGAGTTTGAAATACAAAGGCGCTAGCACAAAGGTTTCACGCGAGTGAGCCGTTTACAGCAGCATTACTCCCTTTCAGGAAAAGAATGTAACATCTTCTTTGTTCTGGAATCAGCTGTTTGCGTGACTTATACATGTGTAGCCCACATGTGAGTGGACTCAATAGACGAATACATGAGAGCGGTGTTGGGTATCACATGTGCGGTGCATCATATTGTTTGAAAGTGTGTCACCGTTTTTAATTAGTACAAAACAACCGAAAGCCATGGGCTGGCAAATGGCGATGACGGTACAATGAATGTGCATCGGCAGTACCCCGGTGTTGAGTCGACCAATACTGATAAGGCGTCATTGTGTTGGGCCTAAGCCTCTTGGCAACTCTTGGCCGCTGGTTATACTTGCAAATAAAATACAGCTTTGTATACCCTTTTTATGAATTAGGATTTTCTAAGAAGTCCTTATAACTAATAATTTATCTCTGACTAGTTTAAAAGAGGACCTTGTGGAGATATTGTTGGTCTTTGTTTATGGCTCAAAGCTATTTTTAGCGTAATTGTAGTACTTACCTATAGCAGTTTTTTTTTCGGCTGCGCGATTATATGATTATGTTTCATGAATGCAGTTTGTGTTGCGGTGTGAAATAAATTAGTTTGCTTTATTAGTCTATGCTTTTAGTAAAATTCTCTATCTCTAGTATTTAAGGTACTTACTTGCTCTTCATCTGGCATCGCTGTATATTATACGTATTGGCCAACAAACTTCCAAAAAGTAAAATAAGAAGTGGTGTGGCGAAATCGAAGTAGACTATTTTCAATTTCATTGTTTACTAATTATCAATAGGTATAAACGTAGAGAATGATATATTTCTTCGCTTGTGTCGACTCAATTCTGTAATAAGTAATATTTGAATTAAGGTCAATTAATATGATGTATGTTCACGTCACGAGTCACGATTCATCTGTTTGCCTAAAATGGCTATGTTTTAAGCCTAAATTGTTATCTGGTTCGCTGAATGCTCATGAAAACGTGTTAATTACTTCGGTACAGTTAATAAACATTAAAATGTATAGATTAAATCTGACCCAAAATAATACGTTGTGCGACATAAAATATAATAAAGTTTTCGAAATGATGTCGTTAAATGCGTTGAGTTGTGTGCGAATGAATACAATGATCCATTTGTTTATGAAGATAGTATCGTATCATATTACTATGTAATCGAGCTCGCTACATTAACATGTGTGTCTATTTAATTTACTAGTTGCTGCCCTCGAGCGCAGAAAATAAATAAAAAGTCTTATCACTATCTGATTTGATCTAAGTAAGTCCTGTCATTCCCCTAGGTATAGGTATACCTAGTATATGCACGATCAGTATATTTTTTATTAAGCTAAATTCGTTTATATGATGGAGTGTAAATTCATAAATTATAAATAAATAAATTCATCAGTTAATTTTCCGAGGAAAGATATTGTTACTGGCATATTAATTGACAACATTTCAAAATTTTATACAGTTGAAATTCGAAAACCATTTAGAGATATGGATCTAATATTCACAAAAAAAATGTTTCCGATTTTTCTATTGATTTATTACAGAAAAAAACATAAAAATCTAAATTATCATTCGTGACATCACGATGTGGCATAATAATTAAACGCGCTTTTACTTCTAAAACATGAACAAAAAAAAAAAACATTTTATGTCACTTTGACAATGACAATGACAAACATCACTCAAATGTCTGTCACTTTTATGTGTCCTTGTCAATGACGAAAGTTCGTGATTGGTCCTTGCTACAAAATAAAGTTGAAGTTGAAGTTGATTGGTCCTTTTTCATGTCAAGTTAATGTCATCCAACTTTTTTTTTTAGGTTAGGCAGGCAACGAAAATATTTTTATCCAAAGCCACGACGTGACGTCACTCATACTATAAATATTTTGAACTTTGAAATCAAACAAATATATTAAAACATAGAAATATTAAGAAATAAAAAAATACGGGTCATCTAAATTTGTGATATCTCGTCGAAAATAAAATAAAATCGGTGAGCATTTTATTTGAAATGTTGTCAATTGTAAGACCAACTCTCAACTTGCTTAAAAACTACGTACATCTGCAAAACTATGTATGCATCATAGGTACCTATATAGTTTAGCTGTAAATTACTGCGTCCTTATAGCGAAATTTCGACTTTTCTGGAAATTAAAAATGATATAGATACATTTATATGACACACTGACAACAGTAACATAAAAAAATATGAGAAAATAATACAATACAAAACAACACCGAAAATACAGAAAATAAAAACAAAATGACTGTTATTATTATCATAGTGTTATCGACCAATGAAAAGTGATGCTCATACGCATTTCCGCAAAACTTATAAAACATTGACGTATTTTACCGATAGAACGTATGTTATGTCTGTGTCTTCATAATAATATTATTTACAAAGTAGAAATTTAACCCTTAGGTTCTATAAATAACTAATAATATTAGCTAATAGGCTGTAATAGTTACGGCTACATTTTACGCTACGTTTTGTTTGCTAGTGCAACGACTTTGCTGCCTGTTTTTAAAATTATTCATACAACGTGTATTATTGTTTTTCTACTGGGCGTTGCAAAATGGGTATTCTAAGCCGAAACCAGCATGTGCAGCATGTTATATGTAAGCCCGAAAAAGAAATCAGAATTTCAAAATTCGAGAAAAAAAATATCATTTTCCATAGAAACCCTTTTTGCAACACCCTGTATAGTACCGATGATAGATTCGTATATACCTCAGTAAAACATGAAAAACTAGATTTCATATTAATATCGGTTTTCAGTAAGAATCTAGATTCTCAAGTGGCATTATAGTGTGGGAATCAAACGATCTATTCCTATCACCCGCCATTGTTGCCGGTTTTTGTATGAAACTAGTAGTCATTGTGAAGACAATGTGATCGCAAGATTTCGCCAATCTAACTGCAAAGGCAGGTCTATCTTGATTGTTACATGGTTGTTAGGTTTTAAGATGTTCTAAGCCAAATCGTTGCTTTAGTTTAGGACACCTGCTTAGCTTAAAGAACCAGAATAAGATAGTACCTATAGTAACCTAACAAATGGTAAATGAAAAATTCAAAACAAATTTTATATGTATTTAGATCACTCAATTCAAAGGATTTTTTATATTATCAAAGAAAACTCAGTAATTATATAGGTCTAATTGAGCACAAATCAAGTACCTACCTAGGTATATAAAATAAGATGTCGGTACACACAGGAACACTGCAGTAAGTCCTTCAAGATTTTTCTTTACTAATTTGTCAACACTTTAATTCGTCGGCTGTTCAAAACAGTATTTTTCACTGTATTCATATTAACCATATTATAACTAACGGGGATGTTAAGTCAGTAATCAGTATGCTATTATTATCAGCCATTTACTACAACATATTGTTTTTATAATACGGATACAAGAATATATATTTATGTAAAAGTGGACCGTACCGGGACCATCAACAGGAAGTAAAATAAACACAAAGTATATTTTATGCTAATTAAAATCAATGTTATTCGATATTCGATGAGGTCTTTCGACTGGCGCCGTTAAAATTAAAATAAAAAGTAGGTGGATCTGTCCGCTACTAAGTATAATGGATATCCGATCTGCCTCAATTTGAATTTACGAGATGTGAAATTTGATGGAAATTTTGTAAAACGCTCTATTTCCATTGCATTTTTAGAGCATACGTTTCTGACGTAGATATATGATAATCTGGTACCGTTCCCTCGTCGGAACCAACCTACCTACCTACCTCCGCCTTTGTTGCTAAATTTAAAATCTTGCTGTCGTTGAAGATCCACGAGTGCAAACATACATCACACACGAAATGTATCTAATTAGCCGTAGCCAATGTCCTATCAAAAACTCATTCTAAGTTCACAGTTAACAGCTTAGTATAGTAGATCTTTACTATTATTTATTATAGTTCTTTATGTGAATTCCCCGATAAGGCCTCTGGAGTCACGTATAGATGAGTTAAAGGCCCAGCCAAGAAAGACCTCAAGATGGAACAATGAGTATTCGCGTAGGTACATTATATGGGTACATTGCCATCGGCGGCGCTCGCACAACCTCGAAATCTTTATTTTTAGCCGCAGGAAGGTCCATCCGCTTGTTTTCCTTGCACGCTACCTCACAAACGTACTTTAATGTTGGATTTCTCTGAATTATCCACTGGGAATATCTGTGTGATTCTTCATAATCTTTAGCCAAGGCTTTATAGTCGAAAGATTCGAGTGAGCCGGTGCGTTCTAGGAAACGGAAGAGACGCGGAGTTGGCGGTGCGTGCTGCGTAGATGAAAGGCGAACAAGCGAAAGTCGCTGTTATTTTTATCTCCACCACAAAGGATTGTGCATGAATAAACTTTGCGTGTGGTACGTACTCGTCTTTTTGTGATGCAAAGCGCCCGCCCAACTACGTCGCGACGTTATCAGCTCGCAGTCACGTTGACGACAATTCTGTTTCAGATGCACGATGACAAAGTGATCGGCTTCGGGATATCGATATCGAGCAACGGGCGGTGGGTGATGTCGTGCTCGGCGGGCGGGGACCTGGTGGTGCGGGACCTGTCGGGCAAGGTGGCGCACCGGCGGCAGGTGCGGGTGAAGGAGCCTCACTCCGCGAGGGTGTCCCCGTGCGGCCGCTACATCTTCGTGTGCGGCGCGGCCGCGGGGATCGAGAGCGTGGACGTGCAATACGAGGATGGCCGGCTGAAGCGTGCGGGCGACGGGCCCGAGCTGCCCGGCCACGCCGCCGGCGTCTACGACCTCGCCTTCGGCATGGACTCGTCGTACGTCGCGATCGCCTACATGGACGCCACGTGGAAGCTCTTCAACGTCACCGGTGAGTATCTCTATCTCTGAAGGGCTTGCACGGGGCGCAATTAATACGTGATAAAAGTTCTCCGTCGCGCTCGCGCTTGCGGTTGCGCGATATGAGTGAGCACGATGCAAAACTTTTGTCACGTCGTAATTGCGCCCCCTGCTAGCCGTTCTGGAACTGTTATCTATGTGTGTTTGTGTAATCGGAGTGTAATGCACTCGAGTAATGTGCTTGCTAAGTTGTTCTACTATCTAATGCAAGCGCACTTTCACTGTCCGGATCGTTTACAAATTAGATCTCGTTTGTCCGTTGCGATAAGACACTTGAATTATTCTAATAGCCGTAGCTTTGAACGGATATTTTCCTTAATGAGACGATTGCTTTATTTTTTCCATGCCGAACGGAATAAACCAGGAAAACGTGGAACGCTCGAGAAACATTTCAATACGAATACAGAGATCGGGCCACGGCTTTGACCCTCTGAAAAGGATCCCTATCTTATCTTTGTTATACAAATTAGGTACTATTGTATGTCTAGCTCTTGCGCACGTAGCCTACATAAATAAATAATCTTCAGATAAAACGGCAACGGTTAGGTACTGCTTCCAATTAACCTTTCGATCCACCTACTTATGCCGTATCTCACAATTTATACTACGCGCTAGACAATTTATCAACACACATGGTACGTACCATGTACATGTGTATAAATACAAATACGATTATATAATATTTAAGTGCTCTAATTACGTAAGAGATAGTAAAGTACCTTCTATCCCTTAGCAATACGATTCCACGTGCATATAGTGTACGATAAGTAATATAAATTTGCCTTGCGTACAGTCCAACATAAGCATATTTTTTTGTGGGCACTTTAAACTGTCTTCGGCAAGATCCTGTATACTATACCTACATAATGCGGAAAAACAGCCAAAAAAAAAAATAACATTGAACTTTTGTCAACCTCACTCGAACATAAAGATGCAGGCAGTGGCTAGTTTTTTGGCCGGAATGTTAGCTGGCAGGTAAACAATGATGACGCGTGGACCAGTTTTTTGGTCACTCACGTTCATTCACTCCGCTAGCGGTGGAAACCAGAATCACTCGGCGAAGGAGGAATTCTTTCAAGAGTAAATAATAACATGTTGCGAAGGTTAAACAGGCTGTAATGTCATGAACCTCCGCAGTAACTCGTTTATGTTGTTATTATTAAGGGCTGTCTTCAGGCATGAGACTAAAGTATATTTTTTTATAGATTCTCTGAGATGAATAAATCAATATTTGTCGCTACTAACAAACTTCGCCTTTAAATGTAATCAAGATATATTTTTATTCCATCAATAAATTATTTAAATTTTAATATTAGTCAATAGTTTATAATTAATCAAGATGGTACAGGTACCTACATACATATCTAGTAGGAGACAGAATGTAGACATAAAATTGTTATTATAGAAATGGTGCTTTCTTCTACGAGTGAAACTCATAATATACGCATCAATTTCTTTGTGAATAAAGTTTTGTAAAGAATCCCTGTTAAGGACACCGTGAACTCACGGGAGGTACAGGCGTTTACTCGAGTGAGGGAAAATTGGTGCAAACTCATTTAGTTAAATTTAACTAAATGAGTTTGCAATTTATTGGGCTTCCCTTTTCCGGCGAATGCACCAATTTTCCCTCACTCGAGTAAACGCCTGTACCTCCTGTAGGTTGGCTGGTAGAAAATGCTCTTAGCATTAAGCCCACCTTTTGTGCATTTATTATTATTATTTTTTATTTAAGTATTATTTTTTATATATTTTTTTGTTATTATTTATTATATATTTGTGCAATAAAGAATTAAATAAATACATAAAATAAATAAACGCCGTTCGCTTCTTATACTTGTCAAACAATAATGTTATTACGGGATCTCTTACACGTACTGTTATACGATAGTGTTTCTGTTTACATTTCAACCTCATGGTTGGCGCACTGTGTATGTAACACGTGTGCAACTTTATAACATATAACAGTATACATAATATAATCAACAAATGCATTCAAAGGTAGGTACGTAGAGTAAATAAACGCAGTACATAATGGTGTTTCAATATCTAATATTTATGTTATCATTACGTCATTATTATTAGCCTTTGCCTGGCTCGTGAAGTTTTTTTTGAATTGTATATTATGTATCTGTTCGGTTCAGTGAAAAAGTAATAGTTGGGGGGGAAATTTTCGCAAAGTTATGACTCATGATTATAACTGGCCACGAACACACGGGTCCGAAAACATCCCAAATTAACAATTCGCAATCCCAATTAATTATGACGAAATTCGTGAGATGATGGTCGTCACCAATCCTTATTTAGTTGGGAAGGGATAAAGCAAAGTGTTCTCCGACTCCTTCATGTTTTTGACGGAAAAAAATATCGTAGAGCCCTCTGTGATATATTCATCCCATCACGATGTGGCAAAAGTGGCATACTAAGCCGAAAGGGGGTGGTGGCATACCATTTTGGAAACATACTGTATAAAATTAGCTACCTCCTATTTTTAAACTCTCTTCCATCCAAAGGTTGCCTGGTAGAGATTGCTAAGCAATAAGGCCGCCATTTTGTACTGTTTTTCTTTTTAATTAAACTTTATTGTATTTCAATATTTATGGTGCAAATAATGTCCTCCTAGCCGAATTTCGACTACGGCGGCCAATCTCATTTGAGATCAGCCATGTACGCAGGAGTAGATTATAGTGCCCAAGTGTGTGCGCAGTACACAGGAGCACTCTCTGTTCCATCACTCTCATAGCCCGATGGGACGGATTGACCTACACGACTGGAGAGAGCTAGGCGCAGGACCGACTGCTTTACATGCCCATCCGACAGCATGGATCGTTTCACTGTTTCGGACATCAGGTGATCAGCCTTCTATGTCCTAATCAAACTTAGAACCACAATTTAGAAACACAAATTGATGGTCCCACCCGGGAATCGAACCCGGGACGTCTGGGTCATGAAGCGAGGCTTCTACCACTAGACCACAGAGGCAGTTTATGGTGCAAGTAAAGAGTACTTATTCTATTGTATAATTACATCATGCAGTACAGTTACCATGTAGTCGTTTTCGGGCGTCTTGAGCTTGTGAAGACGCCCGACCGTTTAAAACTGACGTAAATGGTCAAAACTCGTATGTTTCAAAGTAAAGCTAATAAACGAAGGGCTGATTTTTCAATGGTCAGATAAAACTTATCTGAGGAATAATTCTGATGCTGTCGCGTCAGAATGTTTTTGTAAGACAGTGAAAGCAATAATTTTACTCCTCAGATAACATCTATCTGACTATTGAAAAATCAGCCCTAAACCTACACAATTTATGACATAACTATAATTGAAACTTCCAGGTCTCCTCGCCAGCGGCAGCGGCAAGCCGCAGTTACTGGAGTCTGGCCGCTTCACCCCGGGCCGACAGCCGCCGCGGCTGGCGCTGTCTCCAGATGCCCAGGTGTTGGCCGTGGCCGTGGACGCCTCCGTCCAGCTGTATGATACTTATACGGGGAAGCTGTTCGGGACCATCGAAAATGCTTTTACAGGTACGTGGGGTAGATACAACAGAAAGGTTTTTTTTAGGTAATGTCGACATTAAATATAAAGCTGTCTTGCTTTGACAGTATACGGACAGATAGAGACACATAGATCCAATGACACATTAGCAACTCGGCAATAGTCTGACAACGCCGACTAACTTTGCAACAGCAAAAAAGTGTTCATACCAAAAAATGTGAAGCCTAGCTAGGTATGTCTTCATTTTATTGAGTGGGGCTATCACGGGGCGCTATTAAGAGACAGAGGTCTCCGCTGCGGTCGCTCTGGAGGCCCCCGCCGCGGCTGGCGCTGTCTCCAGACGCCCAGGTGTTGGCCGTGGCCGTGGACGCCTCCGTCCAGCTGTATGATACTTATACGGGCAAGCTGTTCGGGACCATCGATAACGTTTTTACAGGTGGGTAAAATAGGGGGATCGTTTCTTTTTGTGCGGCATTAATTAATTAAAATTAAGACATATTTACCACGTTAGTGTCAGGAATACCAAAAAATAGTAAGAATGCCTTGTTGCCGTAAAAAACTTTTTTTTGGCATTGACACTTGTTTTTGTTGCAAAGTTAACGTTCTCAGACTGTATAAGTTGTACTGGTGTCCCCCCGTCTTACACCCGTAGACGCCCTTGCGGATGGCTTCTAGGTGCGGATAGATTTGCAACGCCTCTTTGCAAAGTTAAATTTGAAGTTTTATCAGATGAAACAACTGGTTTTCGAATGGGAATCCCAAGAATAAAAGAAATGTCATTTTAGAATTTGGAGGCTGGGGTGATGAAGATTTTCAGTGTATACTTCTTTTCATCCAGGGCCTCCTATTGGAAAGCCATTTAAGGTGAATCGAAAAGCTCGCAGATAAAAGCTAGTAAGAAATAAATTAAGAAAGTTTTGAAAAGAAATCAAGCCCTTTGAGAGTCCAATAGTAAGATGCAATCTCGGGCGCACGTCACGTTTTAATACAACTTGCAAGTAAGGAGGTAAGACGGCACGAGTCTCTAATCGTTTTATATACTTTAATAATGTTTCGGCACAAATATGGGCAGATGAAACCGATTTCCAAATCGATAGCCATCGATATTGTATTGTACAATATCTGTACAAACTTACAGATATTGTTTCAGACGGTTATTGACCGCTATAAATCTAAAACATTGCAGTGGAGTTGTGTTGTCATTAGTTTCATGTCAATTTACTATTCAAAGGGGGTATCAAAGATGTCGATGTCAAAACAAGTTTGCTATAGATATAGAGGCCCTGTTCGCAAACTTATTACTGTCCCTCTTAATTCATACGTCGTAAGAGGCAAATTTGAATGCAACATACACATGCAGATGTGTCGTGCACTATACGGTGCCACGTGCAAGTCTTGATTCGCTCAATAGCTCTGCGCTAATGTGAATCAATTTATTGCTAAACCGCCGGCCGCTATTGGCGTGTCTGTAGTTATCACAGGAACACTCTTCATAGGATTGTTTTATTGCACATACTTAAGGATTGTTAGGTAGGTATTTACATTCATTATTTAGTCCGACTAAAGCGTCCCTGATTCCGTCCCCGGCAGGGGTATACATATATATGTATGTGACTGTAAAACATAGGTACCGTATGTCTGATGAGACCGATACATAGGAATAGTAAACAATATGAATGTAGGTATGTTGATATGATGGCAATAATTGTTACAAACGAAAGAAAGGTCTATGTCACTATTAAAAATGGAGTACTATTTTCCTTTGCCAAAATGTAGAAATACTGCGGGATTATGTCAAAATATTATACCTAAAGCATGTCTACCCGACCGGATGCTGGCGTGGAGCCGGGCGCTAGATACAGTGTATCTGCCACGTGCAAGTAGATATCAATTAACCACGTCATCGCGACACTCGCCAACTCCTTATCTCCATTCATCTTAACCTGCCGCAACAAATAGTTCCCAAATCTAAAATTAAACTCTAACATCCTAAGCTATCTCGCTGTCGTCATTAGAAAACTGGTATCGCGCTGTCACGGTTAGAGTTCGCGGTAAATAATAATTTATAATATTATAAATAAAATATCATGATTAAGTTTATACTATTAATATCATTTTTATCTTAGATACCTAAATATACTTACTGTTAGCTATGTTAATTTTATTATGTAGTACGACACCTTACCCACAGTCGAACCATAGCAAGATTTGGTTTTGTGGGATGTATGTTTTATCATAAGCTGTTTTCTTGAATAAAGATTTATTCTATTATATACTATGTCATGCCATAATAATTATATTGATACTGGTAGATACTGATACTATAAATTTCCAAATGATTTGCTCGTCTTCACATTTTATTTCTTTGTAACAACTCAAGTGGGTAGACTCAGACTAAATACAAAGAATAACAAATATATATATTTTGTATTTTTCCATCCTTCGTAAGAGGCTTTCGAAGCGTCTCCCGGCAACCGGCTAATGAGTCTATCCTTGATTTATCTTCCCACCTCCCCATATACAAATAGAAAATATTCAATATACAGGATGTTCCATAAGTCAAAGACCCCCCTTGAAGGGCTGATAGGTCAGCTCAGGAGTATACAAACTAAAAAACTTAATAGTTTTCGATTAAAATGTTTCTGAAAATCAACACCATGAGCATCAGTTTTTGACTGCCACGGGTACAAAATGTCTAATTGTGATGGTTATTATACTGTTAGTCTCGCATCTCGCATAAACTGTCATCCTACATATTTGCATCATATCCTCAGTGACGCTGAGGGTGGGATTCGGATATATTTTTTGTGACCCTGTATCTATATGGCTCGTGTATTCATCGGTAAAATGTTTTTAGTAAATAGACGAAGGTTGAAAAAAAAAAAATTTGCTTGAAATTCTACCTTCACTTTAAGTGGCAAAAGGCTTTCAATGCGTCTCCCAGACAACCGATTCTTAAGAAGCGTCTGCTAACGAGGCTATCCTTGATTTATCTTCCCACGTGCAAATGTAAAATATTTATCTCGCTCGTGTATTGATCTGCCTGCGTCTATGTTGAGTAAATAGACGAAGGTTGATAAAAACAAACTAATTTGCTTTAATCTCTGTCTTCTGATTTAAGTACCTACCTAGTCGATACCTAATACATGTAGGTACAATCAGTTCAATAAAACAGCTATGTTTTTAAATAAGATAATTAAACAAGATAACGAAAAAGAGAATTGATTCCCTTTTTTTCAGAGATCTTAGGTACTTGTTAATACAATAAAAAAATACATGCCCCTTTACCTTTGAACACCTAAAATTTAAATCCCATCTAATCTATAATTTCTAACGTATAATTTTTGCTTTGTGTCAAATAAAAATTTCCTCATCTCAATTTCTCATCTTTAAATTCCAGGTCTAGTCACGAGCATGGTATTCGACTCGACCAACAAGCACCTCTTCGTGGCCGGGGACAAGGTTATCCGCGTGTTCCACAACGTGTGTGGCCTCTACACCACGATCGGCCACTGCTGGCGGCTGATGCGGGGCAACGAGACCTCCGCTACCACCGAGCGACTCAAGAAGACGATGGCGGAGTGCAAGGAACAGCTGGAGAGGTTTAATGTCAAGTACGAATGAGGTGGTTACTGTTTACTGCTCGGCCGGTTTAAGATGACTAGTCTAATTTTCATATTGTGAAATCAAAACGAAGTTAAAATAAATGACATATTTTTGAATCTGGAAATCGTTGTCAAAACAAGTTCGCGATAGG
The DNA here is from genome assembly GCF_932276165.1 of Plutella xylostella. Classification (NCBI taxonomy): domain Eukaryota; kingdom Metazoa; phylum Arthropoda; class Insecta; order Lepidoptera; family Plutellidae; genus Plutella; species Plutella xylostella. The sequence goes on from NC_063988.1 coordinate 5,374,420, forward strand.
TACAGGGGCAGGCGGCTTGTTGTCTTTGATTGGCTGAGTAGTGTATGTACCCATATTGTTCATTAAGTTACAGCCCACACGACAAAACACCACGGATGACTAATGTTAGGGGAAAATAAGCGTACCTTACCTACACATTGATCATAAAAATCTTAGTGCATTTAGTTTCACAAATTTTAATTTCGTGCATTTTAGAATATTATCTACAATCTACAAGTATATTTAAATAAATGTTTAATATGTTAATATTGGAAATAGGCACATACAGGGCTGTGACTATCTTGTGTAATCGTACGATTAATTTGTGTTAAGAATAAGAACCATCTGATGTTCTCTCAATGTTTCCTTTAAGACTGTTCTAAATTTAATCAATTGAAATTTTAAGATATTGCTCGTATATTGATTTAATGTAAGATAAGAGTCCGGATAACGTAGATTAGTTGCAGTTTACTTTGGATTATTATAGATTTTTTCAAAAGCCATAACTTAAACTTTTAAATGTTAGAATAGCTTTTATCTAATACAACGTGATAATAGTGATGTTTAGATCTATATTTTCAGACTGAACTTTGGAACTCTATCTCTAGAAAGTATTATGTAATTGTATCTTATCTGCAGAGGTCCATTTTCTAGCATTTATTTAGTACATAAGATGATTCTCTCAAGATCGGATCTCCAATCGAAATATTTTTATTTTGTAAAACTGAGCTTTATGAATTTAAATTACCAATAAGAAATTAAAACAGTATATGTATTTAATTCATATGAAAAGAGGTAGTTAGCCATTATCACTGCATTTATTTGTTAAATACCAAACGTTGTTCCTAACATGATTAGTCATTTAAATACAAAGCGGGTTGAAATTAAAAGGCGTTTCTCCCAACGATACAATGATACCGAAGTGAAAAACGTAATTTTAAAATTGACAACGTTCTGTACCTACCTACCTCCCACTTTCACCCTGTCTATGTAATTATTTTTGGACATCTTTTCTAAAATAAACGTTGATTAATATTTACAGTTGTTTTAATTATTATTAAGTAGAATTACCTAGAGTTCATTAGCCATTAGAACAATTGCGTACTGTTGGTACTGGACTGTCGATCAAAATCATACAAAATCTTAAATATTCGAAGGAGAACTGTTTGATACCGGTCGAACACTTTTAATATTGTGCTTATGTGGGTAGATCGAAATCATTCTACTTCTTTTTATACGGTACGTTAATTTTACTTTGTCAAGATGTCAGTCGTTTTCAGCCTCCGTCTGGTCGTTAAGCTTTTGTGATTCGGCGCGGTCACCATTATCAGAATAATTGTGAATTCGGGAAGTTTTGGTTAAATATCACCAGCGGACATTAGGCGTAATTGTTTACTATAAGTATTAAAGGATAAGAGAATTGTGTGTGTGAACATCAAGATTTCTTCGGAATGCTTCTTCGAGGGGGGCCCACGCCTTGCCCTGGACCATCGATGTTACCACGTGAGCATATCATATTAATTATGTATTTATTATATCTGCTGTAACATAAAAAATTACAAATAATACTGTACGTGAAACTTGATAGTTGCTAATTGATATAATAATCATATAAATTTCGACTTGTACCGTGCTCACATCCAGCGAATACTCATTAACAGTCGGTACCTTATGGACCGATATAAAGGAAGAAGAAAGTAAGACAAACAAGATGAAAGTTCAATAACTTTATTGTATTTTGCACAAAAGTGACATTATCGAACACTGAGATACTCCATGATAATTAAGTACAGATTCACAGCTTTCATAAATGCAGTTTAGATTTACAAATCAGTTTTAGAAACTAAAAAAATATTTTTCAATTCCGTGGTAGTAGGTAATGTAAAAATAGATTTCAGATTAAACATCATCATCAGCAAAATAGTTCTAATCATGCCAAAATAGATTTCTTTATACATCTATGAAAGGTATGGCTCAAGGAAGGAATCAAGTAATAGTTAACGATAAAAAAAAAGTGATGGTTCAACTATATTCAACACAATCAACTGTAGAAAACTTAAAGTAATTCTAGTTATGTATTTTTACACAATTTCAATGTTTATAATAATATTTCAGGTAATAAGTTCATTAAGATTGATAACTATTTTAGGTTTTTTTTATAAATGGTTTAACGTGGTATATTGTATTCATGAGTACCTTTTAAATGCATTATGAAAGATTAAAGGCAGTGATTGGTGATTACAAAATAATGCACTTTGTGATAATAAACAGTGATTAAAACCATCACATTGCAATATGCAGTACCTACTGTGTATTAGTATTACTAAAATTAGCAAATTCTTTTAACATTTTAAGAAGTGATTGATTTTTTTGAGCCTTTAACTTAATCAAGTTGATATTATTTTACTTCCAACTTTAAACGTGGTCTCAAATTGAATTACTTATTGATTTATTTATTTACAACTCGGTTGTCTACATGTTGATGTTATTTAGGTGCAGTATAAGACTACTTTCATTTTGTCAATAACTTCATTACGGTAACGGTTATGTGTGTAATAATTATTTACAATTACATTAAATACCTGTTGCACAATGGTAAAATCATATCTATAGGATTTAAAAACATAATCCGACTGTCTGAAAATATTGTGGAACAGGTTTTAAGTACCTATGTATGTATGTGAATTTTGCTATTAGATAGGTAGTAGGATTAAAATTCTAAACTGTAAACTATTTGTAACATGATAGGTACTAGATTGATTGCATCGATACAACTTGCTGAAAATATGTATGTGAATGAATGAAACAACAGTTTAATTAGGTGGGCGACTACTGCATAATAAACTTAATTAAATGGACAGATCACAACTAAGGAACTCATATTTTTGACAACAAACACATGACTTGGCTACACATCGACAAAGCATTTCATTTGATATGACAGTGGGAGTTGAACAACTCAAACTTTAAACACAGTCATTCAGAGCAATTCTCACGAGCTTACAAGAATAATTAATAAAACAGTGTCACAAATACAACATAAAACATGTAGAAATTACCTATTTACATTCAACAACCTAGTTTAAGTAGTAGTTAAGTTGTTGAGCCCTATATTTGAGAGCTTAATCTTTGCACAGAAAGACACACAAAACGTGATACGTAGGTATGTTAATTATAATAATATGCTTATAAGAATCCGCACAAAATAAGGCGCAGGCCACACACAAGAGACGTGAGACGTGGCCGGGGCGCGGACATTCGTCTCTACTGGGGACGTCCCTTCTCTTCTGTATGTTTTGCACCGCGTCGCTTCCATACATTTTGTATGAAAGGGACGCAGTAGAGACAATGTCCGCGCCCCGTCTGCGTCTCAATTCTCTTCTGTGTGGCCTGCGCCTAAGAGCGGCACAAACACTATAGGTGTCCGAACATCCGATATGACAATCCTAGGCAGCCAATTTTCAACCACAGATTCGCCTTCGGTAGCGTGTGCTAAATTTCATTGCAATAGTTACTATTATATGCCACTGATAGGCTTAAAGGCGTATGGCTGAAAATGACCCCAAGCAATAGACATTTGCTAAAGACATGCGATTCACATGATTACAGTTAGATTCAGTACAGCTCTAAAATTACTGCGTATCCCTCCAATTAACCAGTCTCAAGTATTGTCACACGATCAATAAATTGCGGTTGCGTTTCTTAAAACGCACAAATACTTAACACACTGTATGTACAACTATGGTATGTATTAGCTGGCGTTGCGTCTGCCCTTTGGTTGGCGGTGCGTTACTTTCATTCTAATTACAAACTTACAGCAAAGATTGATCAGCTAAGCACTGGATAGAAATTGGTATTGCAAACACAAACGTTGGTTATTTAAACACAACAGTTCAATCTGTCAGAGATGTTACACGCCACCAGCAAACAAGGAGAAAACGCGACAGTCTACTACGGTGAAGAAAACCTTGCGTACCAAGACTCTTTTCTAATTCTGTTAAAAAATCAGCATATTATGTTTGATAAGGCCATGACTGATATATCATGTATCTATTGAGTAAGATTCCGTGTTTGATTAAGTTGTAAAGAAAGAGATACAACTCTGACTACTCCCCGTACTGGACTACTGCAGACTAGACCTACTTCTAAGTCTCTCTCTATATCACATTTACATAGAAGATATTATGAAACATTTTATTATGTATGGAACTTAACTTACGTTGTAACTTTAACTATAGAGCCTCATTTACAATACGGCACGGATGTGACATGTAGTTTTCATTGGATACCACATAATTGATAATTAACTTAATACATATTATCATCAACAGCATAATATGTTAGGCCCCAGGGTGAAAAAAACTGCATAGAAATTCATTTTCTGTCTCCAACCTCAGGTATTTTGTATCACTTGACAAATAATAATATTATTTCTAAGGCTCAGATTTGTTAAGAAAATCTTCATTCTTTAAGTTACTTGACTTTGGTTTAAGTAGGTATAGTGTCGGATTTCATTAATAGATGATAGTTAACTGTAAGTACAAAATAATAGGTATGTAGGTATGCCACATACCACTTTCTTTGATGAAATCTTTACAGCAATAAATAATATACACAAAATTTATACGGTTTTAAATAAAATACTACTGTAAAAATATGATATTTTTTCCATGGCTTGGGTAAATTTTGCTTCCAAAAAAAAAACTAAATCAAAACCAAACATAGTATTATTTACACAAAAAAAGACCTTCAGTCTGCATCCTAATTCTCAATCGACTATTTAACTTCATTAAATTACAAACATGTCCATAGTGTTCCCATTATAATATTAAGATATTGCTTCTACCTTTATCCAGTTATTTTAACTTAAGTGCATTTTATATCCAAGCTTGCCAAAAGTCTTATCCACGTACATTTAGGTATCAATTTGATTTGTCACAAATGCAGTGATTTCTCTAGATAAAGATAATTTATCATCTAAATCTAGCAATATGGAGACTTCCTTATTACGTGATATGGGTGTTATCGTTTTAAATTGAGCAATTAATGTTCAAGGTTTACAAGATATTTTAAGAAACACGCTAGATTTTAATTTAATGTAAATATTATGATTTGTTCGTGATAATGTGCTTGTGTTATTAATTTATTATGTTATTAACCATTAATGAAGGCGTTTAGGCGGTTTATGAGTTTTTGTCTATTACAAAAATATATGACTGTTGATATTTTTACATGAAATATAGAAGTCGATTTTGAGATTCAAATTTCTTACAGCTTAATTGAATATACATTTTAAATTCAATGATCTTAAATGCCGTTTTAACATGACTAGTGAACAGCTTCACATTAAAAGTTTTTTTCAATAATTTATTTTTAACGCATTCGCGAACTCCAATATTACAAAAGAAGTAAATAATTTCATGTTTTACACACGTGAACTATGCCTACATGAAAAATCAGTCGCTAATTAAATAATAAAAAGAACACCAAACTTTAAGTGTTTCTTATAACGATTACGTGCCGATATAATTATAAAAACAGTAGTACAATCAACTTAATACAAAATAAATACTGTAAGTACTAAGAATATTAAAGAATGATAATAAATTGCGACCCCACATCGTTCTCAGGAATAATATCCGACAGTGCTCATTATGTTACATACGTAGATACAGTACATAACATAAGCAGCAAAACTGGACCAATGGTGATGGGGACTGGCAGCTATCTAAGAGGCCTGGTCTGGACAATCACAGACCTATTTATGCATCAATAATTTTACAAGAGAGATTTTTAGTTCAAACTCAGCGTCAATATTTGACGGAATATCAGTTGAAGCTTAAACACAGAGACCTACATTTACAGTTTCAAAAATATCAGATCTTTCCCTCTTATTAAATTAGTAAGACACATATGCAACGGTATTACAAATTGACCGTCAAACATTACCAATGCCTAAATCTCTGTTTAAGATAACTTTTTTTTTGCAGTAAGTGCCATCTCATTGGTCTGTCCCATTATAGGCGTTAGGGCCGTCGTGTGGGGTCTAATGACTTTGGTGCCTGTACCTCCAACAGTCCCAGATATGGCCATCAGTTCGCATCTACTCGATAGACTAGCATGAAATTCGATTACCGTTCGCCGTATGGCAGCTTCCTTACTTCCTTACCTACATCAGTCTCATCTGCAACAATACAAAAGCATAATTAAACTTACTTACAAGTAAGTACTTAATTTTGTACTTATAGATCGTTTGAGGGAATATTATGACTAAACTATAAGCGGCTCTACTATAGCTCATAATATTTCAGATCGTATAAATACGAAAGTGCGTTTTTGGTTTAAGCTCTCGAAAAAAAAATACCTTTATAACCTACAATAGTCATTTTACTACTCTAGCCAGTCCGTAATGTCATGCTGTCGGTTCATCATACTTTCACCTGACCGCATGAGACATAAAGTAAATAAAAAATAAATGAACTAAACGTACCATTCACCAATAAGTGTGCAACCGCAGACAGTCGCCGGCCAGATCAGCCAGCAACGCCCTCTTCCCTGGCAGCAGCGTCAGTCCCGCCACTCGACGGGGCTTCTTGTCAGCGAGCTCACAAGCCGCCAGGACCCGCCCGGACCCACCCGCTTCTAGTACGACGAGAGAGGGTCTCCCACGGACAGAGCGCGCGCAGACTATGTGGGTGCCGTTTTCTGACTTCTCGAGGGCCACTCCGCCGTAACCTCCACGACCTAAAAAACGTAGATTTAGTCATTACTAGCTGTTCCCGCGAGCATCGCTTCGCCTTAAAAAGGTTTTCCCGTGGGAATTCCGGGATAAAAACAATAGCCTATGTGTTGATCCAGGGTGTCCGCTACCTCCATACCAAATGTCATTAAAATCGGATCAGCCGTTTTGACGTGAAGAGGTAACAAACATACACATACACAGGTACAACGTACATACTCACACACTTTTGTGAGTAAGGTTGAAATTTTCAAAAAATGTGGAACGCTTCACGATTTTGCGTGTCATCCTTGCGCAGGGGCCATGCTAATCTTCTCTGTATCGTTCCAATTTTAGTATATGTACTGCCGAAGCAAGTACACTAACGACGGATTCAAATTTCTATATGTACTGACCGATGTAAAAAACTTTAATACCGCGATGTAGGATCCTATACGATTACAAGCACTTCCATACAATAAGGTAGTCAACGCCATCTAGTTAATGTTTCTGTAACTACTCTTATATTTTGTATACTTCGGCCGTTGAGATAATGCGTGTTTGACGTTCGTTCCTTTGCAGTCATCAAATATCTATGGAATTTCGAATGTCAAAAACGCATTCTATCAACGGCCATACTTTAGACAAGTATATTTGCACAAAATACCTTTGGGTACTGGAGCCATGGTGGCCTTCAGGTTTCCTTGCAGGTCGTATATCTTGACGCTGGTGTCGGCCACCACGAGCATGTCTTCAGTGAGCGCCACTCCGCCCACCAGACCGAGGTCTCCGTTGCCCACCTGAAACAATATCATCATCATCATCAGCCTTCAATCGCCCACTGTTGAGTATGGGGCTCCTTTTTTGTACGCCAATTATTCCGGTCCTGTGTCGCTCTGGTCCACTGCTTCCCCGAAACAATATGTAATTTCTAAATTCTTCTTCTTCTTCGCCATTTTCAAAATCAAAGGCCCCCTTCAGTCTATGCCACACTCATTACGATCTTGGACTATCAATATCCATTTGCTAATTTAATGATATGAAAAAATCACATGATATAATTTAACAGTTTTATATATATTTTTATTAAATCAATTTGAATACAATCACAAGTTCAAGTTTGTAAACAAAATGCGATATTATCTGAATATCATGGTCTTAACATTAACAATGACAACAATAATGAAAGTCACGGCTATACCAACATAATATATTATTAACACAATTAATTATAATTAATTACCAAGAATTACTAGAGATAAGACACACAGGTGGAACAAATTTGTTTACTTGTGTTTGCGTTGTATTGTACCCATCGTAAATATTAAAGTTTAATGAACGATTAAAGATTATAACCTTGCAGTGTACTGACTGCTCCAGTTTAGAATTATTAACTTACTAATTGAATAAAAAATATAAGCGACAGATACCTAGCTAAGTTGTTAGCTTACAATATTTATGACCCTGTTATAAGTTGTATAACAGAAGTAGGACCAACTGATACGATAGTTAGTAGTAATACTAATGTAAATTTAAACTGCCAGGTACGACAAGAGATGAGCAACTGAGAGTTGTACACCAGAACATTCAGGGGCTTTCTCGCAAACTTCTAATGTTAGAGTTATTTTTAGAACAATACGACGTAGACATAATTTGTATTACTGAACATCACCTAAAAAATGATGACATGAATTTTAATGTAAAAAATTACAATGTTATTAGCTCATTTAATAGGAAATCGTTAGACAAAGGAGGATCATTAATATTTGTAAAGAACAATTTAAAATGTAAGGAAAGGAAAGATATTGTAAAATTATCAGTCGAAAGAATAGCTGAACTAGCCTGTGTTGAGATGGACAAGTATATAATTGTAAGCGTGTACAGGCCCCCATCTACTGACTATAAAGTATTTGAGAAAGTGATGGAGGATAGTTTTACCATCTTATCTAGGAGCTCAAAACAAGTGGTCGTGGTGGGAGATTTTAATATTGATTTATTAGTTGAGACTTCTATGAAATGTTCTATAGTTAACTTGTTTAAGTCATTTAATTTAAGTAATGTTTTCCTGGAACCAACCAGAATTACTCCCACCTCAGCGACTTGTATTGATAATATTTACTGTAATTGTGATTTTACTAATAATTCTGTAATCAATTGCTTACCATCCGACCACAGTGGGCAAATTATTACGTTTCCTTGTACTTTTGAACGTAAGTCAGCCACTTTCAAGTTCAGACCAGTAACATCATACAGAATTGATACATAAGTTTAAATCTCGATTGAACAGTAAACTTGACTACTGTAGAAGCTCTGAAAGAAATCCCAATGATGCCTTTAAGGAAATATTTCAAGGTTTGTCTCGAGAATTTGAAAACGTGTTCACTAAGAAAGAAGTAGATGTTAATTGTAAACTAAGTCTTAATGACTGGGCAACATCGGGAATTTATAAGAGCAGACGTAAATTATATGATCTCTATGAACAGCGTACATTTACTCATGACGATAACTTTAGAGATTATGTAAAGAAATATACAAAGATATTCAAAGCCGTTTGCCACCAAGCTAAATCAGATTATATAAATAGAAAGATTAAAAACTCTAATAACAAGATTAAAACCGTATGGAATATCATTAATACTGAAACCGGGAAGAATAAACCACGTGATTTAAATTTTGAACTTAAAATTAATGATAAAATTGTTTCATCTAGTGAAGAAGTGGCTTCCGTCTTTGAAGATTTTTTCCGTAGTATACCGATAGCTAAAACTGAGAACCTTGATTCATCTTGCGCTGAAGCTGAACGTTTGCTAAGAGGGAATGCACCGCCTTGCGATCTCGACTTTCAATTTCATGGTATAAATACACAGACTATAATTAGCACTTATAAAGAATTAAATTTAAAAATGACAGAAGATTTATGGGGCATGTCCGTTAAAGTTATTAGTCATGTTATTGATGTCCTAGCACCCCACTTGGCTAATCTTTTTAACAGATGCATTGAGGTCGGTGTATTCCCCGATTTGATGAAACTTAGCAAACTAATACCGCTTTTTAAATCTGGTGAGAAAAATGATCCCAATAATTTTAGGCCTGTATCAGTTTTGCCAGTACTGAGTAAAATATTTGAAAAAATTATGCTGCATCAAATGCTTTCGCACTTTAGTATTCACGGCCTTCTCCATAACCAACAGTTCGGTTTCACCAAAGGTCGATCTACAACTGACGCTGGTGTCGCGTTGGTCAAACACATATTTAGTGCTTGGGAAGAGCGTCTTGATGCTGTGGGTGTATTTTGCGATCTATCGAAAGCATTTGATTGTGTGGATCATGCCACTCTACTTATGAAACTTAAATATTATGGGCTAACTGGCAAAGCTCTTACATTATTGGAATCATACTTGACCAACAGAACTCAACTAGTTGACATAAATGGAGTGCGTTCGGCTGGCTGTCCTGTCAGTATGGGTGTTCCCCAAGGATCGATTTTAGGACCATTCTTGTTTCTTGTATATGTTAACGATTTACCGTTTTTGGTAGATAAATTATGTGAGATAGTACTCTTTGCTTGCTGATGATACTTCACTTATATTTAAGTTGAAGCGACAAGAAATCAATTTTGACAATGCAAACAGTACTCTTTCCATAGTTGCTAATTGGTTCACTGTAAATAATTTAGCTCTTAACTCCAAGAAAACAAAATGTATTAAATTCACTTTGCCTAATGTAAGACAAGTAGAGACATATTTGACATTGAATAACGATAAGCTAGAGTTAGTAAATGAAACGGTATTCCTGGGTATTACAATTGACTCAAAGTTGCAATGGGGACCCCATATTGAGAGGATAGCCGGTAGATTGAGTTCTGCAGCTTATGTGGTTAGAACCATTAGACAGTTAACAGATGTAGATACAGCCAGGCTTGTGTATTTTAGTTATTTTCATAGTGTTATGTCTTACGGAATTCTATTGTGGGGACGAGCGGCTGACATTAATCAAATCTTTGTTCTGCAAAAACGAGCAATTCGAGCCATATATGTATTAGGGTCTAGAATTTCATTAAGAGATACGTTCAAGGAAATAGGTATACTAACTGTTCCATGCCAATATATCTATGAAAATATTATGTATGTTCGTAAAAACTTAAATTCATTTAGTAAAGTAGGAGCCACTCACGGTATTGAGACCAGAAACAAAAATAAGTTGCTTTTCCCCACACTCAGACTTTCGAAAACAAACACATCATTCATGGGGAACTGTATACGTTTTTATAATAAATTATCAAATGAAGCAATAAACCTTACTGAGCAAAAATTTAAGAATTATGTTAAAGCTACATTATGTAGTAAAGCTTACTATAGTATAAATGATTATTTAAACGACAAAAACGCGTGGTCATGTCCACCTCAGCTAAGGCTATTGAAAAAATGAAATGGATATAGGTACTTAAGTAAAATTGTAGGTACTAGATATAAGTAAAAATTGTAATAGATATATAAGGAAAAAGTTGAAAAGATGCTCGAGGAGTTTCTTTCGCCATTTCTTTCCTTCTCAATGACGGGGCCTTTGTGAAATGGTGGTAGATGACTATCGACAAATAATTGTAAAATTTTACGTCGATTAAACCATTTGAATTTGAATCTTAATATACCTACCTATTTATTACTAAGAGAAAACAGTATTTTTGAATGTTTTATACTATTTACAGATAAGCTATAATAGGCATTCTTTCTACTTAGGTTCTTACACATAGGAATTTCCATTTTAATCCCTAAAATTATAATGATGATTGTAGCTTGTCCTATCTCGGACCTTGTCCATGAGCTCTCAAAGGCAAGCAAGCAATCCAAATCCATATTAATTTTATTTCCCCCGTTTCTCCTACCTCAAATCGATATACACGTGGTAGTTCTTACACGGCCCCCATGCAACTTCCATGTGGCAATATAAACCTTATCCACACACCTCAAGCTCGATATCCCCGTGCTCGTCGAACACGAACACAGCTCTCGCCCCGTTGTCGGCGACGGCGACGCGTCGTGACGTCACGTCGCAGGCGACCGCGACAGGTTCTACCAGGCGTGGGGACGTGATGGAGCGGATTGTAGAGCCGTCCGTGCTTATCTGTGGGTAGATAGATAGAGGTAGGGTGGGGTTTTGTAAGAGAAGTTTGTGGAGGTTGTAAGCGATAGGTATATTGAATATTTTTTAGTATGGGATTGACTTTGAAATGTAGTTTATGTTGTGATTGAATTAGAAAAAAAATAAAATAAATGAAAGTCTATAAGCAAATTGTTACTTTAACCTACAATTTAAAAGATTACAATTAAAGTTTCGACTGATATACTAAGTTACTAACTGACCGACAAGTATTCGGAAGTGTAGTATTCAAGATAAATATTGCCATTTATGTATCTCAAATAACGCTCAGAAGTTTTTGTTAGCTATCTTTTTTATGATGTACTAACCTCTGTGAGCGTGCGGGTCCTCCAGTTGATGACCATGACTCCCTCCGCCGTCACCGCGATGCCGGTGCAACTTCTGCCCGCCAGACCTGGAATTCCAACAGAGGGAATTATTAATTTAAAAAAAAATCACTGTTTTTATACAATTGAAACATGAAGCCTCAACTGAATGAAAAAATAATTTATATATTGGCATATATGGATCGCACGGCTCTGGTCAACAGCGCACCCCTTACTAGAGGCATTCGCCTGTTAAATATACTGGCTGATGAGGTCGACATCCTGGTTTGTACAATGAACCAACTCGAGAGAGCAATCACCGTGTTCCTATGCTATGAAAATCCAAAGTAGTATTATACTGTGTAAATATTAATGTTATAATTTATTATTTTAAGCAATGTTATTGTGTTGTGGTTATATTTATGTAGAAAATCTAATTTGTTATTTTTATATTTGTATAATGAAATGTAATGTAAAAATTGTATTTATAGCATAAGTCAAGAATGTCGCATTGGTGTAACTACTGTTAAGGGATGTCATATTCTATTCGTTAAGGCATGTCTTTTTTAAATAAAATAAATAAATAAATAAATATATTTGTATCTATAAATTGGCATATTCGCCTTTGCCGAAACTAAGTTACACTACAAAATCTTGGGTTTATGACGTCATCACTAGGCACTCTGTGAGTCACCAATGCGAATAATAATATGTTTCAGGTGACGGTAGGATTTCTGCTGTCAGTATGTATAATCTCTTCCATACTCCCACTTAGGCCTACAACAGCCACCATATTCATCTTATTTCTTTATCTGTTGGAGTCATACCTTCATTAATGATATGTGCCTTGAAGGCGAGCGTCTCGTCGTCCAGTACTGTGACGCGCGAGTTGCCCGCGTCCAGCACGTAGATCTCGCCGCGCTTCTGACATCTGCAAACAGGATAAAAAGAGATTCTTAGTTTCACTTTAGCAGAAAAAGGAACTAAACATTCAATTAGAATATTAGGATACATAGTAGTGCAGCGGCAGAGGGCGCCACCTGGCTACATGTACCAGGCTAGCAGACACTGTAACACCATTATTTTTGTAACTTAACATTTCGTTTATTGTTTACATCAGGGGGGGGTCAGTGCCTTAATGGTTGAACTTTTAGTAGAAGGTAGTGCCATCTCTTTATATTACTCTTACTACCAAAAAAGATGTAAGATGGCGTTATCAACAGTCCATAGAACAATAACAAGACACATAGATAAGTAGTATTTGAATGTTAACATTGTCATGATCTATGGCTTTTATGAAGAAATTGCGTGTCAGTGTCAGTTCAGTTGTCTTACAATGTCTCGCAAATAACATTTTTGTAATAAAAGCCTATACTCTCGGTATATCGTTATTTATAAATTTTATATACCTACAAATAAAAATAAACATGGTGTGTCAAGAAAAACCATCTTTATCCGCAAAAAGTGTTTTTATGAAATTCTTGTGACCTGACAGATTCCATATGGATCCAGGTTCCATGTGGTTCCACGGGAACCGAGCTGAAATTGCGGCACTGGCAAAGAGTGATCGACATCTTCATATCCGCTGAAGATTAAAATACTATGTGTACCAAACTGATAAATGTCGTCAAAGATTTGCCTCGCGAGGATAAATGATGCACTATTGGACGAAATGACTTTATCACCACAAGTGACAAGATTTGCTTCTCTTGGGAAACATAAAATAGCAAAACATGAATTGGTTTTCATGGTGAAAGGAATACACACACCCACTCGCATATTATTTTACAAGTGACATGAACAAAACTGAACAACATTGTTATATGCGAGGTAATAAAGAATTATATAATAATTTGTTTTTATTTATTGTTGCATGTAGGTAGGTACATAAATAGATTGAACTTAAATTTAGCTGATAAATGTAATAACTGTTGTGTGGTGTAACTACGTTAACGCAAATATGTCTTATATCTTTATAGATTGAAGTTAATAGCCGGATCCCCACCAGACGATCCAACGCGATCCGATCGCGCGATCCAAGGAATCTTACATACTAAACTTCTTGGATCGGGCGATCGGATCGCATTGGATCGTTTGGTGGAGATCCGGCTATTAACTTGTGATAACAATATCTATATATACAGGGTGTCCCAACAGGGCACCCTGTATGTATGTACAATGAGGTTGAGCAATATAAAGAGATGGCGTTGTAGGCTCCGTATGACGTATAGAGTATGACAAAAAACTCCTCTAGATGGCACTCTTTCCACAATTGTTTATTTTTTCTCTATGGTTTACATTCTGTTTGTTTACTTTGTTAGTCTTGTCAAGTATCAGCTGTCAAATTCGACACACAGGATAGATTTTCAGTTGTTGTCTGTGGTCCTTTGAGAAACTCGTGCTAGATCGTCATCGGACAGTGGTCAGTGGCGACATGACGCTCAGAACAATGATCGTGCTGACTGGCCACAGAGTAGTTTTGTGACGATGAGCTGACATCCCCGGTGACGGCTTTTTTTTCGGAACTGGCAAGGAGGCAAACCATTCTCTGTCAGAACGTCTCGACTCTCGAGTAAATGTGTGGTTAGATTTTTCTTCCCGCCCGCGTGGCGCAGGCCGTATTGGTACCAAGTTCCTTGCTTCATATTTCCTGGTGAGTATTTCGATCGTGGGTTCAGGTTATCTGATTGGTCTACGAGATAGATTCTGACTAAGTTGTTTCTTTGCAGTTACCAGATACGTGCCACAGACACCCACGCAGCATCACACCATGTGTACCTAACCTGAATTGCCGAGTGAGTAAACTAGCATTTCGTTGTTATTCGATTTCCGATGACTTTGGATTTCGAAAGCCATCTGCCTTGTCTTTATTTCTACACGTAGCAACGTCTAACCCCGCGTATTTCTTTTACAGCAATTTCAATCCTGCCCGGTGGAGCGTGCGATTGCCAGACGCGTGTCACCTGACCCAACCCCAAGGTAAGCGCCATGACCTTCCACGTGTCGATTAGGTTATTTTGCAAGTGTCACGTTTAAACAGCAAAGCTACCGCCTTTGAGACGAGATCTAACCTTCCCATAATCGTTTGATTAGTGATTGACCGTAGGTTTTAGGTTAGAAATACCCAGGGGCCATTCAAGACACGTCACTTGAGACATGTTAGCTAGGCCTTCGCTGTCCTTACCGACCCATCCTTGACCCAAGGCTGTTTCTCGCGATTCCAGAAGGTGTCGTTGGTGACCAGAGCCGTCAGCGAGCCACGAGCCGTCCGGAGCTCCTGTCCTGGCCCCGTCCGACAGTCCAGGTTGGCCGTTGTATGTTCGTTGAGCGGATACTGAGGAATTTCCTTAGGATTTCTATTAATCTTCAGCGGCATCAGCCTTCTAACGCCGCTGCTGAATGTAGGATTGCAAAGGCAGAACCCGGGTGGACTCTAGCGGGTTAAAACCTTTATTTTATTTTTTTTACTTCGTAGGGAGCCCCGTTAGAACGGGCAGTAGTATCTAAATTGCACTTTGAACCTTTTGTAGGCGCTAGGCTATCAACGTCCTTCGGTTACGGGGCCTTAACGTTAAACTGCTATCCCATTGAAGTAATATAGAAGTTTCTCTGGGGGTTAATACCATCTTTCTATCCCTGTGGCGTGAAACACAGGGGTAGAACCTTTGGTTTCCTCACTTTAATGTAATTTCCTTGCCATACCTTGTATACTTCAACCAGACAATTATAAGGACTTAATCCCTGGTCTCATTTTAGACCTATTTGAGTTATAAAATATTGTGTGAGGCAGGGTTTTGATAAATAAATATTAATAACTGTACCACATTCTGATATTTTTATTTTCCACCTCATTGTAATTTCACTACCCACTACACAGTGGAAAATAGGCTTACATTTGGCGCCCGAGCAGAGTTTAATCCGTTAGCTTATAGTCTAATCTATCGCTTAGACAGGCCTGAGTCCACCCGGGGGGGGTAATTAGAAATTAATTAGTCTTATAATTTCTTGTGTGTGTTTTGCGTGTGTCATCGTGACGTGCTGACAGAGAATCACTGCAGAAGGTTTTTTTTTTTTAATTTATTAACTTAATAAGGCTGTATTTTTTTTGTGTGAATATTGTGTTAAAAATTTTAACCTCTTATTTCAGACATTTTATTTTATTGACTGAACATGCCTTATTTTTTTTTGTTGAGATTGCGTTAAATTTGTATAACCTCTTATTCCAAACGTTATTCAAAGGAAAACCTTCTGCTGGAATTTTATTTAGTTAATTATTGAACAATTAAATATTGAACAGTTGGTGATTGTTTTTAAACAATTTTGCTGAGACATTGTTATTGTCTGTTTAACTTAAACACTCAACTTTTAATAATTACAGTTTTGTTTTATCAATTTTTTGTAAAAATAACCAAATTTTTTTACAAGGTCAACCTTTTATGAGTTAATATATTGTTTTACACATCATTTAACTGTCAGTTATAACTTAACTTTACTTAAGTTTAATATTGTACCTGGACTTACTGAAACATACTTTAAGGAGGAAGCATTTATTTTGAAGATATTGTTGTTTATTGTTCTGCTTTTACATTGAACGTTGCGTGTTTTACATAACCATTTAACTGTCAGTTATAACTTAACTTTACTTAAGTTTACTTACGTTAAGTTTACTTACTTACTTAGACTTACTGAAACACACTTTAATGGGAAAGCATTTATTTTTATATTGGTGTTTATTGTTCGACCTTTACATTGAACGTTGATACGGCCTGGGGTCACAAATTGATTTGAACGTGTGCTACCTTAGGGATTAGATCCATATTTTTGTAACATCATGGGGGAACGTCCGATATGTTTCAACCTTTTATTAAAAGATGAATTGACATACGAGGCCACAGTCCGAGGTGTCAAACCTGAGGCCACTGCGGACCAATTAAGATTACAATTAACAGAATTAGCTACGCGGGTGCCTTCGGACGAGGTTATTTACTTTGAGGGAGATGTTACCTCAGAGTTAGAAAAAGTTAAAAACAAAATTAAAGACTTGCAGAGCTCACTTTCAAAACCAAATTTGCAGTTAAAACACATCAAGCGTTGCGAATCATTGGCTAACCATTTATATCACCGCTTAGGTCGTATAAATGCCGTCAGTAAGGAGGAGACTTGTATGCTCGGGGACTTGCTCTTACAACTCGAATCTAGGGACAGCGAACTGAGGTACATTTCTAAAGCTTATCAGGAGCAGGAAAAGAAACAGGATATCCCTGTCGTAGGGTGTATAGAGCCATGTCCTAAGGTGGACCACACACAGATCCAAAAACTGAACCTCGTCTTTAACGGCAGTGATAGTGTGCAAGCATTCGTGCAGCGACTGGAGGAGCTTTGCAATTCTCGAGGTATCTCTGAGGAGACGTTATTTAATTCCGTCGCAGAAATTTTTAGCGGTGACGCCTTGTTTTGGTTTCGGGGTGTCAAGGAGGAGGTCTCGAGTTGGAAAGAGGTTAAGGCTCGTTTGTATGAGGAGTTCCTGCCATTCGATTATAATCGGCGTTTATTACAGGAGGTGCGGTCGCGGACACAAGGTGCTGATGAATCCATCATAAAGTACTTAAGCACAATGCGGAATTATTTTTCTAGGCTCAGCGTGCCGTTACCGGAGTCAGAGCAGCTGGAGATAGTACAAGGTAACCTTAGACCGTTTTACACGAGTCAGTTTGCTCTTACAAACGTCGGGAACTGGAACGAGCTGAAGGAACGCTGTAGGCAGCTGGAGTACGCCAAATACCGAGCAGACTCTTTTGCGGAGCCGCCCCGAGTTTCTGCGAATTCGGTAGCGCCGGACTTAGCCTATCAGGCTAGGAACCGACTTTCGGTTAACGCCGTAGACACCGAGGTGGACTTATTTTGCGTTCGTTGCAGGGTTCTTGGACATGGCCTTTGGCAATGTAGTGCACCACCCACCCAATTGTGTTACTCTTGTGGTTTAAAGGGTGCCACCTTGCACACGTGTCCACGGTGTGGTCCGTCAGTCGCTGAGCCACCGAAACCACAACAAAAGCCAGATCCTGCTGGACCAACCGTTGCTGGGGTAAGCGTGAACAACGAACAGCCTGGAACCAAATCCTCCGGCAGTAGTAGTCGCCGTCGTCGCCGCCGCCGCCGTCGCCGCCGCTGTGAGGAGGCAGGTGATGGAGACGCGGACAGTGGCTTGCGACCTTATTTAGATGTCGCGATTTACCACCATCGTTGCAGAGGGTTGTTGGATTCGGGTTCTACAGTTTCGGTCATTGGCGGAAAGGCGGCCCAATCCCTCTCCAGTTGTGGTACGTTGTATCCAGCTGAGGAGAAATCCATTATCACGGCTAATGGATCACATTCTCCGGTTTCTGGTTTTAAGATTTTACCGGTGACTGTAGAGGATGTTACGGCTTTCGTGAAATTTTATGTCGTTCCTGATATTTCTTCAGAATTGCTGTTAGGTATAGATTTCTGGCGTGCTTTTAATATCGCACCTGATGTTCTGAACCTACTCAATAAAAGAGGAGTCTCTAAAAGCAGGGAACCGTATGCAAGTGAGGTTAGACATTTGAACTCATGCAACGAGTTGATTGCTTCGAAGTGTGTACCGGCTGATAACGCTACTGCCAGTTTGGTAGTTCGTGGTCGTCGCTCACAGGATTGCCAACTCAGTAGGGTTCGTCGAAGCATGGATTCAAAGTCGTACTTGACTGCTAGTTTGACTCCGAATTACGAGAGGTATACAGTAGTTCAACAAGTGTCTGGATTTGTCTACATTCTTGAAGATAGCAATGGGAACCAGACAGAGTGTCACGCCAGGGATATTCTCTGTAGAATTGATGTTCCGTAGGCCACCTTTGTGTGTGTTGACTTACTCTATTGAGTAAGCCAGCAATGCCAAGGGCTCATTTACTATGCGTCGTTGTGTTGCAAAGTCAGTGAATAGTTTCGTAGGCCACCTTTGTGTGTGTTGACTTACTCTATTGAGTAGGCCAACAATGCTAAGGACTCGTTCACTTTGCGTCGTGGAGTTTTTTTTTGTGGGATTTTCCATTTAATTTATTTCAGGGTTTATCTCATTGCTTAGGGACTCTACTGAGTCGGTGAGTGATCTTAACCTTATTGATGTTCACTGGGTTTTCCAGCTATTATCTTTGATTTAGGTTTCTCTTAAATGAGTGACCCACATATTCCGATTGTTTTAGGTGTTTAGGATTTAAAGATGGAGGGCCATCTTTGAATTTTTCTCGTACCCTCGAAAAATTCTGGTGGGGACGGGGGTACTGTAACACCATTATTTTTGTAACTTAACATTTCGTTTATTGTTTACATTCTGTTTGTTTACTTTGTTAGTCTTGTCAAGTATCAGCTGTCAAATTCGACACACAGGATAGATTTTCAGTTGTTGTCTGTGGTCCTTTGAGAAACTCGTGCTAGATCGTCATCGGACAGTGGTCAGTGGCGACATGACGCTCAGAACAATGATCGTGCTGACTGGCCACAGAGTAGTTTTGTGACGATGAGCTGACATCCCCGGTGACGGCTTTTTTTTCGGAACTGGCAAGGAGGCAAACCATTCTCTGTCAGAACGTCTCGACTCTCGAGTAAATGTGTGGTTAGATTTTTCTTCCCGCCCGCGTGGCGCAGGCCGTATTGGTACCAAGTTCCTTGCTTCATATTTCCTGGTGAGTATTTCGATCGTGGGTTCAGGTTATCTGATTGGTCTACGAGATAGATTCTGACTAAGTTGTTTCTTTGCAGTTACCAGATACGTGCCACAGACACCCACGCAGCATCACACCATGTGTACCTAACCTGAATTGCCGAGTGAGTAAACTAGCATTTCGTTGTTATTCGATTTCCGATGACTTTGGATTTCGAAAGCCATCTGCCTTGTCTTTATTTCTACACGTAGCAACGTCTAACCCCGCGTATTTCTTTTACAGCAATTTCAATCCTGCCCGGTGGAGCGTGCGATTGCCAGACGCGTGTCACCTGACCCAACCCCAAGGTAAGCGCCATGACCTTCCACGTGTCGATTAGGTTATTTTGCAAGTGTCACGTTTAAACAGCAAAGCTACCGCCTTTGAGACGAGATCTAACCTTCCCATAATCGTTTGATTAGTGATTGACCGTAGGTTTTAGGTTAGAAATACCCAGGGGCCATTCAAGACACGTCACTTGAGACATGTTAGCTAGGCCTTCGCTGTCCTTACCGACCCATCCTTGACCCAAGGCTGTTTCTCGCGATTCCAGAAGGTGTCGTTGGTGACCAGAGCCGTCAGCGAGCCACGAGCCGTCCGGAGCTCCTGTCCTGGCCCCGTCCGACAGTCCAGGTTGGCCGTTGTATGTTCGTTGAGCGGATACTGAGGAATTTCCTTAGGATTTCTATTAATCTTCAGCGGCATCAGCCTTCTAACGCCGCTGCTGAATGTAGGATTGCAAAGGCAGAACCCGGGTGGACTCTAGCGGGTTAAAACCTTTATTTTATTTTTTTTACTTCGTAGGGAGCCCCGTTAGAACGGGCAGTAGTATCTAAATTGCACTTTGAACCTTTTGTAGGCGCTAGGCTATCAACGTCCTTCGGTTACGGGGCCTTAACGTTAAACTGCTATCCCATTGAAGTAATATAGAAGTTTCTCTGGGGGTTAATACCATCTTTCTATCCCTGTGGCGTGAAACACAGGGGTAGAACCTTTGGTTTCCTCACTTTAATGTAATTTCCTTGCCATACCTTGTATACTTCAACCAGACAATTATAAGGACTTAATCCCTGGTCTCATTTTAGACCTATTTGAGTTATAAAATATTGTGTGAGGCAGGGTTTTGATAAATAAATATTAATAACTGTACCACATTCTGATATTTTTATTTTCCACCTCATTGTAATTTCACTACCCACTACACAGTGGAAAATAGGCTTACAACACCGGGCAGAGCTCGCACTGACCTGGCGGTGGCGACGGGCTGGTTGAGCTGCTCCTTGCCGGAGCCCCGCGAGCCCCACACCAGCAGCGCGGCGGCAGAGGGCGCCACCTGGCTACATGTACCAGGCTAGCAGACACCGGGCAGAGCTCGCACTGACCTGGCCGTGGCGACGGGCTGGTTGAGCTGCTCCTTGCCGGAGCCCCGCGAGCCCCACACCAGCAGCGCGGCGGCAGAGGGCGCCACCTGGCTACATGTACCAGGCTAGCAGACACCGGGCAGAGCTCGCACTGACCTGGCGGTCGCGACGGGCTGGTTGAGCTGCTCCTTGCCGGAGCCCCGCGAGCCCCACACCAGCAGCGCGGCGGCAGAGGGCGCCACTTCCGCACGTAGAGGCGAGTCTCGAACGGCGCGCGAGAATATGAGCACTTTCACGCTGATCGAGCCCGCGCTCCAGGGACGCATCGTGATTCTGGAATGGAGATTTAGGTGATTTAATTGATTTTGTATTTGTACGGTTTCCTCAATGAAAGCATTAACAAGTAAGACAAATAGGTCTCGGACAACGAAGTAAACTTTAAATTGAATAAGTATCATTTCTTACCACAGATGGCAGCACATGTCTAATCATTTTAGATTTGTCACGTGCCAACAAACAAGAGGAACTACGTGCCGTGTTATTGAAAACATTACCTTGTTTGTTCGTCCGAGATTTATTACTGATATACAAGTAATTACCGCTGTGATGTTACGGGAAAGCAATTAAAAATACAGTGACATGTATATTTGTTGCCAATCAATTGGAAGATGGGAAGAAGCAGTACGTTTTAGTGAGTAAACAGGTCATTTATTGAACACTGTGAGAGTGAGCTAAGACAGTAACGGTCAAGAACCAGAAAGGGACAGCGATATTTGCATCTCACCGACGGCCTTGTTGAGTGACGCTGTCAAACCAAGCGGCCAATCAAATCTCTTCGCGCACTGTCAGTGTCACTTGTCACTTGTCAAATTTGACGTCTGTGACGGATGACGCTCCATTCCACGCAGTCAAATATACATTCTGTTGGTGCCTCGGTCCGTGTGATGTGATACCCAGAGATGTCTCGCGGCGAATTCACCCAGTGCCGGTGGGTTACCAGTGCTTTCCGTTGCTATGCATAGACAATGCTTTCTTATGCGGTCAATGCTTGTTTGCTTCATGGACAATGCTTTGATCTTAGTTAGACTCTGATTTTTGGTTTTATTAATTAATCTATATTGTATCGCCTCTTGCTTAAATGGCTATGCTTTTGTTTTCCATTGTGAATTGACATTTAAATATTATTTTAGAATTTTATTGTTTAATTTAATGAATTTTTATGTATTTACTTAAAGACTTTAATATATTTTGACTTTTTATAATGATGAATGAATAATAATTATATTAGTAATCTGTATTCAGACTTTTTTGGTTTGAGCATAAGGTACGGAAATTCATATAAGTTAAGTATATATTATTATTATTATTATTAATTTTTTTTTATGTTTGTGTTCGGTCAAGTTTGACAATTAATTAATGTGACATTTTTGTTAAAAACAAATAGTATAAATATACCTTTTTTGTTATTTATCGAATATTATGAATGTTTCTAGGGCGGTTTGTCCCCACTGCCCCGGCTCCTCAAGACAGTTTGTGATTCCCAGAGGGTTGAATGTTCATATAAGCCGAGTGCATAGGGATGTTGCTTCCCAGCCTTCAGTGGATGTTCAGGGTGATGATGCCAGTAATTCGCGTTCCTTGTTTGAGGATTTGCCTATGTGGAAAAAAAGGGTCCGTATCCTTAAACATATCCCGAAAGGCGCGAGATGTTTGGCTGCAGAAAAATTGTCTCAGGCTATTGAGAAGTGTATTCAGTCAAACACCACCCAGGATTGGTTTGAATTGCAGTCATTTGCTTACACATGCCTGAGAGTCCCCTCTTCCGCAGACAGGGGCAGGTCTCTGACGTCCAAGGTAAAAGAAAACCTCACGGCTGGTGGCTTGGGTGTGCCTTTGCCCACTGACGTCACGTCGCGGTGTGTATCGGCGAGCGGAAGGGCTCTGTATAAGCTAGTTGAGACCAAAGTTTTCGATGGTGATGTTAGTGGTGCGGTACGTATTTTACTGTCTGACTCTTCTTTGGCGGATGATAGCGATGCTACGGTAGAGGCACTTCGGCTTAAGCACCCGATACCGAGTAGGGACTTACAGTTTCCACCTGAACCGAACCTTTCTAGTGTATTTCTGACTGTGGAGGTGAAGGACGTTGCGCAGGCGATTGAATCGTTCAATAGTGGTTCGGCAGGCGGCTTGGACGGTATTCGCCCCGGTCATCTCAAGGAATTGACTTCACCTGCGGCTGGTGATGCTGGTGCGACTCTTTTACGCTCGTTATGCTCATTGGCGAATTTTATGCTGAAGGGAATGGTTAATAGAGAGGTATGCCCTTTTTTATATGGAGCCTCGCTATGCGCCTTAAATAAAAAGGATGGTGGTATCCGACCCATCGCCGTAGGTAGTGTGTTTCGCCGTCTCGTGGCCAAGCTCGGCTGTAGCGCTGTCAGAGAAGAAATGTCTGAATACCTGCAGCCTTTGCAGTTGGGGTTTGGTGTGCCTTTAGGGTGCGAGGCGGCCATTCACGCCGCTCGGTCTTTTGCCTATTTAAGGGATGGATCGGATAGCATCATTTTCAAGGTTGATTTAGAAAATGCGTTTAACACGGTGGAGCGGGACGTATTTTTAAAAAGGGTTTTAGAGCGCGTTCCGTCTCTCTTCCCGTTTCTCCACCAATGTTACGCAAGGCCCTCAAACTTATTCTTTGGAACTATCCCTGTCGAGTCTCAAGTAGGGGCGCAGCAGGGTGACCCTTTAGGCCCCCTAATTTTTAGCCTGGCCATACATGACGTGGTGTCTTCCCTCCGGTCGCCGTTGAACCTATGGTACTTAGACGATGGCACCGTGGGGGGTGACGCAGATGAGGTTTTGAGCGACATTGAATCTCTGGTTCAGGGCTTGGCTGCATTGGGCTTGCGAATTAATCCACGGAAGTCAGAGGTGTTTGCGTGTGCTGGTCAGTTGTCGCCGGCTACCCAGGAACGGCTGGACGTGTTGGTGCCAGGTGCTAAGGTTTTGGACAGGACAACATTCATGCTTTTGGGTGCGCCAATTTTTCCCGAAGGAGTGCCAGCTCTGGTTTTGTCCAAGATGCGTACGTTGGCTGAAACCAAGTCGCACCTCTGCCAGCTTTCAGCACACGTGGCGCTTTCCATCTTGCGGGGCTGTTTGTCCATACCGAGGCTGACATATTCGCTGCGTACAGCCCCAGTTTGGCTGCATAGAGAGGAGTCCAAGCAGTACGATGAGGTGTTGAAGGACCTCCTGGAGGCTATTGTCAACATCAGCATGTCCAATGAGCAGTGGTCTCAAGCGGCGCTTCCTGTGAGGTATGGTGGGCTGGGTTTAAGGCGCTTGGAGGACACTCAACTGCCGGCTTTTCTGGCGTCGTCGTGTGGGGTGCTGCGGCTTGCACTTCACTCGCATTTTACATGTTAATGGTGATGAGTTCAGTATTCCCCACGCGGCAGAGGCCCTGGAGTTATGGCAGTCTGTGTGTCCTGAGAGTGCTGTGCCGGTGCAGCCTGAGCGTCAGCGTGATTGGGACGAGGAGCAGTGTCGCTTGCAGTTGAACATGCTGATGCTGCGCAATGCCGGGGCTGAGTTGGCGCGTTTGCGGGCGGTCTCTCAGCCAGAGTCAGGGTTGTGGCTGCATGCTTTGCCATCGCCGCAGTTGGGAACGTTGTTAGACAACGATTCCTTGCGGGTGGCGGTGGCTCTGCGTCTCGGCTGCACTGTGGTGGAACCCCATGTTTGTGTCTGCGGCGCGCGGGTGGATCAATCGGGACGTCACGGGTTACACTGTGTGCGTAGTGCGGGCAGGTTCTCACGGCACCATGCTATCAATGACATCGTCCGGAGAGCTCTTGTTTCTGCGGATGTCCCGGCGGTCCTGGAGCCACCAGGGTTGTCCCGGGCTGATGGCAAGCGTCCGGATGGACTCACCATGGTGCCGTGGGAGAAGGGCCGCAGTTTACTCTGGGACGCGACGTGCGTCTGCACCCTCGCGCCGTCTCACGTGCAGTCTACAGCGGCCAATGCGGGTGCCGCTGCTGAAGCCGCGGCTCGGCTTAAAAAACTTAAATATAGCCAGCTAATGCAGCGGTATCTGTTTGTGCCCTTGGCTGTGGAGACGATGGGGGTGTGGGGAGAAGAGGGCAGGGCCTTCTTAAGGGAAATCACCAGACGCTTGAGGAGTCGTGGTCTGGGATCTTCTTCCGGGGCACACCTGATGCAGAGGCTATCCCTGGCTGTGCAGCGTGGTAACGCTGCCAGTGTCATGGGTACCTTTGGGTCGGGTGTGGCTCGGAGGGGTATTTTTGATTAGTTAGTTATTATAAGTAAGTAGTAAGTATATTTGTAGGTATATTATAATTATTATTAATTTTTTTTTTGACGAAACTTGTAGTGGATATAATGCATGTTTGTGACTTATATGTTTTTATGAATAAATGAATTATGTGTGTGGTAGTTCTAACTTTTATGAATTATAAGTGTACCCAGAGGAACTTAAAAGTATCTTCTTCACAGTGGTCTGTCTGTGTCGGTGACCAGGTCGCCGCCGGTGCCGCCGCGGTGGCCATGTAGCCTGGTCTACACTGTACCTGTAGGCGCCCGAGTCCTGGTCGCTGACGGCGCACGGCAGCGGCGCGTCGTCCAATGTGGCCGCGGCCGACACCGGGTCGCCGCCGGTGCGCCGCGCCGAGCCGTGGTAGTCCACCGTGTGCAGCCAGATGCACACTTCTAGGCCGCACACGCACGGGGATTCTGTGGGTGGGGAGAGGATGTGGTTATAAGTTGATACTTGGCGCTAAGCTTCCGAGTTCGAACTTGGTCAGGGAAATATTTGTTTTTTAAACAGATAATTGGGATGGGCCCTAGCGTTTGGATCTTTATATTGTTGTTTAATGTGTGTGTTGTGTGATATTAGAAAATTGTCTAGTCTTGAAAGAGTCTGTGTGTATATGGATGGATGTTTAGGTATGCGAGATACATATGTATGGATTGCGTGGCTTTATCCAAATTGTTTGGGTTATCTTGACATATTCCGAGAAGTATTCAAAGATTGTGAGTATGTTTACAAGCAAAAATCTGTGTAATTACAAACACAAACAACACACATGTTGCATATGGGTGTTATTTGTATTAGAAGACGGAATTCCACGATTGTCTGCACCCTGCCAAATTCACATACGGCCACTAGGAATCCTCTCTATTCAGCCGGTGCTTCATTATCAGCCAATAATCCGCCACTCATAGACACAACACTCTAGTTTCGGCCGTAAAGACCAGCAGGCTGGAGGCCTTACAACATTTTGAAGCTAAGGCATATCTAAGGTCGTTACCCCAACAGACCAGAGGACCGCCAAATTTATACACAAGCGCTCTGGACCCACAAAAGGCGTGGGCTGGAGCACGTAAGTTCTACATGAGGTGGTTCATCACTCACCTAACTGCAAAGAACACAGTCCAGGGAACGTAGTGCTAGTCCGCACTCTGCCCAGTTCACAAAGCGCTTCCAGGAACCTCTGCTGTGCGTCATTATGGGCAAAGTCCACGGCTAGAAAGGCGTTTTCTCTTGGCTCAGCTAACGCCGCTGCGTCACTGAGACGGGCCCCGAGTGCCGCCGCCCGGCTGGATACTTCGCGGACCTCGACTTGTTGTTGCAGGCCCGAGCATTCCGCTTCTACCTGTGGAGGGGGAGTAGAGGTGGTTATTTATTGGTTGTTCGAAGTTTTCGTAGTGCGGAGAGTAGAAGAAGAGTTTGTAAAATTATAAAAAAACATAAAGAATAATATGCCCAGTACTAGACAATCGTACAGTGAAACTATAAAGTCCTGAAATTAAATGAGGGCACTGCTATCTTTCATGTAGCAACCCTATATAGCGAAACATAACTGACTTTGATACTTGAAATTTTGGCTGTTAACTTCCTACCTATTTATGTATTCTAAAAACAACTTACCATCCACAAAAAAGCTCTTATACAAGCTAGAAGGTGTTAATATGAAGGCTAATAGTGAAACCAATAAATATTTATTTAGATAACGTTATTACAACTGTATAAAAAAACTGGATCTGTTGACGAAGGGCACACATAGTAAAGACATCAATTTCTCTTTTTTGACGGCCAGTTCTGTTTCATCCAGGAGTTAGAAATATTCCATATTTTGCCCTCTTTGGCACGCTGGTCCGATATAACTATAAAATAAAATAAAAAAATCTTTTTGAGTTACACAATGCCCCCCAAATTCACACAATATGAATTTAGTAAGTAAACAAACATATATCTTCAAGTATCAAAATGTTAAGGTTTGACTCAACTGAAACCAGATGAAACCTAAAATCAGTGGTATGTAAACAATGTTCGACTTGGGCTCTAAACCTAGGTTTATCGATAAATGAAGCGTTGGTACTAATAAAAAAATGAGTTATTACAATTTGTACAATGCTACATACCCGTCATAGACGCTGTACGAGCGTAAACATCTTCCAAATTCGACAAAATGTGTCCAGCTTGATGTTCCGCTAAACATTGTATTAAAACTCGATAAATAACTTCACTAGCTTGACTACGAATATTTTTCTACATCTTCCTAATTGCAACCAAGCGTAAATTGTTGCTTTTATCTATATTATCCTTATAATAAATAAGAAAATTCAAAAAAAACAGCAAACCACCTATTGACATAAACAATTGTTATGACTTTTATGTTTCTTTTCTAATGGTGCCAGGCTCCTGAAAATTTTAGTTCCTCTAACATTAATTTCAGGACTTTATAGTTTCACTGTATGTGGGAACATAACGTATACCTGAATGGAAAATTAAGAATCAGAAAGAAGCCGGTGCCCAATTCTACGGCGTATGTGATGCTACCACCATTTGCAATACCTAATGATATTCTTATACTTAGGAGGAATTCCATTGTATTAAAATTCCATAGATACAGGAAACAGCATTTGCAAATATTTTAGCTGCTTACGGAAGGTTATCATTTGTCATCAACTCGTCACAGTTATTTATTTTCTACACTTATAGGATGTATATCACGGTCAATTAGTTGTCAGTAATTGCATTTACATATCAGCGTGTATGCATATGAGGAACATACGCATTAGCGACTGATAATGGCGCGCTAATGTAGTGCCGGGGTTAAAGTGCCGCCCAACACATTTATTACTTTGTAAACATAACAAACGGAATTATGTAATATATATAATTATATATGTAAGCGGAATGTTCAGCAGTGCAAATCGTGATGCATTAATTCCATAAAGCGCATTAAGTAGGATGTATGTTTATACAAGTATTACTTATTATAGCATCTACTTATTTAGATATGCTTGATAATTGATATAACTGTGGAGTTTCTAAGAAACAAAGAACATGGAGTTTTTTTTTTGGCCCTTCTTTACTTTTTATAATTTTTAAACTCGTTTAATGACACTCGTTTTTTGCTGCACTCAACTAATAGGTCATGAATTCAACTGTACCTCACTCTATCTTTTTTCCATACCGAGGTGTCGTACTGCTCCCCAAAGGTCTCCCTTTGATCTTACCCTGTCATGGACTTCCTCAAATCTTCACCCCAGTAATAAATGCAGTGAAGACCAATTAGCTACGATAAACAAAATCAACCAGCACTGACCTTAGTCTTCTCGGCATCGATGAGCTTCAGCTGTTCTTCCAGAAGCTTCCGCTTGTGCGTGGCGGCGGCGGCGGCGGCGGCGCGCAGGTCGGCGTGGCGGCGGTCCAGCGCGGCGCGTAGTTCCGCCACGTGCCGGTCGATGGCGTCCTCCGCCGCTGTCGCCGCCGCCTCCAGCCGCCGCAGCTCCGTCGCCACCGCCTCCCGCGCTGACCCCAGCTTGCTCAGGCACTCATTCGCCCGATACAACAAAATCTCCGACATTCTTTTTAACGCTATCGAGAATGGGACTACTGTATGATCGCACGGCGTGTCACTGTGCGGCCCGTCGGCGCAGTGGCGGCAGAACACACAATCACAAGTCTCACAGAAGAGCAGCTCGCGGCCGGGGTGCGAGCTGCACTGCGGGATGACCTCGCGCCGCTGCCGCGCCATGAGGTCCAGCAGCTGGTTGACGAGGAAGGAGGGCGGCAGCGCGGCCACGCCCCCGCGCGGGACGGTGATCAGCTCGCGGCAGATGGGGCAGCGGAAGTGGCCGGCGTCGCGCGTCTGCGAGGCGGCGATGCGCGTGAGGCAGTGCAGGCACACCGTGTGCGAGCACGGCAGCAGCTTAGGAGTGTGCTCGCCGCCGTCGTACGTGCCTGCGAATAGCACCACACAGCTTTATTTATAACCTTAAAGGGGCTAAATTGGGAGCCGGCTGGAGACGTTAAATTTAACATTGTAAGTTCGATAATCGAGACAAGTTTGTTTTGGAGTAAAGAAGTTACTGTTGGGTAAATGTTTACAATATTATGTATAGTAAGTGAAGCAGTATGAAATTAATGGATCAACTAAAAGGAGACAGTAGGTAGGTATAGGTAGAGATGTGTCACGCTCGTGCAAAGTACCAGGAGCTAATGGAACAAAGGGGTGTGTACTAACATAGACACGTGCCGCACGTGAGGAAGCTCTCGTTAAAGTCCTCGTAGTTGATGGAGACAGTCTCGACGAGCGTGGAGCTCATGCTGGCCATGCCGACGCCGAGCCGCGAGCTGCCGTCACAACAAAAACACTCAATATACAAACAGAGACTTTATTTAAAAAATACTGGTTCGGAAACGAATATTTAAAAAATAAGTGGCCAATGGTAACGATACTTTATTTAGAAGCATGTCTTACTAAATGCAGACTCAATGCACTCGTGTATATTAGTGCATTTGCTCGCCAGATGAGTGTTGCATTTGCAAATTTGTGAGTCGCGGCGGTCGCCGACTCTCAGCGGGAATGAGAATTCATGGCGTCATAAAACACATTCAAAGTGGCAAAATGTCGTAAATGAATAGGCTCAATGAAAGGGGCTTCATTTGACAACTGAAAGTGAACCTTATTTTGCAATGCTGATGTTCCACTGTTCCGAGTACCAATGTTAACTCTTGTGGTGGTGAAGTTGGGTTATTATAGGTACTGTAGGTATAGGTAAATTATGAAGTATGTTACAAATAAATACCAAGTTTTACTAATTGCAAATAAATGAACCAAAAGTTTCTGTGGTAAATAATTTTAGTTTTAGTGATTATAAATCAAACAGCAATGTAATTATAAGATTTTAGAATCAATTTAACTGCCTGCTATTAAAATCCTATTGACTTTTAGTTTTGAAATGACCTATTTATGGAATTGTAACTATGATTGTAATTTTAAATTATAGTAGGTATTGTATTTTATTTGATGTATCATTGCAGCAAACTTACTTCATGTCACACACACTAATAAAACAAACTCAAGATAACACTAATAATGCTTTTAGAAAATCAATACTGGAAAGAATCTTGCGCACCTAATAATTACAAGATAATTACTGAGATTCATTACTACATATCCCGCCCATATAAATAAATAATCTAACTAACATTATCTTAGTAGTTATGCATACTTAGTAATATAGGTACACATATATTGATATTGATTTAATGCATAGTGGCCAATAGGACAGCCGTGTTTGCATTAGTGATTCAGCAGATTGCCCACATTCTTTTCCTTATGGGTCACTATGGTTTTTCACTGTGATGAAGGGATTAGCTTGTCAAATTAACTCAGTTGCTGATGACCCAGCAATGTCCCATGTTAATTTTCTCTTTTAAAGTTTTTTTTTCACTGAAAATTAAATAGGTATTCTTATTATAAAGAAAATTTTAGGAAATTTACACAGGAAGTTAGGTTCCTTAAATGTTCTTTAAATGCCATAATAATTATGAAAACATGTTACAAATATTACAAAATCCTTATAGTTATAGCCAGTTCTAGGTCATTTATTTGCAATTGCACTTAGAATGTAACTTGAGGTAGTGCTTAGGCAGTACAATGGCGAGAAGTGTTTACTAATGTAGGTAACTTGTAGGTAGAACAATGCTAGCAATAATAGGTATTCCAATATCAACAATATGCTAGCTAGCAAAATATCAATAAGTTTTCGTGTGGAATCGAAATACACAGTGTTTGTGAACCTATTTTGAGAATGAATGGATAAGTGCATAATTATTATAAAAAGGAATAGTACTAACTAAACATAATATTATGCAGGTGTACTCACAGAAAAGAACAACAATACATGGGCGTAGCCACAAATCGATGTTTTAAGCACTAGTTTTATCTCATAATCGCCACTTAGACTTGCTTAGAACTTTACAGGTAGGTATTTTGAAGTAAATGCAATGTATGAATAGATCAGTGGACGTAAACACATTATTTACAACATAGCCATTTCGACTTCTAGAACCAATTAGTTACACTCTTTGAAGATGCAAACAATTCGAAATATTCACGTTTTATTTATAACAACACGAAAGAATAAACAAAACTGTATTTACGGTCTATTCTCTTTCATAACCGATCGATAAGCGCCAGGAAAACTATTCTCGTAAAGTACTCATGACAAAGAAACATTACATATTTCATGTGGAGACGGCCGATTTAATTATTGATATTGATGGAAAAGCAAGTTGTATTTGAGAAGAATAGTTTGAAGG
The DNA here is from genome assembly GCF_932276165.1 of Plutella xylostella. Classification (NCBI taxonomy): domain Eukaryota; kingdom Metazoa; phylum Arthropoda; class Insecta; order Lepidoptera; family Plutellidae; genus Plutella; species Plutella xylostella. The sequence continues at coordinate 5,406,306 of NC_063988.1, forward strand.
TTTCAATTTGACTAATCACATTATTAAAACACTATTTTTAGTCCTGTTTAAATTTATCAAAAATACGACTCCATCGCGATAACCTCACCAAAAGTCCAAAACAAATGTCAGATTTGAAGTAAAAAAAAAAAACTTGCAAAGAATCAGTGTTGCCATGACTAGCTTTGTTTTTATACCAAAACCAGTTTTACTCGGCAGTCGTGTGTTTGTTTTGAGATTTCGTGTTTTTGAAGTGGAGTTGTAAAGTTATTATTTATTGGTAGGCACAGTAGGCAGATAAGCACATTACACAATTTATCCAAAGTTAACTATTAGTCGTATATGCCGTCCGTATATAGGCAGCTATAGCAATCTGGTTAAAAGTTAAAATAGAACCTTGTCATAACTAATATGTATGGTTTCGTATCTGATGATGATGAACTGATGGGTGGGTTGTTTTGCATAATTTTTACTTATTTGGATGGGTAGATATATTTACCTAATTCAGTTACTAAAAACAACAACGTTGGATACATAAATAACCGAAACGAAGGTCAAACTAATACATACCTAGCGTAATCTGGGTATGTAGAGGTAGGTCCGTACAACAACATTAGATTAGTAATAGCTTCATCGCTGACGCACGTATGATACTAAATAACTCGGTAGTTACTTTTAATAAATCTGTGTTGGGGAATTTAAGATGATTGGAATAAAAGTGAGGTGTTATAAAGAGATCACCCGGTTTAAAATCCATACGAGGTAGGTACTTACCATAGCTATGTATCTTACAGTTTTAACTACCGTGGGATTTAGCCACCCACACACTCCACTTCAGGGTCTCTGTGGTGGGAGCAGTTAAAACTAATAACGATCGAAGAGATCGCAGGTTTACCTACTCGTTCATTTTACCTTAGATCCCTCATCTATGCCTCTAACTAAAAGGCTGTTTTTTTATTAACACTTACGTTGTTGAGCTGACCGAGACCACCCTGGAGGTCTGATCAGAATTACCACTTGGCCTTTTTTTTTAAACATAGGTAGGTACAATATAAGTACCTACTCTGTTTGTAATAATTACCATGTACTAACCTATACTTACGTTAAGGTTTATAATATTCCAGGAATCCTATATCTGTAAGATGGAATAGCACAAACAGTCCGGCATTGAAGACGCTAGAGGAAATGCCCGGGTTGTCTAAATTGCCGGTTATAGGGGCTCTACATCATTTTTTACCGGTAGTTGGTAGGTGGTTTTACTTAACTACATTGAGTTGATACCTATTATACCTACCAATACAGGGAATTTAATCAGTGAACATGTAGGTACCTATGTATCTATCTAGGTAGATCTAGTTCGCACAAAGACCTAACTACCCTTGGGTAGTTCCCTACTGATAACAATGCACTACTTATGTGAAATATCTAGTTAAGTCATGTATAAAAAATATGGTAAATTTAATCAGGTAATTACAAAGGTGTTTTGTTTATTACAGGGTCTATTGGACACATAGAAAATTTCTTCAACCTATACGGACATTTTCATAAAAAATACGGCAGCTTTGTAAAAATGGAAGGAATTTTATCGCGACCACCCATGGTTATTATGTTTGAGCCTGAGCATTATGATCAAGTGAGTTATTGAAGCCGACTAACTACTCTGGAGGAATAATACATTAACATTTTGATCCCTATATTGGTACAGTGGGCTGGGGAAACCCTCTCAGATAGCATTGATTGTCATTCTGAGAGGGGCCAGGTTTCTTTCCTCCAGACTGTACCATCGGGTTCACTCCCCGATTAGTGCCTACTCTAGAATCCCACTGTTCAGTAAAAAATACAGGTTTTCAGGTATACCGAGTAGAAGAAGAAAATCCCTTGAGGCCAGGATTTGACACTATTGTCTATTACAGAGAAGTGCTTCAGAAATCCACGTTTGACGGGGTTTACGGTTTGACCACTGCGTAAGTAGAGAATTATACCTACTTAGTTAGTGCCAATTTCGCCATAGTGGGTTAGAGCATAACCAGGGATTATTGGTTGACTTTTGACACATCTGCCAAGAATTTAATATGGAGATGACGTATAATTGACGAACCAATCCCTGGTTACGATCTACCCGACTAGGAGCTTAACTTTACAAAAGTACAGTCCAAAAATAATACGGGTTAAATTAAATTTCAGACAAGGTGAAAAGTGGCGAGATTTTCGGACCAAAGTGAATCCAGCGTTACTGAAATTAAAACTACTAAAGGTATATGCACCGGGGATCGAAGAGATTGCTACAGAGTTTGTTGAAAGGTTCTATTCATTTTTCATTTCATTCTATATACCTATAATATATGGCATTATGAGAAGTGTTTATGTGCCACTGCGTCGTAGGTACCAACTCAATCTCTATCGGCTTATCAGTTAGTTTTGCATATAATATTATGTACTTATTACCTATTTCTTCAAGTGTTAAATATGTAAGTACATAATTGATATTTCCACTAGCACGGAGTCCTCTAGCTACTCGAGTATTACCGGTTATGTAAACGGTGGCTATTCAGACTACCCCTCTCAGAGTAACAATGCTACCTCAGAGGGTCAAGTTTCTTTGCCCCATACTGTACACATTACATACATATCTATGCGAGTTCTCATTTCACCGTTAAAGACACACGAACACGCCCCGTTCGAGATTAATGCCAGCTATTGCAAACATAACTTACCTACCAAAATTTGTACCCAGACTAAAGAAAACAAAAGAAGATCCAGTGTACCTCCAAAACCATCTCTACGATGAAATGTCCAAATACGCCTTAGAGGCTGTCGGATTCGTAGGTCTCGGCGCAAGGCTGGGCACCTTGAGCGAAGACCTGACAGACGACCATCCAGCCAGGCGCTTGCAGACGAGTGTTAAAGACATCTTCGACTTGGCTATACGCATTGAAGCTCGGCCCAAGTTCATGAAACATCTGCCTACTGCGCCTTATAGGAAGATTCTGGCAGCCTGCGATACACAGTGGGAGTAAGTTAAAATAATGATTTCCATTGTTTAGGGGTCTATCTTGCGGGTATCTTCTTCAATATGTACCTATAGTTAGACAAGGTGCAAAAGTCTATTGCTAACTAGTTACTATAGTAATAATCATGAAGCTTACTGTTTCGACAACGTGCATGAGGCCTACTAGAATATAAACTGATAACTAATTTTATTTCTTGTAGGATCAGCTCCATGTACATTGAACAAGCCAGAAACACAATTAAAAATAGAGGGCACGAGATTCCTGAAGAAGACAAGAGCATAATAGAAAAGTTATTGGCTATTGACGAAAAAGTAGCTGTCATGATGGCAAACGAGATGCTTCTGGCGGGAATAGATACGGTAAAATAAGTAGAAATAAGCTACTTTGAAAATTTGTAGAAATAGGCCACTGTTAGTGAAGTTTAGTTCCACTTTTTAACACTAGAGCGCTGATTAATTAATTAATGGAAGACGCATTGACTTATACAGGGTGTTAACTTAATTGCGTTGGAGCGGGAAATGGTAGATACCTACAGCTGATGATACTGAACACGATAAGACATTAAAAAACGTATTTTATTTGCTTTAAGCTGACCAACATAAAACAGTTTTATTTAGTACATTTTAAAATTTCATAGTCACCCTATTCAGGTTTAGGTACGTTTGACAGAATGACCATGAACTTGAAAGCCAAGATCAAGGCCAAACAATTCAAAGCCAAGGTCAATAAAAAAGTATGCGTGCATCTGCACCACACTCGTGGAGCTACATCGTCAAGGTACCTACCGAGATTTTGGGTACTCAAAGTACCCAATCCATTGTAGACATTTCATTTTACTCCATAAGTATCACTTTATTGATACAAAATTCTTCAAAATCTTTTATGAATACAGAACATTTTCATTTTATGCTTCATAACATAGGTCACACGTATTCACAGCACAGCACAACATAAAACGAAATGAGGAACAAGGCTTGGTAATCAAAAGATAGAATTGTAGGTACCTTTTCCCTTTTAGGTAATACTTAATTGTAAAAAATGATTGTAAACAAGTAAACAACAATGACTGACTGACAGACTAGATCCACAGAGAAGGTAATGACTATCATAAATACTCGATGGTTATGATACGCGAGATTGTTATTATTCTACTGGTATTTAAAGTGAGGCCATACTTATTATAAGGATTCCCGTACTATTCGTCATCAAAGACGTCTCAATCGCAAGTACACAACACAAATCGAGATGAGCGAGTGTAAGTAAACCAATTCGTCATTGAAGTAGACCCTGTTATCATCCTGTTATGCATTGTGGTCTTTTAACTTTAGCTGCATACAGACCGGCCAAACGAACGCCAACGAACGGGTTTTGTTGACCTTCGTTGCTCAATCTGCCCCTGTATTATGTATGATAAATGTCCATCGGTGGGCGTTCGTTGGGCCGGTCTGTACGCATCTTTAGGTAATAAAAGAAAAATAAAACGTGGTGAGTATCAAGGGTGAATACTAAACGCTTACCTTATTCTGAGTAAAAAGGTTTAATTATTGTTCTGAGCTCCTAGAAAGTCATAAATTATATTCTGTACGATCTATCAAACTTTATGACAATCAGCTGTATAATTGAGTGGATGAATATCAAACTGCCATATGTCACGTCCACGCAAAATTTGGGAAATGGAGGTTTTTGTTTTCTCTATTATTTAATGGTCATAGAACTTGCCCCGTGATTTAATCAGTTGACTTGTGACCTTAAGAATGTATTTTAATAAACAAATCCATTATAACACTCATAGAAAGGCGTAAAAGTTAATAAACAGTTTGGACTTATAGCAGTTTGATATGCCCATACAAGACTTATGCTGTTTTGATATGAGTCATAAGGACTTATAGTTGTTTGAAAAATACTAATATCATGGGCTGGACTTAGTAAGACTAATATAGTCTATTTTCTATTAAATACAATGAAGTTAACCAACCAAAATTTATCGGTAGAAAATTACCTACCTACCGTATCATATTCTACCCGATACGGCCCTGTGTTTACTACGAAAATGCTTTGTGATTGACACGTGGGTTTAAAAAAAAGGGGTTTTAAACTTACTTGACCATAGTTTTCTGACGTTTTTTGCTATTATACTCTTCAATCTGTTCCTTTTCCGAGCTTTATCAGGGTCCTCAATCAATTTCCTCAACATTTTCATTCATATTCGTTATAAAACACTGGGAGCACACACCACAGCCTCGAAATTCTCACCAAGACTGACGCCATGTTGAAAAAATTACGCTATGTGATTGGCCGGAATGGACTTGTGAAAATTTGTAATGCGAAACGGTTAGACTTAAAAGGATTTGAAAAAAACTTACTTTTTTAACGGCTTTTTTCTCATGGATGCCTTGCACTTATTGGAACTTGAAGGGCATAGGCAAACTGACATTTTAACGGAGAACACGATCAAATCAAAAAGTCAATTTTTTGGGTAGGTGGACATATGGCAGTTTGATATTCATCCACTCAATTGTTGATTAGTATGTCATTAATCACCATGAATAATTTCAATTTTATTTAATAATTGTTATTACCTACTGTGTAATTAATTACAATCATAGTTACATCAAATAAATTATGAAAAGTGAAGTTGATAACAAATTTACAGTGTGTGTTCTTTTGCAATCGAATGTCTCATTGGTTATGTGTTTGTGTAGGGTGACCATGTTTTTGATTAATTTTGGTAAAACTTTCCACTTTACTTTAGACTTTAAACATAAATATTCGAGATTCTGATGTTTTTTTTCTTAGAAACGTGCTTGGTTAGACTAATACTAACCCCCATTTCCCGCTCAAACGCATTCTAGTTAACACCCTGTATATTACTAGCTCCTTTTTAAATCATTGGGAAGACGAAACATTTGGACCATTTGAAGCCATGCAAGATGTTGATTTTTTCAGGTGTCTTTTGTCACAGTCGGTTTGCTGTACCACTTAGCTACGAACCCACAAGCACAGGACAGAGTAAGAGAAGAGGTCCGATCTAGTGGCACCAGCAGGCGGTATCTGAAGGCTTGCTTGAAGGAATCTCTGAGGATCTGGCCCGTTATCCCCGCCAACCTACGCAGGACTACCAGAGAGCATGTGGTTGGAGGGTATTTACTGCCTAAAGGGGTAAGTTTCATGAGAAAATCTGTTTTTATATAGATACGATTTTGTTACGAGGCGAAAGATTTACTCAGCGACAGGTTTGTCCGCAAAATCCGTCATTTTAGAAAATTGAGGGCTTATAGAGTACATTGTATTATTCTGCCTTATACCTCATTTTTTGTGGTTTCAGGTGGAAGTCATAGCCCCAAACGAGTTTCTTTCCAAACAAGAAAAATACTATCCAAGGCCCTTAGAATTCATACCAGAGAGGTGGCTTGCAGACAAGGCCGATCCTTTGTATTATGGAAATGCGCACCCCATGGTCACTCTACCGTTTGGCTTCGGAGTTCGTAGTTGTATTGGGAGGAGGATAGCTGAGTTGGAGATAGAAATATTGACTTCAGCTATTGTGGATAATTTTGTGGTGAGCTGGCACGGTCCACCAATCAAAGTAAAGACAACCATAATGAATCTGTTCCAGAAACCGTATAACTTTGAGTTTGAAAGTGTGAAGTAATTTTTATAACTAAATGAAAAAAGATAATTCAGTTAATCTTAAAATATATAATTTGCTTATGGCTTACCTATTACAAATCGCCATTATATTGGCTTTCTATATTTAGCTTGTATCCAAACTCGGTACATGGTCAACATTTTCCCCCTATTCACTTGGAGTCTTCTATCAATAAGATTCTGGTCTTCAATGAATTCTTTAAAAAGATCTTTTACCTCCTCTTGAGTGAAGAAGTAAACCATAGTGTTGTCTCCTCTTGCATAGAAATTGTCAGCTACGCATCGCCCCTTCTTGAATCGCAGTTGAGCTAAGTCGTAGCGGCCATAGTCTCGGAATACAACTAGCCCTCCAGGCTTTAGGTATCTGTAGATCTTGCTAATGACTGACGGCATTCTGAAATTATATGCAAAGAACTAATTTAGTGACTGCAGTTAAATAAATCTTGGCATTTTTTAATTGCCTTCACAATTTACTTATAAATTACAAGGTAGGTAGCTCAGTAAGGTAAGTGCCCACTTATCACGCCAGAGATGCGGGGTGATTTCCAAACAAATAATTGTTTTGAATTTATGTAAAATGTATACCATCATCACTCTTTCAGTGAATATTTTAATGTAACCTGCACAACTAAATGTGTGAACCCACCAACCCGCAGTGGACCATCATAGTGGGAAATGGTCTAAGCTTAGGAAGGCAGTTTAGACCTGGGGGATATGCACAAATGTTCCATTCGAGACAGCCAGGTGCAGGTACTTACAACCCTCACAGAGAATAGAATAGAATGTAGTTGTGAGGAGCTTCATATACTAATGCAGTTCATAAGTTTCTTCATGAATGCTTTATTATAAGATCTATCTATTATCAATTCTATAATAATTAGTTTGCAAAATACATACTTGGAAGGATCAATGGCTGACAATACGAAGATCAGTACAACTATATCCAGAGAGTTTTCTTCAAAAGGAACTTCCCAATCTGTAGCCGTAGCGTCAAGGACAAACACTTTGCATCTGTTTGTGTCATACAATGGATTCTCTTTCATTATATTGATTGCAGTTGATGAAAAATCACAGCCGTAGATAAACAGGTTGGGGTCCTGACTGTATTGGAGGATCGGGAATATAGTGTTGCCAACACCGCATCCAATTTCAAATATGTTGCGTCTGGTGCCTTCAGATTTTGGATCCTCATTTGTTTTTGAAGTGTTGTTGCCCTCAACCTCTGGGAATACTCTGACTGGAGCTGATGTGTTGTCTGGGGCAAGTTCTGGGAACTCGGTGAACAACCAATGCCTGTCTTTGAAAAATCTGGAAAATTTAAAAATAACTTGTTAGATACTTTGTCTACAGAAAATTGGGATAGCTTAAAATAAGTAGATAAGTAAGGTTTAGCCTATTTTATATCTTTTAATTTACTAACTGTTATAGTAGACTAAAATATTTTTTACATTACTTATGTGACTTTTTAAGATATTTTAGAATTTTATATTTAATAAATGAGAATAAACTACCTGTTTTGATGAATATCATAAAAGGCATCCCAATGTTTATCAGCATTTTCTTCTAAATTCTTCAGCTGGTCTTCATTAATAGTTATCTGTGAGTTTTGTTCAACTTTCTGTTTAGCAGCTTCTTCCTGCTCGCTGTCCCATTGGACATTATCCCTGAAATGGTATTAAATACAAGAAATAGTTAAAGATTTATTAATAAAATAAAATTACCTAAACTTACAATATTTCAAATTACCAAGCATTGAAAAGAAATGTTTGACTCTTGTCATTTAAATAGCGTGAGCCACCTTTAGGCTTTTTTTGTGACCTCGTTTTTTCTAATTCTTTTAAATACTGTTTACTGCCTTTAGTAGTCAGAAATCTAATTAAAGATGCCAATACAGTACCACGCATTATGCTTGAAGACTTCTTCAGCATTTTCCAGGAATCTGTTGCCAAACTGAGGCCTTCTATCTGAAGAAGACTCTTCCATTTATAACTTATTTATGTATGTTATGAAACCAAACTTTACACAATCTAATGAGAAGGTATTTTTGTTAACTTTGAATGAAGTATTATATTCTTTTCCAACCAGCTCAAACTCGGAAAGTTTGTAAAATAAAAATAACCTAAATTTTGCAGAACAAAACATAACCTAAAAATGTCAATGTCAGAAAATGACAGTTGACAGCTGATATGAATGTGACCAGAATAAAATATATTACCTCGTATTTCAATCTTAGAATAAGATATCTAGCATTAAAGTCTGTTTTTTAATCTCGGATACTATATTGTCAGATTCTGAACGGTTCATCTACAGTCGAGTTGTCCCGTCAATAGAACGATACCTACGTCACTTAATACAACTAGTAAAAGGCTTTTTATGGCGGGAACTGGAGTAAATTCTACATTCTAGTTAGTAATATGTAAGTACTTACTGGGTCCTTGGCGCTAGTGCTACGTTATAAAATAGGCGTTAGCTTGATAAACATGTTTGTATTTGAACTTTTTGTAAAAACGATTTTGAAGAGTCCGCAATAGGGTACTTGTCGCTGCCGCTGTTACATTGTATCACTTGACATGACCACGGCTAATGATCCTCTGAAAATGACCATAATTTAATAAAAGGACCAAACTAATCTCACGCGAATATATTCCTACCTTCCTACTTCAGACTTTTTACTGCGCAATTTTCTTAATCAGATTTTTGCTTTTGAACTTATCTTAATTTCATGAAAATCCCTGAACCTACATGATTAGGTACCTACAAAACAGAAGTTTCGTCACATGTGCAAACCGCGCTTGCGGTATTGGTGCAGCATGATTGCACATTTCATTTTAGACTGCGACGTGACAGCAGCACGACATATAGACGATGGCTGAGCCTGACATCCGCCCCACACAGCTACATCGCAGACCTAGCCAGACAATCTAGATTATTTATTATCTAACTTAAATCATAGCTGCGGAAATTGTGCAGCAGGAGATGGCATTTGACAGGGATGTTCTCGGCTAACGCTGATATATTATATGCTATAGGTAGGTAGGTACTCAGATAAAATCGCCATACTTGAGTTCTAGAAATTATTATATTACTATGTGAATAGAAGAAGCCTAGGAAATTTTAACCGTTCTATGTTTTTTTTAGTTCTTATTTAGATAAGTATTTACACGGTCTCTACTTATAGAAAGTTAGCCTCGCTTTTAAAAACAAAGTAGGAATTCATGGTCCTAGGTAGATCCGCTAAACGAGCAACTTTAGTTTAATACAAGAGGAGTTAGCGAATATGATTGTTTATAAATATGTACCTATGTGTGCCGGCCTGCACCGGTACAGTTGCACATGTGTTTCGCACGTATCCGCCTGCATGTAAACTTTTGCTCGCAGATATCAGTCGGCTACAGTTTACAGGAATTGAGTTTCTGTGTGACCAGTAAACTGGCCAACTAAAATCTTACCTGATAAAGTATTTTCAAAAACATTTAAAACAAATGTTCCATTTCAAATGGATAACTTCGAAAGGACGCAGACAAAATGAAAAAGCTCGTTACGTTACAATGCTTTGTTTCTTATTAAATTACCTATAAGATATAGTTAGTTAAAAGTTATGTTTAGACAGAGCCCGGTCGAGGTTAGTTTAGTTTAGGTGGGTACCTATCCCCACCTAATCAGAAGAAGCACTTATAAATGTGTCATACTTAAATAAAATGATGTATAAGTACTTAAGTACCTTACCTATGTACATACCCATGCCGGTTTAGTTTAATACAGGTTTAATGCGAAAGCTTCCACCCAGCTGGCCTCACAGCTCAGTGCCGTGGCAGTAGTCTGGGAAAGTTTCACCGTTTGCACTCTGTAGCTACTTCGCACGGGCCTGCGAGTAATATGCACCGAGCTGAGTTGTCGCAACTCCATAAACAGCTGCAAGCAAACTGCACACAGATATTGACATTTCCTTGTGGCGCCTGAGATATTGCAGCGGCAATGCAGCCACGGAACATCTGTACGAGACTTCCGTTATTAGTAGGTGTTATTGAAATTATAATCATTAGTGTTTAGGTTATTTTATTAGAGATCTATTTAGACAGTGAGATATCATTATCAGTAGGAACTTAAAGCAGGATGGGCACAACCACATCGTAGCCAAAGTTACTGACCATGATGACTGGCTTGATCAAGAATCCGAGAAAACAGAATATTTTTCATACTTTCTTACCTACAGGTATTCAAAAAGCAGTTGGGGCGTTAGCGTGTAATAAAGTTAATTGATTGCAATCATTGTGCTCTATCTATGAGTCAGTAATGTTATTATTATTGTTTCGTGTGATTAAGGTACTTGGTACGGTGTATGGTGCTAATCTACTTTACTTTCTTTGAACCGCTTGTTAATGTACTTTACTTTCTTGTGATTTGAGTTATTATACGAGTAAAGTCGTGGACTGTGGTACAATGGCTAAGTAATAAGTAGAGGGGTTGCTAGTAAGATGGCGCTAGTGGTAGTTTCTCATTTCTTCAGCTCAAACATTGGAATAAACAAATGAATAATTGTCGTTACACTATTTTATTTACTTACATGTTTTGACTACTTGCAATGAGTAGGTAGTAGTCCTAAAAATTTAGTTCTCTTAGGTGTAACTTATTTCGGAAATATCTAATAATGTACTTATGCATTCCGTACGCAATTTCGGAATAATTAGTTCAAATGGATTAAATTTAACAATCCGTACAATGCAAATGTGAAATGTAAACTGTGTGAGATGCAAGTCACGCGCTGACAAAAACGCAATTAAGACTTGCAGTTGCTTTTGCTCATCTAAAGTTGTAAACTTAATATAAGTAATTTTAATTACGGAGCAACGAAAAACGTTTCTTTATCTACAAACTGTACTTACCTTAATAAATAGAATTTCAGAAATTAAATGGGGTTAAACCATATGCACAAATCTTTTATACAAGTTGACATTTAAGTACATAAAAGACTAAAATATTTCTGTCAACTAAACAATTTTACCAAAAAACAGCTTATTTTGCCACTGAAATGAAATACAAACTTTATGACCAATTTCAACCATTTCACCATTAGGCATGGTCCACACTCCACATAGCGTAGCCTACACACGTAGGTACGTATTAATTTAATTCATACGCCAGTTCCCGCGCAATGAAACGTGAACGTTCCGTTTGACGCAGCGCCGCGATGCATTTCCTAACGCAACGTTCAATATCCGCGAGAATTGTTTGTGGAGCCCCCCCTCTATCTGTGTCCCCCCACTGCCACCGCAGCATAAGCATTAGGGCCGATTCACACACAATTGGGCTTGTTGTATAGTATTTTGCATAACTTTTGAATTTGCTATACATACTCAGCAATGTACGTTGTTCGTCTACTAAACACTCGCACTAAACAGTGTGTCAATCAGACCTTCTTATAGAGACTTTTCGAGTGTTCCGTACCTAAATACCTACCTTCCGCCTCCGTAGTAGTGATTCGTTAACAGTTGGCTTGGAAGTGCCGAAAGTTTCAGTATATTCAGGATTTTGGTAACTTGGAAAATTTATGTGATGAGTCTGTGCGGTGAAAATGATAATATAGATCATTCGCCCAGAATAAACCCCTATACTTAAAGAAAATAGAGCTCTACAAAATATGCAATAAGATTACCATGCCAACAAATTGGCATATGATGACCACTGCATCCTTTGAATATAATAATCCAAGTTATTGCTTTGCTGAAAGTAGCTGGGTAAAAAAAGGCGACCGCAGCAACCTTGGCAGCACACAGTTGAAAAGGCCCCGATTTCCATTGATTTTACAGACAGTGATTTCACTATGATATTTATGTGCTGTCGTACGATACTCGGTCTAATGGAGATCCCTACACAATAAAGAATAACGGATTTACTTAATAGATTTAAAGTTAAAAAAATAAATGCTAGACTAAGTTGAAAGTTTAAACGTTGTGTAGCCAGTCACGTATGAAACATTTATAAAATGAAGAGGTTCGCCTTCCAGAATTAATTAGAATGTAATACACGTTCAGGTACCATGTACAGGTACAGTACATGTAGGTACAACATGTATTATTATCATTTCTAATTGAATTTATTTTTGAAATTTTCAAACAATATAATTACTTACTAAACTTAGGTAGGTGGTGGATGTCTCTACGTTTGTTTCTGGAAGCCTACCTTTGCCTTTACTTTAATAAACACAATGACATACTGCAATTATCTGATAATATATTGCTTATATAGGTATATGTGTCTTTGTATCACCATTTAAGTAGGTTAAATAGTATGCCTTGGGCATTTTAAGTTTCTATTTTAGATATGTTTTAGTTGTGGTAATACTTACATCATTGATTTATGTTCAAATTTACTTGCTTATAGCTATTTATTGTATTAAAAGAGTTTATTTTAAATACTTTAGTTCTCCACCAAACAAAGGTTGGTTAGAAGAAATTGCTTCTTGGCAATAAGCCCGCCTTTGTATACACTAATTTTAAGTCCCATTTTTGTAACTGTGTTTTGTAAGTATACAATAAAGTGTTTATAAATAAATAAATATATAATAAGTATCAAATTCAACACCAAAATTAAAAAATATATATTTATCGGGAAGCTGAAATCCTCTGCTTTAAAATTAATGTAAATTGTATCTCAGTAATGCCCTTTAAACACGTATAAAATATATTTGTGTGTTCTGTAAATTCTGCGGTTTGCAAGACTGACGCCTTAAGAAAGTCTGCTATAAAAAATAATATAGTCTACCATAGTTGCTGAATTCATGATTTTAATACTTACCTACTGAAGTACAAATACTTAGCTATAACGAGGAAAGAGGAATGAGCCTTGTAATAGACGTAAGTATATTTATTTTCTCGCACTAAGAAAACTTTTATCTGATTCCGAGAAAGTCGTTAATCCTATCATCCACGTCACTTCGTCGCCAGTTAGATATAACTAAAGATACCTACTAGATTTAGGCGTTTCGTCTGAGAGGCTAAAGTCTAGACAGAGGGCTAGCGTTCAACTCGGTTGTCTAAAAATCTCAATGGAAGTGGAGGTAGGTAGGTACTTTTGTCTACGCAGGACAGGATAAGTATCTGTAGTTCTTAACGTTATAAAGTAGGGATAAAAAGTTACTTCCAAATCAGGGAAGTTCACACAAAATTGATAAATGATACATATAACACAGGTTTATACCATCTCATAATGATAATTTTGAGAGTGGGCATCTATTACTCTGTCCAGTAAAACTAAAACATTTTATTGAATGAAAGTTTAAATCTCGATATTATTATGTTAGTAGGTATATCCTATAAAACGTTAGTTTAGGTTTAGCGGTTTAGGTACAGGCAGCAATCTAGCCTAGCGATTAATAACTGTTCCGCTCGTGACACAGTTGCGGCTTATCTCATCAGTGACTGCGACCTCATCACCCGCATTACGTCACGAGGACCCCAGCTGAGGAGGCACCTGCTCCCACAGTTCACAGTACTAGCTTAGATACTGTATGTACTGCATTGCTTGACAGAATGGCAGGACGTTGATTTGTGACTATATTTATAACCCACTCCGAAAAAAGGGGAGATTCTCAATTTGTCTGTATGTATTTTTTTATGTTTATTGTAGGGTCGGCAGTAAGAAATTCATCGCTAGGTCATCGATGAGTCAACTTTGGACACACTTAACAATTCAGTGCATTCAGTGCTGCAAGTTGGTGACATGCGTCGGATTACTTTATACTAGCACCAATTTAAAAAAAGAATAATACCCACCTGCTTAGGTTTTTTTGTGCTGTCGCATACATTGAGTATGAACGGTCTGGAGACGAAATAGGCAGACGTTCCCCTCTGGCGGGGTGGTAGGCCAGAAAGGCCCACCGATTTATAAAAACTAGTTGCAGTCTCAATTTTCACTAGACTCAATCTAGTTGGCAAAGCGTTCGTTTCATAGAAAATGATTTGTTTACATACTAAAATGACAGCTTCAACTCATAGAATATCCGGATTCCGGATTTGATCACAGATTTGGTCATGGTTTATTGTTATTAGCTGTTACAGTGCCACAAACTTATCTGTTCCGGTGACAGCTCACATAAATGTGTAATATTTCTTAATTCTATAAGATTTTAAGTTTGCTCGTATTGCTAATTCGCCCTTGCGGTGTTAATAAACCCATTTAATCTTTTACAATATACAATTCATTAGTAAGTAATGAGATATGGATCAATTTAGTTTGCTCTCACCGGAACAGATAAGTTTGTGGCACTGTACCTAGCAACCAATGTCAAAAAAATGCAATAGTGATGTACCGGTATGTAGATATGTATTAATCGACAAAAAAGGTCATAGTTGGAAAGCGTCCGTAGTCGAATTGGCTTCAGTAATCGTAACTGATCACTGAGGTTAAGCAACAACTGACACGGTCAGCCATTGGTAGGTACAGCATGAGTAACCGATTTCAAATGGTTCTTTTCTGGACGCTTCCGTGCTTCGGACGGGACGTTAAGCTGTGGGTCCCGGTTGCTGCTTCTCGGCAGCAATCGTTAAGCCAGAGTCAGAGGCCGCCCGAAGGGGCGGCTTGAAAGCATCTGACCGTCGGGTTGCCACTTACTCGACAACTTCAGTGCATTGTACTCATTCAAAAACGGCGATACGGCTCGCGACCTATCACGTGAGTATAAATGTACAGCGAAAAGCGGGTGACTTCGTTTATTAATCATTCCTAATTAAATTTAACTATACCTAATTAATTTGAAATTAGTATTTCTAACCCATGTTCTCGAATTCATCGATAACACTTATCGATAATTGTTACATCCATTGGCAAGAAAAATGAAGACACTGTGTTCATTATTAAATGTCACTTCACGTAACCCTTATTGCTGGGAATTAAAACTCATAATGATATGTCCCATGAGACATAATCATGGTAAACGGTAAAATTTCCCCCTGCAAAAATTGGCAGACTTTTTTGTATCAAGAAAGATCGCTATGACGCTTCCCGAGGGTACACCCGAGTCCGCGTTGTTCTATGGTCGCATAGAACTGGTATGAAAAATTAAATTATTTCTTACTTATAACTGATAGGTATTTGAAGTCGGTTTTTTATGTATTAGGTACTTACCAATTATAACTTACTTACATTAGTACTAGTTTGATGATGATGATGATGATGTTTATACTCCTATTAAAAGCCTAGTTCGCATTTTCCTATTCATTTCAGTTTTACAAAAGACCTCCATTATAATTTCCACAACCGAATAGCTTATGTTAAAATTCAGACTGAAAACTTTGTGTCTGAAAGAGGCCGGCTCCAGGGATTGTCAGACAACCTCCAGTAGAAGGGTCAACGACATTAAAAGGCCGGGGGCAGGACCAAAGTTGGGAGTTATTAATGCACCTACCAAAAAGGAACATAGAAAGCTTAGTATAAATCTTTGTGGGGCGTATTCGTATAGCTAGACTACATAATATATTAAGTACTTATACGGACTGAGATGAATTAACATATAAGTCGATGTAACCAGCTTTAGGTCGTAGCTCTACTTACCACGGGGAAACACTGGGTTTCGGCAAGGTTTTGGCGGAGGTCCAATATTGTGGGTCTCGGAAGCAGTTTGATACACCCTTGCTCTCTGCAGATAATAACTACTTCAAACTTACCATAAACAGTGTAAGTGGCTGAAGTAGTCACGTACAACCATCGTTTACAGTTTAGGCAGATTATGAAAATTGATAGGCGAGCCACATAAATATAAATCGGTGCTTTTGTAGCGCGACGTATTTTTGTTCATGTATTCGGTTGATTTCAGACCACGGAATTTTACGCCAAATGTACATCGAAGTAATTTCCAGCTCTTGGAAATTATTATCGAACGCAGATTTGACAAATTAAATTAATAATTAGTAATCTTGAGCAATAAAACGACACTGAAACGCAAAACTTCAGCAATTGACGCTGCGTAGCGTCTGCCGGACGGCTGTAACAACCCCTTTTCAGGGTTCCGTACTAAAAACTGCTAGTCCATAAAACTTTAAAATGTGATTTCAAATCCGGACATGAGGTTGGTTTGATATCAGTTTCATTATTTTATTATTTATTTATTAAAGTGTACATATGATATATTATGTGGTATTACAGTTAATGTCCCACAAAACTGTTTATATACAGTTTGTCTGTGGGATTTGAGTCTCTTTACATTACTTATATAAAACTAATGAGGTTGGTAATACATAAACATAAATAGGTAAGTAATTACTTATCTTACAGTATAAAAAGAGCAGTGACAAGTTAGTAGTAGACATCAAGGTAGGTTGATGAAAAAATCTTTTTTTAATATAGTTTTAAACTTACTTAACATAGGCTATTAATCAGGTACGGTATCCGTTTTTTTAAAGTTCTATCGCCATAATAGTTACTGACTTTAGGTACCTCGAATTTACCCTCAGATATAGATCTAGTTCCGTGGTTATGAGAAATAGGATGAAGAAAATTATGATGGTGTTTGTGATTGTGAATAGCTAAGAGATATTTAAATTTTGAACTAACTGGCAAGATTTTACATATTTTAAATAGTTTTTTTATAATTATCTTTACATTCTAATTTTGTTTTAGTGTTAACAAGTAGTTTTAAAAATCTAGTCTGCAATGCTTCTAATTTATCTATTTATCTATCTTTTGTTAGCTTTTCCAGCCATTTGTGGCACTTATTAAGAAACAAAATTGCTTTGAATGGTCACTTACATTATAGTAATATGCTACATAGGATGCTCCGCGTCGGTTAAATTTTAGAGCTATACCTGCATTACGCATATTTACTGCAATTTTCTAAGTTTATTCACATTATCTAATACTTATTTGTGAAAGTTAATATAAAGTTACATTTGTGAATACAGAAATGATAATAATATTATCAATTGAGCACAGACTTCCGTAGATCGATACAAACTATGCTTAGGCATTATGTCGGCTTTTTATTATTTGGAATCTGGCGTAGCTCCAGCGTAGCAGCTCGTAGCCGGCGTAGCAGCTCGTAGCAGTTCGTAGCGATATCGCTACGATTGCGTAGCAAATTACACGAATATTTTCTACGTTTCAATATTTACATAAATGCCTACTAAGAATTTTATTGAATAAATATTTTCATTCTCAATTTACAGTAAGTACCCTACTTTACCATGCATTCTCGGTTGCTGTGACTACAGAATTGAGTGTTTATACATTTATTTTATTTTATGTATGCACTGTGTATAAAATTTTCATGAGCAGACTGGATGCACAAGGAACGATCGATCGCATCCAATTCCTGGGTGATGCCTAAGATCAGGAGAGGGCCGCGATAGACAGACAATTAGCACGTGCTCTTGATATAAACACAAAATTCATGAAACTCCATCCATGCATTATTAAAAGAATAGGCGTCGTAATCTACAGATCTAGAGAAGTACCTAATAACACAAGACGCTGACGCAAAAGCGGCGCAAAATCATGCATATAGCAATAACGTAATATGTAACGTTGTTTTGGCTGCCGCGTCTGCCTCGTGTGAGATGGGGGTAGTTACAACAGTGGAGGTCGCTGGCGGGAGTCCAGGCCATGCGGTGGAGTATTCGACAAGTATCGATTCGACTCTGTCAAACGCCACAGTTTGGTCGTCTCACTTATTAGAACAATAATTTGGGGTTAATTAAGTGGTGACTTATAACCATTCAGGTCATCATTTAGTTATAGATTGTTTAATGAAACCGTGTCTGCAGTGTCCGTGTCAGTTGAATGAGAAAGAGGGAAAAAGTTATTTTTTTTATTTTACGGGCAGGTATTTTAAGTATTTGGCTTAGTAAAGTAAGGTCGTGGGTCGCATACGTAGAATCGAAGATTGACAAAAACCAATTTCTTCACTAAAGTATAGGTTTTCAGTTTCCTTCAGTTCGGATGTCTATATTAACGCACTGACTGAAAACAGGATTATATCTACTGAAATTTCATCCTATTTTGTAAAGTCAGACTGTGAGAAAGGCACAAATAACCTCCAAAGGCGCAATAAAGCCGACCAATACAAATCGCAGTAAGTTATGCCATCTTCACTCTTCCGGTTGGCTCAGGGGGTCACTCCCCACTCTATGTGACAAAAAAGAATTTTAGGAGCGCTGTTACGCGAGCCATGGCTCTTATCTTGTTGTATTAAACATGCCGATTGCACAACAGCTCTGAGTAGTTAGTTTTTCGTCAGTATAGAGTAACCCTTCCGGTCAGAGGTCCGGTAAGTATATTTACAAGCTGACAGCGCCACCTTGTCCACAAATAAGCTCTTTTATTTCGAGACTCGCCGCGGGCAGCGAGGCTTTCATACTGTCCAGTAAACTACTGCAGCTTAGGTTATCGCATGCTACAGGTTATTTCAGTATGTACTGAGCCCCGTTTCGTGTAACTGACAATCTAGATTGTGTGGAGGGAGGAAAGATGAAAGTACTTTCTTTGGTGCTGCAAATTTTTTATACTTAGACTAAATTCAAGAAAATTCATGATAATATATTTAAGTTGAATGATATTGCTGTTGGTATTGTTATTTGCCACTAAACTTAAACTGTATAAATATTACCCATAACTAGGAACTTGTTTGTGCTTAGTTCTATTATGAGATCAAACACTCTAAGAATTATAAATTGTAATTGCCGTAACATAACACTGCGATTGTTAGTTTTATGAAATGGGCCCTTAGTGGTTCACAATGGAACTAGTTTTAACTTTGCCACGTGAAACTGAAATAAGGTTGTTAGACTTTGTCTCTCTGTCGTCTGGTATCGCATTCGATAGGTATCTACGGCTTAATCGATTTCCATTCAAGATTTCATATCGTTGGTACTTTTAGATTACGTTTCCATCGAAAGAGTTCTGCTGTGGACAGTTGGCCACAACTCAATAGACTTTTTATGGAATATTTTTATGCTAACCACTTAAAATACTTAAGATATCATATGACGCGACGGTGGAGGTGCACGTGCATTTGAAATTACTGAAATTACCATCGTTTTTCATAGTAGTGGTATAACTCTATTGTACATAAATAACACTAAGATCATTCATATTCAATAATATAAATAACTAAAACACAATACAATATGCAGGGTTATAGGTGACAGCGAGCTCTTCCAGATAACGAGGAAGTAGTAGAAAATGATAAATCCTTAATTATAAAACGTTTCATAAATTGTGTGAAAATTGGAAGGAGAGATTTTCGGCACACTTTTTTCATTCAACAACTGTTTTAGTGTCTCTACAGTAGTTTGGTAAATTGTAAAGGTACCAGATTTAAATATAATAACTTGTTACTCCTTGGTTAAATACTAACGGTCTTATTCATAAAAAAACCTTAAAGTAGGTTTACTGAGCTCAATAGCTACGGAACACTTTAAGCCTATTTGAGGTTTCATAAAAATCTCTATTCATAATCGTTCCGTAAACCTTCAATAACTATAGTGATGCTAATAGATTTCACAGACCAAACATTTTGACATTTACCCTATTAAGTTGCCGGTCTGACGAAACCATAAACAAAAATAGCGAAAACTTTCATTCATTTATCAATCTCTATTATCTATGTTAGCCACGGCGCGGCACTTAAAAAAGTTTACGTTGGCTTAAAGGCGCAGTGGCCAAGCCAAAACCCACAAAAAAAATATTAAATTTTTACGTTACCATGGCAACTTATTTTCAGCAAATATTAACTCACAACAAATGTCAAATCGTCAATAAAGCAGAACAGCTGTTGACCGGCCGCCATGTTTTTGTACAATAGGAGGTTAACGGAAGGTGTATAGTAGGGTCCAGCCAACTTTAGCATATCAAGGTTTTACGAATCAGTTGGAGAGTTCTTTAGCGCTATTGATCGTTTATGAATAAAGTTTTTTTGACATTTGCTTATAGCAGGCCTATAGGTCTCCCGTAACTTTTTATGAATAAGACCGTAAGTTCATTTTCTTAGCACATAGCTATACAATTTCACGCTTCGACGATTCACGGCAGACAGACAAAATTCCGAGAAAGATAACTTCACGCAAATGTACAAACAACTGAAATATTTATGGATCGAAAGATGTCGCAGCTTTGAAGACACCGCCGCACTCCCGGGGGCATTTGCAAAACAATCATTCCAGTTTAATATAAAACGGGAAGAAGAGAAACATTCACAAAAGCTTAAATCGGTAAATCTGGTGGGAGTTGTGTATAGTTATAGTGAGCGTGTCGGATGCATGGCCCACAGGCGGGCGGCATCGCGCGAACTAAAACTTGAGTGGGCAACTTCGTCGGCCACGCGCGCGGCGAAACTTCGTTTTTCATTTAATTTGCCCGGAACGAGTACGGCTTACAATATTTTCGACGCGAACCCGCAACTTTCGACTTCGGCCTTCGTTATAAATTTCATAGTTAGCCGAGAGCGCTGGGGTGTCGCGAGGGTGGTCGCACACGAAAACGTATGCAGGAGGAAAGAAACATTTTAACGTCTTTATTTGCTGTTTAGTCTGCCGGTAAAGGAAGCGAGAGACAATTTAGCGCGTCTACAAACAGGATTAGGTAGTGAAGCGTGAATGCAAACACGGTGGAATATTTGCTTGAGGAGGCGTGCGTGGCGCGGCATGTGTCGCATCTCGCAGGCTTTTTAGCTGGCGTTCCGGAGCGATAAGGGCTGATCTGTGGAAGACAGCGGCAGCGGCGTGCAGCAGACGAGATCGATACTGCAGCGGGAGGGGGTGGCGCCCCCGCCCCCCCGCGCCTCCCCCTTCGGCTGAAACTTTCGCGATAAGTACAGAACTAGCGCGTGGTACGCAACGCAATATTGTTAGCCGGTTACGAGTCTGAAACAGCGGACGTTAAGGCGCGATATAGCCGTTTTTATATTGCGATTCATTTCGAAAATGAAACTGTTCGTTTCTATTTTTAGCTTAGAAAGGCAATTTTGTTGCATTTTAGATTCGTTTGGTAATCGAAACTGTATGTTTAAGCAAATTCACAAGTACAAGAGTTACCTACGCAAAATACATACATTATGTTATTCATATTTGTATACGTTTTAATTTTGTTGCTATCCTATCATATTAAATTAGCATCGTTTTAGAATCTTAAAGTGTAATTTAAACCTTAAATATTAATTAAGAGATTCATGCCTACGCAGGAATTGGTATTATAAATCAAGACTACATAAACTGAACCAAATGAAACAAGTTTTCCACACCAGATACGTCTGTACAGAAACAGTAATTTGGTGTCTGCCACCGCACTCGAAAAAAGACAAACAAAAAGCCTCGCAAAACAACTTTCAGCGCAAAAAAGTTGTGTAGGTATTCCTGAAAAACAATATTTGCGAAACGGCAGATGGGCGCAATTACAGCGCGGCGCAGCGTAATGCTGCACTTAAAAACGTTTTAGTGCGCCTTCAGCACCGCGGCATTGTCCGCTCACCACCACCGACGCAATATAAATAATCTGCTTAAAAAAACAGCAGCTCTCTATTTCTTATAAAACAACCTGACAATTAAAGCAGGCCCCTGCAATAGAGATGCACGGCAGAAATTATGCGCAGACCCCTCAACTTTGCCCATTAAAATGCACGATAGCGAAAATGTTTTGTTAGCTCTAAATATTAAACACACATTCGAATCATATGCACGCTTTTAGTCGAGCAATTTTAAAGAAGTAAAATGCATTTTACAGAGTTCAGGCACACATACGAAAAATGTAGCAGACAAAACGAACGAGACAAGTTTTCAAAGGGCAGGTATGTAGCGGCGGCGGCGGGCTACCCGATACGCGGAATTAGCCCCACGGCGGACCATCGGCGGGTCGCTCTGACGAGATGTTAATAAATGGCCGCTTACGCCGTATAATTGGGAAATACTGTCGCGTCGCCGGCTCAGTTACGGATGGGAATAAATCTTTATGTATATAGAGGAGGTTGGTGTTCGTCTACGTCGTACTAACGTATTCGAAGCACGCGCCGCCTCTGTCCTCTGAATATAAGGAATATAAGACGTTGAGACCCATTTATTGCACGTCGACTCGAGCCTCGCGATTGATGTTCGAACGTTCCGAAATAATTAATGGCGCCTGTCGCCTTACGCAAATTTTAATTAAGTCGAGCTTCAGATAGTCGAAAAATTTCGACAAACACGGCAGCCAGATGCATAGAGTAGATATTTCATAATGCGGCTCACAGTCCGGCGTCTCCGGGAGTAAACACGGCGGCCGCGGGCCATTTATTGTTTCCCGACTAGTTTCGTCCAGAAACGTGGCAATTTCGCTGTTTGCAAACGAAACAAATCACCTTAAATGCGCTACGGGTTTGCTGCATTGCGCACAGTTACATAAATATTGTTTATAAATAAAACCTATAGATTTACGACTCACGATATTAACAGTTTTTTCAGCATGAAGAAATTATGGTAAATTTATCGAACTTCTATGATAATTGGGTTGTGTTCCGCAACGCAAAGCTTAGCCTTAAAAGCAAATATAAGTTGGCAGAGAAAATGAGGCTTTACGACTTTTGGCACTCAAATTCTCATTCCCCGATTCTTTTTGTTAGACACCATCTCTAACCGCTTTCAAAATGTATCGTTCACATAGTGGAAATTTCGATGTAGACATTTCAACCTCCGTTGTTTTAAATCATAAAGTGTTTTTCCAAAAATTTAATACTATTTGACTACTTACTACTTATAAATATTTTAGTTAAATATTGCCTCTGTGGTCTAGTGGTAGAAGCTTCGCTTCATGGCCCAGAGGTCCCGGGTTCGATTCCCGGGTGGGACCATCAATTTGTGTTTCTAAATTGTGGTTCTAAGTTTGGTTAGGACATAGAAGGCTGATCACCTGATGTCCGAAACAGTGAAACGATCCATGCTGTCGGATGGGCATGTAAAGCAGTCGGTCCTGCGCCTAGCTCTCTCCAGTCGTGTCGGTCAATCCGTCCCATTGGGTTATGAGAGTGATGGAACAGAGAGTGCTCCTGTGTACTGCGCACACACTTGGGCACTATAATCTACTCCTGCGTAGATGGCTGATCTCAAATGAGATTGGCCGCCGTAGTCGAAATTCGGCTAGGAGGACATTATTTATTATTAGTTAAATATTGGAGTTAACCACCCCTACTCAGGTGCAAAGTTGACTATCCTGAAGCTGTAGATAATATTTACTCAGTCATGACGCAAGTTGTAATAAATCTACCGTTACTTACGAGTATTAAGATCATAAGACGCATAGATTTCATTACGTATTCCACCCACATAGGGAACACTTCGCAAAAATGAGACATATATTACGGGGAAATGTTGGGTGTGATGAAGAAAATTTTTCATGCCGAAAGCCTTATAACTAAGCTGCTAAAAGAAAAGTTATATGTGATTCCAGTATTTATCTCCGTTGGTTTATTACTTTGCTACGTTATTATTATGTCAGGATGTGACAATTTTCGATGAGAAAAAATAAAATGTTGTGATACAGAAACGAAAGCGTGTGATGTTTCGTTGCATAGTTTTGTTGTACATGCTTAGGTAGGTTGCTACGAATTCTCCAGGGTCTTTTAACTTAAATTAGCAGTTAACGTGAAGTTTCTCTTATAAGACGCGCAATAATTAAAGTTGGGACGTGTATAAATGTCCACAAGAAGCTCGTATCTCCGCTGACCGCAGGCTGTACACAAACTTGAGACCGCTTCTTCCAACTTCGGCCGCCGCGCCCGCCGCCGCCGCCTCGCATGGAGCTCTCAGCTACTACTTTACTTACCACAAAGCCCTTAAAAAGAAACATAGACATAGCTACCATCTAACTTCTACTTCAGCTTATAATGAAACGTCTCTGTATACGTATAAATATTATAGGTCAACAGAGTGGGTGGTGATCTGTTCAGTGTTATTTGCTCGGGAACGACGATATAGCGCAAAACTCTTTAACTCTTACGAGCAACAATTTCCAAGTTTCATTTCTTCTTTCAAAGGGATCGTAAGACATCTTTTGTTGCTGCTTATTTATGCATAGTTTCAGATAAGTTTGCATGAAAATGTTGTGTATTCCAGCGTGTGTTCGTCCTCACTAGTTCCATATTTATGGCACGCAAAATAAAATGTAGCTGCCTGTCGTCGGTGCTTGATAAAAATGCAAACCGCGACGTAGCCGCGGGCTCGGAGCGATACGTCTCGGCTCGGCCGATAGCTGAATTGCATTTAGGTGTATCTTTATGGACTTAAATCGATGCTTGGCCGAAAATAACGGTGTTCAACCTCTCGACCCCACGTCGCTGGTGTTATAAATGAGGAGCAACAGCCGGCGCCCCCGCCCCCGCGCCCCCCGCGCACCTGCCGCCGTGCGCCGCAGGTAAACATTGTAACGTGAGCGCCACGTGCGGAACATGTGATCGACGGCATCTCGCGATAACCCCCTCCCCCGACCTATCTATCGCTCCCCGGAGGAAACACAAAAATTGTAGTCTCCGGTATAGGATTTCCTAACGCCAACGCACAAATTTAATGATTTCTCCCAGTTTTATTTTATCGAATTTCCAGTTAGGAAGCGCAGTTGCCGAGTTGAACCGGTGGGCGTGTACCAGACAGTATTGATTTTGTTGTTTTGTTTCTGTCAGCGAGGCGGCGGAGCGGTGCGGGGGCAAGAGAAGGCAGTAGCCGAGAGAGGAAGGCTTCTAGTGTAGAGTCGAGCGTACAACTGGCGACGGGCGCGAGAAGCGAAAGGATGCAAGTGCGGGATGAATGGAGCGGCGGTGCAGCGGCGGCGGCGGCGGCTGCTGTCGAAGCTACTTCCGGTTCCGCCCGCACCAAACACCTACAACATGATTTATTATATTACGCCATGATGCTTTAATAAACGGTTTAGTCCACGATACCAAACTTATTAGATATTTATTTGCACCGAGCAGCCTTGGTGTATTTTTATTTATGTTCCCTTCAGTCTGTGAACTAAATCCAATTTATGATACTTATCGGTAATCATAGTAGGCAAGCGTATCGGTATTAAGTTTAAAAATAAACTACACAGAAATTTACAAACCTGCAGGAGGAACAGAATAGAAGTTACAGAAGTTTTTAGTTTATGTACAAGTGTAGTTCCAATACTGAAGATTACAGAGTATAACGAAAGTTATACGTATATCGGGTACATTAACCTGACTACGAACGTGTACTTCGACCACTTCCACTGATAAAATTGCACCATGTTTAGTCCCAGCCCTGCGTTATTGCTCGCGTCTTTCATCAGGCGCGGGCGGCAGACGAAGGAGCAAATATTCGTACTTATTTATTTTGTGCGCCTCGAGACCCCGACATGCATCGAGGCCGTGGCTTGAGAAAAGCTGGCGTTTTCATGTGACATGTCATTTTTTTTGTTATTTTTTTTATTCTCGTTATTTTGTTACTACTAGCTGTAGTTTACCTTAAAAAGTAATTTTTGTGCTCTCGCCACTTATGAATGAGTTTTTAGTCCCATAGGTACTTCAGGCTACTTATATTTATATTTACTTTCGTGATTATTAAGTATGGATAGACTAAAATTACATTTGATTATATAATCTTTGATTAAAAGTGTGTAAATACCTATGTATAATGACTTAATCCACCTAATGAGTATTTTGAATAGGGCGGTATAGGTACCTAATCAACTATGGATTTTACCTTTGTTTATAAGTAATGAAAGTATAATATTTTATTTAGTTCTATAGCTGCCTCTTTCTTAAAACGTGTCAAAGGCACGTTTGGAAATTATAAAGCACCAACTTATTTAACCGGCAATTAGTTCTACGAATTCCCACCGACATTTGCCCTTTCCTGCTGAGAAATAAATTGGAACAAATTATGCGGAACCTGGAGAGTCGTTAGCAAAGATAACAGAAATATTTCAAATAATTTTCTACAAATTATTACGAGTACTTTTGAAAGTTTCTTTGAAATTTTCCTACCAGATGTGATCATTGTATTGAGGTTACATTAAACAGCCTAAGGTTAGATCACTGCTCAAGTTAATCTTGATCGGTACGCTAATATAAATTTTCTTTAGGTATTTACAAAGGCATTATACATATACCTAACTTTTTTTCCCAGAAATGATTTCGTTTTGTCTCCGAATCCTTCTGCTAGTAAATACTTCTGAAATAGAAAGTAGCCAGATAGGTAGGTTACCTACTCAATACTTTAAGTATGATACGAGTACTTTAAGTATGATATGATATGCGGAAAGATGGTATTATATATCACCGTCGAGTATGAGTAGCTTTGCGAGACTTTAACGACCATCCTCACTAGTACCTATACAACGTTTTTCTGTAAATATGACGATTTTGAAAGTAATCAGTTGAAAATATATATTGTAACAAATACATTCCAACAGCTATTAACGCTCATAAAATAGAATTATAGTGCACCCGTTTTTTCAAATAAGTACTTTTATTTTACACTCCATATATTACGGATTAACCTCATTGTTCACATATCAGTTACTTCCGCATCAGAACCGCCTTTGAACACAATTATAGCATCTTAATAGCGCAAGTTATTCTATTTGCCCGGAGGCATGCTACTAATCTCTAAAAAACGGTATAACCCACGCCACAGATCATGTGAAAAAACCTCAGGCACGATACGATACACGTAAATTACCGGGCAAGCGGGCGCCCTCAGACTTGAATAAAGAAATGCCCACAAATTAAACCTCGGCCTGCACGCTCCATGATTTTTAATCACAAACGATGAGTCTCACTTAACAGACAATAAGTACAATAAAGAATAATAAAACTAATCGAGGGGAATACCTCATTTTGTAGTAACAATGAGCTTATTCAGCCGTGCGGAGATCGGTGAAAAGCTCTACCCGCGGCTGGCTAATTTTTGCCATAATGGATTTTCATACATGAATCGGAAAGGCGTTTTATACAGCCTACTATTTGCTATGATGTTGGAAGTGCATTCATTATTGGCGTTCATTAAGTACCTTATGTGAACGGCAAACAATGATCGTGGAGATAGCTTGCGGAAAATATTTTCGGTCGGCTATTTTCAGATTGGTTAACTGTTTTTTTTGTGGTGATACAATTTTTTGCTACGACATATATTTTTTTAAACATGTGAAAGTAGTAAAGCTGTATAACTGTTTTCTTTAGAGGTGGAAGGCAACGTATAGCAGGGTCGGTCTGAGCACAAGCCGAGCACGTGGCGCTATAAGGAAATGGCGTTAGACAAGAGACCGTGTCAAGAGCTTCGAGTGCCCTCACTCGCGCGAGGACGACGAAAAAATACCCCACTTTCACTTCACATGCAAAATTGTGCCCTCCGAATAAACTGAGAGTAATTTTAAATGGGAAAACGAAGGCATTGCTTCAGCGGTTCATTTCTTTTAAAAGTCAAAAGCTAAACTAGTATTTAAGCTTTTTTAAAGCTCGATTTTCAAAGCGCAGCAAGAGCGGGTAAACAGTCGAGACAAGTCAATTATGTGTATTTCGAATTTTAAAATAGGCAAGAGTTCCGATGCGCTCGCATTCGCTCGAGTGTATAATTTGAATTTGATCGAGCTGCGCGAATAAATGGAAGTATGCGAGCTACTGTAGGCGTCGCTTCGTAAATATTATTGCAGTTCACTTGCTCCGCTAGTTTTATGGCCGTTTTGTAGGCGTGTTTATTTAGAATTGTTTGCGATCTTGTTAGGTATCAGTTTTATAGTCGTTAGCAGGCGTAGGTATACCTGCCTAGGTAATAAAAGTGCTAAGTAAGCTTATGTAGGTTAGATTTACAGTTTTGAGACACAACTCGCCCGAGGACTATACCTCTAATATAAACCAACTCGTCAAGGAAGAAAATAAAACTGAGTAACTAATTAAATCTCCGGTGAAACTAACCCGATTGTAGTGAGATTAATGCTGATATTCTCGTCCAATTGGTGACAAGACAATGGATCCCGCAATTAGTGGAATGGGCATCGGAGAACAAACGTCGGCCAGACAATGGGCCACGACGCGCGCTTTCAATGCTCCAAATGAGCTACCCCTACATTCGGAAAACGCGCCTTTTTTTAAGAAATTGGGGACACCCTACTTTTTAGTCTACTCTGGTTTAGTTATCGTTTACTACTCTGGTTAATCTGGTTATACTAAAGCAGTTTTAAGTTGTATTGAACGTGGCACAAGGGACTAACAGGAGTTGCTTCATATTTGCGTAATAATTGATTTATTTTATTATCGATGTGTACACTTTCCCACCCACATGTTTTCATAGGAAACCCAGTTTAAACAGAAAGTTAAAGGTATTTATTTAGGGGCGTTAAGTGTGGGTTTGATTAATTCGAATATGTAAACATGGGTTACCCCTTAAGTAACCACTTTTATGACAGCTTTTCAAAGACGTTAAGTAAATGTTCGTGTCGTGTACGGTGTACACTGTACAACGTGCGGCAAAAATATTTATACATAAATGTTTTTTTTATAATACATATAAGATATAACCTTTAAGATAGATAATCACTGGGGATATGTTGATTAAGTATGAATTAAAAGATACGACCTCTTCAATTAAGTATCCTTTTTCATACTAAACAGATTTCTAATTTATGGGAGTACTCATGATTGGCACTTTTTTTAATAAGAGGAAGCTACCACCACTACTCCCGACAAAACATATACTTGGCTCAAAACTCACATGACGTTTGCACACGGAATATTTCCTGACTGCATTAAAACGACATCAGAGCGCTTTGATGTGCAAACTTTATTAATTATTAACAGCATTGTGCTCAATGTTACAGTCCGCGGTGAATATTATTTTCTCAAGTGTTGTCTGGTGGCGTTCATAAATGAACTTCGGGAACGGCAAGTTGGTAACTGACCCTGGAGATTGGACTGAGTCAACTGGACCCGAACAGTGTAAAGTTCTCCAATAAATTATTAACCCGCGCGTCGTCACAGCCGTCACTCGGCGGGAAACTTTACACTAAATGGTACAGACCATCGGGGACCATTTAAAAGTTATATTGATTTGCTGTTTTTAGCCCAGCAGAAGATTTGTGGGTTAACTTTTCAGATAGGTAAGTCTGCTGGATGATTTTTTTAGAACTCTTTTTTGTTGCCGAGTGAGTACCTAGTATACGTGCATGGTGCATTATTCTTCATTTGCGAGAGTTTCCCAGAGAGTCATTACGTAGCTCATTTACGAACGACCCGCCGACTGTACCTCGCAGCTATGGAATAGTTTCCGTTTGCATATGAGCATTATTACACGTACTGTCTGCCTCTTGTAGGGTAACGTAACGTACCTTGGGACGCTTGTACCTCGGGACATTGATTGTATTTTTAAAACCGGCTAAATAAACACATTAAAATTCTACCCTAGGCATAGTACTTTACTCGCTTGGCAAAACTATTAAGTCTCGTGATCATACCAGCATCGAGTGTGTGGTGAAGACAGTATGAAGTTTTTTAGAGTCAAAAGTAGCTTTTGTATAGTTTTTTGTGTTGCTTTATCTCATTGAGGTCTGCTCAAAACAAAGACATGGATGTCACGTATAACTTTTCAGTTATTTAATTTTATGACATGGCAATTATCTGAAAGATTCTTATTAATTAAAAATAAAGATATTTAAATTTTGGTTAAATATTGCTTTTTTGTACCTTGGGACACGATTAAATTTGTACCTTGGGACACTGTTTCCTATGGCTTTGTACTATGGAAAATGCAAACATCTAAATACGCCTTATATCTCTGTTCTTATTAGTGCCAGAGTGAAACTAGACAGAAGAGAGATGCAGTAAATAAATAAGAACAGAGATATAAGGCGTTATTTAGAAGTTTGCATTTTCCATAGTACAAAGCTACAGGAAACAGTGTCCCAAGGTACAAACGTGTAACGTACCTTGGGTCAAAACAAGCATTTTTACTTTTATCTTAATTTAATAAAATCTGGCCACACTAAAGCTTAAGCACAAATACTAGTGATAATAGATTATATATCCTACCGAATAAAGAAAATTTCACATTAATATCTTAGTTGTACGCTGCGATAGCTTCATTCAAAGTTGGGGTAGTCGAAAATGTCCCTAGGTACGTTACGTTACCCTACATGTGTGTGTGTGTATTGCACTCCGTTCTCGCCTTGATATTTGAAATACATTTTCTTATTTACCTATTGAGAAGGAAAAGGAATCTGAAGTTATGTTTACGCTTTTGTTTAGCAGTTCTAGCTTATTGGAATTATAGGACCCATTCCATTGTGCAGCCTGTAATTAATCTACACTTCGTAAAGCTGCTAACGTGAAGATTTTATATTAATTTTTATTAGTACTACACAGAGGTACATTGATTTTAGGTTGATGCGTTTAATCAATTTAAGCTTTAGTTACACTATCTACCTATATCATTTTTCTAGTTCAGGGTAGGTACGTAGTGCAACGTGCATGGTGCATATATTGCAGGGTGCAGGGTTGCCTCGGCGTCGCGACGTGCGACTCAGTTCCCGATTGAACCGTCGCCTGTAACCGCAGCTTACACTAACTTCCCCTTCATTAAAATTTTGTAAAGCGCCAAGTTTCGAGCTGTGTCGCCCGAGTTTTTCAATGGAGCCTCTCATAATACGCGCCACCGCCGGCCGACGTCACCGCACCACACAATAGACGAGAATGTAATGAACACAATTCTAAAAATAAAACTTGTGGTCTAAAATTTCATTCCTCCTACCCGTTCGTACCGTCTCCACATAAAAAGCAAAGGCATTATAAAAAGTTTTGACTGCGATAAAAGGAAAATTACGAGACGAATTTTACAGTTGGATTTATTTCCACGTAAACGTCAGTGAATCGGAATGTGTTCCAGAATCAGTAACTCAACTCAACGCGAGAAATAATGGCCAAGTAATTCGTTTTTGATGTCTGCCGCGTAAAATATCGCGCGCTAATCAAAATATATTGCCAGCCTTTATATGAGTTCATTCTATTGTGTGTTGTGTGCCCCTCGCGGGACATAACACTCAACGACTCATTCAACAGCCTTTAATTTTCTTAGCATTTCCCTCATCAAAAGATATCTAATAGCAACTGTACAAATACTACGCTTCGACAGTAAATTGAAACGGCTTTGTAGATGCATTTCACATAACTTAATACTATTAGTGACTGTTTGAAGTTTCCGAATAAAACGGTTTCAGAGCGTCGTCGTAGCGCTTTAATTGATTCAGTTATGAGTTTATCTACAAATCAGCTGCAAGCGAAATAGAGTGCACACTTCGTGCAGTGTCGAGTTGAAAGTTGTCCGCCCCCGCGCCCCGCACCCCCTCGCCGCCCGCCCCCGCTCTTCCGGTCTATTTTCGCGCAGTCGTAACGATTCCCGCCCGCAGCGCCGCGCGGCCGATTCCCGCAACGTTTGACAGGCGGCTAAAATGGCCGCGTGAACACGCGATACTCCACGCCGACACGCTATTACGCACGTTACGCGAATATACAACTTTGTACCGGCTTCCTAAAGTTTGTTTGTAGTGTTTTTGAACTGAATCGTCGGACTGTACGAGTGAGATATCGTCCGCGATGGCTCTGCACCTCGAGACGGCGTTGCAGCGGAAGCTGAACTTCAAGATTAGTTCGGTAAGTGCAAGGCTCGGCGCGGCTGCTGCTATCGATCGCGGCCCGCGTGGCCGAACATATGGTCGCGTAGCCACGTCGTAGCCCGGCGTAGCCGCGTAGCCATCACTCTGCCGCTACGAAACACATTCTTCGTTACATTCGTAGCATTTTTTCAGTTTTTCACAATTTGTAAGTGAAAGGCACGTTGTTTACACGAGGCTGTATACTATACGTAGGCCGCCGCGTGTATAAATAAACATAGCCTGGTAGCATGCGGTTGGAGTACTTATCGATTTACGGAAACTACTATCTATTTTAGATGCTTTGAAATAAAACAATCACGATGGCAGTATGTATGTACGTCGTTGTTGATTCTATTCTACTATGGTATTGTTTACTTTTGTAACATGCCATGCCATTCATAGATTGTGAGATGGTACCTACTTGTTATAACTGTTGAATTATATTGAATGTGTTCATGCGGTAATGAATAGATAATATTCTACACACGTTTTTATGGAGTTTTAGAATTCAAACGTAGGCTCCTATAAATATGTTTAAAATTAATTAGTTTTCTACAGAATCGAAAAAGATGTTAATAGATACGTAAGAATATTGACAGAAAAGTACCACCACGTTGAAAACTAATTTTGCGATATGTATTAAAAAACTGCATAAACGCACGGAAGCAGCAACTCCTACGCACAGCCTCTCGGAGATTTTTAGGAGTTTTGAAACTGGAAGTTCATCATCATTATCATCACGACCCATCACGTCCCCACTGCTGGGGCACGGGTCTTCTTCCAATGAAGGAAGGGTTTTGGGAACTGGAATTTATAATTTAATAATTTACATACATACATGAGAAGTGACATCGTTGTCGTTTTTTATACCGATGATAAATAACTAATGCTATTAGAAAGGTACCTTTATCTCACACAGGGCATGGTTGCACTCTCTATCCGCCGATGGTTTTAAAAGGGCTACTTTTGCTTGGAAAAATCGTGAAGCTAGGGTGGCTCTTATACCAATGCTGCGACTGGTGAACAGGTACACTCAATTATATCCAGTTTTATTATACACTAGCTGTTCCCGTAAGCATCGCTTCGCCTTAAAAAAAATCCCGTGGGAATTCCGGGATAAAACGTAGCCTATGTTCTTTCCTAGGGTCTATAACATATTTATATATACCCAATTTCATTCAAATCCGTTCAGTAGTTTTGGCGTGAACGAATAACAGACAGACAGACAGACCCAGTTACTTTCGCATTTATAATAATAAGTTAGGATAACAAATGTAGTATAAATATGTTCATTCGAGCCGTTGCATATTTGCAGCCATTAGCTCCAATATGGTAAATAATTTGCCATTATCAGGCCCAAAAGGTTATAAACTACTCACTACACCCACTTGCTTGGAATGTTACATTCCCCGAACCGAAGTGATCTATCTAGCAAAGATTGCAAATGTACTTATACAAATGCAAATATATTATAATAAATTGATATGTATTTATTACTCTACATTTATAAAATACATTTAAATTTGGTTCACCGCACCGTTCAGCCTTCGTCGGGGAAAATATCTGCTTAGTCAATTCTAATAATACAAAGGTTGTTCAAGATCAAGATAGATTTAATGATATCTCATTTTACAAGAAGATTGGATGATCTGAGTTAACATACAAACCGGTCAAGCAATTATTATATACCTCCTATTCGTTTTACCTTAGTCGAGGGAAAATGTAATTTTAGAACATAGTTTAAAGAAGAAAACTTTGTATGGGAAGTTGTCGCATATTAAAATGGCAGCTCCACCTAAGTTTATAAGTTCTGTTATTTCTTCAAAACACGGCTGAATGAAACACAGACTATATCTGTGCTACCACAAAAATCTTTAAACACCGTTTAACAAGTGTTAAAATCAAAATTTGACAGATTTTGTAGGCCTTTGACAGCACTAAACACCTGTTAAATACTGTCTAAGTTTTTGTGTTAAGGCCCTAAAGATTCAAGATAAATCGTCAATAGATTTGTTTGCCACTGTTTGGGATTCATAACGTGTGGTACCACGAGTTTATCCATATTTTATTCGTTGAAATATCGCATTGAGGATGCTGAAGTGACCTCCTGACTATGTGGAAATTCTCGCTGAATAAACGAATCTCTCAGTCCGCAAATATACCCGGAGGAAATTCTCGGGATTTCGCAAAGAACGGCCTCAGTAGGTTTCCGATGTTACCTAATCTATTCGAAAACCGTGAAAGCGTATTTCGGGATAGCATGTAAAAGCAATACTTGCAGTTTATGATGGGTCCCTTACTATTACCCCTGTAGATTTTATAAGGTAGATAAAACTGTTCTTTAAATTACCATTCACACATAAATTTCTACAACCTGGCTAAATAAAACTATATAGATATAAATACAAAATAAGTACGTACATGTAATTATTATGTCTCGCAATATTCATGGATAAAATTTTATAATGCCCGGTCCTTAAAAAGACGGAGGTTAAATATTTCCTTTTAAGGGTCGGCAATAGGCAATCGAGGGTTGGCATTGTCATAGAATTATGTAGTAAATGATGCTCTACAGCCTTGAAAAAAATCACACAGGTAGCCGAAGAGTTTAGCTAGGTGCTGAATCATTCGAATTTAAGTAAATGCTTATGGATAACTGTAAATTAATTACGAAAAACCAGTAAATCACACGTAATTATCAAGAATTTTCATATGATTCTTATCAAATTATAAAGATAAATGCTTGGACTAGGCGCTAAATACCTTGTTTTTTAATAAACACACACCTATTTTGTGTAAATTAATCCCAAACTTGAGCATTTTTTTTCCCTCAAATCTTCATACAAATATCTATGGCGGCTTTCTGTGTTATAAAATCATAAACACAAGCGACGTTTGACTCAGTCGGCCGGTGGCCTCCAAAGAAGGGTCACGTCGGTTTAGGCGGCACTGACAGCTCGCGATCTAATTGTGTACAGACACAAAATCACTGCACATTGGTTGTCATTGCACTTTTTCAACTTTTATGACACCAACATAATTTGATTTGAAATTGAGGAAGCATAATTCTTATACTATATTCAATAAATTAAATGATAATGTTTTTTATTAGTTAAGTCCATGG
Organism: Plutella xylostella; assembly: GCF_932276165.1. Taxonomy (NCBI): domain Eukaryota; kingdom Metazoa; phylum Arthropoda; class Insecta; order Lepidoptera; family Plutellidae; genus Plutella; species Plutella xylostella. The sequence goes on from NC_063988.1 coordinate 5,441,682, forward strand.
TACTTCTTGATTAAATTATAATTATTAATGCCTAACTAAAACTCACTAATATAAAATTAAAATTAAACTAAAAAGAAGATGCTGGCCAGATCGCTGCCACTGTCGGGTAGGGTACCCAAGACGCTGGCCGCGTTACCCCGCTATATAGCGATGCTTAGTGATAGGTAAGTGCCAGCCCTAGGGTCCCTTGAGACTTCTATTAGTCTACTGCTGATGTCTTTAAAAAGCTGACGTGCCTCCCCACGGCCCTGGGAGGAGAAGGAATATAGTGAATGGATCTAAGTGATGACAATACGTAGGAAGATTAGGTTAGGATTCAAAAACACGGTCTCATGGTGCTGGTTGAGGCATGGTCTCGTGAGGATCTGATGAGGGCAGTAACACGGAGGTGACTGAATTTTATTTCAAAGATTTAATAGCTAAAAGCATCGAGTTTGGGCGCGGTGGTAGCTCAGTCGGGTAAGCGCCCGCTTCTCACGCAAGAGATGCGGGTTCGAATCACGGCGCTGACATGTACCAATGAGTTCTTTTAACTTAAGTACAATGTATACCATCGCTCTAACGGTGAAGGAAAACATCGTGAGGAAACCTGCATATCTAGATTTAGCACATCTAGATATGTGAACCCACCAACCCGCAGTGGACCAGCGTGGTGGGAAATGGTTCAAGCTTAGGAAGGCAGTTTAGACCTTGGGGATATGCACAAAGGTTCCACTTGAGAGAGCCAGGTGCAGGTACTTACACCCCCACAGAGAATAGAATAGAATCGAGTTTGGGCTATTAAGTATGTTTTTCAAAGAGAGAGAGAAAGATATTTTAGGTTTCCTCTGGATTAGTTAGGTTTACTGGGTTTACTAAATTCATTCGTAACGTAAAATTGTCAATGACGGAATTTCTTCTATAGACAGTAGCCACTAATAAAAACAACGATATATGGCGTGATTTGCAAAAGTACCTATCTAGTCAACCTGCCACGGGGTGACTTCGGTGGGTAACTCAGAATAATACTAATTATATGTTATTGCATCAATAATAAAAAAATCAAGAAAATATTCAAAGTTTCCATCCTCGCTTTTCACGCACACAAATCACAAACTCATGCCTTGTTCTAGGAGCAGGGTCTACCCTGGTGCATTTCCATGACCACTTTTCATTAGCGTCCCACCGGTTTCGATGCTCAGCGGAATAGCACCATTAACCATTATTATTCTGAGATATCATCACTTCTTATTCTGAGTTACCCAACATAAAATCACGCCATCTATTGAAATCATTTTTTAAATTAGGATTTGTCTATGGTGTGGTCCCCAAATTTAAGGGTAAAAGCCAAATAATTATATTTTAACCTTTTTTTATACCTATTATATTAAAAGACCTATTCAACGATACCCTACCTACACCATCAAAATAACCGGAAAAAATATCAGCCCCAATTTACTTGTATGGGAGAGGGAGTACCCCAATTTTTTTTGGGTACTCCTCATATCTATGCGAAATATCAGCTTGATATCTTTACCCGTTTCTGAGAAAAAGGGCAGTGACAGACAGTCAGTCAGACAGACGGACAACAAAGAGATCTTATAACGGTTGCTTTTTTCCTTTTGGGGTACGAAACTCTAAAAATATGAAAATATATTATTCTGCCACCAAAAAATATACTTACAAACATACATACATACAATGAAAAAACATTACTCTCCTCCTTCGGCAGTCGGGTTAAAACAAGTGAGACTGATTCTGAACTTTTGTTCTACGAGTTTTAAAAATTAACCAAAAAAAACCTTTATCATAGAAACTTTGTTGACACGTGACTTTTTACCATAGAAAACGAATTTTTTTTTCGCGTTTTTGCAAAACTCGTAGAACTAAAGTTGTTCAGAATGACCCCTTGAGTCATCCCCTTTCGGCTTAGTATACCCTTAGTATAACTTATTATCTACACTTTAATACCTGTAGTTACCTTTCTACAAGTAAATACCACATTTGTTTAGAAATCTAATCGGGTTCCGAGTATGGAGAAAAGTGGCACCCCTATTACTTTCTACTCTTTCCTGGTGCTTACCAGTGTAATTAAAAATTAAACTTACCCTCAAATCACTACTTGAAAATAATTGTCAATAAAGTTGGCGAGTAAAAGTTTATCGACCCACTGTGCAAACTTACATGTGTGCGTGTCACTGCGTGTGCTGTGTGAAGAGCATTGAAAACCCAAAATTGGCGCGGCACGTCACCCTGTACGGGCCCTTAACATAACACAAAAAAATGTCAGCAACAGCAACTCTCTAAAAGATGGACACAATATTTTGTCCACAAAAGGGTTCTTTATATACCTTTTCAGCAAATTCGAATTAGATTACATTATTTATATACTCGTACGAAGCAAGAGGCCGGGATTTACAAACTTGCTTGGATTCTCTGAATGAAATCTGGAATGATCCTGAGTTCAGTGTGGGATACGGGCTCTCCTTTTCATTTCTGATAATCCTCTTAGTTAATTGGTGTACGTGACATAGCAGCCGCTTCCCTATATCGTTCAATTGAAATTAATTGTACATTAATCTTGAACGAGTATTATATTATATTTTGTTAAAGATGCCTACTCATAGCCTCAAGTTTCCTAAAATCTGTTTTATTATGCAATCTTAAGCCATAATGTTTAAGATGCGGATGATGTTACTTCAGGTTTTTCCGGTTACAGATAAGTTTCATTTATATTTTAAAGTGTTCAACTATAATTAATTTAGTTTTTTTCTTTGATTAAGGCCTGTGAATTTAATGTATTAAAGAGGTATTCAATTTATTTTAATCGATAAACTTTAAATGGGCTTTCAGAAACCTGGTGGTAAACCCGTAAACCCGGGTCTCTCTGCCTAAACATGTGCGCTCGTGTGCATCGGCTCGGAAGGGTCGGCATCTCTGCATTAATACATTAAATGATGCTTGTCCCAACTGCTGTCTACACATGGATTCTCACTACCTCCTTCCTTGCAGTACCTACGGGTTCTTAAAATAACCAAGGAAAAGTTTAAAAAACCTGATTACTTTGGCCTGCCAATCAAAAATTCGTTCAAATATACTTATAGCGCCTTTTTCTGTCGGGGTTAATAATGGTTTCTGAAAATATGAATAGTATAAAAATCGGAGTTTCACTAATACGAGGATATCAAATATAGTAATAGAGTAAAACAAATTGGAGACGGCGCTACTTCAAGGATAGCGGTGCAATTTGAACTGTACAAGAGGGCGCAGATTTTTGAAAAGTTGAGAAAAATTATTATTTACTAATGTGAAAAATTTATATTATGATAAAATACACTTTTAACATCCCGGTAATCTTCATACCTAGTAAAAAAAATAAGCAAGTACAACAAACTTGTTTTAAGGAAAAAGTACGAAAATAAACCACACGCCGCCGCCCACCAACATTTGCAGCTGAAATTGATTAAACTTTTCTAGCGAAGCCATAATCTAATAAATTGTTATTAACTTTCAAACGAAATCCTAAACCTCAGAACTTTGTGGATTCTGTCGGCGTACATTAATTACATACCTAATCATAACACAAACAGAGAACAGTCGAAGAATGTTCGGGAACACACACATGGGCGCACAATCCGATAAGCCGCTTACACGTTACATAGCGCCGAATAACAGCTGAGATACATTGTTACTCTTTTACATAATGTTTTAATACATTTCATAAAAGTACAAGTTTTCGGTAGGCGTTCCGCAAGAAAAGCCGATTAGTTGCAAAGTCGCTTGTACCAGCGAGGAGTGGTACTGTCAGACGCAACTTTTGTTCTTTGCTGTTCCCAATGCGATGGCAATAAAGGTCAGAATTGACCAAGAGGGATGTTTTGTCTTCGGTTGGTAGTACCGAAGCGGTTGTTTGTTGCTGTTAATGAGCTCCGGCTGACAAGTTGCTTCTCTGCTCAATTAACAGGGAAAACAGGACTATTGTCGACGCTTTGGTTTGTCGCTGCTGATGTTCAACTGTTAACTGTAAAGAAGTTTGAGTTGAGAGCATTTGATTGAAGGTAAGTACTTTGCGCAGTGTGCAGGTGGTACCGTCAGACAAAAGGACTGAAAATTTCAGATTTTAGAGAGACTTGATATCAAGTGAGTTATGTACGAGTACCTAAAAGCACATAAGTACATACTTTTATTTGAGTCCAAGGGTTTGGCAACTAATCTTTATTGAGGCCGTCAAATAGACATTACCCGCGTTCGATAACGTACCTGAAAGTCCCATTGTTACAATAACAGTGTTTGAAATACTTAGGTTTCCTTGATCCAGTTATGTATAGCTCCACAAGGCAATTGAGTGGGTAATCCAATTAGGCGTCGAAGGACAGCGCACAGACAATCAGAACCTAAAACAAGGGCATACTGTACTGGCATAGCTATTGAACCTTGCATTAAAAAGTATACTATCATAAAGCGATATATTGTTGACACTATCGTATAGCTTTATCTTGCGGATAAAATATTAATGCAGTTAAAGTGCAATTAATCTTTAAATGTTTTTGCCCATTACATGAAATGTACTTACGTCTGCTAAACAAAAAGTGCAGATACGTGTAACACAATATTAATATTTAAAAAACTCAATTATTGATGCCAATTATTCTATATCTGAACTGAACTTTTAATATAAATAACGAAAGCGTTGAAGCATGCGGAAAAAAGTAAATTGTAATTAAGAATAAGAAAATGCAATGCAGATAACTCCTACTTACATAATTTGATAAACTAACGTTCTCCCTACTGTGTCTGCACAGTGGAAGACAAATCATTTGCAGTTCAAATCGTATTCTAAAGACAATGGCTTTAAGGTCGTGTATCAGTTCTCAGTGTTGTAACATTATTGTATCGATCGCCGTCTTTAATGATACGCAATTTAAAATAAGCGGTATTTTACCACATCGCGGGTGGGTGCATACGATTATCTGTTCGTTTCTTCATAGCCAACAAAAAATACATACAGCTAGACTAGACCACACCATGTCGGCTTTCTGCTTTTACATACGCCACCTTAGTAAAGCAACATTTTAGTGGGTAAATATATTCTGCAATATAATGCTTTATGAAAATTTTCACCGGCGTGGTAGTTAAGGGTTAAAGTTCACGTGAGGCAACTGGGTTTGGCTTGCAGTTATTTTGTTGTAGGTTAGTTAACCAGTTTTATAATTTTACGTTGACAATGTTTCAAATTGTGGTTTCTGCCGTAATAACTGATGTTATCGAGGTACGTTGTAATATGAAATTGCTCCTTGTTTTTTCCTATTGTAGGGAACTCATATAATTATTTTTTTAATGGAAAGTTGGAAAACTTATGTTTTATCCTGACCTAAGAGATATCGCTCGCTAGCAATTCCGATAGCAGTATTGCTAAGTTCTGAATAGTACCATACTTTTTTTAAATTAAATTATTAAAGCTTTTATAGTAACCTTCACTGAATGTAAACGGACTAGGTAGTCTAGGTACCGCAAATCGTTTCTTATTTACAACTAGCTGTACCTTAAAAAGTTTTCCCGTGGAAATTCCGGGATAAAAAGTAGCCTATGTTCTTTCCCAGGGTCTAAACCGTATGTATAGTATGAATACCAAATTTCATTCAAATCCGTTCGGTAGTTTTGGCGTGAAAGAGTAACAGACAGACAGACGGACAGACACAGTTACTATTAAAGCTTTTATAGTAACCTTCACTGAATGTAACTATAGTTACCTATTTATATTACAGTTACCTATTTTATTACCATAATATATAGTACCTATTAGTTAGGATTAGGATTAGGATGTGAAAGTATAGATCGTAATTGTTCCTATTTAAGTATAATGTAAGCTAGGTGTAGGTATAGAGTATAGGTATATATGTGCATTGTGCATAATTATGTGCTAATAATCTATGATAAATTTGTTATGTAGTGCGACTCCTTCCTTACCCACACCCACAGTCAAACCATATTAACATTTGGTTTTGTGGGATTTATGTAACTAATTATCATAAGTGTTTTTCTTTGATTAAAGATTTATGCTATTCTATTCTAGGTATTCTAATCGCAATTTCTAAGCATAATAAATTAATAACAGTCGTCCTCCTCCTATACCAACCGAGCAGTACATAACAGGTGAGCACAGATCGCAAATCAATTGTCCACGCGCCCATTTACCAAGCACTAAGCTGCAAGACCGTAGGCTCAGGGGGGTCACTCTACTTAATCTATATGACGAAAGTTTCAGATCGCTGCTGCGCGAGCCACGACTCTATCTCGTTGTATTTAACGTGCCGATTGCTCGACAGCGACAGCTCTCGTTCGTTAGTTTTTCGTGAGTAGAGAGTAACCCTCCAGGTCTCAGCCGGCCCATTCATTCGTGCAAATCCACATACTATATGAGCCGGCCCGGTCATTGCCCCATGCCACTACTCACCGTCCAGTCAGCCACGTGCGAAAAGCGTGTTCCAAGTCTAACGGAGGTTCCCGTACTACCGTACTGCCGCATACACGCGAATTCCACAACTTATGGGGAAACGGGAAATGTTTATTCTGCATAATTCTTACTCTGTGATCTGTTAAATGTTGGGATTGGGATGGGTAACTATTGGGTTTGTACCTGAATTTCAGAGTTGTTTTATTTACTCGAAGATTGCCTTCAATTCAAATTCCTATGGTCAAACAAAATGTTATTTTTATAATCGTCAGTGAAAAAAGAAACCTTTTTGTTTTTTTACAAGAGATTAAATTCCACAACATATTTACCCCACGAAAGGGATCGCTCTCAAAGGTAAAGTAGGGTAGCACGGTTTTTTTAAAATAGTTTTATACCGGTAGCTGAAACTTTAATCCATGTGATGTAGGTAATTTTATCATCATGTGCCTATTGAGTTGTTGCACACTCATCAAAGGAATCAATTTCAATATGGGGTATTTCCAACTTAATATTTTTAACGGGAACACCCAAATATTCCGAAAAACTTTTTTCCGAATTTGAAAACACCGAATATGTAATTTACGAAATATTGCAATACCGATTTTTTTAAATGCCGAATTCTAAAAATCACGTAAATTATAATTTCGAATATTATAATCACGAAGATTTGTTATTACGATTGTCAAATACACGAACGTTAAAAAATACGATTACTTAAGCATACGAAAAATAAAATACCGATTTATTATAATCACGAAAAATTGAAATCCCGATCGAAAATGTGATAATTCGTGATATTGACAAAAAAACCGTAAACGTCTTAAAAACCTTAGACCCAAAACCTAAAGATAGGTGCGACGACGAGCAAAGCGAGGAGGAGCGTGTTAGGTGCAAATAGATATCGAAAAACAAAGCGGAGCGCAGCGAAGCGGAGCGGAGCCTTTCAAATATAGAGCAAAACAATTGCTCGGAATTTTATGGTGTTTAACCTTAAAAACCTTAGGACCTAAACCTAAAGATAGGTGCGACGACGAGCAAAGCGAGGAGGAGCGTGTTAGGTGCACATAGATATTGAAAAACAAAGCGGAGCGCAGCGAAGCGGAGCGGAGCGTTTCAAATATAGAGTAAAAATATTGTAAATAGAAAACTATTTGTAGTATTTGTTGTTAAGTAACACAACAAAGCAATAAAATTGCTCGGATTTTTACGGTGATTAACCTTAATAACCTTAGGACTTAGCGGAGCGTTTCACATAATATAGCTTAAAAATATTGTTAAATTGTATACGGATTATGCTGTTAATAAGCACACTATTCTTATAACTATTTCTTGTTAACTAAGATACATTCGGGAATTTGTATTTTCGGAATATTAAAACTTCGGGATTCGTAATTTTAACAATTCGTTATTATAAAAGGTCGTACTTTTAAAACATCGAAATAATAATATTCGGAAAATTGACTTTCGTCATTTTAATAAATATGTTGTTTGAAATTTCGTTTATTAACCATTCGTGATTTTCGTTGTTCGGAAACTTGAAATTCGGGATTGTGAATTATTCGGAACTATGAAATTCGTAATTTTAAAAATCGTTATTTTCATATTCGTAAAAAAGTAATTCGGATTTATGTAGTGTACCCATTTTTAACCCATTGCATGCTTGACCAGTTTTTAGTGTCACCTAGCGAGGGATCGAGAAGATGTCAACAAAAAGGGGATTATAGTATCGCAACTTGATATTTTACATCCGAAACCGTAACATGTTGGGCCTCGTGTAGGGCACACGAGAGATACGTGATAGAGCAGGATGGCGTGACGCTCCTAAGGAGATTAAATACAAACACTGTGAATACGTGACGTATGGCTTTCTGCCCTTTTTTATCGCTTTTTGTTAGCAGCTTCAAATTGAAACGAAACAGCAGTGTCGCAGACAACATCAATGTTGGAATTGGATGCCCTTAAAATGTTACAAAATTGCACACGAATTGATAATTATAATTATAATATACTTACCTCAAATATAGGTAATTAGCAACCTTTTTATAATAATCAACGCTGCATTCAATGAGAATATTTATTAGATTAGAGTTTTTTTTATGTCAAGGTTTTTTTAAATTTGACATTTATTATGAAAAAATACATAAAATTGATATTTAAAAGTGATAAATTGACGCTCCACCCTAGTGTATAGGTTTTCTCGCTTACAAATAGCGATAATTAGAATCCTATCGAGAGTGTCGTCCGTTGAACCGCGGGCGCTGCAAGGAGGCGCCTTCTGATAATTACTGCTTCGCCGACCAGCCCAATCTGAGCCCCGCAATCAGCACCGCCGCCCTCGCACCCCGGCCCGCGACAGCTCAGCTTACACTGGCCATTCGATAGTCTTTGAGTGCCTTCCTCATTATGATGATTAGCCATGCAGTTCATTTCTACTTATAATGCGAGAAATTGTATCAGATTTTTTTAAAATAAGTAATGTTAATTGGCTAGTGGTAATTCACAAGATAAATAGAAATAGGCACATAAATAAATCAGTTAAGTATTTGATTATATTTTGTAAATGCTACAGGCAGTATGTAAATATTATAAGTAGTATCGTTATCCGGAACTCTCTTTTTAATATGGAGAGCATCGAGAAAGGTTTTTTCTACTTCGATGGTGGAGTGTTCGGTTTTTTTCATGATTTGCCAAAACTATACGTATAATAAAAGATGTAGGTACCTACAATTTTTTAAATATTTATATAGCAATTAATGTCTTAAAGAGTCTTTGGGCGACTTTAAGAAAAATATTATTTTAAAAAATCTCTATTAAAATTAAATAGTAGTGAAGCTTGTTGCGAGCTCAAGCACCGGGTCGGCTCAACAGCTCGACACCGATTGGTTCACGCTCGTATGTGAAATGTTAAACATGATTGGATCACCTGTTAGCACGGTATTATGGAATTAATTTATGGTTTAATTCCACACTCATTGAGCAATGCTGAATAAATTTACACATGTAAGGTGTTTGTGTTGGCGGCGAGTGTAGTGGAGATCTGTCTTGTCTTGTTTACTTCCGGCTGCCTGTAAAGTAATAATTAACTTGGAATCTAACTGCCGTATACATATATATTCGTATCAGAAAGGGTTTAAAAGTGATTTGTACCTAAATCAGAAATTTGTATTGTATCAGACTAGTTTTTAACCTCACTAACTTCAAACGGGAACTTACAGATTTTTGTACCGTCACATAGAATTAATTGGTCACAAAATAAGTTACATATTTCTTATATTTTAGTGACTTTAGAAGTATATAGTTTTGTTAATTAGTCTTATGGCGGTGGAACAAGTTATCATTATTTGTTTATTGATATATTTTTTGTTTGAAGAGTTTATCTGCCTCTGAGCAAAGGTTACATAATTATCTTTCTATACTAGTTTTATCTACTACAAATACTTCGTAGATGATTCATTTAAGTACCATTAATATTAAAATTGCTTTTTAATGGTACTTAGAAACACTTAGATGATAACTTCATAACATAAATTTCCCAGCCTTTAGTGTAGTAGGTATCTTATCACAGTTAGCTTTGTGTTAAAAAATCGGTCAACTTATGATAAAATAATAAAGAGAGAATGGTAATCGCATCATTTTTAAACTAAGTACCTGCATAGACAATAATAGAATACCTAAATGTATTTGTTTCATGAAACTATAGATATTTTTACCGTCTACCAAATTAATAAAATGATGAAATTATAGGTTTCTCGGGATTTTTTTTATGACTTGTAATATTATTATAAATAAGTTATTACGAATAAATGATTGAATTGAATAAATTAAGGTACTCATAGGTACTTTGTAAACATGAGACCTTTGACTGTACATATTTTACAGCAAAATACACAAGCAGTACGTTATTGAAACAGTCAAGTTGACTCAAACAGCCATTAAGTATCATCATCACGGATAGATTCTGTGTAACCCTACACATCTAAACGCTTGCTATGTATGTGTGAGTGTGTGTGTGTGTGTATGTGTGTGTGTGTGTGTGTGTGTGAGTGTGATGTGATAAGCGCAGCAGCAGCCGCGCGCCAGATGTGCGCAGGCGCATGCGCCGCAGGACTCTCCACCGTATTTATAGTCAAAACCTCGATCCTCCTTCTATCAAATCAGCTCCGAGACACAATCATACATCGTATTGTTTTGTAATAAGAACTATACATATGTATTTAATTAGGCTCTTAATTTTTATTAGGTATTCGGTACCGAAAGTGCTATTTATTTATGAAATCGAAATGAGACCACCCTTGACCTGAGGTGACCCCAATACATAGACTAATTTTGTATATTAGTGTATGCCCAATACTTAAAAAAGAGTGATCAAAATCGGTCCATAAATGGCAGAGAAAGCTTAAATGCGCCTCGTGCTAGCCCTTCAGGTACAGATTAGTGTGAGTGAGTACTAAGAATACAGACGCAATTCATTTATTGTTGTTGCTAACATACGGACAGCCCTGACAGGGTGCACCTTTCTGATTTATTTATAAATCATTGCTTGATATTGCTTTTGAGATACCTAAATAAACTAAATGTGTAATCCTTTACGAATAGGTTGAAAGTTCTATCGTATTGTGGTTTAGAGTAGCATGTGCTGCGGCGCGGCGTAGCGAAATACTTAACCAAGTTAATTTCATAGGGTTGTCAAGTATATAAAAGTGGGTGATGAAATTGAAAATTCATTGATGATTAAACGATACGCAAATCTGTATATTTATGAAATGCACCTAATCTACCAACACACCAGACAAATCACTAGACGGGTCGAGTTGAAATTTGGTATGCTGCATACCTACAACAACAGGATTTTTAAATCAATTTTATTTAATCGAAGCTTGTATTGCATATTCGCGGCTTTAGTATCTAGAACTTTAGCATAAGTAGGTAGCCAATAGCAGTAGCCAGGCATAAGCCGGAAATGTAGAGAATATTCACTCGATAAAGGCAATTTAGGATTTTTATTTTTTTTTTCTTGTACTAGTTTAGGTGTTTATACTTTAATAATTTCAGGGTGATCTTCTAATTCTAATTATTCTTTATTAGGGGGTTTACGTGCTGTAGCTCAAACTATTTCTAATACTTTCTAGCTCCGGGCTGTGTAAGATACTTGAGATTTTATTCCGTTCTATAAAACAAACAGAGGTCAAGCTATCGATACTTTATGTAAGTTTTTTTTAATGAAACTAGCTTTTGTATTGGCCTTTATATTGAGAATTTATGTTACATACCTACGTGAGTAACAAATATTTATGAAATCGTAATAGGTAGGTAGGTACTCAAAAATGTGGTCATACCGAGTCATTAACACTCTACAACAAGAAGGATCACATAAAAAGTTAGATTTACTTAGATGCAAGCAAATTGACTTGAAAAGTTCACAGTTGTATGAAGCTTTTACGCGTAAGTACACTACTAAATTATTTAAGTTAGGTTAAACTAACTAGGCCTTAGGATGTAAATTAAGGGCCCGTACAGGGTGACGTGCCCCGCCAAATTTGGGTTTTCAATGCTCTTCACACAGCACACGCAGTGACACGCACACATGTAAGTTTGCACAGTGGGTCATAAACTTTTACTCGCCAACTTTATTGACAATTATTTTCAAGTAGTGATTTGAGGGTATGTATAATTTTTAATTACACTGGTAAGCACCAGGAAAGAGTAGAAATTAATAGGGGTGCCACTTTTCTCCATACTCGGAACCCGATTAGCTTTCTACACAAATGTAGTATTTACTTACTTGTAGAAAGGTAACTACAGGTATTAAAGTGTAGATACTAAGGGTATACTAAGCCGAAAGGGGATGACTCAACTCAAGGGGTCATTCTGAACAACTTTTGTTCTACGAGTTTTGCAAATTCGCGAAAAAAAATATTCGTTTTCCATGGTAAAAAGTCACGTGTCATCAAAGTTTCTATGAAAAAGGTTTTTTTTTGTTAATTTTTAAAACTCGTAGAACAAAAGTCCAGAATGACCCCCTGTCTCACTTGTTTTTACCCGACTGCCGAAGGAGGAGGGTAATATTTTTCGATTGTATGTTTGTAAGTATATTTTTTGGTAGCAGAATAATATTTTTTCTTATTTTTAGGGTTTCGTACCTCAAAAGGAAAAAAAGGAACCGTTATAAGATCTCTTTGTTGTCCGTCTGTCTGACTGACTGTCTGTCAACGCCCTTTTTCTCAGAAACGGGTAAAGATATCAAGCTGATATTTCGCATAGATATGGGGAGTACCCCAAAAAAATATTGGGGTACTCCCTCTCCCATACAAGTAAATTGGGGCTGATATTTTTTCCGGTTATTTTGATGGTGTAGGTAAGGTATCGTTGAATTGGTCTTTTAATATAATAGGTATAAAAAAAGGTTAAAATATAATTATTTCGCTTTTACCCTTAAATTTGGGGACCACACCATAGACAAATCCTAATTAAAAAATGATTTCAATAGATGGCGTGTTTTTATGTTGGGTAACTCAGAATAAGAAGTGATGATATCTCAGAATAATAATGGTTAATGGTGCTATTCCGCTGAGCACCGAAACCGGTGGGACACAAGTGAAAAGTGGCGGTTCCCCTCATCTCGCATAATGTTTATTGACCAAAACTCATTTCGCATAACTCGTATGGTCTAAACTTTTTTGGCCGAACCATCACTTTGCCAAGAATTATGTGGCATAAGGCTCGTTTCGTCTAAAACTCTTTAGGCACAATCTTTAAACACCTAAGTTTCGTTTGCTCAAATGTATGTTCGTCTATACCTATGTATAATCTTGTTTCTCCTAATGTTATCTTAATAAATAATATATTAAGTATGTAGTAAATGTACAAATTGTGGTATTTTTTCTCATACATCCCGAAAATCACGATATTGAATGATTAAAAAATCGAAAGTTAACGAGCAATACAACATACATTTATAATACACATACAATAATTATTACAAACCCCATGAGATCGAAACCTAAAGATAGGTGCGACGACGAGCAAAGCGAGGAATAGCGTGTTAGGTGCACATGTTCATCAAAACCAAAGCGGAGCGCAGCGAAGCGGAGCGGAGCGTTTTCCAAACAGCGGAAACAATACAAGGCACCAGTTTGCGCTATAGACAGACGCTCCGTCAAAGTTAAAGCCAAACAAATATTATTACTTTGTATAAACCTATTATTAGGCTATTCAAGATTTGGCCATACCATTATTAGGCTAAACAAGATAATGCGAAATATGCCATACGATTTTCGGCGAAACGAGACTTTGACCAAACGTTACTATGCAATACGAGATTAGGCAAATAAATCTTGGGCCAAAAAAGGTAGAACCGAAAAGTGGTCATGAAAATGCACTAGGGTAGACCCTGCTTCTAGAACAGGGCATGAGTTTGTGATTTGTGTGCGAGGATGGAAACTTTGAATATTTTCTTGATTTTTTTATTATTGATGCAATAACATATAGTATTTTTTCTGAGTTACCAACCGAAGTCACCCCGTGACAGGGTGACTAGATAGGTACTTCTGCAAATTACGCCATCTATCGTTGGTTTTTTTAGTAACTACTGTCTATAGAAGAAATTCCGTCATTATCAATTTTACGTTACGAATGAATTTAGTAAACCCAGTAAACCTAACTAATCCAGAGGAAACCTAAAATATCTTTCTGTCTCTCTGAAAAACATACTTAATAGCCCAAACTCGATGCTTTTAGCTATTAACATCTTTGAAATAAAATTCAGTCACCACCTTGTTACTGCCCTCATCAGATCCTCACGAGACCATTCCTCAACCAGTACCATGAGACTGTGTTTTTGATGAATCCTAACCTAATGTTCCTACGTATTGTCATCACTTAGATCAATTCGCTATATTCCTGCTCCTCATCGGACCTTTACGAGACTGTAATGTCACTATCTAATTTAATTTAATGTATTGAATATAGTGTAAGAATTGACAACATTTCAAAATTTTATACAGCTGAAATTCGAAAACCATTTAGAGATATGGCTCTAATATTCACAAAAAAAAATGTTTCCGATTTTTCTTTTGATTTATTTCAGAGAAAAACATAAAAATCTAAATTATCATTCGTGACACCACGATGTGGCATAATAATTAAACGGGCTTTTACTTCTAAAACATAAACAACAAAAAAACATGTTATGTCACTTTGACAATGACAATGACAAACATCACTCAAATGTCTGTCACTTTTATGTGTCCTTGTCAATGACGGAAGTACGTGATTGGTCCTTGCCACAAAATAAAGTTGAAGTTGAAGCTGATTGGTCCTTGTTCATGTCAAGTTAATGTCATCCAACTTTTTTTTTTTAGGTTAGGCAGGCAACGAAAATATTTTTATCCCAAGCCTCGACGTGACGTCACTCATACTAAAAATATTTTGAACTTTGAAATCAAAAAAATATATTAAAACATAGAAATATTAAGAAATAAAAAAATACGGGTCATCTAAATTTGTGATATCTCGTCGAAAATAAAATAAAATCGGTGAGCATTTTATTTGAAATGTTGTCAATTATGCTTCCTCAATTTCAAATCAAATTATGTTGGTGTCATAAAAGTTGAAAAAGTGCAATGACAACCAATGTGCAGTCATTTTGTATCTGTACACGAAAAGATCGCGAGCTGTCAGTGCTGCCTAAACCGACGTGACCCTTCTTTGGAGGCCAGCGGCCGACTGAGTCAAACGTCGCTTGTGTTTATGATTTTATAACACAGAAAGCCGCCATAGATATTTGTATGAAGATTTGAGGGAAAAAAATTGCCCAAGTTTGTTATTAATTTACACAAAATAGGTGTGTGTTTATTTAAAAACAAGGTATTTAGCGCCTAGTCCAAGCATTTATCTTTATAATTTGATAAGAATCATATGAAAATTCTTTATAATTACGACACAGTTGTTACAATACGGGAGTGTGATTTACTGGTTTTTCGAAATTAATTTACAGTTATCCATAAGCATTTACTTAAATTCGAATGATTCAGCACCTAGCTAGACTCTTCGGCTACCTGTGTGATTTTTTTCAAGGCTGTAGAGCATCATTTACTATATAATTCTATGACAATGCCAACCCTCGATTCCCTATTGCAGACCCTTAAATTGAATTATTGTTCAGTTCAATTATAGAACAGGATATTTCTACTCAAAATAACTATAAAAGCGCCAGTAGAATTTAAATGCTCGCGATAAAATCTACTAACCGCTCACCTCTACGCAAAGAAAAGAGACCGTCATTAAAATATGATTTCCAGCGTTTCTATTCACCCGCGTCGTAGTCTCCGATATTATTTCAATAAGACGCGAGCAGTTCTCAGTTCCAATGCCTGCCCGAGTATAATGCTATTGCAATTTCATGATCGCCCTTAACCTTTAGAGTGTCGGTGTGTGGGTGGCGTGTGGGAGGAGGCTGCGAGTGTGGGTGCGCCTGTGTGTGTGAGTTTCAGATGACATTTACAGCGAGATTTGTGGTGAACTGGGCTGGCCGGTGCCGGTGGCGGGTTTTAGTTTACATTATTAATTTCCATAAATTGCACGTTTATGTTTGCCGCATTTCGGTTTATTGTTTTGTCACGTTCTGTGAAAGTACTGCCTTCATATTTGGTATTTGAATTAAGTGTCGGCGTGAAATAATTGGGTTTTGTCACTTCACCTCTAGAGCGGCTTTGACTACGATTTTATAAAATTTTACTATTGTATAAACTTTTACATAAGTAGATAAGTACCTATGTAATTAGTTACTTATAGGTCTAAGTAAAGTCAAAATCATAATATTATTTTTAGTAAGAAAAATATTTGAGCGTGCTGGTAAAGATTGAAGCTTTTTCCCCGGGACGCTTTTTATAAGTAAGTTTTTAATTAATTTTAATTATAAAAAACTGATAAATAAAACTTAATCTTAGAGAAGCTACTCGATTTTTCGTTTAATTTACTGCGAGACCTATTCATTAAGATGGTTAACTGGAAAATATGATTTTAAAAAGCTTACAGGTTGGTTCGGTTCATGGGTTAAGTTTAACTAGATGTGTTTATGTCTTGTATGTAGTACTCGTAATGCAGAAACAACCTAATGTATTTTCGCACGATATGTTTTGACAAATGGTGTTTACCCAACACACAGCCATTTTTGAAATGAAATAGTTTAAAGGCCGTGGCAGGAGAGAATTTCTCAAAAACATTGTGTATTTCGGAGAGATAGACTTTGAATACATAAAAGCCCAGTTTTCATGACGTAATACTGTGACCTATGACATTTCACCGTCGACGTGCCTCATCCTGACTCGTTATCGGAAATGTTTTGCTAAAAGATAATAAGAGTAGGAAGGTATTTATGAATTATAATGAGTTCTGTCTTTGGTTGGCTTCACAGTCTGGCGAAGTATGTTTTAATTATTATGTTAACGAAAACTTCCTGACCCAAAAGTCTGACTAACTAGGCTCCTATAAGCTTATAAATCATCTTCTCAATATAGGTAAAGTAAATGCAAAGTAGAACAAAGCGTATATTTGTGAAAATCGAAATTCTACTCGTAGATCCGCTTCTCCATGAAAATAATTTCGAATTCCGCAGGAAAATATTACAACTGAAAGAAGGGAAACCGTTTAGGCGGTGCCTTCTTATTT
Organism: Plutella xylostella; assembly: GCF_932276165.1. Taxonomy (NCBI): domain Eukaryota; kingdom Metazoa; phylum Arthropoda; class Insecta; order Lepidoptera; family Plutellidae; genus Plutella; species Plutella xylostella. Next base: position 5,458,783 of record NC_063988.1, read on the forward strand.
TTTATACCTTCTTTAATCTTCTTTCGCAGGGAGCATTGATTGTGGCCCCATTCCTCTGTTGTTGAATAAAAAGCCGCTTGGTAAGATGCCAGGGCGATAAAAAGAATGGCTAGTATGCTGAAATATGATGAAAGATGTAGCTATTTGTTTGGGGGTGGCGACTGTCTGCCCGCCCGGGTTCAAGGCCCGGCCGGGATCGCTGCCACGCGTTTAGCCATCTCATGATCTTACACTAAACTTGCCACAATCCGGCCTGCTCATTTACTTATAATTCTTATATAAAATAAAGGAAGCTGAGCGAAGCAAAATACTGATATTTGTTATGGCCCGGAAAGATAGATATGCAGAGTTTACTTTCTCTACCAGCAAGCTTTTTCACAGTAGGAAGCTTTTGTTTAAGCAAGCAAAAGCGTCATACGTTTAACACTGTTTATGTAACATTCATCGAAAGCTGAAGCTAGTTATAATACTCGTACCTACATAATATAAATGCAGTATGTAAACTGACATATTGAAATGACGTATAAAAAGTTCTTAACTTAAAATGTAAGCCCTGCCAAACGAAAATGAAATTTCCCGATGCAGAAGTGTAAGTTTTGAGGAGAAAGTTGAGCTTCAGAATTAATCCTAATACTTACGTAGAAATTCATAAATCGTAAACTTACTTGCTTGCACAGGGTGAATCAAGATTCAAGTTTGATGAATTTGTGATTTTGCACGAAACTGAAAAAAATATATGGTAAAAGGCATCTGAAACAACATAGGTACTCAAAGTACTGATGTAGTATTTGGGCATAGGCTAAAGCAGGGGTCGGCAAGTAGTTTTAGGTAGAGTCCGGATATAGGTCGAAAAAATTTAAAAGGTCCAGAAAAAAATCTGATAATAATTAAATAAGTACAGCTATTTATTACTAAAATTAGTGAGGAAAATTGCATTGGCGGTCTTGAGCCAGGTTTTTATAGTTTGGTTCTCCTGAAGAACAACTAATTCGAGTGTCTTCTAAGTGAGCGTCTGTAAATCGCAAACAATAAGTATTTGTTTGTTCGAAAAATTCAGAAAATTTTGAAAAAGATGTTTGCAGATTGATTATTTCCATTTCATGTGACGCCTTTGGAAATAACTTGGCAGCAAGGACTTTTGCTTGGCAGCCACATCGGTCCATTCGGCGGCTGCATCAACTTCAAAGGGTGACTTAACCCGCCAGTGGTGACGGGAATTTGACTTACATCGTTGGTGACGCCGGTCTCACGCACCGGGTTGGCGCCAAAACTCCGAAACCTGCGCACGAGTCACCGTCGCGGGGTGGACTGACGATGGGGGATGGGAAATGAGGCAGCTACCCGAAATCACAACAAAAATCGATGGCTAGTGAGAAAGTTATTCGACTTTTTCGAACTACCCGGTCTCACAGACATATACGTCACCACTGGCGGGTTAAGAAACAGAGATAGCTTGTCTATCTAAGATCGGTCAAAATCTTCTTCAGAGTTCTCCTTATTATAATTATTATGGTCGTCGGAGAAGCTATAAGTACCTATGAACAGAGCGCGCGCGGCGACTCGACGGCGCGGGCGGCGCGGCAGCGCGATGTTTTAGATCGATATCGATGTTGTATAACAGATTAATTAGATAAGGTAGGTGCTAAGTTAGATTGGTTCAAAATTTGACAAGCCTACATTACAATATTTGGCGGTCCGAGGTTCAACCTTTCGCGGTCCGCAAACGGACCGCGGTCCGCCTGTTGCCGACCGTTGGGCTAAAGAGTATTGTAACTATCCAGCTGCCGCTGCACGTGTTCGTTATCGACGTAGATAAACGTCACTATATCGCCATAAATACGGCGCTGTGATTGGAGCGACGTCGATAACGAACCCGTGTAGAGGTTGCTGGTTTTCCTACCGTCAGACCTCACAAATGCGAGTCCTTTGATTGTCGCTAGCTGAACGGGTACGTTGATAGAACATCAGTTGACGTTCGCTCATGATTAGAACATGGCGGACGATAAACACTTGATAAGTGTACGTACAGTCAGCTCCACACACATGTATAAGTACGCTTATTAAGTATAAGTAACAAAATATGGAAATCAACTTTCACAAACAAACCAATGGTATTCCATTTCAATTGATGGTTTCTTCATCTTATTCTTAGTCAGTCGGCGGCAACCTAACTAAACGTTAAATAATCATTATCTTTATTGTTGATACAAAATTGTTCACATATGTATATAGCCGACTGTACCTCCGCCCACGCTCACCGGCAGCTGAGCCCAGCGTGTGGCTCTGACGTCACGGCGCGACCCTCCCGCCCTAGATAAGGGGGTACAGTCGCACACACACTCATTAGGAGACACTAGAATGCGCGCTGATAGCTCCAAATACATGATAGTGCTATTGGTTGATAATGTTTTTTTGTTGTTGTGGGTAGTGTAGTGATGGCAATGTTGATGGAAGTATACTCGACTATATATAGTACCTTTATTCATAAACATCATTAAGGATGATCATTTGATCATTGTTCACTCATTGTTCAATCAGGCGCTGAAGAATTCAATTAGTAAAATTGATCAGGTGGATTATTACCCAACATATAACACTATTATTATTAAACGTCAAAATATTTAATAAATTTTGATAACCGAATAATATTATTATGATATAGGTATCTAAGCTTTTATCTGGTTATAGAAAATATGAAACAGATAAATGGAATTGCTTCTTCATGACTATCAGTTATAATAATGGTAACTTGATAAACAGCGTATCGTGGTAGAAATTATTGATTTATACATATAAGGATTATAAGGCTAATCTCGGAGTGCATCTCTAGATCTCTACACTCTGACAGCAGGTCTAACGCTCGTTTGCGTAGCAAAATATAACCACCATACGAATGGTAAATACTTACAGTATGTGATAATTATGATAGACTTAGAAAGTCTTGTTAAATCACTTAGAACTATATGCCTTATTGCTTAAACCTCACCCTATTTATTTCTTAATTTCATCAATATGTATTTTCTATTTGTGACTATAAAGATCCATGTTAAGTATGTGGTACTCACAAGATGACTAAAAACATAGCAACCACAACACTGTACCTGCACTATGCTAGACCGCGAGCCGCCCGCGTTACATTCAAAGAGACATTTGTGCGAATTTCAAAGCAACAAAGCGTGTTTTAATAAACTTGTGATTCCTCTGCGGATGCTAAATATGCGTACGTTTCATTTCTGTTCTCTCTGTCAGGTACTTACGAACAGCCTGTAATTTATATTCGTATGGAACGGCAAGGGTGAATAACAATACGTGAACGATATGGGTTTTCATTTGTTAACCTCCGCGGTAGTGACGAAAAGGCAATTTACTTTGAAATCGGGTAATTTACATGTCATTTATATGTACTCTCTTAAATAAAGATATAAGTATACTTGTCGGTATACGGGTGGGAAAAGCAAAGAAAAATTGTGAATGATTAAAAGTTCCTCAGGTCAGGATATTATTGTGTGTGTACGTTGTAAGCTACCGTAATTTTTATCTTTAAAGTTACAGAAAACTTTTATCACAAAGTGTTAATCACTATTTTTTTAATTAACAGTAGCCATGAGGGATATACACATAACTTGGATAATTTTATTAAAAACGAGCTAGCTACGTTACAATTCGCTACAACAGCTTTTACAGACATAGTTTTGAATAAGAAGCACCCGCCCCACAAGCATCAAACTGAAGTATGTGTGTTGAATGTGTTCCAATAATAATAAAAATGTGAATACGTAGGTAGACATTTATGATTGTGTCCTGATTTCCATGAAAATTTTGTTCAGCGAGAGACAAAAACAAGATTGACAAGTTGCTGCTGTCGTTTCCATGTAAATTTCGTTTCCGTAGGTACAGTCTTGTACAGTGGGAACCATGAGTCTTCTTGTACAGTGGGACTAGGGCATGCAATACCGGAACTATTTTCAATACCGGTATTGAGTTCCGGTATTGCAACTCAATACCGGGATCCCGGTATTAATACCGGTATTAGATTTCCTTGTAATAAATAATTGTGATTAAAGGTCGTTTAGGTCAAAATAAAACGAGAAAAAGCAATGAAATTCAGTTTTTTGTAATAGATTTTTACGAGAATTGAGTATTAAAGTTTAAATTTTACAAAAAATTATTATTTTTACATCCAGTGTCCGTTTACGTATGGTCAACAGAAGATATCAAACGGCCGAAAACTGCATCAAACGGTTGGAAACAAGTGCGCTTTCACAGTACATAGGAAAACTATATCTTAATCGCTTTATTATAGCCTAAAAAAGTCCGAATCCGGTATTACTTCAATACCGGTATTAACTTTCAATACCGGTATTGAAAAAAGCGTGAATTATGTCTCTAATACCGGTATTACCAATACCGGTATTGCGGTATTGCATGCCCTAAGTGGGACTCATGGTTCTTTGCGGTTTACATAGTTTGATTCATGAGAAGTGTGATTTTAGGGTTGAATTATAATAGATCATCAACCTAAACGGGCAATGTCATTTTACTTTTTAAAATAAGAAATGACGTGTGAACTTATCGTTTCATATTATACCCAATGTGTATTATATTGACTATTGGTATAACGGCATAATTGTGATTTGATTCTGAAAATCAATCAATGCCACGAGGTAGACACTGGCTAAATATACAAAGCTTATTAAAACTTGATTTGAGGATGGTTGATGTTCATCGACTTTGCCACGCTGTTTTAACGCGAATAAAGTATAGCCTTGTTGTAAGGATTAATCTTAACTTCGACAATATAGTAAAGTTTGCAGTAAAGCTTGAAATTAGCAAATGCAAACAATTTAATAACATAATACATTTTAAACGTAAATAAAATAAAATATGATAAGTAGAAATACGGCTCCGCGGTTCAAATATGGCAGTTTTATCCAGACTGAAATCCTTTATAAGTAGGTACAGTGCCACAAACTTATCTGTTCCGGTGACAGCTCACATAAATTACTAATATTCCTTAATTCTATAAGATTTTAAGTTTGCTCGTATTGTTAATTCGCTCTTGCGGTGTTAATAAACCCATTTAATGTTTTAAAATATACAATTCATTAGTAAGTAATGAGATATGGATCTATTTAGTTCGCTGTCACCGGAACAGATAAGTTTGTGGCACTATACAGTGCCACAAACTTATCTGTTCCGGTGACAGCTCACATAAATTACTAATATTCCTTAATTCTATAAGATTTTAAGTTTACTTGTATTGTTAATTCGCTCTTGCGGTGTTAATAAACCCATCTAATCATTTACAATATACAATTCATTAGTAAGTAATGAGATATGGATCAATTAAGTTCGCTCTCACCGGAACAGATAAGTTTGTCACACTATACACTTTTAATTCTTTTTATCACAATCTGACACATTTCTAAAGTTGTTTCATAGTTTTGTGTCAAATACACTCAAACGTCAAATGACACATTTTGCATGAAATATTTTGTTATATTTATGCATCTGTAGATAAAACGGCCAGATTAGAACCGCTGATTTCATCGCAGTCATTGGCAGTTCGCGGAATGGGGGTTGGGGGGACACTGTAGAGTTCGCGATATGTGAGGGGGGAACAAAAACAACTGTCCTATAATTAAAATTGATTTATGATTTTGAATCTAAGTTATTTCAAACTCGGAATCGGTTAAATGAAGTTGTTCGTGAATATCAAAGGAATTGTGCACCTTTAACTATGATATTGTACAATTATGTATGTACATGTACTTATGTTGGTTTCTGCTTGAACTGTATCTAAGTATTCGGTTCTTCTTATTTAAGTGTCGGTGACAACACCTGAATTTGAACTAGGGTTAGTCAACAAGGATTAGAGCTAGTCAGTAAGTTTTCAGTCGTTGAATGCCCACCTACTTGATAGCTTTTTCCCGCAAACCCACGATATAGCCTTATTGGATATTTGATACTTGGATACGTAATAATTTATATTATAGTATATGTATAATACATATATACACAATATACATACTTACTTATTCACTTACTTACAAACATCACTCACAAACTTTTATATAATTTATAATGTCGAGTTTTACAAAGATTACAGCTCTCAGAATTTATAATTCTCAGAATACAGGCAAGCGGGCTAAGTTCAAATAGTTAAGCACTTACAAGTTAATCGATAATAATAACTTTCAATATATAACTTTACAATGCTAATGATACCATTGAGACATGAATGCGTCAATTAGACTTTTTATATTCCGATTGGTATGGAGCCGCGCGATATGGGAACTTTTTGACCCGCATAAAATTGTGTAGATTCACAATAATGTTTATTCTCATCGCCGACGCGGGGCGCGGGGGGAGGGAGGAGGGCGATCAAATTACGATTTATGTTTCGATGGCGAGTGCGGGCGGGGCGCGGGGTGGGGGGGCCTTTATCGCGGCAATCGAGCCCACTGATGGATTCCCACTGTCACCCCAGAGATACGACTATTTAATTCCAGTTCGTTCTCGCTTTTTGTGAGATTTTTCCTCCTCCATTTTAGAGTTTGCCGAGCTTTTTATATATCCCGCTCGTCTCGATCAGGCTGCGGCGGCGGCGGCGTCGGGGTCGCAGGCATTCCTCCTCTACTTACTCTCCCAGCGATTACTCCGCCGGTACAAGTAGCTACATTATTGGAATGTTTGTGTGGATTTCTGTAAGCCTTCGTATACTGAAGTAACAGCAGATTACCAACCGAGTCGTCTCATGTATTTGCGTTCTCATATTTGGGCGAGATTTAAGTAAATTTGCCTGTAGACTTGCTGGAGCTCCTGCTCTCATAATACGGTTAAGCTTCTACCTTGTCTCAACTCAAATCTATACTGCATAATTTCATACAGCGTGGCGTTGTACAAAGCGGGAGCGATTTGAATAGGTAAATCTTTCAAAAGTGTACCTACTACCTACCGTTTAAGTGTAGTGTTCGGTATTCCTAAAATATATATTTTTTCCAAAATTACCCAACTATAACTCTCCAAGAACGACGCAAGGCAGCATCTATCACAAGAATCAATTTTCCAAGATCCATTTATTAGATTGAGCGTTTATCAAACAGCGGAGTTCGCAACACCTGTTTCCAGCCCAAGGGTTAAAAAGGTAGCCTTCGCCGAGGCATGTTATGTTAAACTGTGTGTTGTAGTAACTTCTCCCTCGTGGATCGTATGTAATTCGCTCCCTTCAACAAAGTTAATGCAGCTCGGGGATCAGTAGTTTTCTTTCTCTTGTTTTCGGGAACGTATAATTTTCACTTTATCAGAAAGGCGGATACCCGCCTTCGACTCCGGAGGATTTTATTGAATTCCTTACTGTCTAGCTTGTTAATGGAACTTCTAGCTGAGAAGGGTCGCCGTTTCCCGGTATGCCAATTGTGGAAAAGCGAACTAGAAAATATTGCAATAACAAATGGGAAATATTTGTAGCCGCGCAAACGAAGTGAGATTAGATTTGCGAGTGTGAGTTCGTGGCGAACAATTGAGTGCCGCGTAGCGCCACTCCGCGCCGCGCCGCGAGTCAAATATCGCAAACCAACTACCGCCGTGTCTTATTGCGTTAGTAACAAGGAATCTGTGTAAATAAGCCCAACAAGCCAAGGGGTTGAGTAAAGACCCGTAAAACGTTTGAAAAATTCAGTGCGTGTAGTCCCATTTAGGCTGTTTCGGGTCCCCTTTTACGGTCACAGCTCAATAGGTTAGGGCGCCGTAAGGCCGGCCAATAGTGCTCAAAGAAAAACGCTAGAGAGACAACATGTTTTCATAACGATTATTGTGTTCTTAAAAAGAATAAAAGCATATTCTTCGAGTAGGTGCATTAAGTTTTATTGTGGCCCCTAGAGTCGTAGCTGCGTATACGAGCGGCGGTTAGTTGCAATTGCAAATGACGTTTTCTTTGTTCCACCTCCGTGTCAAATGTAGGAAAGAAAGTCCTTGTGAGGCTGCCACGTCGGCGCATTGTTCTATCTGCACGACCGAGTTACTGCAACGCAAGTTGGGAGAGAAGAGAACTGTGTGTGAATGTACCTTTATATGCCTAGCATGAGCGAGTGACAACCTGAGATGAGAGGCTTTGTGTACTTAAACCTTACACCAATAACCAATGTAGTCCCTTCAAACAATCGTAGTTTTATATTTTAGTATGTCTTAACGGACATAAAACGGATTATCATTGGCCTGGTACTGTTCTCTTCTCAGTTATCCATCATTTAATGTGTGGATACAATTCTACCTGTATAACATTAGAGCTAATCCGTTACTATTAGTAGTTACTTATAGGTATGTACATTTTAATGCTAAGCGAACCCTTATATTAACCCATTAGCCGTAAGAGTTTACAATAAAATATAGGCAATCACTCTAAACGATACAGATCTGAACACCGACATAATGAAGTAATAAAGGTCTAGGTCGTTACTAGACAAACGTCATAATGTTCGCTTTTATGACTATGGTAACGTGTGTATGTGTAACGAGCTATGCCTACAAAGGCACACATTCAGAGTCTTTGTACGAATAAGTACGTTATAATCTGATAATTATATTTATGTAGGTATATGTAGTTTATTATATGATATATATGATTGTTATGGGTATATAAGTATAATTTCACGTAAGTATATTGTTTAGTTTGTAGGTATTTATAGTTAATTAATAAATTCTTTAGTACACTTGACCCTATCTGAACATAAATATTCTTCCACCTAAAGGTTGTCTTGAAAAAATCGTTTTTAGTGATAAGACCGCCTTTTTTGTACCTATGTGTTAAGCTTTGTATAATCTATTCTTGTGTACAAATAAAGAATATTTTATCTATCTATCTACGTTTATTTCGCATTACGTTCTTGATTGTTAACAATGCCAGGCGACGAATATTTGACTTTAGTGCTATTAAAATAACTCTCATAATAATGATCGAAACTACATTTTTAATATCTAATAAGTTATGTAACACTAAAAGTCCGCTTTCTCTACTGGCGTGTACCAGGCTAGTAGGAAAGCGCACATGTATAGTGCCGGCCAGCCTTCTCCGTGTCACACTCAAAATACAAAAAGACCACGAGAATGAATTAAACTTAACGCCAACTTCCAAACTTTATTCATGATTATTCTCAAAAGTTTCATGAGAAAAAAATGAGTTTAAAAAATAAGAACAGATGACTTTCAAAGAATCCGTGTTTACCCGCCGCTGACATGGAAGTTATTGGAAGTGTCAAACTTTTCTATTACCGTTTAAAACTTATTCTCATTCCACCGGATCGATTCATAAAGCTGCGCGTAAATCACGAAAGCTTTTTTTAATAGAAAACCCCGTATGAAATCAGGGCAACGCGTTTATTGGTACATAAACATGAACTTTATTATATGCTATATTCTATCAATCTGGTCGTATTCCTCGTATATTCGTATAGTATTTAAAATATGGTTTCTTTTATGTGAAAATTTTATGCATATCTCATACAGTTGTAGATTTTGGAGTCCAATTGTCTGAAAATATATTCAGCATGACATTTTTTTTAGTTTCCCTACACCGTAATCATTTAGAAAAAGGTCCTTTTATTATTTCGGCTTCACCAAGATCATTATAATTATGATTATTTCTACGAGTATGATTATACTTTTACATTACGGTCCATTTTTGTTTGACACACTAGTGGTATATTACTTAGGTGTAGATATATTGAGCGTACTGTTAGAATAAAAGCGGCGAACCATCAATCACTTACAATGGCTGTGTCAAGTGCACAGCCGTGTCCACTGCTGCTCATTAGGCAATCCATCCTTATCCAGCTCGCAATGGACAGCTTAAGTAACAAATAAATATATTTGTGTGGCTAAAATGCCCTAATGCGCCACGTATGTACATGTATGTACTTTAATATTATGAATTGCTTCGTTTGGGGTTGTTTTGTTATAAGTATAATAAACTTTATTTGCAAGCCGTAAAATATATATAAGTACCTAACTTCAATTGCACTGAAATAACATAGATTATTGTTATCATATCGAATCGCTGAATAGCGAAGAGATGGGTTCTAGAATGCAAGCCTTACCTTTGGAACCATATGTGGCAACTTGAAATTGGCTAGTAGCTATTTACCTGATATGTTCATATTGTGTTGTAGCTGTAAGTTCTCCAAATATTATAAAATAAAATAAAAATAAAATATCCAGTGTCCTAAAGACCCCATACCTTAAAACAACGGACACTTCTATTGTAACTGCTACCGGTATCGGTTCTACGCTGAAAATATTCATAATGATCTGTCATTGCAGATAGCAGATTTTTACTCGGGTTAGTATAATTTAACTTCCTAAGAAGTATATGTACTACTTTTCATTGATAGCACTTTGAATTTTATTCATTCATTGTACTTATAACAAAAAATCAAAAGGAACAAACTTTTTGGAAGTTAAATAAAGTAAAATACCAATGCAATTACCAACTAGACCACGTTTAATAATGACAATAAAACATGGCAAACCTACACAAATAATGGATATTCCGACAAATTGATAACGCTTATTAATTCCATGAGTAATTAATGAGAGATAAATTATTTCGCATATAAAATTGCGTTCGTGTAACTATTTTATCCCGTGCGGCTTGGAAATATCTACCTTGGAATGATTCAAATGAAATTGAAATACTCGTATGTATATCTAGTGTCGGTGCTACCGGCAGTGAATAAAGTATCAAATATTTCAGTTTTGTATGTAAAAGCAGTCTATTAATACATATAACAGGAAATGTCCAATTTCCACGAAATTATGTTAAGTGTTTGTCCCGAAATTACGGAGCTCATGTGCATCGGAACAAGGGTTCAATTGTCAGTGCTTGAGTTATTGCCCGCACTCGGCCCCTTCTATTTGATCCTCATCCTCCCATGTGAAGCTCAATAGATGCCAACTATCGAATCCACTTGCTGTAGCTACCTACCTACCACGTCTATATACGTGTATGTATCGTCTCAAGTCATTTCAAGTGCCTTCTTGCAAGTAGCCCTCCATTTTTTCCCACGACACAAATAATCTCGATGCCGTTCATTGACTTTTGAACTTGAATCTTATTGGTTATGAATCGTATATTTATTTATATTACCATATTGTAAACATGTTTTGAACGAGCGCCCATTCAATGTGATTAAAGTAAAAATATCGAGCCGGCGTCCATTATATTCGAGTCAAGATACTGATCACGCCATAATTTTAAACTTTACCGATTGGGCTGACTTCTTTTAATCCTCAATACGCGGGGAAGTCATTAAATTGCGCGGCGTGTAGTGCCTACGAGGAGAATGCTGAAAAGGTGCGCTGTAAGAAAGTTTTTTCCTAAGTTCCTGGTGGAAGTTCTAGCTGCTCGTGAATGCTCATAGTCTGCGGCCTTTGTCCGCGCACAATGGCCGGCTGTGTGCTGTATGTGCAGAATGGCCACCTCATTGCATCAGGATATTTGTCATGTGGCGGCCCTCCCCGGCACGCGTGTTCTTTCATTTATCCTCGCCGGGCATCTCTATTACTGCAGTTTTCTTACTTGCACATTTTTGCGTCTGCAATTTAGACATATTCAATGGTACGGGCTCGCCTTAAAGGACGCTTATTAGTCGCGTTCTTGCACATAATTCAGCTTATGTGCGAATAGGTGGAGATAAATCTGCAAGATAAGCGCCTGCGCCGCCTGAGATTGCTGCGCGGAATGCAAGCCGCTAAATATGTGGACGATAAATCAGCTAGCGAAGTACAAAAGATGCTTGTTTCATTGCCGTGAGCCTTATCGCCGTAGACACATCAAGAAATATCGTCTCATTAAATACTTTATCAAACTTGACAACAAATTATTTTTGCTAACAAATGAGCGTCCTTTATCAATCATTTCAAGGAACAAGTAAAGTAGGTTCCTGTAATATCATTGTTAGTATTTTACTTTAGCTTCTTTGTAAATGCCAAGTTCAGAATGTGGGTAGATAAGGCGATAGGAATCAGCTGATTCAGCGTCTGCCTAGCGACCGAAGTATTTAACGACTGATAAGTTAACGATAACGATGTGAGTCAGAACAATGGTCGAATATTTAAATTGCCAACTTGTATTTCCGAATGCGATCCTGTCATCATAAAAATATTTTCTTGTTTCATACATTTTAGTGTGCATTTTTGTGTGAGGTAGCTAGTAAAACGAAAACCCTACCTTACTGGTATATCCCTCTGTTCATTACGCGTAAAGGCAATAAATAGATTTTCATTTCATGAAAAAGGCCTTGACGGCACCTACACTATACATACACGTCGAAAAAGTATACACCACAGCACAATATCTATTGCATATAGTCCGCTCATCGCTCGCCCACACTACACGTAGATTGCAGAGTCTTATCTGATATATCATTCAGGCTATATAGGCTATTCGATATCAGGGAATATGGCGCTGAAGTGGCGTTATACGGAGGGCCGAGTCGAGTATTAGCCCTTCAGACACTGCAGCCCAAGAGGTTCAATACCCACCGCCCGCCAACGCCACCGCTTTGTAAACCTACCCAAGTACCTGAAACAACCCCCTTTGGAAAACCTTCCATTGTAGTTTTTTACCCCCGATTCAAATGTATGGGAGTTATAAGTTTAGTGTCCACATGTGTATCTACGTCTGAAAAAAATGTGGTATTCAAGTTATGAGACTTATTGGAATGCGTTTGTTTTTTCATGAATATGGACGTGGCATTTCTATGATTTATTTACGATTAGAGAACCTCGGACTTACGGGTGGTATTTTATCAGGATTTTTTTCCGATGAGATCACAATGTACCTATCAGATACCTACCGAAAATGTTTCATTACTTATAAGGTCGCGATACTCATGGTTTGTATATCGTATAAATATAAAATAAAACAAAACGCTAAACACGCAATTCTCTTGACAACCACGTGCTAGATATCCTATGGCCAAAACTCGTTCGATACACCATTTGCGTGTATTCCCACGGGCTGCAGGACGATGGAGCAGTCAGTAATCTCTGCAGCAACAACAGATGGGGTGGCACAGTGCAGCTAAGCTGGTTAGTGCCAGGAGGCCTGACCTGCCTCAATCAATTAACATTTAAGTATAGCCACTCCGGCCGAGCCACAAACCATTTACGAACACAAGCGGGCTGCAAGCTTCGCTACTTTTCTGCGAGCAAATTAAAAACTAACGTGAGTCCTAAGTGGGCACTACTATTTTCTAAATCAATTTGGATTTTTCAAGTAATTTTATTTAGTGGCTCCGTTTATTGTTTCTACGAGTTACATAATAGCACATACCATAAGAATATTTGTCAAGTACTTACTAATCATAGGACTTTACAACAGCTGTTGGTAGCTTCACTACAACAAAACACTACGTGTGCTAAATGATATTTGTTTCGTCATAATTATTATGTTATAAGCAGGTACGCTATGCCTACAACACAACAGAGCTACAACAGTACGTAACAAGTTGTTCAGAATGCCAGCGATACGCGAGGTGGTAAGTTTGCAGCTCCATTGTACGGGACCAACTTAGTATTTCATAGTCATCGATTAAACTTCCCACCGACTTGGCTGTATGTCTTGTCTACTTGGTAAATTAATTCGTTTATGTACAAAGTTGTTTGTATCCACGACGAACTACGCTTCATTCAATAAATAAGTAGATATACACCGAGGATGATACATTCAATCATTAGGTATTTGCGAGACCTTTACTTTATTTCGTCAGGTCTCGATTTTTTGATGTTTAACTACTTAACTGATTATTGATTTTCATAGAAAAATAGAGGAGGCGGTGACTAGGTTAGGTAAACGAAGTGTATAAAATGCCTAAATGAAACCATGGTACATAGTTTTTAGTCTAAAATTTAATAACATCACCAATCACAAAGTCTCACAAAGAGGTGAAGCGCTAAACGACCTCTCATTAAAAGTAAATTTAAATTTATCTGTTTTCCTGATCATCATCATCATAATACCCACCTTTTTTCATGAAAATCTACTAAAAACGCGGAAACAAAGCCACGATTTTCCGTTACAAATAATATGTGCGTAAGGTTGGTACCTACGTCAAAAGGAAACTGGAAATAACGAATGCGTGCAAATGTGCTTATGTACTTTGTACACATAACAAGGTAATAAAAGAGAGAGTGCAATGCTCCTACGTATTTCAATTCTGTATGATTCAGTTCTGGATACAGTAGTGGGTGCCACGTGGTTCGACGGCCTTGCAGTCAATGGCTCACCATGACTCAAGCGTCATGACATCAATTACTCGTCATCTATTTTATTATTAGATAGATGCTTATTTGCATAATTATAACAGTTATACTTACTTATTTGTCAAAATTTATCATACCTACATAACGTTAGAGAGCAAAAACAGTCTCTATCGAATTTTCCTATATAAAATACTAGCTGTTCCCGCGAGCTTCGCTTCACCTTAAAAAGTTTTCCCGTGGGAATTCCGGGATAAAAAGTAGCCTATGTTCTTCCTCAGGGTCTAGACCGTATGTATACCAAATTTCATTCAAATCCGTTCAGTAGTTTTGGCGTGAAAGAGTAACAGACAGACAGACAGACAGACAGACAGACAGACACAGTTACTTTCGCATTTATAATATAAGTTAGGATTACGATGAGATTTCACGGAAGAGTTTACAAATCCAACTTCCGCGCAGTTCTTAGGTTTTGATTTTCGCGACTGTCTATTAAATATAAAGATAGTTACATATAAAGCTAAATAAATTTCAAGCTACCGCAAGAAATCAACTACGTACATAATTGCACAAGTCCGGTGAGTTCTCGGCCAGTTTCTCTATTTGTGCCTTCAATTTGTTAAACCCATAAATACGCGCCTGGAAAATTAGAATTCAACAAAGAGCTGTACAAACGGGAACTAGCCACAAAGAAAGGCTCTCGCAATGAGGTAACCACAAAACTACTAAGATGTTTTAACTCGCCAAAGGAAACGTGGAATGGGAAGCGTGCCGTTTGAAAACTTAAATTACATTTCAGAGCTCACTGCCCCGTGGAGAAAAAGACAGATCATTATTGAAATGCAGCGTCAATAAAGTGCCTAGTGAGGAGGAATGTCGGAGAAAAACGCGCATATGGGTAATCTCGTGGAAAACCGGTTGTTAACGGTTCTAAATGATACTCCCTCGCATGCGGCGAGTGGCCGCGTCTAGGATAGGCATTGCGAGTCTGGTGGTGATCTAATTGTGGCATGCGGGTCTGACGTAACGGGCTCGGCGGTGACTGACCGTGCCACGCGCCTCCCGCCCGACCTCCGCGTGCCTCCGTGCGGGAGCCCACCACGTCCACCACCAGGCCACGCCGGCCGCCTGCAGTAATGCGCCGCCGCCGCCGCCGCCGCCGCCGCTGCACAACACTTCTGCGAATCATGAATTTCTATCGGCACGTCCACGTTTATAATGTTAATGTTGCGCGTCGCTTTTTGCTAGCAAACATTTTTAAACGGGCCCCAGATGAGCTTAATTAAGGCATCGGCTTGAATATTCATTTTATAGGTTGAATCAAGTTTATGATGAACAAAACAGTTTGAAAAAATACTCGGGTTTCCCGTTGTAGAGATGGAGAGGGTTTTAATTGCGGTAAACGAAACTAGTCCGTTTGAATCAGTTTCCAATCTGGCCGTAACTCGGTAAAGTTTATTTCCAGTGGCGGGTCTCTTTGCTCTGCCGGCGGACGAGGGCTGACAGAGGTTTAATCATAATCATGTTAGAACGACTCGCCCACTGAGTGACCCGCGCGGATTACACCGCCCGGTTTAATCATATTTCTGTTCTAGTTGAAAAAACACTCACGAATGAGTTTAGATGCAACTGAAACATATACATATGTAGAGAAGCTTTGATACACTATACTTACATACATTTTTGTTATTTAACTATCTATGTGTGAAAAATCGAATAGAAAATATTAATCTATAGTTACGGATTGATCGAATACCAACCAATATTGATAGATTCTGAAATGTGATTAGCACACGGGGCAACCGCAAAATGTAAACCGAATTTACGTGCCAGTAAATGCCAGGAATTTGCTACCAGTCGTACAAACCAACAGCGCATAATTCTGATTAAATAACCGTATTGAGTTAGTGGAGACTAATTATTCGCATTAGGCAAAATTACAGGGTTTTAGTTTACGTGAGTAATTCTATATATTCTATCATATGGAAAAATGTATTTATCGGAAACAGCTAGTATATTATATATTCGACATAAGAGTTTTATTAGATTAGATTATTTAGAAATAGATAGAACACCTTTGATGCAAAACAATATAAATATTTATGTTTGTAAGCAATATTTAATACCTTTTTTTTACACTGCTAATTATAGGTACTGCCTAGTGCCTACGTACAATCTACGCATAACGTAGCTTTCTCATTGCGGAATCATGCTACTGCTAGGATTTGCAGCATTGAAGTGTTGCCAAGGAATGGCGGGCCTTCGCACGGCCTCCGATCTCGTGTCTGTATTAGGTATTATTATTTATTTTTAAAACAGTTACAATCGTGTAAATGTATAAGTAAAATATCTAAATTTCTTCTGGATAAGAAAATACATATTACTCGCATTAACCTTAACTTAAGCATTGACCGGTTAAACCCATCCTAAGAAGCTTTTTTAATTGTAGTAGTAAAGTTAATTAAATAACAAAACTTTAACTAAATTACACCTCCTGGTTTATCTTCGCATCTAACATTAACCGTTACATATATAAGTTGTAAAATTTTATATAATATTGAATAAGTTGTAACGTATGTAAGTTGTAAAATCTTCAAAAGATACAAGATGGCAAACCCTCACTCGGCACGAGAATTTACTAATACGGTCTCATAATCCTAACTAATCCTAACTAATATTATAAATGCGAAAGTAACTGTCTGTCTGTCTGTCTGTCTGTCTGTCTGTCTGTCTGTCTGTCTGTCTGTCTGTTACTCTTTCACGCCAAAACTACTGAACGTATTTGAATGAAATTTGGTATACATACGGTCTTGACCCTGGGAAAGAACATAGGCTACTTTTTATCCCGGAATGCCCACGGGAAAACTTTTTAAGACGAAGCGAAGCGCGCGGGAACAGCTAGTTGCTTATAAATACACTTAAATGGAAAAAGAAATATGAAAACTACAGACCGTCAAGCGTAGCGAGAAGGACAGTTTATAATAGTTAGGAAGCAGGTAAACAATGTAGCAAGTTGAATTTAATCCATCATCTTTAGTTACTCCACAAGTGGGCAAAGTTTGTAGTCTCGAACTATTTCCTCAGTGTTCTGTGTACGTAAGACGACTATTCTGAGTACAGTCGGCTGCACAGCTATGTTTACACTTTTCTTACTTACCTTAATTGTCTGTTAAAATGAGAATGAACTAAAATAGATTGTCCAAGATATAACAATATGTAACTAAGTTTTCCCGTGGGAATTCCGGGATAAAAAGTAGCCTATGTTCTTTCCCAGGGTCTAGAGTCTAGACCGTATGTATACCAAATTTCATTCAAATCCGTTCAGTAGTTTTGGCGTGAAAGAGTAACAGACAGACAGACAGACAGACAGACAGACAGACACAGTTACTTTCGCATTTATAATATTATATATAATATATATATATATATATATATATATATATATATATATATATATATATATAAGTAAGGATAGTAAGGATTAATGGTTACCTCCTTGGTATTTCGAAAAGATACTTAGGTAGGTGCCTAATTCTCTTTTGTATCAATAAATGCCTTTTCAAAGTCTAATGTACAAAAAAGTATTGTAAATGTTTAGGGTCCAGAGTCCGAACACAATCGATAAACGTAAAATCGATTAATTTTTCCTTGCCCTTAGTTTAAAATGTTAATTTAAAGAAAAAACTTACAATTTATTCCCAACAATGTACTCGCATTTGACGTCCCTAATCTCGAGATTTACGAGAAAAGTTTAAACACGGGCCTATAGCTAGGAACACTTATAAGTAAGTACTTATAATATGTATAAATAAGAGTAAGTAATAAAAAAAAATGAATGCTAATTTTTTATACCTTAATTTTGAATTTTAATTTTAATTTATTCGAATTCTATTTATAATTTAATTAGGGGAGCGGGGGGCTAGTTGTAACAATTTTTGGTTTCTTGGCTATGAAAACTTACTTGTTCAGTATTCAGGAAATCTAGCAATTCTATTCCAATTAACAACTATGCATCTATCAATTTCAAAGAAAATTTTAGTCAAAACTGTGAAGTCTCGTATCATGCTTACATTTTTTTTATTATTCTTCATTGTACAAATATTACAAATAAAAGTACAAAGGGTGAACTTAATGCTAAAAGCATTAATTATATAATTTTCTGAAATTTGTTTTCAAATTTGATTTAAAAATAATTAAGAATACGTCATATTAAAATATTTACTACATATTAATGTGTAGTAAATATTTTGATAAAAGCTATCCGAATGTCGGGACCAGGCACGAAGATGTATTTACATACGCCATAGGAGCCCATATCGTTCAGAACTTGACGTTTGACAAATGTGGCCAGATTTTCCCTAACGAGGCCTATGCCTCAAAACGACTTGAGCGTTCTTTTAGTATGAACCTTAACTGTAATAAGAAAAGAAATCTCTCTAATGCGTCCTCCTGATGAAGGTTCCGCGCAAACTTACCGATATAGTGCACGATGACTCAGCAAATTCATGTTTTTTTACGATTCCATGTAACAAATTCAAACATGTTCCAGTACGGGATGTCGAAGCGTTTCAGTAAGAGGGTTCTATTTTTAAATTCTGAGGTCGGGAACCCTGAAAAAGGGGAGAGTTGTTCGACGCCACCGCCGCCGCCGCCGCCGCTGCCGCTCCGCTACTCGTTCTGTCACCAACAACTGCAGATAAACATCGAGAAATCCAATTTCGTGGTTTTGTTATCGCTGGCGGGAAATTTAGAAGGTTATTTTTCCGTAATCACTTTTTAGTTGTAGGTTTTCAGTCTGCCGATGTTGGCTGCGGAATTGCTTCCAAATAGCTGGAAATTCCTGCGTCAACCGGATCCATTATATCGGCAATAATATTAGATAATATATTCTTCCGGAGAAATATATTCATACTCAATAAGATTAAGAATACATACATAAAATAAAAGCATGAGGAGAATTCTGCTTCTTATATTATGTACCAAATGTGATCTCAGTTGGCGCTCGGGCTTCTTAAGATCCACAGATTCGTCTTGAGGGAGAAAAAACTTTGTTTTCAACAAATGTAAGTTCGGGGGCTTACGGGGATATCTAAGTAGATTTATTATTGTATAAAATTGTACAGATATGAGAAATGTGCGAGCCGGCGTGTGTCGCCGACATGTACTCGGGTTTGCTCCAAGATAAATGAGTTGCCGTAATGCAACAGATTACAACTGAAAATAATATAAATGATCGAGCTAATGTTAATAATACTTTTGTGACATTTTGGCGAGACTGAAACTTGCTGTAGGTCGTTTATTAGGTAGTTTATTTACTGACTGTTATCGAAAGATTATTTATTATGTTATTTGCTACTTTTATAAATAATACGTGATTTAACCGCCCGGGATTATTGATGTCGGGGTGGGATGCCTTAACTGCCTCTGTCTCAGGACATTCTGTTATCTATCATGTCATGAATAACGAAACTTTGTAACCTAATAAAACACTAAGTCATGGCCAATATGAAGATTTTAATCATCTTCCTACCCAACCACTTTGTAAGTGCTACTCCAATTTTGGTGCCACATTGAATACAACGTAAGCTCTGAAATTCAAATTTAAGTGTTAAAGGCCATAATCATAAAATCACAAGGGCTATGTAACATTGTATCAAAAAAATTAATATTACAATGGTAGCAAAAAGGCTGTATGAAAAGGCCAGAATATATTTATTATGTTACTTAAAGATTGTTATTGCCCTTACCGAGTCACGGGTTATAAAGGGTGTAATTTTTATGGACGGTAATAATTTAAACAGTTTAACTTGTGAATGTACAAGTAATTTTAATGAACAAAAATGTTATTTAATCTTTTATACCTTGATAAATCATTTTAAAGATCTTAATTAATACGTGCTTATAATGTTAATATGCAATATACTTAAATACTTTATACCTATTTGTAAGCAAATATCAAAAAATGACATATTTAAATGGTTAAATGTACCAAAACTACCATCACGTACCTACTGAATACAATTTAGGTTTTTCCATAACCATAATGGAGGAGGGGTACCTATATCCTTGTCTACTGGCCACTTGGTGTATTATTTTTCCAACTATAAATGATGCGTAGGTATCCACTAAAGGAAAAAATTTACGCTAGCGCCGGCTAGATGATGATGATGATGAACACACGCCGATAAACATTTTCGGCTAAGTCCATAGAACGCGACGTTACAGCTGGCGTTGTAAAACAAGATGTTTCGCGCTGTGTGATGTTGTAGTGGAAACGAGGCTTAGCTCCAATTTATCCATAGTCGGTTATCTAACCGACCAGGGATTGGTTAATCAATTATACGTCATCTCCATATAAAATTCTTGACAGATTTGTCAAAAGTCAACCACTAATACCTGGTTATTCTCTAACCGACTATGGAGAAATTAGCACTTAACTTTCCCATTTACATTACAAAAAAAGATACATAATATGTTAAAGTGAGTGTATGTAGCAGTAATAGAGGTACATAACTGTCCCCTGTAGTAAAGTTACTTATTGTAATTGTGACTTGCAGTGTTTCTCAGAATACATTAACTACCGATTAGATTTAGATAATCTCACCACGAGATAGTTAAACGTGTATGTCATACCTTTGTCTCAACTTATAAATAAACATGTTTTTAAACTGTAATTTAAATACCCACGTACTTATTCATTCATAGTATAAGTAATTTTCTCACCAAAACATATTTTTAAGATGGAATTATAAATTAGTTAGATTAATTTAAAAGGTGGCTTTTCTGCGAACGAACCTTTAACTATTAGCAATCGACAAGTACAGTCAGTATCTAGCTGACTCGGGCGATTCTATCCCTTATTGCGTGGCAAGTAGGTGCCAAACTATCGCAGTATGGAAGGTAAGTATAGAGGTTCAGTGCGGAGGTTACGGGTGGTATCGCGAGATATTGCAAAAGGATAAAAAGTGAAATAAAGCAAGTTGTATGGCGGGCCCAAGTTGCAGAAATCAGCGTCGTGTGGGCGGGACCGGTCTAGACGAGCCTGAACTTTAGGCGCAGCAAAAATGAATAAAAACTCGTGTCAGGGACCCTTATAGCTACACTACACGGCCCTAGCGACTACGCCGTAAATGAAATAAACTATTGAACAAGTTTATCTCTATGTAATACGCAGACTCTTAGTACGAAAGCTACTTTACTGCCGTGTTTTAATTATAGATAAATGATTCAGAAGTTACCCTCATTTCCTTACTGTTTGTGTAAACATTTAACCGCCATAATAATGATTCATTCAACAACAATCGATTTTGATTATACAAACAATAGCCGGAGGGCTCCGCGGTGGAAAGGTTCTGAGTTTCTGAGAATTGATACGAAAGAATATTCACAGTATTATATTAAAATACTAGAATTATGGTGGGGAAGCCTATGGGTTAAGCTATTAGATGGGTAAGTTAGTTTATCAACCTTACTTATCACTTGTATATGTATTTTAAAGCAGCCTGTATTGTGTACTTACAAGTAAGTGAATGTAAGTACTGTCGCATTGAAACTAAGACAAATATTTCCATAAGTTCCATTTAAAAAGATTTTATACATGTAGGCATAGCCTAGGTACTTAAGTAAGTACATGACGATGGAAAAATATCGTTTACATTTATTATATTTTATCGCCAGTGCGCCGACTGCGCCGGGCTAGACATTTCATACGTTCTCTCAATTTTAGATTCCAAACGGCCTCTGTAACAGAAGTGTATCAAATAAAACTGATTTATTAGGACATTAAATAGCGAGCTGCAGCGTTATCTGTTAATTATGCTTTAAGTATCAATTAATTTCGTTAATAAAATACTTGCACGCGTTATGATTTTTCTTGATTAAATAAACCAAACTTTTGAATGTAAAAAAACGAGTTATCCGTTTATGCATTTACAGTAGACGGGCTCGTGAACAATGAGTTTCCCGCTCGCTTTCCGTTTCCGGGCAGTCTCAGTTCATTGCGCCGCTCCCGGGAGAAAAACCTCTAATTTACCTTCACTGGACGCAATTGGAAGTAAACACAAGAGGGCGTCGCGCCGGATTAGATTAGTGCAGATAAGATTAGCACCGGCGGAGTCGCCAGCCGCGGCCGCCGCCCGCTAATTGAAACTACCCTCGTCTGCAGCACCACACTCTACACCATTAAACCCACTAGTCTACCTACCTACTTGTGTTTTCAGGAAACGCAGCGTTAAAATAAATTGCAAATTTACGGTTAAAAACGTCAGACGTTTTGAAGATCTATCACCGCTTTACAGGAACTACCTAGCTAAAACTTCATGAATATTTATCGCAGCGAGCCGCGCACCCCGGGCCGTAGTTCCGCGGGCCGGACTCGGGCAGGGCTGCACCCTAATGCAATGATTCATATTCGGTTTGCGGGCGAGTTGAACGTCTTCCATTATTGTCATTCATCGGAGGAAGTGGGCGGCTCGGGGCGTCGCGCGGGCGGCCGCCCCCCGCGCCCGCCGCAGTCGCCGCTCGACAGTCTCGCTCGCAGCACGGGACAGACGCCATGCACGCCGCCTCCGTCTGACGTACTCCTCGCGACCGTGTGTGTAGTGCTATCGTGAGCCAGCAGCGACGCGAGTGCATTCCGCGCAGTGCCACGTGCCCCGGAGCAGCAGCCCAGTGCCCCAGTGCCCCAACGCCCGTGCCCCCAGCGCTATAGCGCCGGCTCTCCGCTCTCTCGGATCAGCTGACCGGCTCGTCGCCGGCACCGGCTGGCCGTCCGCTAGCCAGCGCGCGGTGAGTGCTGACTTCCACTTGCACAGTGCTCTGACCTGACATACCACCCTCGCTCGCATTTCTATTTCGAGCCGCTCGCGAATCTCCGTCCTCGATGGATCGCATGCACACGTCGCGCTGATTACCAGTACTCGGCTGCCAACGACCGATGATTTTGCGAAGGAATTGCGTCGTTGATTTTAAAATGACATTCAGGCACCCGACTCTGGCCAGTGTTGATAAACAGTGTCGGTTTACGGAGGCGATGGCACCGCGAGCCGGTTTACTTTGCCGGTCGATGAAAAATTGTGGTTTGTTTTGAATAAAAAAATTACTCGATAGAGGCATGGAAATGTAAACGGACATAAAATGAATAGCAAATTTCAAGTGTACAAAACTTTATTTTGTAGTTTATGTGGAACGTTGTGGGTAGAGGTGCAGGGGGTGCACGGCCCAGGGCCGGCGGCCGGCGTGGGGCGCCGTCAGCTGACTCCCGCCTGTCACTCATGCATCATGCATGCGGCGGGGACTGTTGCGTAAAGTAATGCTAACTTCTGCACCGCTCCCACCTCCCGCCTACAGTACGCCATACCTAGATAACTGCCAATAGTAGCTACCTAACAACCATCAACCTGTTCAACCCAGGAAATTCAACGCATGATTTATTGACACTTTCAGTTTAGCCAGACGTACTTACCTAAATATGAAACCTAAAATTGATCGTGGACAAATATTCATTTACATAAAAACTAGAGAATGCGAACAGAATCTGTTATCTTTTATCAACCTGCTCTTGGCAAGGACATACTGATAAACGATAAGCATTCTGCTTAGGTACCTACCTGCTGATCGACATTGCAGAAACAAAAAATATATTTACAAAAAAGACAGAGCTACAAACTTAATAAGTACTTACTTCATACTCGATAACTGTGTAAGTAAATGTCTAACATGACTTTTTTTATACACATATAATTTGTCATTGACGCTAATGACTTTTAATTTATGAGTTTTATGACTTTCAACGGCGAGCATACGATGATTTTTATTGTATCACCTAGGTATAGCCCTAGAGCTAGCTGTATGTTATGCTGTTTTTGGAAAAAATTACACGATCTTATTTTAAGTTTATTTAGTTCATAATTATATGAACCTACGCAGCACATCACACAATACCGTCTTTGTGCATCATTAATCTTCTCCGATATCAAAAGTATAATGAGTTCATTGCAACTTTTATTGCTGATTCATTCCCGTCTCATACCGTTAATAAAATTAATATGCTATAGCTACGTAGCTATTCCGTTTCATATGGAATTGATAGGGTTCCTAATGATGACTAGAGTTTATTTGTTATAATCATATTAGCTAATTTCACAAAGAAGATAGTAAAAATATTGATAAAATATACATATTTGAACCAAAGTTTATAAATGTTATAATTATAATAAACATGTTTGTTGATCGGTATGTTGCTATTGAGCATTTTGTGGTCAGTAATATTCCTAGAAAAATGAATAAAATTATCATTAGATTGTCTTTTTATTGAAAAATTGCCGTTTTCATAGATTCTCAAATGCAAGCATGAGATTGTGTTTTAGGAGACTCCTATCATTATTTATTAGCGTCTCCATTTCACCAACAACAAGCCCGGTTGAACGGCAACATATAAAAGAAACAAAACACCGTTAGACACACTAATGGATAATTCCATTGTAAGCAAGTTATTTGACAGAGAAGAATGCGTTGAACGCATTAGGGCAAATTGTGGACTCCCGTATCTACGTACAAAAGACTATTGACATGTCTCCGATAAGGCATTTCAAGAGTTTACACTAATGTGATGTGTTGTATCTGGTTAGTGCACACATTACCGAGTCATTATCGGTTAGGGCATTATTTACGAGATAAGCGAATAAACACAGCGTTTCTGTGGGTGTTGTCATCGCGCCGCGGCTGACAACGCATCTATCATTTGCATTTGTCACCAGTAATTTAGTAATGTACGCCGGCTGTGGGTTTTAGAGCTTGTGTGTACGTACACAAAACTGCGTTGTGACGTCGCATCGCAAAATTCTGCGACTGTTTTCACAGTTTTCTGGGCAAATGCTTGATTACTGTCGCAGGTTTTTCATAAAATAGACCACAAAATATTTACACAGTTGATTGATGAAAAGGGAAACAACGCTTTCTAAATAACGTGTACCAAGGGTGTTTTGTATCGTATATATATATGTACCTCTACTGTTAAATGTGATGGTTACGTATGCTCATTATTAAATAATCATGAATAAGCGTGCAAAGAGGAGGTATAGCAGATTTATGACATAAATCAAGTTTGTGACGGTTTGTTAATTAACTTAATTACAGTACTGACTTACAGATAATTAATTTTCATAATTGTTCACAAAAAGAAAATAATAACTACTTTCAAAGGTTATTTAAATGGTTTCATGTGTTCGGGAACATTTTCACAAAATGTAAAGCCAATAACTGTCGCAACTAAGCGAAGAAGAGACAAGCGACAAGACTAATGTAGTCGTTGATCGCGGACCGCGGCGTTAACTACAGACTTGGCATTCCGTGCTACAGCCCTAAGAAAACATCTTCAGTGCAGTTCTGCCTTTTGCTTATTTTTGTTTTTTGTGTTGGTGGATTTTAAATTAAATCTTTCGCTGAATCAGTTCATGAATCCTTCGCATGTCTGTCGAAGTATTCTACTCTTCGTTGTTGCAATTTTCAATGAGCGTACTCACAATTGCAACGTGTTATCGCTATGGGTTCACGCGTACGTCGACGACGAGACGGGCGGCGAGGCGCGTTCGTTCACTTCGCGTAAGCTATATTTAGTGGGAAGCAAAGTCGGCGAGCGGACGGAATGCAGTCGGCCGGGCGCCTGACCTACCACAAGTCCGCTACTGCGTTGTCACAGTTTCGGCCGCAGCCTCAGGCACCAGGATGTGCATGTGCAGGCACGCGTCTCCACCGACATGCCATCACGACGCGAGCTTGCGGTCCATCTACCACTTTACGACGAAAGCCGTTATCCTAACATACGTGTTTCCTTAGTTTCCTTTGCGTTGTTTACGCTTTCTAATGCACTCGCCTTTTAAGGTTTAAAGTTTCGATGGTTGCATGGATAAAACCTAATATGTTGATAGATAAATAAAGACATATTTTTGTAACAGGATGAGGGAACTGTTTGTATTACCTCTTCATCCTTCGCCCACTATTAAAGGGGACGTTCCTTTTATTATACTCAACAACAACTTGTGAAAATATCGCAGCAAATAAAAGTACACTTAATAAAATAACAAGTGCGCAATGAATCAGAAAAACCCGGCCCACGCTCCCCCTCGCTCGGGAACTTCAATACGCATCACCTACTCGACTATAACTTGCTACATATTCTATACGGACCAATATGTTACTATTTGTACTTACATTTTAATAAAATAAGGTCTGGAATTGTGAAAATTCGTTATAGATTTTTCTATAGACGATGTTTAAGATTTTGATGTAATAAGTATGTCATAGCGACATTCCGTTAGGTGGTAACGTTGTTATACACATAAAAATGTACTTACTGCACATTTTATCTCCTGTACAGTGCTCCAAAATTGATAATGCGCATAGAAATCTTTGACAGATCGGTTGTTTTCAATTATGCGACACATGATATTGACTCCTATATTTTTCGAACAAGGTGCAAAATGCAAGTGTTTTTTTTAAGGCTCTTACGATTTAATGATTCGAGAGTGAAGATCTGCATGTGCATTATAAATTTTGGACAAGTGTACCTATATGTATAAATATAATAACAATACTCAGCTGAATGTGGAAAGTGAATTTCAATAAATGCGTAAAATGGTATAACATTTTCATCTAGAAATTTTCTTCAAGGATAATTTTATTGTAAAAAGAAATATTGAATCCATAGAATGATGAATTTACGATCTCTCCTGTAAGACGTGCAAATAAATATTGTACTTACAAACATTCATTTTCTTTCGCTCGAGTATTATAATAGTTTCTGTGTATTTTTTTAAGCATTTATAAATTTAATAACTTTAGTATATTGTTTGAAAGCTTCTGGATTTTATGTGGCTGTTTTTTCTGTCCTGAGTATACCGTATGTATATTTGTGTATATCAACACCAGACTGTTACGTACAGTGAAACAATAGAATCTACGTAAATCAGACGTCAGACTAAATGTACAGACGTACACTTACACGTCTTAAAAAAAGGCACACCATTCAAGGGGATACCTACTATATGTATAAAAGTAAAACAAATATAAAAATTTGGCCATAAAGTTCATAATTTCGATATTTGTGACAAACTAATATTTATTTATCACGTGTGCACGATTTAATCGTTTCACCTGAATACGGCCCTGAAATGCAATTGTATAGAATAGCAATATGAGTATTCGATCGTTGCATTGTTATTTATCAACGAATTATAATTCATGCATGATACATACAATCACTATAGTGACTAAGTTCAGTACCTACTTGAAAATGGAAATGAGCGGAAAGTTTTACAGATAAATGGTGTTTCTACTGAAGTTAGATCATCGTGTGAACAAGGCCGGGCCCTGGCCTACTTGCTCCCTGCCGCCACAACACACAACACACACATACTGTATGTTTCTGCTTATTTGCATTTTTATAAATAGGCTGAGTACCTATTTACTCGGTTAAGCTATATAAAATCAGAAAACACCGACAGACAGGGAATCATTAATTAAGTATTATTCCAAAATTTAATAGTTTAATTGACAAATTACAATGAAATAAGTTTTATAATGCAATTGTTTTCAATTCACTTGGTTTAGGTAAAATTCACTCCAAAACTGTACTATTCGTATCTTAAATTAGCATGTGCTATCTTAAATGATAGCGGTCAGATTAGCATACACTTACCCATTACTCGTAAAAGAATATACATACACACCTGAATGTTAGTTGGATATAAAACTTATACTTTTATAGCTTCTAGTAAATCTAAATTGTGTCTAGTTAGCAATTTGGAAAGGCGCCGCAAGATCACTTTACGATCACTAAAGAGAATTCCAGTGTAGGTAGGTACCAACCTCCATCGCTAGATGCTACTAACTGCTGGTACTTAGTCCTACTACTGCATTCAAAGATGTTACAAGTTAATCTATGAATTACCCGCAGTCACGGAAGTCTTCCCACCGACCGGTAACCGGAATAGAATGAACTCCTACAAATTAATGGCTCCGCATTTGTGAACACGGGAAACCATTTATTTTAACCGCTGTAATTGCAAATTTAGGTAAAACTAGAAAATGCATTCGCAAAGACTGATACTCACAAGTCGATTTCAAAAATAAACTCGTTTCGTCTTTCCAAGAAGTCGAAACTGGCTAACTAGGTATTCTAAGTTCGTAAAACTGTGAAGCAACTCTAGGCTACAGGAAAAGCGCTAAAAGTCGTCGAAAGCTCAAATTCAGTTTCCGACGTCCTCGAACATACATACTTGGTACCTGCAAATATTTATTTAATCGGAAAACTATTTTTTTCATCCGTATCTGATGTAGTTTGTGCACAACGCGGCCCTCGTCACAGCACGGATGTCCTACTGATAATACAAACGTCTCCACAACCTTATCTTTACACATGAATCACATAAAATACACCCTTATTGGAAGGAGAAACGGCCCATGATAAGAGGAACGAAAATGGACATGTCACTAGTGTCACTTGTGACAGGGGCTTCTGTCAAACTTCATGTGTTTTTGTTTTCTCTACTCAATGTACCTATGTTGTGGGAATAATTTAACAGTAAAGTACTTAATTAATGTAAATTATACAAAACAAGCAAAGAAAATCGAGGTCTACGTGGATTTAACACAAGCTGTGATGCGGAAAAATATAATTAAAAAATGTTTTAATAATAGTGGATAATTAAAAAACATTGTACAACATACTGACAAGCACAACGATAATTTCTGATTGGACCTTTAACTTCATACTTAAAAATATCTTCGATAATAATGATTTAGAAATATCTCTTCGTAGCAGTAATCCTTGGGAAAGTTCCTAACAATTTTCATTTAAAAAGAAACTTTACCGATTCCGGACGGGATTCCATGGGGTTGACTTGAATTTCTGCGAACCACTCCTATTCTTTTAGGGGATTATTTTATTTAATCTTTAGAGATGCGCCTTTAATTAATCCTCAAATGAAATCATTTCTGTGTAGCGTGTACAGTCAGCAAAAGACATAAGTAGGTATTGGTAGCTTTTCTGAAAGCAGAAAATATAATTTTAACTCATCATGCTTAATATTTGCTAGCTATAAACAACATTTACGCAAACACTCAGAGACGAAATTTCATTAAAGAAATTATGGTTTTGATAGCTCTAGACTTAGAATTTCTGCCTTCAGAATCGACATCCCGGTGATAAGTAGATCATTAATTTGTACCTATGTATGTATCGATTGAATATTCTGGAACTGACGATCCTAAGGACCACACAGTTTACACTTTTACTGGCTGTACTTAAAATTGTCTAGAAATCTGTATTTCAGTAGCTCATTAAATGACCGAGTGGCTACATGACACGCTCCGGACTGCCACGACGGCGGCGGAGGGTATTAAGGCGGGAGGTCGGTTAATGGCCCACTCCGCACGAAGTCGTCAATAATTGGGGCCATTACCGCCACACAGCAGGTACCGAAGCCCTGTCAAATTATTTAGAAGCCCCACGCGCCCCAACTTTTAAGTCACCTAGAATTTTCAGCCAAGTTTCCGCCCCACCGGCCGCCGCCGTCTCCTGTTAACACTTTTAAAGATTTAAACACACTTCTTCGGCAACATTTATTGCAAATGGCTTTCAAAGTATTTCGCGCTCCCCGTGCAGCGACGGCGCAGACATCCTAACTAATATTATAAATGCGAAAGTAACTGTGTCTGTCTGTCTGTCTGTCTGTCTGTCTGTCTGTTACTCTTTCACGCCAAAACTACTGAACGGATTTGAATGAAATTTGGTATACATACGATGTAGACCCTGGGAAAGAACATAGGCTACTTTTTATCCCGGAATTCCCACGGGAAAACTTTTTAAGGCGAAGCGAAGCGCGCGGGAACAGCTAGTTTGTGATAAAACTTGTCGACATTAATCGACTTCTGATTCCAATAAATCGTTCGGAATCGGAGAAAGACTACGGACATTCATTAATAGTTGGAAATGACTCGTAAACTGAGAGGAATTATTCTTGTCATTAGTTAGATATACAGAGGCCATTAATGCTTCATGTTATATTATAACGATATATGTGTGTGTTTTTTGTAACTTTAGATATATGACTGCGACAAGTATGAGTACAAACACACAACTCTAAATAATATAATACAGTATAGGTACTACGTACCTACCTTATTGAGTGGGGAAAAATACTTAAGTAGGGCCCTTGAGGAAAATCTGTTTAATTCCTGTGGCTCATTTAACATTTCATTCATTATTTAACAAAAACAACACTACATCTAAAGAAATGTGATGTCCTCCTAGCCGAATTTCGACCACGGTGGCCAATCTCAATTGAGATCAGCCATCTACGCAGGAGTAGATTATACTGCCCAAGTGTGTGCGCAGTACACAGGAGCACTCTCTGTTCCATCACTCTCATAGCCCAATGGGACGGATTGACCGACACGACTGGAGAGAGCTAGGCGCAGGACCGACTGCTTTACATGCCCATCCGACAGCATGGATCGTTTCACTGTTTCGGACATCAGGTGATCAGCCTTCTATGTCCTAACCAAACTTAGAACCACAATTTAGAAACACAAATTGATGGTCCCACCCGGGAATCGAACCTGGGACCTCTGGGTCATGAAGCAAAGCTTCTACCACTAGACCACAGAGGCAGTTGAAAGAAATGTAAAACTAACTAAAAAAGCGTGTCAAAACTTTAATATTTTAAATTTACAAAACCATAAAAACTTTGATGTTATAAATAGATACGCTGATTGATAATTATAACTGCTTGTCTGTCGTTAATTAAATTAATGCTGCTTAAAATTACCTAATTAACTTGTATTTTTCATTTCAGGTATGTACCCAACACTTACCAATCAACATAGTCAGTAAGTACCTTTACACCTTAAATTATTCAAGGAATGTCTCTATGGGTTTATGTTTGTTTAAATGCATAAATATTAAATAAATGCCGTATTCACAGCTTGCAGATACTATTATACAGGTAGTAGTTGCACGTAAGTGTAACAACTACCTTATTTATTCGGTAGATAGCACTCAAGTTTCATCAAACAGCCACTACGGGCTTTTTACAGACTAGCAGCATTTCTAAGCTTTTGTGGATATAGTCATATTTTATAAGAACAATCTAAATACCATGTCCTTGTGTGCGTCAGAATTTGTATGACAGTATTATGTATGTATAGTGAGATTAGTGAGCGGTGTGAGGCGAGAGGAAGTCATAGTTAATTTGTTAATAGGACAGTGCATAACCTCTTGTGCTCATGTGGGTGCTTGAATAGAGAATGACTCATCTTTTAAATGTTATGCAAGTTATAGTAAATACTGCTGTTAAAACGATGCGATATAAACAATTATTTATTGTTATTGTTTCAACAAGTCTCAAGTCTGATTATCTTATCTAGACAACAAAGTATCACTTACCTTAGAATGTAGAATACTTATAATGTGTGATGTAACAGTCGCGACCTACGGAAATGTAAATTGAGGAATATTGAAAAACAAGCGAACTACGAGTACATACTTACGTATAATGTTTTGAAAGTTGTGAACAAATAGTAGCATCGATCATCTCGAGTCGTATTTGTCTCGAGCCCGCATGCTCTGACGCGCTGGAGCCGGGTTCACAAGCGATACATCACGCCATTGCCAGGGGATCACAAACTCGAATGTTTACAAATTCAGTTAATCGATCATCTTCTTACGAAACTTTTCACATTCATTATAGCTATCGTAAATGTTAAAAGAAGCACAGAAAAGCACCACCTAATTCTTTAATTCTATTATGCTATTGTTTATAAAGAACTCCATTCAAAAGAGTGAAAATATTTACGTAGAACATGCCACAACTTCTGAATCCAAGGAAAAATCCGCAAAAAACAAACAAGACTATTGAAAGAAAATTAACAGTAATCTTTTGACGAAAACACGTCGGGTGTGGGGCGAATTTTACTAGCCCTCTGAGGTTCAATTCTAAAACGCACCTTGTCGACAATATGACACTTTAGGACATACTATTGTATTCCTAGAATATAAGAATATATTATCGAAATTGAATCCTTTTGCAGCTTAAGTCGATAAGGTTGAATTTCGTGTGGCTGCTTTGATTATGGATACAAAATACGATTAAAACGTTTACGAAGATTCCCTTTTAAATGTTTCCAGTCGGACACCCGAGTGGACCTCGGAGTGATTGTGGTTGAGGCTCTCATTTAGTATAATTACCCCCATTCTTTACGTAAAGCGCCGATTCGTGTTTCTGATTCATTGGGTTTTTAATAATTCCTATGCCTAAGTGCCAGTTACAAATTAATGGATTTTTTAATACGTATGTAATAATCATTATATACAGCTTATGGTTATATTAAACCGATTGCATGTTGGCAAACAAAATATGAAAAATAAATAAATATAGAGATAATTCAGTTATTTAATTGAATGCACTCAACATTTAATTATTTAATAAATATTTTGTTATTCACTTTGTAGACTTTTTATCCATATTTTTATTTGTAAGCGATAACAGATTAGGTACTTACACTTTCTTTCTCTATTCATTCTCAGTCACTGACTTATCTTATCTTATCACTATCACCGTCAGCATCTTCAAGTAAATACATATTTGCAATTGGCGATAACTAGGTACCTATATCGTACCGATAATGGCTAAATGTGACTTTGAGCAGTTCTCTACGTATGAAACCGCCAGTGCAAGTATAATCGTCATCACATCACACCATAATTATCATTAAGTAAGTGAGTTTATGTTTTATAACTCCTCTCAAAAACTAATATACTAAACGGATCCGACCTACAATAAAAAGTAAATTTAAAGACGTAATAATTAAGTACCTACCAAAATCTTCCTACAAATATAGCTTAACCCAGTAACTTCATTCATTACATTTGCTATTTAAATGGAACAAGAGTTTAGCTTGAATAAGTAATTGTTTCAGTAAACAATAGTAAGAAAACCCGCGTATTATGCGGCACATAAGCTTCAACTGATAAAACTGATTATACAGCGCTCGGTCCTCCGCTTCCGTACACTTTTCCGGACTATATTGTTACATCATACATATGCATTACGAGTAGATTAACTATTCGCTATTTACGTACCTACTGTGTATCTGACTTTTAATTAGAAATGTTAAAAGACAAGAAAACACACAATTAATTAAATGAGAATACTAATTAATGCTTAGCCAGAGGGTGTTGGTGTTGTGATTGTAAACAGTTATGCCAGAAGAAAACCCCGTTATTAACGAGTGTTGAAATATTATTTTTCTTATAAATACGGAGCTGATTTAAATAAAAAAATATATATTGTCATTTTGTAAGCGCCTGCTATCCTGAAAATTCGACAGGTTAGGAGGTTTTTTTCTCAAATTTTGTAGCGGAGAAAGTAGAGGTGCTCCAAGAATTGCACAGCCAGGCTTGGGGGGGAGGGGGGGAGGTACCTCCCTTGGGACCCTCCACTGATTAAGAACGCCGTCTATAAATTAAAGCGCCGACAAAATAATTATTGCTGTAAAAGTGCGGCCTTTTGTCATGTACCTTTAAAGATAAACACAACACACGTTGAGAATGTAAATATCCTTGTTATATTGTGTGTCTGTTCTGCTATTTTTCTATTCTATACTTCATGTTTTCTACCGAGCATTACAAAGTTAATTCTCGTTTAAACGTATGATAGTCCACCCTGTGATGTTTATTCAGTGTTCTATGAATCAGCTCGTGCAGTTGGAATCAGAAGAAACGGTCCGTGATCGACTCCAAATACAGAATGCGTTCGAAAGCCGTGTACAGTCGAGTTGACAAGCGAGTGTGTGAGGCAGCGGCTGTCTGGCTGAGCTAACAGTGCACGCCCACCTGAGCGCGATTGTACTAGCACGTTCATTTGTAAAACAACGGAATAGCCGAGTTGAAACTGCGCTAATGTGCATTCCAATAGCCGTTCGAACGGGCGATGAAATCCACGCATTCATCGCGAAACGGATGCGCTCGGGCTGCCTACTTACGGAAAACACGTTAATTGAAACGATAGCATCATAAATTGAAATACGAATATCCCTAACATCATTGTTCAAACGTTACACGTTAGCTAGTGTAGGGTCTTAAATGTCTAAGAAATGTCTAATAAATGGCTAAGATTCCACTCTTTTCTTTGAGCGTATAATTAATAAGAATATAATTATTCGGAAAGCTGTATTTCTACACCCTCTTTCCGTCCAGCACTTAAATTATGCCAAAAAATTCCTTGATTAAAGCATCCTTCATTCTCAGCAGACTGGAGGCCAAAGGTGAATGTCGCCTGCAAGCTCCGTGAAATATTGCCATAGAGTTAACTAATTTATTACGATATGGCATTTCCTATTATGTGGTCGGGAAGGAATGCAAGCGGCAGCGGGCGGCGGCGGCGGCGGCGGTGAATCATGGCGACGAGGCAGCGCTGTGAGGTCACCGCACACTGCCAACCTCCTACAAATGCCATGCTCAGCCAATTTGCAATAAACAACTAAACTCGCAAGCTCGCAACCACTCATAGCTTCCATCAACTTCCAGTGGCTTAAGAATCTATCCGAGCAGCAACTAAAACGTCGCTGACATGAATTCTCACTCACATCGCTACCAGCCCTGAATTTTCGAATATTTAATGGGTGAGCCATCAGTCAATCGACCTCTGTAATTGCGTGGTATGCGCGGCATGTGGGGCCCGTGTAGCGGGTCAATGGAGAAGCTCATTCTCACGAAAACCGATGGACGTCATAATTTACAGTAACTGAATTTCCTCTCTATAGCTGTGATAATAGAGGTGTCGATTGAGCGAACAGGAGCCCTCCTGACGTCGATACATTGCGAGGGCGTTTATTGGCGAGAATTGGGAGCATCCCGGTTGTTCGATGAAATCGCTATCCGTCCTACGGGCCGCTATTATTTAATGGAACTTACTTCGGACCGACCAGATTTGGTGTGACATTCATGTGATAACATGTAAAATATCCGTCCCCATCAGGCATCCGGTCCTTTTGGTTGATAAATAGGACGCAAGGGGAATGCGATTACCTTATCCAAACGTTACTGCCATGAATACTCACATAAGTAAATAATGCAATTATTCTCAACAACGGCAGTGGATACTTCCACTAATGAATCTTAATGAAGCATGCGAGTTGCTTGTCTAATGAGTTGGTTTTGGAGCGCGAAGGGCCGGCGGCGGCGGCGGCGGCGGGCTGTAGCGGTAATTCGTGCAAGTGCAATAAAAGTATGTATCAGTTGAGCCCCGCACGCCGCGTGCTCCCGCGTTAGTACAATCATGAGGCGGCCGACTCGTTAACGATTCAGTCACCGCCGCCATATGGTGGGCAATTTGAACGGATCTTTCAAATCTACCGTTGAATAATAACAACAACATGCAGGCCGGGTGGCTGGCAGAAATTCGCAATATCATTTGGCTACTTTTCCTGTACACTGGCTGAACATGATGGTTTGAGTTACGAGTGGCATCCTGAAGCTATTTTTAGAGTGTGCGAATACTACGTGACGCGGGCCTGCCTCGGCGCACTCGCCTGTGATTGGCTGATTGGACGCGGCAATTGGTCCTTTGTGCTCCGAGACCGACGAGCCAGACTCATCTGTCGTTATCAAATTCTTTGTAGCACGATTCATAACTGTAATTCCACAACTTAGGGCCAACATTGTTCTCTCTCAGCCTTCTGTAGTCCACTGTTGGACATAGGCCTCTCCTAACGATCGCCACCCCAAACGGTCACCCGCCATCTGCATCCAGCGGCTTCCCGCTACCTTCCGCAGATCATCAGACCAACGGGTTGGGGGGCGACCGACACGCCGTTTGCCGACACGGGGTCTCCACTCCAGAACCTTTCTACTCCAGCGGTCGTCGGCTCTGCGGGCTACGTGGCCAGCCCATTGCCACTTCAGCGTGCTAATCCTTTTGGCTATGTCGGTAACTTTAGTTCTCCTGCGGATTTCTTCATTACGAATCCTATCTCGCAGGGACACGCCTAACATAGCCCTTTCCATAGCACGTTGAGCAACTCTGAGCTTGTGGATAAGCCCTTTGGTGAAGCACCACGTCTCGGCTCCGTAAGTCATCACTGGCAACACGCACTGATTGAAAACGTTTGTTTTCAGACACTGAGGTATGTTTTCAGTGAAGATGTGTCGTAATTTCCCGAACGCTGCCCATCCGAGTTGGATTCTACGAGCTACCTCTTTATCGAAGTTGGATTTACCTAATCGGATCACTTGTCCTAGGTAGGGATACTGATCGACAACTTCGATGGTGACACCTCCTACAGTTACGGGCGATGATGAAACATGTTCGTTCGACATGACCTTTGTCTTGTCCATGTTCATTTTCAGCCCAACTTGTTTAGAGGCATCATTGAGGTCTGTGAGCATTTCGCCTAACTCCTCCAGCGTTTCCGCCATAATAACTATGTCATCAGCAAATCGTAGATGAGAGATATATTCGCCATTGACGTTAATGCCCAGTCTTTTCCACTCTACAAGCTTAAAAACATCTTCCAGTGCACAGGTGAACAGTTTCGGAGAAATAACATCTCCCTGTCTCACGCCCCTTTGCAACTGGATCGGTTTTGTGCTATGTTCGTGTAATCGAACTGACATTGTGGCAGCATTGTACATACATGTCAACACCTCGATATAGCGATAGTCTATATGGCACCGCTGAAGGGATTGAAGCATCGCCCAGAGCTCAATAGAATCAAAGGCTTTCTCATAGTCCACAAACGCTAGACATAAAGGTAGATTATACTCCTCGGTCTTCTGTATAACCTGCCGAAGCGTGTGTATATGATCTATGGTACTATAGCCTTTTCGGAACCCGGCTTGTTCGGGTGGCTGGAAGTCGTCGAGTCTTTGCTCGAGACGATTCGTAATAACTCTCGAAAACAGCTTGTACACATGGCTCAGAAGTGCAATGGGTCTATAATTCTTCAATAGGGCTTTGTTGCCTTTCTTGAAGAACAAAGTCACTACACTTCTGCTCCATGCCTCCGGGCTTGTGCCTTCGAGTATGACGGAATTAAACAGCCTCCGAAGTGCTATTAAAATCGGTCTACCGCCGGCTTTCAGAAGTTCTGTCGTTATTCCATCATCTCCCGGAGCTTTGTTGTTTTTTAGCTGTTTGAGAGCTATACTAATCTCGTCTAGACTGACGTCCGGAATATCTTCGGTATAGTGTCGGGTGAGTGGCGCTCGGCTGTCGTGAGCACCGCTGGTAATAGGGTTTTGTGTTGTGGTGTATAACTGTCCGTAGAATCTCTCAATTTCTCCCAGAATTTCGGGCACTGATGAAACGGTGTTGCCAGTGTCGGTCTTCAGTTGGGTCAACAGAGTCTGCCGAACAGGTCGATCTCTAGCAAAGACTTTGGAGCCCTTGTTTTGCTCTATTGCGTCTTGAATGCGCTTGCAATTGTAGCGTCTCATATCGCAACGTCTTGCTTTGGCGATCTGTCTGTTTAGACGTCTGTATTCGACCATATCAACTGAAGACTGCAACCTCATTTCTCTCCGTTCTCTTATGAGACTCAGAGTCCCATCTGAGAGTTTTTGAGGTCCTCGGTTGGTTCGGGACGAAAAATATTTCGATCCTACCTCTCGGACAGTTTCCACAAACCTATTATTTAAATCGTCAACTGTAACGCAATTCTCTAAACATATCAGGCGGTCGCAAAGCTCAGACTGAAAGCTTTCGGGATCCTGGATTTGAGCAGGAGTAGGGCGGAGCGTGGACTTCATTAGACGGGAGCGTTCTATTTTGCAGTTTATATTCAAAGTGCCTCTTACGAGTCGGTGATCGCTGCCGGTCTTAACCCTACTGATCACTGAGACATCATTGAATATGTGCTTCTTATCCGTCAATATGAAGTCGATCTCGTTTTTAGTCTTCCCATCGGGGCTAATCCACGTCCACTTCCTTTGTGGCTTCTTCTTGTAGAAGGAGTTCATCATATAGAGGCCCTCCTTCTCCAAGAAGTCAGCCAGCATTTGCCCACGATGGTTCCGGACTCCAAATCCATGTGACCCCACTTTCGTCTCGCCGCCTTCTTGTTTTCCGAGTTTCGCGTTAAAGTCTCCCATCACCACCGTGAAATGAGTAGTGAGCTTACGCAGGGCAGACGATACGTCTTCATACGCAAGTTCGACCTCATCATCGGTGTGCTTAGATGTGGGTGCGTAAACCTGTATGACCTTCATTGAGTATCGTTTAGATATTCTCAGGATGAGGTACGCAACCCGTGCCGACACACTTCCGATTTCAACGATGTTCTTGACGAGGGACTTGTTGACGATGAACCCGACACCCCCTTGGGACAGTTGGTCGCCCTCCCGGTGGTACAGCAAGTTTCCGGACTGGAGAATTTCCGTATCCTCTCCCTCTCGTCGGACTTCGGATAACCCTATAATGTCCCATTTTAGCTTGCTGATTTCCTCTTCCAGCTCCTCTATCTTCACGTCTTCCCTCAGTGTCCGTGCGTTATATGTTGCCAGGTGCAAGGGTCGGTTGGGCTGGTAGCCGACTCTCTGCCGGAGATTCTTCGCACCCCCTGCCCCGCCGTTACCGTGACCGCTACCGGAGTCCGGGATAGCGGGGCTGCCGGGGACTGGGGGCCGGGGCTTTGTTTTTTTCCATCAGGAGGTTTATTTGCCATAATCACCGCGCTTGGCAGGCGTGTTGGTGATTCTCCTTTTTTACGGCGGGAGATCGCCGCCTCTGCTAGGAGAGGAGGTCGGGTCGATTTACCGCCGCCCGACATTCGGCGTTGTCACTCGTTAGCACCACCCAGGGGACACGTGTAGGGTAACTAGGGTTTGTACCTACGGACGTGAGCGACAAGCCCCCCATTGTTCACGAGTGGCTAAACAGAATAACAATGTAGCGTAAACCGAATGAAAGCAAAATCGCCCCAGAACATTTATTTAAACTCTTTATGGGTTGTAAATCAGTACATTTCACGGTTTGTATTGCGAGGATACTTTTAACGTGTCTGCAAATGTACGAGCCCTTTATTCCGAGTCCCATATTTCTTGGAACCCTCACTACTCACTCGGCAGGCCATAAAGCACACTACGGCACTCGTATAGTGCGATATACAACACAGGCATACGATATACGCGCAGAGAGCGACCAGACGGTATGAGTGAATCAGTTGAGAGTAAAACCAGAATCGATACAGTGGATACATAAATGTTTATCACGCGCACACAAAGCTGTTTTCTCGTGATTAATTCAATCGACTGGGCCCAACATTTATCGACCCCGAGTCGGTCCTTTTGGGAATTCTCTTGATCAATGCCCGGTTTCA
This sequence comes from Plutella xylostella, assembly GCF_932276165.1. Lineage (NCBI taxonomy): Eukaryota > Metazoa > Arthropoda > Insecta > Lepidoptera > Plutellidae > Plutella > Plutella xylostella. The sequence continues at coordinate 5,498,419 of NC_063988.1, forward strand.
ATTCTCGCCTTCAATACACTTTACGCGTTTACTGTTTGATGTAAATAACTTTTTATATTGAATTGAGAGTAAAAGTTATTTCAGCAAAGGTCAATATTCTCTTTTAAATTAAAAAGGTAGACGTTGAATAAGTGAATCTACATAGGTAGTACAAAACAAGAACTCCCGAATAGCGATGAAATCAATTAGAATCGCCCCGCTCCGCCTCCGTATTCCGGCATAAAACCTCAACCGCTTTCTGCTATGATTGCTTCGTTTGTAAGTGAGAGCATTTTTCATCATTTGCGAGCTCTCAAAGCCGAGTAAGATTTAACGCAGCATTATGATTTGGAGAACAATTTCCCGACGGGCCAGGGCCTCATTTCCGCGCCGCTGTCGCCGCTGCTGCCTGCGGCTCCCCCCCCCCCTCCCTTGCTACCAAACTACCTAAATATTATTTTAAGCTCCTCTGAACACCTCTCAATCCATGCGAGAATAGAGTGCTCCCATCTTATTTCAATTTCAGCAGTCACATACATTTTCCATCTGCGTAGCTTTCAGCTTGCGAGAAATCCTTGAATCGTGAATCGCTTTGTTCTTTCTTCAGACTATAAATAAAGCAATTCAAAATAATCCAAATGAAACGTTTGAAGCACTTTTAACGGCAGTAAAACTAAAGATGCAGGATGTACATAAGCTCGGCTCGGTCTGAAGAATTATGGCATTGTTGGAGCTTCCGTGTGCGTGTGCGGCCCGAGCCAAAAACGTGCAGCGCCCCCGACGAATTATCTTCTTTGTATCCTCCTCGACGTGCATCTTTCTACAGATAAAATTGCAATCTCATCTATAATGAAATCTTATTTCCAACTAGCATTCCCTATCTTCTATAAGAAGTAATTATTTCTGTAATAGTGGCTATAATTGAAAATTGTATGAGAGTGTAACAGATTTATTTGCCTGCACGGTATTTAGAGGAATGCTACGGAGTAAGATACTTCCGTGCTCAGAATTTATGTAGAGTGTGAGCGCAATCCGGACCGAGTTCAATTAAGACTGGTATTTAAAGGACGTAGCCGGCTTCCTTTAAATTTCTATTACAAGTTTTAAGGCAGAAAAAACAGCTTTCGTAAATCTTTGACAAGAGTAATTGAGTTTAGATGTTTTGCAAGATATAATCGATTTACTGTCGTGCAGTCCGTAACAAAGTTTTGAGGAAGTTGAAGGGTTATTTGCTGTTCTGGGTTATATTTTGCTGTGATGATGATGATGATGTCCTCCACGACGTATCCGTCGACGGCGATTTTGCTGTGACGTCGGGGTGGATAGCATCAGGCAGTAACAGCGGCACCCCGTGTGTTATTCTTAATCTTCTGTATCGTTTCACTCAGCGCACCCATTCCGAAACAGCGGACACACTTCATTACTCGACGACGGCGGTGGCAGCACCCACTCCACTTTATGGCTCCGTAAATCCCAACTACACACTCGCTGGCCGCACCGCTCATCTGTAGTTTTGTTGCCACCACCGACATTTCTAACTGATTAAATGTGCCTCTTTTATTTCGTACTAGACGCTACGTCCCTGATTGAACTTTTAATAAACTACTAATCGAAGAGCGTAGGGATTTGCCGGCGAGTTATGTCTCGAACGCCAAGACAGTTCATTTGAGCTGTTAGTAGATAAGGCTCTCCTGTTACTACGGTTTAAATTTATTGGCCAGTAAATCCGCCACGCCGCCGCCGCCGCCGCCGATGACTTGCAGGTACTCTTGGGGATCTCCGGGGACATTCATTTAATTTCGCCGAACAAACTCGTGAGCCCACAAATCCAATTTCCGTGCGATTTTTGTTTCGAATGCGGTGCGGAATTTTCGAGCTTTTTGTGATTCAGCTAAATCTATGTATATATTTCCCATGTACGAGTACATAGCTACATACAGAATTATTCATTTATAAAGAACATACCACGATTACATACAAGATTATATAAAAACATTTTATTTTAGGTTAAACTACTGCAAAATATACTTACTATAATTATACATTATGCTGTAGTAAGCTTTAGTTTTTCCTCTCGATTTATTTGTAATGGAGGTTCGCTGGAAGTCCATCGGTTCTGATATCGATATCGCCCTTTGTTTTACGACAAATATTTGCTGAGCTAACTGTCTACTAGCTACATGTACGCAGCTATGTAGGTTTCAGCGAAAACCCCTTCGGTTGGTCATATTACGCCCTCCCCTGCTTTGTATAGAAATCTGAGCCGAGTTCCGATTGCCGGTGACTGGCAGTTTCGCGCTTCGCAGTTAATTGTCGCGATGACTTTACTTACTCGAAGCTTCGGCGAAGTAAGTAGTTTCGCGTAAAGGTACGGCTTAGTAATTTAAAGTTTTTGTTGCGCGAATAATTTGGAATGGTTTATGTTTGCTTACATGGATATGAATTCGAGAGTAAAATGTTATTGTCAGCAATTTGAGTACTTTGTCCACTACAAGAATGAAGATATTTTGACAGAGGCAAAGTAATAAATTTAAAAAGCAGCTTTGTCGTAAGGCTTTAAATTTTGAGTATGAAACTTAACCAGTAACAACCGTTATTATTCTTCGAAGTAACAATTAAGTTAAGTAGAACATAGTCAATTCTGAAAGTAATTTCCATCAAAAATAATTATGATGTGAAAAATTACGACAAATTTGCTCTTACATATAAGGTATCGTGCAGACTGCAGACTCTTTACTTAACAACTTACTGACTAGCTATAAGGAAAGAAGTCTTACTGTGGCTAACGATTGTTAAAAAAACGTCAAGAAAGCACGAAGCATGTTTTATTAATTCACCGTTCATACAAGTCGGGGCGGAATGGAGCTGGCCGCCATTTTTCTGCGGACGAGATTTAAATATGGAATTCCGGTGTGCGAGCGGGAGAGTCGCGTGCCATTGACCTTGCGCAGGGCCGCACGCGCCGCCGCCGCCGCCGCCGCCGCCGCCCGTGCGCCTGCAACGTACGTTACGTGCGCTATGGCAGCGGATCTCGATTAGTGTTCTGCGACACCTAGGGATTCCGTCAGAGGTTCGGGAAATTCAATAATTCAGAAATAAGCTCTATTCGCTGTATAATAGCGTGAGTGCCTATAAGTATGTCTAATTCATGCAGCACATGCTGAGTCAGAGCTATTTTACTGACAATGCAGACCACAATTACTGACACAACGTCATTGAAATATGTATATGATACGAGAATCATAGTTCTGATAAAATGTAATGTGACTAATTTTATTTCTTAAATTTTCGAGAAAGCTATAACTTAACCTGGCACATTCATGGTGATTGAGCTTCAGCTATAGCAACTTACCAACTCGGTGCTTAATTAGGGAGATTGCTTACTGTTGACATATCTCAAACAGAACCAACTCCGTCCCGTCGCATAATCAGGCTTAATTGCGAGTTTACGGGAAAATGCCGTCCGGCCCGCATTACTGACTGTTCGCAGCGCCATCGCCATCTCATTACCGACTCACTCTGGAACTATGAGAATCCATGCGCATCAGATATTATTGCTGCTTTATGTCGTTCTCTGATGGTATTCGGACGCATCTGTGCTTAAAGATGAAGATTTTATAGATTACTTAAATAAATTCTTGATCTTTACTTAATCTATTTTTACTGACTGAGAGAAGTTGATAACTTTCCATCCAGATATGAAATCCTGAAAATTCTCAGTACCTAGGAGTTTTCATGAGCTCTCCTTTTTGGAGCCTAGCAATGTAATAAATAGGTACTTGCTCTTATCGTAGGTACAGAGATAAATTAACATATTATTATTTCAAATTTAACCAATTACATCAAAACATGTTAGTGTATCAGTATCACGAACTGAAATTCAAACCACCTTGTGATGGATTTATCAAATCGGGGACACGTAACAATATTTTTCAGTTTAGGTTTTCGGCAGCATTATTGCGGAATCATTCAATTTTGGGGGTTAAATTACTAACCATGTATAATCAAATAAGTATTTTTTATTATCTAGGTTTATTTTAGTGAGTTCTGCTTCGCGACATTTAACTGCACGGGATAATAAAAGCAGGCGCATAATAAAACCGCTGCTTATGGAGCGTATTTCGCTTCAAACTCATCCAACAAACATCCCGTTTCAAATTAATGAAATCAGTTATAGAGCTCGCTACGATCTTCGCTCTGAATAGGAATAAAAGGGGAGAAAGCTCTGAAAAGCAAAAATATAATGACTGTCGAGTTATTGCCACGATTCACGGTGAGAGCGCGAGTATTCTGCGCATATCTGCCACCACTTTGTTGAAAATATGTTTGTTTTGAAGCGCTCAAACTATTTCCCTGCGAGGGTTATAAATCTGCGGGTTTCCACGTAAAGGAACATTGCATTAGCCATTTTGCCGGCATCCGTGAAACGGTAGAGATTCGCTGGGTAATGTTTACATATTGCTTCGTCCGCCATACAAGTAATTGGTACGGCCCATAAGGGCTCTTCGTGGGCAGATAATCGTCGGCAGTCTACGTACCTCCGTATCGCAGGCACATCCGAGGTCCGGCCTTCAGGAGTTTATCTCTCGGCCCGCAGTAAACGAACCCTTATTCACTTAATTAAATACGCCACTCTTAAGGTAAACCTATTTTCCATGCGAAAGGTCGTCGTGATAAGATGAAACCCTTTGCTGCTTTACGATTATGCATTGAGATAAATAAAACTTGTGACTTATATTAAGTCAATAATACTGAAGTAGAAACTTCAGTAGACTACCAACGATGGTTACTCTGTAAAAAGCGACTACCGTTGTTCGACCATCAATTACGGGCACTTACAAACAATTGACGGCGTATAAAAAAGCTTTTGTTGAATATTAATTAATTGATATTGATTTTCCATCGACGTGCGTCGGCGCACGCGGCCCGCTCGGTTATTTATTTATAAATTATTTATATCCGTCGCCCTCCTCGCCCAGCGCCCGCCATACGGGCACCCTGATGCAGGAAGCATTACCGACCATTCACACTGATTGGACGCCTATTGTGACCACTAATGGACTTACACGAGCCCCATTACTAGATAAATCCGTTTTAAACAAATGATATAGATTTACTATAGATCGATAGCACTTAGGTATAAGTATAGAGTGATATCCATAGATTTAACAGCAGCGCTTAATAGAACCAAAATGCAAAATTTATGGATCCAAAAGGCGAAAATAGCGAAAGGGTAGACAGACCAATCTGGATAGTAGGGCAGTCGATAGCCACTAGGCCTGAATTGATTTAGAACTGAACAGATTTAGCGGGAGTAAATTGTAGGTATTTAATACACTATTATAGCAGTGCAGACGAAATTCACAGAGAGCATCGTGGGTTTTTATAGATAGGCCTGTCTAGTTACAACTTTAGAAATTTAATAAAGGTGATCAGTGGTTACGCAGTTCAATTAAGTACAACAACTATAAGACTATAACACAACGACACTGTGACTTGTTTACGTTTGTCACGATTAGTTCAACGTCCTATACCCTACCTATACCGTGTGTGATTGGAGGCGGATACAAGCACTATACAATTGTCATTCATTACTGGAGCTATGAATCCAATGTCTACGAAATTACGGCTGCGGTGCGAAAGAAAATAGTGTTGCAAAATATATTTTGAGTCATTGGCATAAGATTGTTCGGAGGTGGTGGTGAATGGTCGTGATAGCGGGTGCGGTCACGCGCAGGGCGTCTCGCGCATGCGCGGTGCGTGCGGACAGTCACCACAGTTCCGGTGCAGCGCCCGGGCCGCCGCGCCGCCACCGCCACGCCGCCGCCGCCGCCGCCGGGGCCGCGCGGGACTGATGACCGCTGATAACGGGACGCACTCGGCCCACCACCACACGGGCCCCTCACACATTTCTCTCCACACTGCTATTTTAGCAATCAGACAACTCGACTCCACGTATCTATTGACGTAATAAGTAAGACTCATGCTCATTAAAAACCTGTTCCGAGTACGACAGCCGTAGCCGCCAAAGCGATGGGCTGGGATTAAATGCGTGAAGGCATTCATTTTACAAATAGAAGATTCTTTGAAAAATACAAATTACATTGGACAGTTAAATATTTGAGGCAATCAATTTTATGTAAACGAAACTCGGTTAAGCCAGTTGAAACGCCCGCGGCGCCCTCTTAGATTTTACCTGAATAACGTTAATGAAAAAAAAAAGTATTTTCGAACGACCCGAGAAAAAACATTATCCAAGTACAAGGCGGGTCTGGAGACGACGCGACGACGTGCGGGTGAAAAAACAACCAAAACAAACAATGAATCCCGAAAAAAAATAAAGTGTCTGATGTTGGATCGTGTCGTAGTAGAGTAGACTAGCACCTGCGCGCCAGACGGACAAAAAATTCGCGCAAAGCCACCGCACGTTCCGGCGAGCTCGCTTCGACCGAATAGTAAGGGAATTGCCGACTTTAGCAGACTTTCATTCCAGTTAGAATGTTGTTACCGTCTATAACATAGTCGAACAAAGTTGCCGCTGTCATTTCGTTGCCTCGTGTCCACCGCAGCCGGGATAGCTACAAAGACAAAGTATGATATTGTCGTCTCCCAGCTTGGTGTCAAATAAATGTAAAAAAGTCTTTGTTCGCTTTGATTGAGTTGTTGCAACAAATCCGAGACAGATTTACTTCAAGGGCACTGGCAATGTCTGGTACTCGTGTTATTAGTGAAATTTGTAGAATGGTATCATCCGGGGCGCACCTGCTGCGTCTCTGGATCGGATTGGTGCTGGGGCACGCTCGTGGGGGCCGTAAGCCGCGCTCAGCCGGCCCGGCCCCGTCCCGGCCCCAGCCCGCCTGCACTCACTACGACCCATGAATAATGCCAGCCACCTTCAGATACGGATTACGACGTGCTGTTATAAAACGTGTCTCGAGCTGCTGCCATTAATTTTGCAAGTATCCTCTACATTGTAATGCATCACTACGTAGATGTCGCACTCAATCAAATAGCAATTTATTTTTAACCTCACAGGCGACGCACATCGTGACGTCGTAAAAGAAATGTAAATTCGACTAAACTTGTCGAGCGCATGTATAAAGAATTTTCATCCCATTCGAATTCGACTGATGCCATATCCACCCGGGCGCTCAAAGCTCTCACTTTCAAGGATTTCTTTGATTGACAGTAGCAGAGGATTTTCTTTTTATTTCAATTCAACTAATAAATTCGAATGTTTGATTCGAACGTTAGTAGAAAATAACCTATAGTAGGTGTAGACTCTAATATCATTGACCGGTTGACCGCTCTGTCTGTTGTCTGCTTACGCTGCGGTTTTTGTGAGGGATCATTGAACTCATCAATAAAATAAAATAAACACACACCTATGATAGCAGCTGAGGTAGAACTAAATAAACGCTTCATCTGACCAGTTAATGGCAGTGATAACCTGTGAGATAATTCTATAAATACGTTGTATAAATAAATGTTTTTATCAGTCACCTCTTGGAAAACAAATGGTTAATTAATTGCTTTAAGTCGAGGTAGCTTTAAGTTAGGTACCTACTACCTAATGTTTTTGTGTTTTCACTTCAATATTGTGATTGGCGTGAAATTAAAGGATGTAAGGTTTCCATTGAAGTCTGCAGTGGCCGTCACTGGTTGCATCGGCTGTGGTCGGTGTAATTTTTCGCAGCCGGACTCTACGATACTTTCAACTATGAGGAATGCGGCCACTGGCCAGCCTTAGCCCCTGTATATCCATCTCCACCCTTCGCACCAAGACATAAGCTCTATATTAGCTCACACAGCTCCGCCTCTTCCGACTGAACTATCGTGCACGTGAGCATTTAGCTCCTCATGTGTGTGTGTGTGTGTGAATACACTCACGTAAGGCCACTTGCTATATCACTATAATTTTCTTGCCAAATTATAGTTTCTTATTAATTAAACCAATTATTTTTGTTATATTTCTATTCGGCTACCAACTACTGTTTGCTCACGATTTCAATCAATCATTGTTAACGTGTTCTGATTCAATGATTGAGTTAATATTACACCTATGGATTATACTGAATTCTTCAACGTATTTCTCAGTTATTTTAGTTTCATAGTATCTGTAACTCTTTAGAGTTACTAACTTAGTTAAATTAGTTGCAGTTAATCTTCTCACAACCACAGCGCAATGAAAGCATGTATTATCCTCGTAAGAATCTAGGAAATTGGAGTTTCAGTTGACTGTATTTGCAGTAAGTATATTTATATGTGAACAAGCACTTTGCACCGTCCGGCCTCGCGCTTCTTGCTGGTGACGTCACGCCGTGATAGATTAGGTCAACACCCAACTGCGCCGGCGATTACAGTACTCACTACTACCAAACTACCCGGACAGTCTGCGAAGCTCACCACTAGTAAAGGTCTAGCAAGAGAGTCACATACACAGTGGCGCCATCGTCAGCGGTTCGGTATGCATTCGCAGATATGGTGCATTTACCATTTTATATTTTTGCACATAATTCCATCACGTTGGACAAGGACGAAGTTTTTATCTCGTCATGCGACAGTTTGATGTGTTGACTTTGCTCTTACCTTCTTTTATGTACGTGCAATATACATACAGTATGTTTAAAATATTGTGTTTGCGGCCCGTCTCATGGCTGGTGCGCGTCATTTCTAATCGCAGAGCCAGTAGCGTCATAGACAACGGTCCTCGCTGCACGGGCCGTGGAATGTCTGCGCGGTCACACCTAGCATTAATGCAAATACTAGCGCCCCGCAGACGAGACGAACATTTACATATTGTCCGATTGTATTTGCGACGTCTATATCTGCCCCACTGTTTGAGCGCTTGTCGAAATTCGCAATGCTAATAATACAATGACCAGACGCAGCACCTTGTGTTCGCGGCACGCATCTGTGCAGTCCAGGCGCACGCTACAAACCTTATTATAAAGGCACAAGTCCTGATTTACCGTGAACTGCACACTTTCAATATCGAAACGAAGAACTAGACACATAAATCAGCGTTCTCCTTCGCCCCGGTCGAGCGGTCGCAAGGTAAGTTCGCTTATTTACGGATGCTTTTAGATGCGATTTTTGCGTGGTTAGTGTCGGGGCCTCTATAGGTTATAGAGTTGTGTTGCAGACAACTTTCGACAGTCATTGAATGGAGGGTTGTTGACCCGGCACCGTGGCGATGTTCGAATTTGCATGTGTCAATGACTCGGTGTAGGCGCGCCGTCCTCATCACGACGCTATACTTTTCCTTTCAGCCGCCGCCGCCGCCGCCGCCGCCGCCGCCGCCGCCGCCGCCGCCGCCGCCGCCGCCGCCGCCGCGCGTGAAACACTTTTCGGGTCGACCTTGTGACACTGACCGCGTGGGCAGAGCATCAGATATATGGCAATTGGCAATAACCTTCCTATTCAGATTGCTTTAGCCATTTATACTATGTACGAACATGTATGTAAATGACGTATTACTGTTCTTTTAATGGAATAAATGCTTTAAATAGTAATTATCCTATATTGAGTTTATAATAAGTAAGTATTTTGGCGCCCCAATTTGAATAATAGGGCGAGCGCAAACTACGCAACTGTCAGTTGCAATTTCGGAGATATGACAGATTGTCAGCCGGCTGCTGTGTGGCGGCGCGGTATTTAATTGGAAAGCGTGTTGAGCGCGAACGCTCGTAGCCAAACTTCCCTGGCAAGAATCTGGGAGCCATCAGCCACGTCACTCGAGCTGGCGCGAGATCCAATAAAGAAGGCGGCACCTGCGCCTTATTACATTCTTTCAGCGATGGCCACCAGCTAGCGCGAATTCCCCAACTTCGGCCCGCCCGAGATTGCTTGTTGCACAACTTTTACTACGGAAACTTCAATTAATAGCCTGTAATTTTAAGGATGTTATCGGCTGAAATTAATATCCCTCCTGGGAACTCCCAAAGAATGTCCAGGCACAGTTTTGATGCTTCAGGTTGCTCAAAGTAGCAGACTCGAACTGAAAATTTCCAGCGCCGAAAGCGTGCCAGCTAATTAATGTTGTATAGAATAGAAATGATTTTAAAGTCAGTGACAGAGAGGTCTTACTGCTCGTATAACAATGGATTCCCGGTGGGTGTCGATCTCAATTGCAAATGTGACATTAGCATGTGGCTGGTGACTTCTCTGGCTGCAGCGAGGCGACGTGGCGGGCTCGGCGGTCGCTCCCCGGCGCGGTCGTGGGCTTACTGTAGTCTGCTGACATGCCTACCACCACTGAACATTACCTACTGAAAAACTTAGACTAGTGTAAGAAGTACACACCTACTTTCTACAGCCACTACCGTTGCTTTCAAAGATTATACTTAAAACATAGACTGACTTTAAAGATTAAAGTCTAAGTTTAAACACTTCCAATTGTGTGTTTCAGTAAAATCTTAACTGCAGCTTGTCGGTGGCGGGGCTTCATTACAGTTTTTAATTTAGAAAAACGATCCGTCTATCTTTGATATTAAAGAAAGTTTCCTCATTTCTTTTTAAAACAACTTTTTAGTCTTTGATTAAGATGAACTAGCCGAGCTCACTCACGAGATTACCTTGAAAGTTTAATTAACGTAAAGGACTCTGCAAAGCCCATATAATTTAAGTTTAATTAATTTGCGCAACCCGATAGGGTGATATTTTAAATTAGTAGATAGTTATATTGGTTATGGTAGTTTACGATGAGTTGACTCTATAATAACTAGTTTTTCTCCGGCTTTATCGAGTAAGAATTAAAATCTCATCTCAAACAAAATGGTATCTATACTTACTAAAACAGTTGTTTTGGAATTACTTTGCTACTAACATACATAGTATACACACTAACCTACATGTACCTACACATTTGGTTATTTTCTATCACTTAACCATTTTATTCTCAAACGTAAAATAAGAGTCAATTAGTCTAATAGGATTTTGTATTTTTTGTTTCAGGTAAGGAGCTATTATAACTTCATGCAACTACAGCAGCACTAGCATTACTTCAAAACCACTAAAATCGGTAAGGTAGATAATTAAGGTTTTTTGGGAAATAGGGATTTTCTGGACTACCGTATTTTCATGACACCTGCAACTTGGCACCATTTCGTTTAATTACTATTAATAATGCAGAGATCATTATTTAAGTAACTATTTTTTTGCATGAAGTCCACCTGATTGAACAATTCCTCTGTGCAAATTGTGCAATAAAAAAATAAAAAAAATCCAAGAAAGTTATAACGAATTCCGTCTGGTAAGAAACAGCAGATGGCATTCACAAACCTCACGGTCCCGGTCCATACCGGGCCGGCACATTCGCGACCGGAAGTAGCCGGCGGCGGCGGCGCCCGGGCAGATCGCGGCGCTGACCCGGATGTATTAATTGCTCAGAATATGTACAAGCATCCGTGCGGAAATTAGAATCGGCCGACCCGCTGACACACAGCCAAAACGTTTGCCGTTTTTACACGGTCTGCATTGCAAGTTTAGAAAATAGAAGTGTTTAAAGGGTTCTAAATACAAACAGAGAGTCCAGTAAATCCTGAAAAAATACAATCGGATTTTGTACGTAGTAAGTATTGCAACAATTTTATGATGCCGTTAGGAACAAACATAAAATTTATAGGCGCTAACGTCCTAGACGCTCGCAATAAAAGGTGAGTCCGATGAGTAAGCATCTCAGTTGTACGACTTCGGACGCATTCGGTTGTTTATTTTAAACATTTTAAACGAGATTTACTGTGAGTCATATAATAAGGCACTTATAATTTCAAAAGCAGTGAGCAACCTAAATAAACAATAACTGGAACATGGTATTGTGCCGTTGTGGATTAACTTGAGTTGAATGATACCCCAGGGGGGAGGCACCGGCTCTCAATCTAATATTAACCCGGCTGCATCAGTGCAAATCCTACGGAACATTAAATATTTTACCCAAAACGGTCTGTGGTTGGGGCGAGTCGGCGGGTTTTCTCGAGGCTTTGCGGAAAGATTTAAGTTTTGTTTCAGTGTTTGTGAGGCAACGGCCGAGGTGCTGATACAGCCGCTGAATACTTTATGCGATGTCTGCTTTTAGCTTTAAACTTTCCCGCCAAGCAAACTGCTGCATTGCTTCGGTGCGAGCGTTTAAAAGACGAATTAATTCCCCACTTAGATATTCTATTAAATCGTTGCAAAGCTTCTTTCGTTTTCTTAGCTTAGACAGAGTCGAACTCTCTAGAAGTTATTGGAATAGGATTTTACACTCAATGAATTAACCGTTGTCAGGGATTTAAGGGACAATCAAGTGGTATTCGACAGGAAATATCATAATAATGAACAGATGCCACTCAAGCCGGCCCTGTTGAATATTCACTGGCGAGGGCGGTTGTCTTGTCTCGCGTTTGTTACAAATATTCCAGCTGACAACTCTCAGCCCCCGTCGCCGTTAACAAATTGTGGAATTAATTATACTAATTTTCGTTTATGCTTTAATCTAACGTTTAACAAGGATACCTAATATGAGCTTTTAAAGGGACTATTTAATTCGAAATTTGGTTCTTGGTTTATCTCTATAAACGAGTGGACCATTTTTTTCTGTTAAGAATATAAATAGGTATAAACTGGAATTTGAATGGAGAGATACATTTGTTGAAAAATGCGAACCGAACCTAGCAACAATATTAACCAAAAATGATTCACTTTTGATATTCATACTTAATAAGCGGTCTGAATGTCCAGATAAAGCCACAAATCAAGCGCAGTGAACGCGCGGACCGACAAATGAAAACGAACAAACCAGAATAAAATTGAATGCCTTACTGAATGTGCCACATGAAAATTCACTATTATGATGAAATAAAATTTAAATGAATCCAATGTACGTAGCGAGGCAGAAAGATCGATTGTTGCGAACTCAATAACTTTGAACTTTAAAGAGGCGCTATATAGTTATTCTGAAAATAAGCACCCTATTTTCAGAAATGTTAAAAATAAGCATCTTATTTTCAGCAATACTATAAAGCACCTTCTTATCGAAGATGCAAGTTTTGCTAATAGTTTTCAGCTAAGAGTTATAGGGCTCTGACCTCTGACAGACAGATGGACAACAAAGTGGCTCTTTTCTTTCCTTTTGAGACGCGTATTATTCTATTCAATTATTTGAATACGTTTGAATGAAAAAATAAGTACATATATGAAACCCGCACGTAGGTACTATAGAATTACTGAAAAATAGTTTTAAAAACTATATGACCATATAATATATGTATATTATGTACTTACACCACACTAATACGTGCTTTTTAAAAACTTCAGTAAAACGAAGATAAAGTTACACTACCTACTGCTAAGTATTAACGTGTTGTTTTCCGAGTACTTATAAGAAACTGTATGCTTATTGCGTAAACAGGCAACGGCACAATTTTCTGCCTCTACACAAGTGTACATAATGAAAAGGCAAAATGCAGCATTGTTGAGCTCCACTGTACAGCTCAATGTTTCGAATTCCTCCGTCAATTATACAGGGTGTTTGTAAACATGACACCGCGCAGTCGTTAACGCCGTCGCCGCTAAACGCACCCGCTTCCACGAAATACGCTTTCTACTTTAAAGTTATACGTATTCTTACTTTAAACTTTGAAGATTAAGTTCATTCCTGTATACAGAATTTAGTTTTACATTGTTTACTGTAAGTCTTGATTTGGCATCGATGTTTCGCTTTGCAAAGTTTTCCTGTAGGAATCCTGGGATAAAAAGTGGCCTACTGATACTTAGGGTGACTTGCATAACAAAGTTAAACATATTTATATCTATGACCTCTTGCTCTGACAGTATAATGTCAGAGCAAGAGGCAAACTATTTAATTTTGATTAACTTTGTTGTGCAAGACGCCCTTAGTGATTTAAATTTCTATTAGCTTCAAACTATTTTCATACTTATAGCACACAAATTACATACCTATGTCTTTATAATATTGGTAACATTTTGCCGTAGAGAATAATATCCAGATTTTCACAGAAATAATTGCGTTAAAATGAAGAGATCGTAAATACTTCCATCAAATCGGAACACCGCTAAGTCGCCGTCGATTCGCTTCATTACAACCCTTGGGGATTACAGAAGAACCGCGTTTTCGAACAATCAATATGGTAATAGCTATAGCTTATTTTTAAAATTAAATTATAAAAATTTGAAATGCCCTGACAGTGCTAAGCCGAAAAATACGCGATTAACCACGCACGTCGTCATTACGGTTTAATAATCCAATAGGGCTAGGTAAGCAGGGTTTTAACTATAGGTAATAGAGGTATATATTATATAGACACCAAAACTTATCGTAACCCACCGATTTGATTAAAAGAGTAACTCAAAGACGAAATATTGTCAAATATTTTCCCATAACTGGTTAACAATGTAAATAGCTTGACAAAGCTGATATTATTATCACACACATATCTTTACACAATACAGATTACGAGGCAAAGTCGGCCCAAGTTTCGGCACAAAGCCACGCAGGTATGATCGGAATACGATATCAGAGTTACCGAATCAGGTCATGTGTTTTGGTAACGACAACCGACACCCTCGTAGAGTTACACTCCATAGTGGGTGAGAATAATTCGAAACGATCGCAAAGAGAAGCAGAAAAATCGATGCGTGGCGTCATTAGCACGTTGTAAAACGATGAGGCTTCAATTCCGAGTTGAGGAGTTGGGTGGCGCCCTATTTCGGTCGTGTATTCGATTTATCGGCGGGCGGCGCTTGATAAACGAACTCCGAAATCTGAATCAAACTTGATTGAATCGCAGTGGCCCCTCCAGGGGAGTTATTTTCCGACCTATTTGATACGACGTTCCTCCACAAACACGGGAGGTACACTCGCGTGCTCAACAGCATATCTTGACAAATAATTTGATTCATTTAACTGATTTCCTGAAGAGGGTTCACTCGGGTACCGTTTTGTGGACTTGTGACGATGTTCACTCGTGATGTTAAAACAGTTGGCCGTATTACAGTAGTTAGTTTACGGATGGCTTTTTATTAAGTTCAATACAGTGAACTGTACTGTAAGAATTGAGGTGTAGGTAAGTTCACAGAAACAGGTAGGGATAGATCGATGTTTGTGTACAAACTAACAACAAACACAGCACGCACCCTTCGCCCTTACCTTTACCCTTACTTTGTAGCCATCTTGATAATGTCTAACGCACGAATAAACTACATATTAATAAGTATATGTATATTGTATACGCATTCATGAGGTTAACACAGATCTCTTAGCGCAGTAGCGAGCGTATAAAATATTTAAGTAATCCAGAATTATCTAGATTTATTTTCTACTCCAAAATACGTGACTACGCGAGAAGGCGTAGCGCTACGAAAATCGTAGCACATTTGACAAAATGTACTACGAATTCCGAAATTGCAGTTTAATAACTCAGACTTTTACATGGGTTTAAAGCTGTATCGATTTATTCAGTAAGGTACTATTTAATATGGTACTGACCTTACAAAAGACCGTTCCGTTACCTTCAGCTAAGATAATAACTTCACCACCAGTCCAACATACCGTCTTCAGGTACCCACATAACATCACAATTAGGTAAGTGCCTCACATGACTAACTGAATGGCCAACGTACAATGATTGTATACAATCGGCTTGAATGAGCCGCTACAAACAAATGCCGTGTTCGTTGGGCCACAAAGACATTGCGGAGGACTGAGAGAATGCCAGGCGGGGGATGCTACTCCTTGTTCAATATAACAATATATGTGTAACTATTGCGATCGTACTGATTCCCTTTCACAAACGAGTTATTCAAGAAAAGGACATACATTTTGGTGTATTTTAATTTGAGTGACATGTTCAACATTACACGCTTAATTAGCATGCTGTCTCCTTCATCATCGTACATAAATTTTCAATAAAAGACAAAACAGATACATGTGGCTCTATTTGGTTAAGGGCTCATTTTTCAATGGTCAGATAAAAGCTATCTGAGGAATAAAATTGTCGCTGTCACTGTCTCATACAAACATTCTGGCGCGACAGCATCAGAATTATTCCCTAGATAACTTTTATCAGACCATTAAAAAATCAGCCCTAAAAATAACATATTTTATAAAATAACTAGTAACTTTGATTTTAGCATATCTTGAGGTTCCATTTGTGTTTGGTCCGATGTGTGTGTGAAATACGGGGTTGGTTTAATCTGTGTTAATCTGAGCCGTAATGTCCAAACAGCCGGCGGCGGAGTCGCGTGACTCGGACGAGCCCCAACACCCGCCGTCATACACTCCACTCTTATTACCTACCCCATAAAGATCGCTTTATGTCGAGCAAAGTGGAAAAGTAAGAGGGTCAAACTGAATTATTCCAGCTGTCATTAATAATAGTATTCCACCTTAAAAGCGTTCATTAAAATGAATTTGTTGTTTAGTTTCTGTATGAGTAAAAGATTATCTCGCGTTCTCGATTCTCCCATAATTGCACTTGATTGATTTCTATTTCATATGACTAGGTAATTTTGTTCAGTAATAGCAACTAAGTATAGTGATTAAATTCCATGTATTATTGTAACAAATTGTAGTATTTAAATAGAAACAACTTAGCTTCGCAATATATCCATAATTACCAAACAATATACGAAGACAAATAGCGCGTAGGCAAACACGCCTCACGTCTAAATCTACAGACGTCGCAAATCCAATTACCGTAACCGCATTTGCTTAATCGCATTAGTCATCAATTTTAATTAACAGGACAATTAAATTGGTAACTTTTACACGTGGGGCCCGTAAAAACCGCATTGTGCCGTGTAGTATGCGGGCCTCAGCGGGCCGACCGCCCGCCCCGCGCGCCTGTGTGCGTCGATGGAATCAGTACAATGGTCACTAATCGCCAACTGACAGCCACGATGAATGGCTGGTGGGGGCTGCTGATTATAAATCGATGCGGCCCGAGCCCACAGTCATGTACTGACAAAAATTAGACAACCACCCCATTCCGTGACTGCATTGTTGAAGCATTCGCGTAGTCGGTTGTTTTTCATTACGGTTTTCCGTGCAGCTGTTTACGTTGCCACTGCTAGCTTCACATAGCACTGACTCCATTATTTCCAAGAACATTATGTCAACAGAATATACAAACCAAGTTTTGGTTTTGTGCACCCGAGTTTTTGTATTGAAACTTTGTGTGCGTGTGTGGCATATGTTTTTCCTATTTTTCTCTTTCATTTTCATTCCCTTTTACCTACGAGACGTCACACAAAAGAAACTTACCTTTCCCTGCCTGAAAAGATAGCAAAAGGTTGTATTTATCGGCAGAAAATCTGGTTTTTGCAGGAACAGTCCGCGTGTTATCTACAATGACAACAATGGAAAGTGGTCGATTGTTGCGTTGGCGTGGTGTTATCGGGCATCATCCACACTTGGTCGTATAAATATTGATGAGTGGGACCGGCCGGTGGACAATCTGCAAACATCCCGTCGCGCCGGGTGATTGTATCTAATCGATCTCCGAGCCGCCTCCTAGGGTTGCCCAATGACAACTGCATACAGATATTTAATAAATGCAACGAAAGTGAAAAAATAAATGATTTTTTTTTTACGTTGTCTGACGTCACGTGTTCACCCGAGTCCGCGTTGTTCCATGGTTTTCTTTGTTTAAGTTAAAGAGATATACTAACCCCCTTAATTATTCATAGAAAAGTTACAATACGTTTTAACTAATAAACAGTTTTGTCCCTCTCTGTCAAAGAACAAATTGTTCTTTGTCGGAGAGGGACAAAACAGTTTATTAGTTAAATCGTTTTGTAACTTCTCTATGAATAAGGGGGTTAGACTATTTTGTAAATCATTATTAAATAAAAATTCATAACATTGGTAAAAAAAAATATAGGTATGTAATTACATTCTGTACGTACGTATTGAGAACGTCCTCTTTTTATTGAAGTCGTTAAAAATCTTGTGTACCTAAAGTTACATACAATAACAATAACGTATTGAAATCAAAAGCCGTAAACCTCTGGCAAACAATGACAGCCCTACATTCATTCCATATTGTTATTTTCCTCTGTTGTGAGACTTATGTTAACTATTGTCACCATCCCGACGCTATTCGCATGCCGTTAATCCTCGCTGCCAAGGATTACGAGCCTTCCATTTTAGGATGCCTTTTAATTTGTGAAACAACCGATTCAAATTTGTAACAAAAGGCATAAATCCTTTAAGTAGGTGCGATCATATTTCCTTTGAAACCCATCGGCTCTGCACGTTTACAGGCTGTCCGTATAAACACGAAGTTCAGTAAACAAAGTGAGTAACGAGCTCGTGAATCATGCGACTCTAGCAAGACAAAGAGATCTATGCACACTTGCATACTGGCTGCATGTGCTTAGTGTCGATAAGCAGCGAGGTGACTTGTCGCTGCAGCCAACTGCAACCTCGCACCCGCCCGAATCTCATCACAACCACGTTCGACTCATAAACTCACTGTAATTGCTCATAAACAATACCGTATTGTTTAATAATTACACTAATACACGTTATTTCATCAAGTAATTAACGAAATACAAACCCATTGTGCCAGTGGAGTGCAGGCTATCATACAAATAACTGAAAGTAAGGTAATTTATTCCATAAAAGTAATTTAATTTGGGTAGCAGAACAAAGAAATTACTCATCTGAAAGCAATAAGAAGACAATGAAATGCTTGAACGAGAATTTTATATTGCTAAACCGAAGTGCCCGCGGTCGACGGTCCAAATTCGGACGGTCGCTATATACTGCTGGCTGATCGCTTGTGATGTAGTCGCCGAGTGTTTCCACCTTCATATCACCTCAACAATACCTCTCGGACGGGCCTCAGATTCCGAGCCTCGCCGCAAACACACGCTACTCTTCAGAATTTACTACTCGAGACGAGATTACAGTTAGAAGTGTACCGAGCGCATAGCTAACGTAGCTGCTGAGTATACTAGCTCACAATTTTGGTTGCCAAAACATCACATTACTGTACTTCTCCGGACAAAGTACATAATATAATATATCATCTTTTGTGCAAGTATTTTTCATAGTTGCAGAGAACGCTGCGGAGCTATTGTATTCGTATTACGTGCAGTGTAGCGGCGGCGGCGGCGGCGGCGGCGGCGGGTGGACGCCGTAGATAGTTCTGGCCGAGTGCGCCGCCAGTGATACCATTAGTTCAGCCGCACACGAGGCGTCGGTAAATCTCCTGCACTCGCCGCTCACATACTTAAGGCCACTGCCCGTTTATATTACCGACCCATTCCGGAGAGCCCGCTAACTCCTCTCCTGCACTCCAAGAGTAATGACTTTAAACCCAAACACACGGAACACACGCACGAGACGGATGCCCCAAACCAGACGTTCATTTCTCGCGTCTGGTGAACTGAGTCAGCATACCTGCGAATCAAATACCTCATATCTATGCAATAATTGGGAAGCAATAAAACGTCTGGGTGGATAGAAATCGCTCGGCGCGCCTGTGTGCAAATGAACCGACATGTACGGCGAAGGACGCGACCGCATTCCGCACCACCACATCGAGACACAGAGCACCGAGCCCACATACCGACACGGCTGCGCTCCTGCGCCTGTGTGCCGCATCATGCTAATGACAAAACACATAAAGAACTCGTGCGATTTGCATGCATCAGTGTTAGTGTACAGCTACAGCATTGTCCCCCGAGACTCGATAGTCGATACATTCAGCATTCGGCATTGTGCCTCCGTACGTGCGGCCACAAACGGAAATCAGCTCGCAAGAAACGACGGAAAATAATAGATTCCGCGCTCGTCGGCCGGCGTGTAAACAGGGAGATGGAGCTACGGGCATCCATGGAGCGGAAACTGTTTAATCACGCCAGCAGCAGCGAGCGGCGACCGCTAATCTCGCTGCCAGTGGACTGCCGGAGCGCATCGCATACAAATGTGCCGCCGCCGCTGCGAGCACTAGCAAAAACTGCTGAATAATAGCACTAGCGTTTATACATCACACAAATATTGTTCATGCAATACAAAGCGAGATAAAACTTCTTCTGTGTCTGAATATTGCTGGGAACAATAACGCTAGGGGTATCGCCAAAACGTCGTCGCAGAGTATTATTACAATATCGGCTCTCCGTATCATGTTGCTGGCACGAGCCAACGGCAACTGCTTCGGATCGTATGACATCATGCCATATTGACGAAGTGCATAACCATGTTTTTTTATAATATAATATAAAAATACAGTAAACGCATACAGGTTATAGAGTTAGTTTCTCGATTCTCAGGACTGGTTCATATTATTGCTGATGCTCGTACGATACGGTCGATGTAAGCATGCACTGTCAGTGCAACGTAGTGCTGACGTAATGCTTGCATTCCTTTTATATAATCTGCTTACCTACTCGTCAGGAAATTACTGCGTTCTTTTATTTTCTCTACGCAAACCCGAGACTATGACATTGCATCTGTCAAGGTCTGCGAGTAAAATTCTCAGAAGGACTGCAGACGCTGTCAAGCATTTCAAGTTTGTGGGCTCGAGTTCGAGTCGTTCGAGATTTAGTACTTATGTTCGAGATTAATTGGCGACATTTTGAAATGGATATTGCAAATTGTTTTTGATAGCAAGCTGACAGCTTGTGGCAGCATTAGTCACGATCACAATACCGGCCAGACTAATCATTCCGTGCAAATCATCGAGAATTCCAGGCCGGATAGATTCTTGCGGCATAGTTTGCGGTTTTTCATCGAGTCTAGGAGAAATCAGGATCTAGAGGGGGCGGCGGCGGGCGGGGATTGCGTCTAGTTGAGACGGCTTCTAATTTGCGGACTGGCGGAGCCGTCGCGTCGGGACATAAGACTGACCTCGACTTGGAAAATCGCCCGTTTCCACAAAGACTCTCCCTTGTATAGCTTTTCTAACAAACAACGAGTGGCTTTGTGTAAATAACTGTACTTACTTATTTTCTGTTTGTTTAGGGTGCCCTTGTTTTAAAAGTAGCTGCAGTTCGTACATACAAAATACAGTCATGAGTCCAAATAAAAATGAGCGTGGATAAGAAAGCACAAGAAGAAGTAGATATTAGGTACAGACAGTTTTCAAGAATACTTATTTGCATTTGAAATTGTACCTTACATACCTAAGTTGACTTTTCACGGAAATTTTACAAGGTATAAGGTCTTCATTTTATCCTCGTTGCATCCGACATGTACAATAACTAGCGAGCGCGATTGCGTCGGGGCCGCCTCGCTGCCTGCGCCGCCTCTTATTGGCTCCGCTGTAAAGTGTCAACATTAACTCGTCTCCGTGTTCACACTTTTATGTGCTTTTATCGGAAATAAAAGTTCATAAGTGGGAATGTGCGATTTCTGTACCTAATGCATTTCCGCGTCAGTTAGATACATAGATGTCGTACATAGAACAACGCGGAATCGGGTATAGGTACTCAATGATGTCGAAGTACTTATGAATGAATACGTCAAAGAAGACAGTGTACTCTTACGTAATTACTGGAACAAATGAAATCGCCTCTTCAATACCAAATTGATAGGACACGAGCAAGTCGTAGATAGCGCGGAACACAGAGAAAAGATACGATCTCCATCGAGGAGGACTCTCAGAACCTTTTAGCATGAGTATCAGGGTGAACTTTGAACGAGACGTTAACTCGGTTAGTTGAAGGAGACGTGTCGTGTGAAGAGCGAGGGCGTATGCGGATAGCAACCGATGACGGCGCCGCGCCGGCGACGCCCTGCCGCCTCCTAAATGAAGCCTACAACAGCTGCTCGATTTCAATTACTATCCGGATAGATGCTATTGTTCTATTATTATACGTACACTACAAACACAAAGCTCTTTGATTCCGCAAAACATCCCGCTCTGCTGCCGTAAACTGTCGACTGTATTTTCATAATGCTAGTAAAAATATTGAAGCCGTGATGAAAACAAACACGTTGGCTGCTGTTGACTTCCTGACTATAATGGTAAATTGAAAGCGGATAGGGGCTATCCGTGTCGCTCGGAGCGACCGTCGCAACTGTCGCCGTGAATACGTGCCTCGTGGTCATTAAATACTACTACCTAGAGGTATATCTCGGCTCTCTATCGAGCTGGCTTTCTTGCGGTTTCGCTACCAGAATACGGTAACTTAAGCCACTGTCACTTTGATGTGAGAAAATTGACATTAAACTACTCCACTCCAGCCAGTTTCTACTCCGACTTGGGTTGTAAAACTTTTACACTTTACAACTAGTTTATTGTTAAATCGATATAAATGAGCGCTATGCAGATCTAGAATGTGGAAATCCACTGCCAACTGCTTGTTTTTCTGTGGCCGGCTGCCAAACGTCTAACAACACTGAATTAATTAGAAACCGAAGAAGCTGCGAAATTATGTAGTAGTCAGATAATAATCTACGGCTGTGGTAACAATTTAATTGAACATAATGTATGTATAAAAAATGTTGGTACTCGTATGTGTATAATCTGCGGAGCGTGGTTAGTATCGAGGGATCATGTTCCGTTTATCCCTGGTTGAGTAGTCAGGCGTCAGGCGACGCGACGGCGGCGTGGCGACAGCAGCAACAAGACACCACGACCATTACGAATCTATATTTTATCCTAATTCCCTCGCACTCCCACACATAAGCCGATTGCCAGCTTATCGCCTTACCGTACCGCCTTACTGCCCTATTTTTTACAATGGCAAAAAAATACGTAGTTATAACGACCATATTTACCAAGAAAAAGCGACAACAAAGCCTTGATCCCAGAGGATTTCCTAGCCAGTTTTACGAATTCCGTGAGTCAAATAATTAAGTTGGGGTCGTCGGGTGAAACTGTACTTTGTTATTGGCGCCATAAATCTTATTTTCGGTGAGCAGACCACTATTGAATATCAAGTATGGAATATGAAGGAATATTATTGTATGTATGAGAACGGAGCGATTAACCCTCCCTGGCTCACGACATGCGACGCGACGTGGCGTACTATGATTCATTTTCTACCTGTTTAGAAGAATCTTTTATGAAATCTGGTTTTTAATTTAAAAATAATACAGTCAGATATAATTGAGGTGCATCGATCTTTTCTTTGTTCGATGATTTTATACATCACTCACTATTATAGAACTGCTCACGTTCTTATACCTACAGTACCTAACTACTTATCTCCCAGTTTATTCAGGTTTCACAACCCATTTTAAGATATCGATTTATCTCATTCACAGCATTCCATTACCTTTTAATGTTGCTTGTCCGATAAACTTGAGCGCAAGGAACTCTACAATTTGCACACATGACTAGATATCTTTTTGCGTGTCGAGTCTAGACAGTCTAGAGTGGAGGATTCGTTGCGAAAGAGTGCATGTAGAGGCAGCTCGCTTCGTCACGGCGCGGCTGCAGATGCCAATCTCTCACAGCCATACGTCTGCGTCAGGCCTGATGCAACGCGCTATTACATGTTACACCGACACCACCCGGTCCCGACGGCCTTCCTAGAACTCGCTGATTACTGCGTCATCAGGCACTAAGCGCTCCAGTCATTTGCAGAATAATACCGGCAATAGCCACAACGGCTCACCTAAAAAGGCCTACGGATAATTTATAACTCTACCTTGTGCGGTAAGTGCCGAGGTCCTTCCATTTTCAATGTGTTCCTGACAATTTGCGCTACTTATAAGACGTTAGCTGACTAATTTAGCACTTTAGTGAAAGTAGCTTTTAAGTCCTCCGAACGATGTAAGTACCTAAGAGTCCGTTACGAAGTACGGTGGCCTGCGCCTAAAAGTATACAGGCGGAGTTTTTAAAATAGCGATCTTAAGCTCACATGGTGCTCAAGCACATCCACATAAAAACCACTGCTACACACATCACACACAAAACGTCCTCGGATTTATAACAGATGTAGCTGGTCCCTTCATCATCAGGGATCGATTTTTAAAACTCCGCCTGTATACTTATAGGCGCAGGCCACCGTACATAGTGCATACTAACGTATGAATCTAGACATGAGTCTAGCTCGTAAAAGCTTGAACTAGAATGCCTTTAATATGCGAAGGTTGTGACTTTAACAAGGAAATGTAAGATGAGTGACTGCGTATATGTATATGCAATCGGTGGAATAGTTTCTCTAGCGTAATTAAATGATGTAGGTACTTAATAAAAATTTAATTCTATGCATTAGTTCCCCGTGTAAATATAAAAGCTATGTCTCGCTATTATAGGCTTTCATTTTAGGACAAGAGTAAATTCAGTTAAGCTCCGCTCATATAAATACTTTTAAGTTCCGCTGTGTGTGTCCTACCGAAAAATAGAATAGATTCCATTTGTACCAATGCCAAATGTCTGGTTCAGTCTAGTCTTTATCCCAGTCGGTCTTTTGTCTGGCCTATAAGTATCTTCTCGTAAATAAGCACCAAAATGGGTCAAAATACGGAGAAATGTAGCACGAGTGAATTGTGATGTGACTAGCATTCATTACTGTGCCTCGTGTATAACTCTCAAATTACATGTTTTTGGCCACTGCCTTCCTTTCTACCCCCGAAGGACGGAAAATAGGATGACATAATTTTAACGTAGCTATCACTCTGTATAGGCAGTTTCAGACCGCATAAAAAGCTCCACAGCGTATGTGCGTTTCATTTGAACATCGTCGGTGTCTTGATATGACTATATTGTTGAACTACCTATATTGTATACCTACTCAAACATGGCAGGTATACCTATCTAAGTTGGGTTACATATATTTACCTATTATAGTTTTTAGTGATGAGCGGATTGTCTTGTGCAATATGCAAGGAAGATAAGCACTCCAAGCACTCTTGCGTCTTCTTTTTCCCTTTACACTCGTATTTCATGCACTTAAGGAATAAACTATTTAGTTAGTTACTTTATGGAATTAACCTTTATTTTCTTCCTTCTTCCACCTATCCTCACCATAGTCTCTATTTATTCCAGAGCACCGGCAGTTGTCGTTCGGCGGCGGTCGCGGGCGCGGTGACGGTCGCGGGCGGCGCGCGTATGGCGAGCGCGGGCGCGCAGTACCGCGGAGGGCAGCAGTGGGCGACGGCGTACGCGCCCCAGCCCTGCCGCTACCCGCCGCCGCAGCAGCCCTACGCGGCGCAGCCCAGCCCTTACACGCCGCACCAGGTAAACTCACTTACTTACTTAATTAATAGGGACAGGGAGTCCCTATTAATTAAGTATGTTAAAATTATCTCTTCCATCCACATGTTATCTGGTAGAGATTGCGTTAAGCAATAAGACCGCCTTTTTGTACTTACTATTTTATTTCTAGGGTTGTCATGTTGTAATATTTTCTTTAATGGTGCAAAATATAGAGTATTCTATTGTATTCTATTCTTACTGTGGGACTTAGGGTTGTCAGAAATAATATTTATAAGCGATTCGAAAGTCTGGTAACCGGAACTTGTCAGCCTACCCAAGTGGTATTCTTCGATAAAACAATGGGATACCAATAAATCCTGATAGATAATGATTTATGCATTGCGGATAAAATTACTACCAACCATAGAAGTAATAAAAATAATTAGTAACTTTATGCAAAAATATACACAGAAATCGCAATAACAGACATGTAGAGCTGAACGATATTATGCCAATAAAATTAAAAAGATTATAATTATAATAAAAGCAGTATGTACCTAGTACTTAATATTTAAAAGCTCATAAAAATAAGATTTGATAGCTAATCGCATGCAAAACTTTATGGCAGGGAAATTACTACGGCAATTTGTTTCATGCATCTGCATTTCATGATATAACCTCGTTGAAGAATGGAGCCGTAAATAAAATGTGCTTGTAAGTTGGCGCCATCTATTACTTGGTATAATGAGATCGGGGTCATTTTATGGAGCGATTTACGAGCAACGTTTCCGATGTCTGGTCATCTTAGTACACTGGCGAACTCTTCTATAAATATTGTGCAAACTTTAATGTGTTAACGCAAACATCGTCCAGACGCTCCGGGAAAACATAACAATCAGTTTTCCCTCGTAGCCGTCTAACCTCCGACTAAAGTGCCTTTTCAGTTTATGAACCGGCGAACTAATGCAAAGAAACGATGTGCTAGAACGATAGTATTATCATGCTATCAAGCCGGGTTTCAGTTCCATTTCACGCATAGTAGCCTGTAGGTTGCATTGAAATAAGGATTATCACTTGACCGTGTTATCTAAAACGTATCAGCACAATGTATTCGCAAGGCAATTTAATAATCACTTAAAATAATAAGGCGTGACGGATCGTATCTTGCTCCGAACAAGGCTGCTTTACATACGTAGTAATTACTCGGGCAATGAGTTAGCCGTGTGCGGCGGTGGCGGCGGTGGCGGCGGTGGCGCTGCCAGGCCGCGGCTGCCACTGGCAACACTCCCCGGCTGGCAGCACTAGGCACAGATAATTAGCCAGGACTTGGCGCGTCGTCACCACTCCATCAATTTCCAGCACGCCCCGCGCCCCGCGGTCGCTCCCGCTCGTTATGCAAACAATATTACGTGATTAATGCTTTCTTCGAGCACTTAAACTGGCGACACTGAATCATGATTTGCATGAAACTAGCTAATGAACAAGTTGCTCTTAGAAATTGTTCATAATCCCCCGAACATAATCCACGCGGCTACTCCCGCCGCCTGAATGGATGGGTCGCGCGGTGGGAAGCAGGAAGTAACACTCTGCATGACTCGCCGGCACCATATAATATACTAATTTACTTATCCGGAATTTAGAACGTGTCGCTTTATTTATAGAGCTTAAGTCATTATTCGAGTTTATAAGCGGTTATCAACTCTTCCAATTGTTTAATTTAAAATGTCCTTTAATTTACATGCATTATGTTAACTGCTTCCCAGTTTATCGTAGCGTGAAATAGCTACGGGTGCATTAACACAGCTTTATGTCCTGTTCAATCTGCCTACTTACGCCGGCCGCCTGTAGCTTAAGTGTTATGCCCAGCAAGAATTGTCCAGCAAATCACAAAAATGAGAGAAATGTTAGAGAAGTCAAGCCACCCACGTTATTGCTACTGGTTCCTTTATTGTAGGGCACTGTATGTTGGCACGCTCTGGCAATGGCCAATAAACCTTAATGTTGACTTCGAACTGTGACTGCTCTTAGTTACGAACCCTTTGATATAGGCCGCTTTGCAATCTTTTATCACTCTAAATGTCCTGAATTACCTATTTGGTAATACATGTATGAATTAAGAACGTAAGAATCCAGAGAATACTTATTCCATGTTCCTACTGATGCGGCGAAACAGGACGTATGTACAAAGAGATGCAATCGAAGAACATAAACTGAAACTGGATCAGGTGATAATTTAGCTCCGCTGAAAGTGTGGTCATGAAATGCGCCCGGCGAGGCAAGGCGAGGCGAGGCGAGGCGAGGCCGACAGAAAGCAGATGTCGCCGTCCTCCACCGCCTCCCTTCCGCAAGAATCTCGTAAAAGGAATTTCTTCACGCCCTTATCGCTTTTTGAAATAAAACGAAGCGCCTCGCGTCGTACGTGTTTTTATTACAGCGCGTCTCCGCCGGGATTTATCTCGCGGACGGCCGCCAGCGCCTCTGAACTCTTTTACATTCGAGTAATAGCTTCAAGTATCTCGCTTATGCGATTTGCTACACTCTGTCTGTATCTTTTTTATCTTGTGCACATAATTTGGCGCAGGTAAGCTACGACTTTTCCAATAGCTTTCATTCCTTCGCCTCTCTCGCGACTCACTGATTTCACATTTAAAGATACCGGAATGGTAATCTTTATTCGAAAACTTTCTTGTTCGGTTGAACGTTTTATCTCGGGAATTGTTCGTAGGAAATTATTGTTAGATTTTATGGATTTAAGTGAACTACCAATAATATGTACCATATCGAATTTAAGTGAGTGAGATGAAGAACAACGGCTAACTGAATCAAACCGCTACTAATTGTCCATAGCGGTCCAACTCATCCAACAGATGCACCCAAATTTAATTCCGGCCGCGTGCTCTGTTGAAGCTATCAATTTAAAATGTTTGTTAGTTCATTTAGTTTTTTGTCGGCCCTCCCGCATTTAGCTGCAATAATAGAACGTGGCTTACACAGCCGAAACCATTCATTTTTACATCCATAAAATAAACAAAATTTATCTGGATACCTACAATGTTTATCGGTATTTTATGCAGGGCCATAACAACGATATTAGGTCATGTTTATAGATTTGCCAGCCATTAAAGCAAGGGTGTAGGTATAATAATGACGCCCTGAGAAAAATATGACTTTTTAAGCGCAAGATAAAAATAATAGAGCACGTTTCTTCGCATACATTATTATTATGTATAGACTTATGTACAGACGTAGGTATTTTTTTCCCTAAAATGTATGGCGATATAACAAGGGTTAGGGCTTACCGTGACACGTGGCATGGTAAAGTTTTAACGGCCCATATGACTTGACACTCAAATCAACGGGACGGCTTCCGAGACGTTGATTAATGTCGGGTATCTGTCAGCTGTCAGGGCTGTCACAACTGGGCTTGTTATACCATGCACTACACTGCCTACTAACAGTAGCCCATGTTTAGCTATAGCTTTTTTTTGAAGGGCACAACAATAGCCAAAAGATAGGAGTTTAGCACGGCACATTTTTCAAATTAATGTGTATTTGTGTAGCTCGTTTTGACTTTTAAATACGCTATAAATCTTATAATAAATATAAGCAAGACGGCTGTAGGTGGTTGTACCTATAAAGGAGTTAATGAAATGGGTCTGATTCGCTTCACCTCAGTTCACTCTGCATAAAAGTTTTCCTCGTTCCCTTTTGTCGTTACCTTCTCCGCGCCGCGAGGTAGCAGGGATAAAATTATGCTGATGTATTTAGATGTATGCGATACAAAAATTGCAAAGGAGATTACCACACTTTGTCTTCTACGATTTTTGTTACCTCCAAAGTCCTACCTTCCTAAAATAAATTAGGGTGTTATGAATTCCTGTGAAAATGCCGCGAATGCTAATTTAATTCATACAGTTCTTTGCAATGTAGAGGCGTGAATTTAATGAGAAATATTTCATGGTTCCAACAATTAAGTATCTTAGCCTAATTTATTTTATACCATTAGTAATTATTATTAGTAAGTATTGGAATTTTTTGTTATGTAAACATAATTATTATTGATGTAAATGTAAATTTATGTTATGATTGTTATTGTTGTAAGGCTTTATGAATAAATAAATTATTATTATTATTACACTCCCGTGCAAAGAAACAGTTTCACTCACAAAAAACCAACTCCAAATGACCCCAATTTTTTTAAACATTTAATCCAAAAATTGAACAAACTATTACCGTTTTTAGTTGGTAATATCCTGATGCTCTAGCTGGATACCGGAGTCTGGATTGTTAAATGTACTTCAATGTTGCAGAAGGCGCCATTAAGCTAGCCTATTCCGTTTAGAAGTAATGTGGTGTTTTTCTTGGTGGAACCTTTTCATTGCCTGTGAGTGTATTAGAAACATAAATATTCAAACTTTTATACATGCAGCACAATTAATAAACACCAACAAGCTCTTAGATGGATTACTGTTAATAACCTTTTTCCTGAGTGGAGTGTTGACTCGGTATAAATAGTTTATTTAGTGTAAAGATGCGGGATGGCGTCATGGTGTGCACATGTGGGCCCTCGTAACTCGCAGGGAAAGTATAAATAAACAAGCCTTGCTGATATCTGTCATCCGACGAATTAGATTTATTTCGTCTCCAGCGGAAGATGAAGGTCTCTGTCCCCTCCGGCTTCGGGAAACATGCCTGCTTTAATGTAGGATGATAATAATTCACGTCAACGCCTTTAATTTGTTTAGTAAATTGCCCCGATAGCCGAGGGGGGCTTTAAAAAAAACGTAAAACGCTTTATCAGCAGACGCCACCTTTATGCTGATGTGACACATCTCGGCCAAAAACAATGCCGCTTTTTATGAGGAATTCCGCGGAACTTGTTTAATATTGTGAACTACAGCGGGCAGGGTCCGACCCGCCGAAAAAGCGGTATTTTCCTGTACGAGGATGTTTTTTGTTGAATTATGTTAATGTCCGAGTGACGCGGCCGCGGGCGTCGTCTGCAGCCGATATTTGAATACGTCCGCTGCGAGCCAGCAATATGTTCAAGTTTTTTTCGGAAGTACTTTGTCCCGGTCAGTTTATTAATGGCGCAGTGGAAGGGCCGAGGGTGGCAGTATTTTGTCGTTTCCAATTTGTCCGTAGTGTTTCCAGGGGCCATTGTTGTCCTTTCTACGTATTTGTGTATCAAAAAGGCAACACTCAAGCAACACTCATGTAACAATATGAGGGTGACCTTTTCCTCCGTTATTTCTGCGTGTTTTTGAGGCGCAAGTGGGTATATAACTCGGTTAATTACTTTTCCTTTGGATTGTTAATTTAATTTCCTTCTGTAAACGGGAGCCTCTTAATCACGAAATAGGTCAATAGCAACAAATTAGCAATCAAATGGGAAGAAAGAGAGGACTGAATTCGATAGGTAATTAATTTTGCTCATCCATTAGGGGCGGTGTTGGCGCTCGCGGGCCAATTATCTTGTATCAATCAAATTAATTTCCCAAGTTACACTGCTTTTATTTCGGCGATCGCAAGTTAATTTTTGACAGATAAAGTTCATCTTCTACGAAGTTTTGTTGTTGTACCTAGCAATTTAATCCAATTCATTAGATATTTTGTTAATAGATAACTCGTGCACATCTTGCACAAGCAGTCACAGTTAGGCTAAAAAAAGCTCCTTTGAGAGTGTAAAACTTCCTATTATAGTGCGGTATTAGTTATGTAAGAGGATAGTAAAATAGTATAAAAAGTAGTAGGGAAGAGGCACCGTCACGATCCGTCCATCCGCAGACTGTACAGAATTAATTCTCTGATTGAATCGACGATAAAACAAATGGAGCTTTCAATTTTAATAGATTCAGCGGGATTTGTGATCCATTCCGAGAACTGCAGATAATTTATCTAGGAACTAGGAACGCAGATATAACGTGGTTAGATACATACCAAATGTCATAGTACAAAAGGTTAGACCAAGGCGCAGTTAGACTTACTCAACCTAAAAAAATATGTTAAGTTTTGTCCAAAAAAGTACTACTTGTGGTTCTACCTTTTTTGGCATAAGATTTATTTGCCTAATCTCGTATTGCATAGTAACGTTTGGTCAAAGTCTCGTTACGCCGAAAATCGTATGGCATAAATATCGTTTAGTAAAAAGTTATTTCGCATAACATTGTTTAGCCTAATAATGGTATGGGCAAATCTTGAATAGCCTAATAATGCTATGGCATAGGTTTATACAAAGTAATAATATTCGTTTGGCTTTAACTTTGACGAAGCGTCTCCCTACATAGCGCAAACTGGTGCCTTGTATTGTTTCAGCTGTTTGGAAAACGCTCCGCTCCGCTTCGCAGCGCTCCGCTTTGGTTTTGATGAACATGTGCACCTAACACGCTCCTCCTCGCTTTGCTCGTCGTCGCACCTATTTTTTAGGTTTCGATCTCATGGGGTTTGTAATAATTATATTGGTCGTTAACTTTCGATTTTTTGATCATACAATATCGTGATTTTCGGGATGTAGGAGAAAAATACCACAATTTGTACATTTACTACATACTTAATATATTATTTATTAAAATAACATTAGGAGAAACAAGATTATACATAGGTATAGACGAACATAAATTTGAGCAAACGAAACTTAGGTGTTTAAAGATTGTGCCTAAAGAGTTTTAGACGAAACGAGCCTTATGCCACATAAGTCTTGGCAAAGTGATGGTTCGGCCAAAAAAGTTTAGACCAAACGAGTTATGCGAAATGAGTTTTGGTCAATAAAGATTATGCCAGATGAGCGGAACCCACTACTTGTACTTTCGTAGCCTATTTTTATTATATATGTTTAAAACGACAAAGCACATAATATATGTATTGGTAAACGTAGTTAGATATTCTTGACAAAGTTTCCAACTGCATAGTATATTAGTATATCAAGTAACTCAGGTGCCGTGACTGCCTGAAACTGAAAACTTTTGACCGCCTTATTGCTTTCCGCCATAATGACTATTTAACTACAGTAATTAGGTACGTAATCACAGGACCCCTACCGTGCGACTCGCTCTTGACCTGTTTCAGAGTAAAGCGACGTAAAAAATAGTTTCATGAGTTTTGCATCGGCCATGTGACGTGGCCCGCGGCACGCACGCGCCGGCATATCGAGCCGGGACCAACTGTTGAGTGTCCCGGTCTCCCCCCCGCCCTCCCGGCCCACCTCGCGCCTCCCTTCAGCCCTCCGCCGCGTGACGTCATTGCTGTCCGTCACTCATTACTTCAGGAGTGTGTCCGGCTCACGCACACATTCACAAGACAATACGCTCGGCGACGCGCGTCTGGGGGGTCACTCTATCTATATTATGACGAAAAACTAAGTTTAGCAACGCTGCTCGTGAGCCATGACTCTATCTCGTTCTAACATTAAACGTACTGATTGCACGACAGCTCTCGTTCGTTCGTATTTACAGTATTTAGTCAGTATAGAGTAACCCTCCTGATAACGGTTATCGCTGTGTGGCTCTCATTTAGGTACTACATAATCCCCGTGAGCCGTGAATAGAAGTGACCTTGATCGGGAGTTGGTAGAGGCTTTGATACTGTTCACGGTACACTGAATCGAAATTCCGCTCATGAATGGAAATCCTTTTACGGTCTTGATGTTGTTTGTTTACAAATAGCTACGCAAATTGTGCTACGATAGTGTAATTTGCAAACATAATCGAATTTGCCGGCGAACTAACTTTCAAAATAATGTTTACTTGATCAGGAAAATATTACCGAACACATTTCCAACATTCACAACTTTTTTCACACACTTTTTCCCCCTTACTTTTTTCAGTCATTACGCTACGTCCCTACTTTTTTAGTGGCTTTAAAATAACAATACGTAGATGTTGGTAGCAACTCTGCCATTTGTAACTTTACAAGTATGCAGTGTGCACTGTAGGGTGTAGGCCCTGTAGGTTACAATTTGCACAATAAATAGCGTCACATCTGAAGCCCATAACTCCATAAAATTGCCTTAAGGGTGTCGTTATTCAGTAACGGAAAACGTGAGGGAATCTGCTCAGCAAGGAAAATTATATTTCCGGCCTATACAGATGATGGAGCCGACGCACCCACGAGCAAAGAATTTTATTATTATCAGAGGAAAAGTTGGAAAGGTTGTTTTATTCCTTACAGAGATACGCTGCCGTATGTTCCTTCTTCAACAAATGCGAACATAATATTTATTTTATGATTTGAACCCTCAAAGGATTAAACAAAATAATCGTCAGCTTTGCGAAAATTCAGCCGCATCAAAAAATGAGATGGAAGAAAACATTTTTTCTAAGGGATCAACTTTAAAGAATTTGCAAAGCTCGCGGGAAAATCTGGTAGCACTTAAAGTTTAATTAATTGTAAGTAAAGGTATCTCTACGTAGAGAGAGGCAGCCTCCTTCAAATATGAAACTAGATAGATAACCCGACTCCGCTAATGAAATTGGATCCCCGTTTATCTCCCCTTAAACGATGATAAAGAAACCTCTGAACTAAAGAGCTCTTGACTGCAGACTGAAGGGCTCGGTCTACGCCGACGTCCGGTGCGCGCTTTCATTGCTCTTCATGTATTAAAAAATATAAGAATTTATTTTCAGTTAAGTTTTTTCAATGTAGCTGTTTAACTGGTGCTGGGAGAGGTACCCCTGTAAAGAATTTACTGTAGAAGAGAATTGAAACCTATAAGTATCTTTACATCTACGTCCTTGGTTAGATAAATGGCTTCTAACAGGAACCACAATATTATATAAGTAGGCACTTATTGCTCTGGCTTTCTTCCTGAACTATATAGCATACACTTACACATACACAACCATTCGTTTAGGTATTCGTTTAGGTACCGTGGTCTCAAATTACGAAGCAGTATAATAAATCAAGTTTTAACTAATATAACCCTCGTAACTTATAACTATACCATACAAAGGTAATCGGCAATGTATTCCCATCCGAGAGTCGGTTATTGTCGCCCAATTTACCCACTAACTATTGGCTGGCCCAACAGGAACTATCAAATAAATCTTGATTAGTAAGCCGGGACATGACTGTATTTCGAGCGCTTTGAACAAAACTTGTGCCCAGCGATGTGCCCAGGGGACGCCCCGGCCGGCCCGGTCGCTTCCAACTTCACAAACTATACTGAATGAAACTTACCCAAGCCTAGCCAACGGAGTGGCGACAAATTGATAAATCTATAGCCGTCTTATATGAACCAAAAATCTAAATATATTTTGCTAAAGGTCGTCAAACAAGCATGAAAAACACCGTAAGGGTATAAAACAGAGTATACCTAGTTTAAACTCAAGACAGCCTTTGAAACTAGGTAAGTGACGTCACGCCAGTACTTACTAGAATTAGAACGTACCTAGTCGGTCGTGAAACCGAACCACTTTGGCGCTGGCTGAGTCACTTAATTACTCCCGGACCCGAAATCGACTTCATAATAAAGTTAAATTGAGTAAATTGCACAGGTGCCCGTCATCACGTCAACTCTTTGGCTGACTTCATTTAATAGCCATTACTGGCTCTTAACAGCCACTTAGAGCCACAATATGAAAGTCCAAAAATACGATTTGCTTCTCCACTGTGACACTTGTTAATTCGGTTTTTATGTGCCAATGTATCTTGCGGCAATTCGTGTTTTTGTGCAGTAAAATCGCGATATATTGCGAGTAAACGATCCGCGATACGGTTTAAATCGGATTACTTAAACCACTGTATGGATTTTGGCATCTGATACAATCATGTATTGTAGTGTGGATAGGTCTCATAATAATATGTAATTTTTCATAAGGAACATAAGGATACAGTTTTGTTTTTGTTTTATTTAATGAATGTAGAGAGATTTAACATAAATTCGTAACAACATGCTGCGGCAGATAGGTAATTAATTTCTTCTTCTTCTTCTCCTTCAGATCAGCTCCGCTCAGGAGTATGTATCCTTTATATTATTCGCCAAGCATCTATAATTAATTTATTATAACTTTTAATGTCTCACCCACAAACAAATATAGGTACTTAACCTATATTTGTTTGTGGGTGAGACATTGAGCCCATGAGACGAGCATGGTTACCATAAGTACCTACCTAATAAGACATTTCAACCTTATAGGGGCACCTATAAGGTTGAAAACAAAAACAAAATAAGTCCATATCACCCGCAAAAAGTGGATGCAGAAATTTACCTCTGCCTACATAAATTCGTAACAACATGCTGCGGCAGATAGGTAATTAATTTCTTCTTCTTCTTCTCCTTCAGATCAGCTCCGCTCAGGAGTATGTATCCTTTATATTATTCGCCAAGCATCTATAATTAATTTATTATAACTTTTAATGTCTCACCCACAAACAAATATAGGTACTTAACCTATATTTGTTTGTGGGTGAGACATTGAGCCCATGAGACGAGCATGGTTACCATAAGTACCTACCTAATAAGACATTTCAACCTTATAGGGGCACCTATAAGGTTGAAAACAAAAACAAAATAAGTCCATATCACCCGCAAAAAGTGGATGCAGAAATTTACCTCTGCCTACCCCGAAGGCGGCACAGTACCATGCATGGTTAGCATTAATTGTAGGTACACTTATGTACTTAATTGACCAGTCCTTGAACTTCTATGACGAGATAACACGAGTGTGCGCGACACAGTCATGCAGAGTCCAGCCGCCACCCGCTTGGCGGATAACGTCCAAATTGTGGTAATTTACTTAAATTAGTAAGAATTGGCGGCGTCCACTCGACAGGACGCCAATTGGTTTGCGAATCGAATTTAATTCGGCGGCGTAAATTGAACGCTATCACTCAATTTTGGGCGCTACGGCCACCACTTATTGGTTTGTGGAATTACTCTCACTGGAATTCAGTTCGGTATTTACTCGAATGGTTTAGATTGTATTCAAAATGCCGACGTAAATATAATTGTTGACGCGTTTAAGGTAAATTAAACATTATCACAGTTAAAATAACAGTAACAGTGGTACACGAAATTTATGTAGAGTTCATAAACCTTAGATACACGGAATTATTGTGGCAGACGCAGAAACTAGTTCCAGTTGATGAGTTGTGCCAACGATGAACACGCATTTTATGGGTTTAATATGTTAACTAAGCGCACATAACCACGTACACGCGGCGCTAATGGTGCAAATAAATTCTCCAAACAATGTGCGTGCGTGTGTGTCTTATTGAAGCTTCTAATTTATACACGCTTCTGCTAGCACTTAACAGCACGTCTAGGAGCCGTGCAGGAAGGAAATGTCTATATTTAAATACAAAATAGCAAGCCAAAACTTAACTCAGTACGTATATGAAACAGGAAATAACTATACGTAGGTAGCAACTATTGATGAAACGTCTAACTGGCGCGACGCGACATAATATCGTAATAAAACCCGACACCCCTGACTGCGCCATCGATTGTCTTCTGTCTGAAAGTTAACCAAATAAAGTGAGTGAACTGCGATAAGTACATGACGAGTACCGTTCTGTTCTCCGCCAGTCCATATCCACACAGCGATCAGTCGCATACGACGGAGCACATCGCGAGAGTCGATTACTGGTGCGTGCTCGGAATCACCATGCCTTCATTACGCGCCTCGCCCTTTTCATTACCCGCTCGCTGAATAACTAATGACCGGCGTCATACCACGTCTCTGAAAGAGCAGTTATTTTCAATGAACTCGCCCCAGTCTCGGCGTCAGCCCGCTCCTTCGCCTAACTTGACGCGAGATGAGCATTCGTATTAACACTTACGACCCCTCGACTTAGGAAATGTCGCAAGCGCCCTTCAGCGTTTTACGAGCGCAACTTGTTTATGTTTTCAATGTCGGTCGGATAATTTAATATTTTCATCCCGTCTCGCAAAGGTAACAAAGCGGCCCGGAATATTTATAGCCCGCTGAGCCTAAAGGCTAATTTATTATTTACACTCACGTCTCGTTTGCATGGGTGGTGAATGTTGGCAAGAAAATCTGTTATTTATTCCGCTTAAATTTACAGGAGTTATTCTGCTTCGTCACGCGTATATCCTTCAGTTTTACATATGGGGATGTTTGTTTCAGTATACGGGTGCGTCGATGAGCGGCGGGTGCGCGGGCGGCGGCGCGCGGGTGCCCACGGCGGCGTCGCCCGCCAACACGGCGTCGTCGTCGTCGTCCAACACGGGCTCGGGCGGCGGCACGCGGTCCACGTCGCTCAGCACGGCGCCCCCGCCCCCCGCCTCGTCCGCCTCGACCACCGGCAACGTGGGCGAGCAGCTCAGCCGCACCAACCTCTACATCCGCGGCCTCTCGCAGAACACCACCGACAAGGACTTGGTCCAAATGTGCCAGATGTAAGTTCACACCGATAACTTTACTTACTCCTTTACCAATTTTTTTCAAATCGCTTGGTTTGATATTAATTTTATATTGTGGTTTTCAGGTATGGTAACATTATTTCTACAAAAGCAATACTGGACAAAAACACAAATAAATGTAAAGGTAAACTACATTCATTACGTACGTTATTAACAACATTATTATACTTAGATACCTATATATTTCTATAACTTATACTGTAGAGGTATTTATAACAGTGCATAATTACATAATATTATCATGTATATTAACAAGTTAACTCCTGCATCAAGAATAAAACTCTTTTCAAGATTGAATTATTATGAAATATATTATTTTCTAGAATACCATATATCTTCATTAACTAACCCATCTATGGTGAGACTTTTCCAATATAATGCACGAATTAGAATTTTCTAATTTAATTCGAAACAATATGTGTTATTTTTTATTCCTTCATCTACT
Source organism: Plutella xylostella (assembly GCF_932276165.1). NCBI lineage: Eukaryota > Metazoa > Arthropoda > Insecta > Lepidoptera > Plutellidae > Plutella > Plutella xylostella. The sequence goes on from NC_063988.1 coordinate 5,536,326, forward strand.
CGTATTACCTAAATGTTTTGTTATTCGTAGACGTCATTACTCACTATAATGCACCATAGCACAGTATTTACGATACATGTTCAAAGAAACAAGCACAGTATTACATAAATGTTCAGAGATTCATCTTTTATGTAACACATTATACCTACCTATATTATCGACTGTTGTTGTCTGTAACTTTCTTACATTTTTAGACAAAGCATGTTTCATGTTACTTTCAACACGAACGTTTTATTGTAACAGAAATGTGTTAAAACACGTTGTTATAATCACAAATACGCTTTCTCCACAGGTTACGGGTTTGTAGATTTTGAGACGATCGCATCAGCGGAGGCTGCAGTAAAAGGATTACAGGCCAAAGGTGTACAGGCCCAGATGGCTAAAGTGGGTATCTGGTTCCTGCGTAGACTGAACCGTGTACGTTGTGCATGCAAGTAATACTATTATACTAACCGCCTGCTCCTAACCCGCTGTGACATCCGAATTTAATTCTTCTAAATACCTGGTCTTCCTAAAACCCACAACCCTTCCCATCCTAAAGTCCCGTCTACTCCTTCGATTACCCAAAAATATTCTACCCTTGTCCATTCCGTCACTCCAAAAATTATTATAATAAAATTTACCTTATAGCTTTAGTATGTATCCTATTATTATCTGTAAGCAAAAATCCCGTACTAAGTATATTTAATTAAATATTTAAAGTAAAAGTCATATCTAACATGATCTTAACGTAAACCATGTCCTAGACATCCGAACCGTAGAATCTTTCATTGCCATTCTGTGCGGTGTAAAGACTTTCCCATCTATTAGGTTTTCTGATCCGCCTAGTTGTAGGCCCTTACATTAGTTCGTGAATGTGAACCAAATATTATTTTGAATGTGATGTTGTTTATCAGAGTTAGCAGAGTATTCATTCATTTGTAAGTTGATAACGGGGGCGGACACAATTGGTTTGTCTGCATAGTCGTGATCAGTCTAACACTAGCGTGTTGTAAGTATGTTATACCTTAAATGTTACGCAAACTTGACGCAAATATAACGCTTTACTACTATTACTTCAGACATTGTTTCATCTAACTTCTATTGTGGTATGCTTCAGCGTATAACAATGTAACTGTTTTTCGCTACAGGGCTCTGGGTATTTCTATGCTTTAAATATATTAATGGCCATGTGTATGCGACCTAAACTAGCTTAAAAACCTATGCTGATGTATATGCCTATCTCGTTGATAACACCTACATTATTATGTAATAAATAGCATATTAGATCGAACTGCTGATTGACGTCAGAGCTGGCTTCAGTGTCTAGATAATCTATGCGGGCTTCACTTTTAACAACTCTTGAAGCATAAATATTCAGTTACTGCTTACTTTAACTACATTGTTACTAAAAAAGAATGCCTAAATTAAGTTTATGCAAATTATTTTAATTGTGGTTTATGGGTATTTTAACTTAACATGTGAAAATCATCTGGTAATCAGTATTATTAATGTTGATGGTATACTTGAAATAAAATCTCTTTTAATATCCGTTCAAAACAAACGCAAACTTTGGCCAATATTCGTTAATTATAACAATAAACCAGTTTGATAAGTAAAAACAATACGTGAACGATAACACCTACAGATAATAATTATTGGATTTTAAGTCCCATTCATGAGACATATTTAATCAATTTGAAGTGAATACAATGAAATACTGAATATTAAGGCTGAGCGAGCAGTAGCTTTACCTCGCCCTCCGGGCGTTTCCTTGCAGCAACAGGAGCAGGACCCCACGAACCTGTACATGGCGAATCTGCCGCCGCACTTCAAGGAGAATGACGTGGACCAGCTGCTGGCCAAGTTCGGCCAAGTCGTGTCCACCAGGATCCTGCGCGACACCCACGGCCACAGCAAAGGTGTGGGCTTCGCTCGCATGGAGTCGCGGGAGAAATGCGAACAGATCATCCAGGTAAATTTGTCAATTTCAACAACTACAACAACTACAATTGTGCAGTTTCATTAAAAGGTAGAAACGTGATATTTTTATTTTAAATATTATATGAATTTATGTATGCCGAGCGACAATTATTGTAACTGTTAAACATAATGTGCAAGTATTTTTTTACGCAGTACAAACTAACTTGTGTTAAACTTTATTTGAAAGAAACCTTGCTCTAAATCGTCGTAATCATAACATTTCATAAAATTTTACTCAACTATATTTATTTCATTTTTAGATGTTTAACGGCAACCCGATTGCCGGTGCCAAGGAGCCACTGCTGGTGAAGTTTGCTGACGGCGGCAACAAGAAGAAAGCCGTCTACAACAAGCAGGACGGACCCAGGACGTGGAGGGACAACAACGACGCTGTCTCTCAGGTAATACATCTCTAATAACTATTACTGATTACCTTTAAAGTAATTTTCCATCAAACAACATCTCAACTTCTCGGTATGTTACATGATGAACGGCTTGCAACCGCGAATGTGACTTGCAACTACAATACTAAGGTACCTAAAAGTCGTGGCATTTTGAAAAACTAATCACATGCATTCTTTTAATTCCAGGCTATGGGAGTAGGCGGCGTGTACGCGGGCGGCGTCGGCGGCGGCTCCGGCGACTGCACCGGGGTGTACCGCGGCGGCGCCGGCGTGTACGGCGTGGCGGCCTTCCACCACCACCCGCAGCTGCACCACCACCACGCGGCGCACCCCGCCGCCGCCGCCGCCGCCTGGCTGGCGCCCTACGCCGCGCTCATCCCGCCGGCCCACCCTGCTGCCCACGCCGCGCACCCCGCGCATATACCCATCGACTCTGTACCTAGCCAATATGTAAGTAGCTTGTCTGAATTGTGTTCGTGGTGTTTGTCTTTAGTTTTTTGGACATTTAGGAAGGCACTATTGGACAGGATTTTTCTCTGATATTGAGAATTTTGTTTCTTCCCATACATTATAGTTATAAAACCCGGCAATACAAAATTTAGAAAAAGACTAGGCATCTAAGACAAAATAATAGGTTCGAGGGATAAATTCAGTCAACAGTAGACTGATGATGATGTCTGTTTCCAGGTAAACTGGGACAGCTTAAGGCCGGAAAATGAGTTATACGTGAGTGCCAATAAGTTACTAATCAAAGCTGTGCACTGTTTACCTCCTGTAAACCCTCGCTTTTGCCCCACCGCTCACTCGTGCTTGCTGTACGCTGGACCGTATGTCGGGAACGTCTGACTGATTATTTGTTTGTATGTTTCAGTACTTCTCGCACCCGTATCAGTACTTCGCGGGCCCGACCCCGCCCATCATCCAGATGCCGATGGAGAGCGAGCACGCGTCGACGGCAGCGTCCCCGGACGAGGCCTACCAGCCATACCCGCCGCCCAAGTAAACGCCACCAACAATACTCCGCGCTGTACACGAGCCAAAAATCAAAGCAACTGTGACTTTTTACAATGTTAATTTGTTTTAGTTTTAATTTGCTACCGTGACAGACTTCATCGAAAGCTCCTTGTCACCGGGGGGCGGCGGCGGCGTCGCAGTGAAGCCTCCTTATGTCTTGGACTTAGCTTCACTTTTAATTTCTGCTCGGGCTCCGAGTGTGCTCCTACCTGCGTGGCCACGACAAACGATAACGCCGCTCATTTCATTCGCTGTGATGTTTTGATGAGGTCTTTTGACGGTTCAAGGAGAGGATTTGATGTATAGATAGAGCTGCAATTTTAAATGTGTTTTTACATTATAATTTTATTATTGTTTTATGAAAATTTAAATTTAAGATTCTAGACAGAGGTTGGATCTTGTTGACAAGATTATTTAAGATAGTTAGGTATTTATTTTATTTTAATTATTGTAGTATAATTTCTAGTATGAACTTCAAAAATTTAAACACGTCCTTGGACGGGCATTATTTCGAACAAATCAGTGTCATATTTAAAATTAAGAATGTCGCGAAATTCGTATAAACTGATGGAATTAAAAATGTTGAAACTGCATAAACTCATCAAAATACGTGCAATACTATTAAATCCAGTATCTTGTATATTATGAAATTATGAAGATTATAATGAGTTATTTATTAGAAATGGAAGTTAAGGATTTTAACAGGAGTAGGAGGAAAGCAATATCTGAGTGGAGGGTAGGGAGATAGCTAAGTGGAAGCGGTCATATCACGTAGGTGAAATCTAAAATATATTGTAAATCAAGCGATAAAAGGAAACCATTTTAAGAATATTTGGATATGAGGATGGAATATGCAAGTTACTCAAGATGTAACATTAAATTTTGTTGAAGATTCAAAATCTTCCGTGACGCGTATTTTTAAAATACAGAAAAAAACATATAATTACATTTTGTATTTACACAGCTTATTACCAGGCAGCTTTATGTAAACGGTACATGTTCGAAAATGTGTTTGGCACATCATGGTGCTTAGAGATTTATTTAAAAGTGGGACTATACACACGTACATAGTATACAGTATTATCTACATTGTAATAATATACTGATGCAGTCTTCCAAGGATCGCAAGTATGTTTTAATTGAAGCATTTAAAATCAGTTTCTCATGCCTATAATTCGAGGTGAACGTTTCTTAAACTAAATTTTAATAGACAATAGTTTATCGTAAAACAAACAGTGCCTCCACACCTCGGCCGGACGAGTATTTCATAAAAGTCTTAAAAGTGAATAATAGGTATGCAACGATTCCTTTTCATGTTTCCATCTTTCTGTTTTACTTTCTTTTACCGCTGTGATCGTAAATCTTCAAACCTTACAACTTTACTCTTCAGTAGATAATAAATAGTTGCCAAATCAAAACATATGACTGAATCGATGTATACCCCTATAGAAAACTATACTTACCTACAATTGTTTTGTTGTCAATATAAATTCCAAGTATAAATTGTAACCAGCCCTGTCCTGCAACACTGAGTAGTGCCCGCTTGTAGCTCCGTGACGCGAACACCTGCGCCCGCGCAACTCATCAACACGGAACTTTAGCAATAAGCAGTTGTATTGTAAAATCTATCTATTTATACATTTTACGATTCTATACAAATTTTTGTACGTGGAGAACTCATATTTTGAATATGACGAGGTGATCCTTTTTTGAGAATCATGTACTGAGTCAACAGTAGTCGTGTTATTAGGGGGCGGTCGGCACATTCCACTAGAGAACAACTAATCAAATTCCAATTTTTATTTCCACATTTTAAAAGCGAAATCCAAAGTGTATCGCCGTATTGGTGACTGTGAACACTTTTTGTACCATCACGTAGGTTTTGGGTACACTTTATGACTTTATATGAAATTTGATATTTTTATATTGAATATATATAAATTATACATGGATATGTATATACATTGTTGATGGGTACGAGTAAAGCCTACTATATCGCAACTGTTTAATTCTATTTTGGCACGACAAGAGTTTCATCAGAACCAAAGTATACAAATCATTAAAATCGAGTAAGAAGTAGGAAAATATTTATACAACTCAGGGACTGAAGACTAGTTAAATGTTTGATAATATTAACTGTAATTAACTGACATTTAAGTGACCACTCGTTCATTCAAAACCTGTACCTAAGTACTAAAAAATACTTACTGAGACTTCGATATAAAAAAAGTAAACGATACAGGAAAATGAGACTAACGAATGCAGGTTTTGAACGAAGAGTGGTTGATTTGAATTTGTAGTTTTTCTTTTCTTGTTTAACAACTAACGTAGTGTTGCACCGAAGAGTATTTTTTTTAACTGTTAGCAAACGTTAGCTCATCGTCAAAATATGGTTTGATAAAGGTTCTAGCGCTCAGTCGTGGCGCTGGTAGGAAGCTGACTGCCTGAGGCACTATGAGTTAACACACCGGGTTACATCACACCTAACAAAGGCTAATGAAAAGTGAGATTTTTATTAGTATCTTTTGAATTTAAATCGTATTGTTCCATAATACTCCGTAGATCAGTATTATTATAATTTCTGATCAGGCCAAATTAACTGAACTGAATAATGAACCGCCTTTACTTCTTGTGAAATCGCAATGACCACGAAGTGCACTGCAGCGGGCGTGGCGGCGCCTGCGCTTAGATAAGTAGATGTTGCGTGTGTTTGTTTAGTGTTCGACTATGGCTTCCTGTCAAAGCAGTCTTCCGATAGATATTTCCGCTAATCTTTGCATTTAAAATTGATGTATCAGGTGTCTACATATTTCAGTTTGTAAGTGTCAGGCAATAAGTAGAGTGTCCTAATATTTTCCCCACGATGCGTGTGCGTCGCTGATCTCTTTGTGATTAGATTGTTGTCCCATGTATTACGCGTAAGTGAGATGGTAGATTGCCAGTCCCGTTGAAACATCGGAAGCGTTCAATCATTTCGTACTGCATTACTTTATCCTTAATGCTTTCCTTCCAATTGTAAGCAATAATATTACTTTCAGAGTAGTGCCTTTAGCTTTTATGAAAATACAAAATCATAAAATGAAATAATAGTCACATGTTCACTCTATATTTGTACATTGTAAAGGTATCGTAGCTCGTACCTTTCAGTTAGTAAGAAACGTAGAGATAACATAAAGTCGATATTTGCATGGTTTTATAGCGTCGCTGTTTCGACGCTGCATTTGGTCGCATGAAGCTATGCGGATGTGTGAAACTGAAATCGTGTGTATCACAGATGTTCCTAGCTCACCACAACATTCTTAACATGGCGTGATAATTACTATAAATTGAGATTACAGAGAAAATATGTAGATGTCGTTGAGAGACATGAAATCAAAATTGTACGAGCACAAAAGTTTCGTATATTGGGGAACCAATTACTTGAAAACCAAAAGTAAGATAACTACCATGTCGATGATTAGAATTGAACTCTTTAACATAAAATATAGCTCGGATAAGTAAATGTTTTAAACATAAGTCACTTAATTTAAGAGAACGCTTGATTCGTTTGTGAAATGGAGACTAGTGGAGCTAATAGGGCCGTTGACAAAGAAAGGTTAGCTTGTAGGGTTAATTAGGATAAGTTATAGATAGGTTAGGGATTAGGAAAAAAAAATGTTTCGACGCTAAGATAGATAGAATAGAGCCCTAGTTTAATATATTTCCAATGAGGCGGAGGCGAGCCGGCCGCGGGCTCTGGGGTACTTTCCTTTGTTAGTTTATTAAATAATTTAATTTGAATGGACTGAAGCGCGCGCCGGCTCCTCCGCCGCAGTAGCGAGTAAGAAAATCTAACAGAAATTACATTCTTCACGTAAGTTTCCGTTGAACAAGTTTGCTTTCACCTCTTTTGTTATGTAGTTGACTAAGTGTAAACAAAGAAAACTAAAAAAAAAACAAAAAATCTGTCGGAATTCGATACGAATGTATTTGTCCAATGTGTATTAATTTAGTGTGGTGTTCTACCCAGCAGACTAGTCTAGCAGTAGAATAGTTTAGATAATTTTAGTTAGGTAGCCTAGAAATACGAAATGCAAAAACAAAAAACATCATAAAATGTAAAAAAAATGAAATGAAATTGTTGGTAAGAATGAATATTTTTAAGGGACATGTTGCTTCGTTGTGTTATGATGTGGAGTTTGGCATAACTATGATAATAGTGAAAGCATTTCTCTCAGAGGAACACATAGAGGAAAGTTATGTATCTATTTTGTTACAAAGTGTTTGCAAGTTTCTATATTGTGCTATGAGCATTTTTATGTGACCCGCGTTATTTATAGTTATGCTGGACTAAAATAATATAAAAATATAAAACAAAATGGTACTAAGAGCATGTTTTATTGTGACGAGTCATGTTCCTTTGCATTGAACATATTTTGTAAGAGCAAATGATTGAAATAAAACAAGCGAAACCAAATCTAGTTCTTCATTTTATTTTTAATGTCCCAACGATTCCCTTACAAAACAGTTCCATCTCGTGGTACGATTATATTATAAACAACAAATAACTGAGTTGATTCAACAACATATAGGTATAATTAACGTTTGGCCGGTGTTTATTGCGAAATGTTCCTTGAAGGCACTAACCTGAGAACTAGACTTGAGTGTCATACCTACGAGTCGCCCATGGCGTGTTTGGCCTTGAATATCCTGAGCGTGTTATCCGACGAACCACTGACCAGTAGCGCGGGGTTCGACCAATCACAGCACAGCACCTTGTCTTCGTGACCAGTGAGGTCGTACAGCGGGGTACGTGGACTGGAATGGAAGAAATGCCAGAATTAGTTAAATCCAGTTTTAAGTGTAAGTATTAGATTGATATGTGTATTAAATGGAATTCGCGGTTGGATGAGGAAGGCTGAGGACAGACTGCCGTAGCATTGCTTGGGAGAGTTCTATGTCCAGCAGTGGACGACTACGGGCTGATGATGATGACATAATGAATGACAGACTAACACCCACGTAACCCAATACATTGGACTACATTCTACAGAGGCCCTGTAGAGTTGTAACGAGCTGTTAATGATTATAACAATACCGATCCAATAAAAGTCAACAATCAAATATAGGTAGGCCCTTAAAAGTCACCGCACATGTAACGTACACATACCCGTAACGTAAAGGGACACCTTCGCGTCAGGTGTTCGCGAGCTCGCGTTCTACTGGTTGATAGAACAAAAAAGAGGCGATCCCTTTAAGTTACGGTTATATGTGCGGTGACCATAAGCGACTACCCTTGAATTGGTAAGAAAAATTGCGTTAAACTGAATTTTAAGTTTGGTACTGCTCATACTACGGGAAATAGACCATATAATGTCAATATACTAAGTGAAATTCAGCTTATCATATGAACCTCCTAAGTGCGCTTACCTCCTGGTCTCCCACAGCTTGACCTGTCCGTCGTACCCGGCCGACAGGAACAGAGTGTCCTTGGTCTTGGACCAGCGCAGCGACTGCACCCAGCCCGTGTGCGAGGTGAACGTCGTCTTCACGATACTCTCTGCGGATGGGGTTGTAGGTTAGGTCCTTATTGGAAATAGAGACAAGAATGGGATTCTCATTTTGGTTTAATTATGATGTTTAGGTTGCAGGTATTGTAATTTTTTGATGGGTTGGTGATGGTAGATGGGTTGTAAAGATATTTATAGGTTCGCTTTCGTATTTTACAATCATATAACGATGTTTCAACAGCAAGAGTTACACGCCAATCGTATAACACCCAGAAATTATAAACCAGCCAGGCCACATATTAGAGGTAGGTATATCCAAAGTTTGTGAAGTTAGCGTTTGAGACCTAATAGTCCTTCATTATACAGGGAGGAGTGATAAGATAATTGTGTCTGATCTCATGATTCTCATGTGATGTTACATGATATTCATGAATACATTAGAGCACTCACCCGTGGATCGAGGGTCGTACAGTCGGATGTGTCTATCAGCTGAAGCCGTGATGATGCAGTTGCTGTGAGGAGACCAGTGAGCGTCGAAGAACGCCTTGTTTCCTGGAATAAATGTGATTGGTAATTGAATCTACCGTTAGTTATTATCCGCAATAGTGCCAACCAAATATTGCAGAGCATGCAAGCTCACGACTGTTACTGAAAGGATGTTATATTATTATGAGATACGCAAAGGTGTAAAATAGAGGTCGTAAAGAGAGAGAGAAAGTAAACTAAATTAAGTATATATTAATCCAGCTTTTGATTTACCTACTGAGCATACATATAGAAAACTCCTGCAGCTCTGAGGGCGATTGCATTCATAAACAAATTTGATGAATATACCTACTTTCGTTGTGAGTATATTCATCAACTTTGTTTAGAAACAAACTTCGTATAAAGTTAAATTCTTCACTGGATCACAGGCTCTCATTCTTCATTCACCAACTTACCAGCAATCTCCTGTTTGATGCCGCCGAGCTCGCAGTCCCACAGCTTGATGAGGTGGTCCCAGCCACTGGAGAGTACCGTGTTGTAGTCCATCCACTGCACGCCGGACACCGCTTCCCGGTGCCCCTTCAGTGTTGATAGGGGCTCCTGTTTAGGACAGAAAAAAGTTGTGAAGATTTATAAAAACGTCAAAACAAGATACATGAAATCATCAGACATTTGGACCCAGTCTGAATAAAAGATAAATTACATAAGGTAGTGGTGGAATTACAAAAAGTTTAAATTTACATGGTAAATCTTACCCTTGTGCTTCCATGGTCTGGTTTACTCTTTTTCCGTACAGGCACATTGTCCACATCTGATAAATCTGTAACAACCATTCACATAGTTTAGTTTCAATTATCAAATTAAATACTTTATTTTTTATACAGCTTAAACCATTTATCAAGTTTGGCGCCCTCTCATGCAATAGGGTTTACTCACTAGCACTCCAGATGCAGATATTATTGTCCCAGCTTCCCGTGACAAATTTGGCAGCATCTTGTGAGACCGCAAGGCATTCCACTCCCTTCTCATGTCCTCGACAAGTGACTACACAGTCTACCGAATTGCCTTCCACGTTCCATACCCACAGCATCGCTGACTGGTCGTGTGAACCACTGAAACAAAAGAATAGCTTTTGGAAAAACTCTAGATTACAGAATCAAATGCGGTCTATGTGATAATCTATTACTATTTTTTTTTTAGTTACTGTAAATTTGGCATGGCGGAGCAAAATGCAAACATAGACACAAACTTTTACATTTATAATAATGTTAAGATTCTTGGCAATATTTATACAAACCTGACAAACACCCCCTGGTCATTATTGAATGATACCCAGGAGACCGCTTTCACTGGAGAGGTGTGTCCCGGAATGGCCAGCTTGTGCTGACCCTTTGTGCTCCAGATGTGGATGCTGTTGTCGTAGCAGCCTGTGAGAATCCTGGGGAGAATGTTTAACATTCAGTATACATATACATATATCAAAATGTATATTAATTGTATATCAAAATCATTAAAATGGCTGAAAAGTTGTGGTCCTAGGAAATGGCCATGACCAGCAGTGACATTAAACTGGCTAATTTAAAATTATTTTAGAGACTATTTACAGAGGATTGGTGGACAGGACCTGAGGATTCATAGTTTGACATGAAATTTTAACATACCAATTAACATGAGCTTGAACGGCAGAGACCCAGTCATCATGCATCAAACAGTCTTGAGGTCTAGGAGCTGGATATCTTTCAAAGTATTCAATTTCAAGAGTTTCTTCTGTGGAAGCCCCCTTCTCTTGGAGGTGCTCCGAAAGGGGGGTGCAAAGTAGTTCCCCACATACTAAAAAGTCAAACTCTACAGCTTTCTTCAAATCAGGGTTGGACTCTTTTAATAGAGCATTGACTAAGGTGTTTAATTCAGCAGTCTGAACGTTACTCTGAAGGGCATAGGGGTTGTCCGGAACAGCATAGCTGAAAAGATACAAATGTTTTGGTTATACGAAAGGACATGCTTGAGCCGGCAACATGTGTTTGGAAATACAGCAAATTAACAACTTACTGTTCCTGTTTGGTTATGAATTTCACTTGTAATTGAGCCTCTGTAGATTCCACGTCCATGTTGGCGGGTTATTATTTATCTCTAACTCGGTTTATTTAATAAAATCGTAAACATTTATGAATAAAACCAAAACACATGAGGATTTTTTTAAGAACGTCAAAATGTTAATGACATTTTTATTTTTAAACTACATAGACAAAAACTACCACATGTGAGTTAGGAAGGTTTCACTCGACGACGTTTTTTAAACGCTGGATAAACGCTAATGATTATGTCGCAGCCGGATCGTAGAATCCGCCGTATTACATTACGGCTGGCCGCATTACCACACAGGGCCGCTTTGTAATGCGCCGGTTCAACGTTTAGCCGGATTTTCATTTCGATGCGTTCTTCAATACGGCGGCCCACGTTTAGCCGCATCGTACTACTACCGAAATTGTAGGGTGACCATGACCATACTAAGCATTAAATTACAGCTCAAGGAATTCTGTAATTTAGGTAGTTTTACCACCTAGTCCATAAGGTAGATTTACTGTATTGTGGTTATAAAAATCATAAAAGAGTAAATAAATTTTAAAGACTTCCATTAAAGTATGAAAATACTGTTCAAAATACTCGAATTGTAGGATCTTTCGAATTATTGTTCTTTAAGATCAAATAATCTTCACCAACCACATTCATTATGTTATATTTTTTGACCCAGTAATACTGTGTGGAATTCCGCCGACCCGCAGAAACCATGGTGACTTTAGCTGTTTGATGTGGGTTGTAACTTTTGTACGTTTTGTACTGTTCCGCATTTGATCGGAAAAGACATTATTTAATTTCACGAAAAAAATATTCTTGACGTCATTGCTTACTAACATATTTAACACAATTTCTTCAGTTTAATCATCATGAAATATCTGCATCCAACGCCATTATTGTTGTTACATATGTCAAGCAGCGCCACGAGTATGACAAATCGAAACTAAAATCTTTCAAAGCGGCGGCTTATCTCTCGCCGTATTACATAACGGCCAGCCGTATTGAATGACGTATGATGTCGAATACAATCCGGCGCATTTTCATTCAGCCATATTCAATCCGGCTAAACGTTGAACCGCCGCATTACAAAGCGGCCCTGTTTTGTAATGCGGCCAGCCGTAATGTAATACGGCGGATTATACGATCCGGCTGCGACAATTATACAGTGCCACAAACTTATCTGTTCCGGTGACAGCTCACATAAATGTTTAATATTTCTTTATTCTATAAGATTTTAAGTTTGCTTGTATTGTTAATTCGCTCTTGCGGTGTTAATAAACCCATCTAATCTTTTTGCAATGTACAATTCATTAGTAAGTAATGAGATATGGATCAATTTAGGGAATTTAGTTCGCTTTCACCGGAACAGATAAGTTTGTCGCACTATACTACGGAGCTCCATCACCTCTATACCATAGCCAAAATATATTGTGCACAGACTAGATTGGAGGTTTTGACACTTTTGACATTTGTAATAAATTTGTTTTGTTTTGAGGTTAGAATACAGGCTACTCATGTGATAATGTTGATTTTTTATTAATAATTTTAAACTAAACATAAGTGAAAATGGTTGTTAAAAAAGATAATTCATCGGTAACCAAGTACGATTTCAATAGAAAGGCTGGTAAAAGTATCATAAACCGCAAACCCACTTTTTCACCAGATGGAGAGTAAGTTATCTTTACATAAACATTCACGTGTTGTACTTTTATGATATTTGTAATCAATATTGACGTAAAACAACGGTTTTTTACAGATCAGTCGTAGTTATAGTTGAAAATGTGGTACGAGTCTACAACATACAGACCGGCGACTGCTCACGGATCTTGGAAACGGAAGAAACTGTGAAAGAGCTAGTATCTGTCCAGTTTCCTGAAAATGACCCATATAATTTGTACGGGTGCTCCGATGGTGGACAGCTGACAGTGTGGACCTGGGGAAATGGAGCAGTTCTTAGAGAAATGGTATGTATTGTTTCTTTAGCAAGCATGGTAGATCAGCTGCCATTCCTCTTGTAAACTCACAACTTGCCTACTAACTTTCTGCAAGCTTGGGCAGCTACACAGCTATTTACCTAGCTAGCTTGCCAGGATAGTTTCTCTTGCCAAATTATTAATATAAAACTGCATTTTTTTTTCAGCAACTGAAACTTCCAGCAGGCATGACCGTAATAACATGTGACATGACAGACAACAATGATTGTGTAGTGACTGCTATGAAAAAGAACAGCAAAATGCTCTTCCTCGCTTCATTCTCCATGAAAACTGGTGAAATTATCTATGAGTACAAGGCCACTAATGTACCGAACAATGGTATACTGAGCACTGCAATTGGAGTTTGTGATGGTGACAAGTATATTGCTCTATGCAATGGAACCAAATGCCTGTTTATTCAGAATTTAATTCAGCCTCACTTAAGAGCAGAGTAAGTATTTATTTATTTTCTGAATTTGATGCTTTTTCTTTTTAGAATAGAAAGAAAATAAAACTATAAGTCTGTATTCATCTGCAAATCTATTAATCAGATACCTAAGCAAATCGGCACAACACATTACTCACTAGATGTAGTAGTAGTATAACTTTATTGTACATAAAACACTTAAAATAACATTTAAGACTTAAAATCTATAATATAATAAGGGTGATCTCTTCCAGGCAACCCTACAAGCTAAGAGAGACAATTTTGAGGTAATACAATACATAGCTCAGAACCATACCCTTATACCCATTTTTTCTTTCAGAATAATCAACCACAACCAGCTCCGTATCCTGAGTGTCTCGGCGCACCCCACTGAGAGTTGTGTCGCAATTGCTGACACTCTCGGACGCATCACACTCATCCGAGGCTACTTGTACAGCTACGCGAACCTGTCACGGGAAGTCTTGCACTGGCACTTCCTGCCACCCTTTGCTACATGCTTCTCTCAGGAGGGTAAGTTTTTGTCAGTTTAGACCAAGATGATAGATAATGGACAACATTTCATTTTCTTTACCCTATATTTTTATTAGTTATTCGGAAAGTTTATAGAAAATTAGTGGACCCGTATTTTTTTATTTTGTATATATGTCGCAGGCATCTGGTTTAATCTCCTGTTTGATTGAACCGCTAGCCCGTTCATTGGATGACGCTACTCAGTTGAATGACTAAAGAACAACTCGTCAAGTGGTTGACTGTAACGTCCAACGTCTTGACTGAACGTTATTCAGCGAAGTGGTTAAATGGGATATAGTATAGCAACTTTGTAATGTCTGGTTAGGATGAACATGACCAGACAAGAGTCAACAAAAAGACTATGTTACCAAGCTCTCATCTCACAAATTATCTAAACAATAACAATAAACGTACCTTGATATTGATGTTCATAATTATCCAGTTTCAGCACATTTTTTTTTGAAACTATCGGCCGGCGGTGTAATATTAGGTAAATCCATGTTGTCACACTATTTTAACATCAGTAACGCACTTTAAAGCTAATTTATTTGAAAAAAATAACAATACAAGTGCTTTTTGTGTCAGCTGGGCAACGGCTAGCGGTTCAATCAAACAGCAGATTAAACCAGATGCCTGCGACATATATATGTTGCAGGCATCTGGTTTAATCTCCTGTTTGATTGAACCGCTAGCCCGTTAATTGGATGACGCTATTCAGTTGTATGACTAGGCCAAACGTTGATTGTACAAGCGTCACAAAACGTCCAACTAGTTAGCGGACTTAAAATCAGTCAGGTGGTGAATAAAACAAATATGGCGTCTAACAGCGAACAGCTGACACAAAAAGCACTTGTATTGTTATTTTTTGCAAATAAATTAGCTTTAAAGTGCGTTATTTATGTTAAAATAGTGTGACAACATGGATTTACCTATTATTACACCGCCAGCGGATAGTTTCAAAGAAAAAAATGTGCTGAAACTGGATAATTATGAACAACAATATCAAGGTACGTTTATTGTTATTGTTTAGTTTAATTTGTGAGATGAGAGCTGTCTTTTTGTTGACTTTTGTCTGGTCATGTTCATCCTAACCAGACATTACAAAGTTGCTATACCATATCCCATTTAACGACTTCGCTGAATAACGTTCAGTCAAGACGTTGGACGTTACAGTCAACCACTTGACGAGTTGTTCTTTAGTCATTCAACTGAGTAGCGTCATCCAATGAACGGGCTAGCGGTTCAATCCATATATATGTCGCAGGCATCTGGTTTAATCTCCTGTTTGATTGAACCACTAGCCCGTTCATTGGATGGCGCTATTCAGTTGTATGACTAAAGCACAAATCGTCAAGTCGTTGATTGTAACGTTCGACGTCTTGACTGAACGTCATTCAGCGAAGTCGTTGAATGGGATATAGTATAGCAACTTTGTAATGTCTGGTTAGGGTGAACATCACCAGACAAGAGTCAACAAAAAGACTATGTTACAAAGCTCTTATCTCACAAATTAACTAAACAATAACAATAAACGTACCTTCATATTGTTGTTCATAATTATCTAGTTTCGCCACTTTTTTTCTTTGAAACTATCCGCCCGCGGCGTAATAATAGGTAAATCCATGTTGTCACACTATTTTATCACAAATAACGCACTTTAAAGCTAATTTATTTGCAAAAAACTAACAATATAGGTGTTTTTTTGTGTCAGCTGTTAGCTGTTAGACGCCATATTTGTTTTATTCACCACCTGACTGATTTTAAGTCAGCTAACTAGTTGGACGTTTTGTGACGCTTGTACAATTAACGTTCGGCCTAGTCATACAACTGAACAGCGCCATCCAATGAACAGGCTAGTGGTTCAATCAAACAGAAGATTAAACCAGTTGCCTGCGACATATACATACATTTTTGCATGTCATTTTTAACTTTAAAGTTAATTATTTTAAAACCGGAAGTGGCACATATTAGGCTCAATTTTTATTTTTGTCTATTGCCTGAGTCTCGAAAAAAAACATAAATGACACTGACAAGTGACATTTAAACTTTGTTTACATGCCAACCAACAAATGGGTCATTTTCAAATTACCTTGATATTTCTAATGATGGAAAGTAGGTACTTATCATGTAAAAAAATAATCAGAAGCATTTTTTCAGCTGTGTAGGCGGTGGCATGCTCTGGGACATATTATATAGAGGTCATCTCTTAATAATAAATAAAAAAATAGTCAGAAAGTGTCCGAACAGAATTAATGAAAATGGCCCAAATAAACAACAACGTCACGATAAAACGTCAACGTTAATCAAAAATGAAAGTGACAGTTACTTGGTTTTTAAATCTATAGGCTTTGATCATCAAAATGCATCGCACCTGATGCATGACGTCATCAGCACTTTTTACTATTTTATGATTTTCTCAAAAATGATACATCCAAAAAATACAAAAACATTTTTTTTGTGGCCTTTAGAGCTAAATCTCGAAATGTTTTTCGATTTATACTCGTAGCAGCTTTAGTTTTTTGAAATGTTGTCCATTATGATAGACAATAATAGTATTTACAACAGACTTCATAGTCTCTGTGAAGTAAAAAAAAATATAGTTTCTGAAATTACACTACTGCTACATTATGTATTAATAACTCATACAAATTACTAGGGATATACATTACTCTGTGCAGGAGATTTTTTCGTAATTCTCGCCTAAATATTACTCGTGCGTGCCGCCACTCCGCCCATTGGCGTCGCGGTCGCGGCCTTAGAGCTTGAACACAAAACTTTTATGTACACATACAGGCAACAAAAAAATTACTCTCAATAGCATAGTTAAATAAATCGTCATATCAGACTACCCTATCAACACAAGCATTCCTAACCACATGCCCAACACCTCCAGGCAGCTACCTACTAACAGGTGGCATGGAGAAGGTGCTGGTGAAGTGGACAGCGGGCGCGCTGGCCAGCAAGCAGAACGAGAAGTCGCTGCTGCCGCGCCTGCCCGGGATGGTGCGGTATATAGCGACGAATAACTCGCACACTGTGCTGTCCTTGTCTAACAACTGTGAGTATCTTCTTCCGTTTCTTTTACATTGTTTACGTATACATAGGTAGTATAAATTAAGATATTCCAGTAGATGATGTCCCTTGCAAAATTTATAGTCTTTTAATTCACTGTAGCGCCGCTATTATAATCTAAGCCTCGGGTCAGGCTCAGTGAAAGAGAGTGAATTTATGATTCTGATTAGGTATAGATATATTAAAGGTAATTGGGATTCAGTTCTACACTACCCATAACAAGAGTTTTATCCAGAATTTATATGTAATGCTATACCTACTCTGTTATTCGGCTTTGAATGCTATAACAATATTTATCTTAGCCGATACCACAGCATATCAACTCTACCCTCACAATCACCAACAACCAAACCGACACAAAACACGAATGTAAAATGTGTAACACAAAATTCTCTCCCACAGCACTAGTGATAGTGTCTGGTCAGCTGCGCGTGGTGACCACGATCCTGGAGTGCGGCGGGCTGTCGCCGGCGGCGCGGGCGCTGGGCTCCGCCCTCGTGTATCATCGACCAATGGGGGCGCTGCTGCTGGGCGGCCGGACCGGGCATTTGCAGCTGTTCTCGACCAGTACTAACAAAGTGCTGTATAATGTAAGTGTAGAGGTTGGAAGAATTCATTACCCATGGTTAAATTATGTGGGAGTTCGAGGCCAGGTGCTTATCGCTTGGTCGGAGAAACCTTTGTCCAGTACTGGACTAATTGTTGGCTGATAACACCAATGCAACAAATTGCTGTGTGTGGAAATCTAAGCCATGGTCTAATTGGTTAAATGTATGATAACAGCTAATAAAATGTGGTAAAAGTAGGTTACAATGATCTAATTACTGGTATGTAGCTAATTCAGCCAAATATGCTACATTATTCCTACTACGTCACCTGTATTCCTTTATCCCATTTACAGATAGACATAACCCAAATGAACCACATCCCACCGTCCCGAGAGAACCTTTTACCCCTCGAGATGGAAGTAACCTGTGCGGCGGTGAGCGCCGACGGCGCGTGGCTCGTGACGTCAGAGTACCGCAACGACGGCGTCATGTTCCCCGAAGAACGACTCAAGTTCTGGGCCCTGGATACCAGCGGAGGCAGCCCCTTCGTACTTAACACCTGTGTGCCGCTGTCGCACGGAGGATGCCACATTGTTTCCTTAGCGTTGAACAACAAAGGAGATTTTTGCATATCAGCCGGTTTGGATACTAAATTCCGCGTCTGGAAACGCATTACAGACAGCCACAGCAAAAAGGTCTCCTGGAAGTGTCTCACCGCCTGCTATTACTCATCAGGAGTCGGCGCGTCGCTCGCACACGGGATTTTGAACAACTTCAAAAACAGCGACTTCTCCGAAGGCAAAGACGCTCACACTTACATGACAGACGAGAAGCGCGGGAAGGAGATCGTTCAGAAACTCATGAATATACACAAGGAGGATTCTTTGGTCGACCCAAAAAGTTTAAACTCTGGGGTGAAGAAGAATGATGAGTATGACATGGGTGGGGTGGCGATCTCGCAGGACGGGTCGCTCATAGCCGCGTGGTTTGGGTGTAAGCTCACTCTGTGGGACACCCATGCTTGCACTCTGCGCACGTCTCTGTCGCATCCGGCGATGAGGCCGAAGGGACTGCAAGTCACGTTTGGACATGATGACGCGGCGCATTATGTGAGTTATGCTTTTTTATTTATTTATTCTAGAATTCGAATTCGCTCCATCCTAACTTTTTTTGCTTACCAATTTACTTAATTAATAGCTTGACCCTTATAAAATACTTTGCACTCAACTTGTGTCTTGCTTGTCAAGACAAGACTGCCAAAATACAATCTAGCCATTTATGCCCGAATGATTTACGCAAATTTTGCCCCTTGTAAATCAATATACATAGTAAAATATCCCCCAAAAGTTCACAGTACAAGTAAAAAGTCCTCGCCCGCTCGTCAACTGACCTGAATTAATAAATTTACATGTAGGTATTAATATAACTGTACTAACTACCTATTACTCCGCAGGTGGTATGCACAACACAAAACTGCGTGGCGGTGTGGAGTCTCCTGTCACTGACTATGAAGTGGCTGGTGCCGCTGCAGCCATCGTGCCTCACGGCTGACCCCTTCTCCAACAAGATCGCCGTTGTTACTGTCACTAATGATGGTAAGTTCATACAGTCATACATATGCTAACGAATCCACAAAGAGCCACCCGCTTTTCGCTGTAGTTACATTTAGTACTCACTTGATAGGTCGCGAATATTTGCTTTTCTGACATTCCCATTTCTGCTAGCATTCCTGGAAAGCAATATCCGAAAGATGTACCTCCTCTATTTATATAAATCGTGATTAACCTGATAAATTATTCTTCATTGCAATCATACTTCATTCTTCACTCAGTTATAGTCTAAATCTAGGCCATCAACCGTTCAACACTTTCTAGTTACAACAAATGGTACATTTATGTAAAAAAGGTATTATACATAGCCATTTATTCCAGTGTTCGTGTTCACGCCACACAGCTCCACTCCACTACTAGCGCACAAGAAGCTGCTGACTCCTGAGACCGGAGTCATCAAACAATGCGCTTTCGGCGCGGCTTCTGGAGAGGATGTCCGGCTTTATATGATGAGGAATGACTCGGTAAATGGGAGTTTATTAAAATAATATAATTTGATGGACAATTATTTGTAAAAATACTTTTCGTTCAAATGGTTTAATTACACCTCAGAAATGAATTAAATATTTACAATCAGCCAAATGAGAGTTAGCTGACATATACCTACTGGTACTGATGGATAAGTCCGAACTATGATGGAGCTCGTTAACTTTCCTCTGATATCAGCCCCTCTAGCCTTTTTTTATTGTTCTTAGCTTTCCAGACCGTGTAAGTCTTGATAGGAGCGTAATTCTGTAAATTACTTACTGACTGCCTTACACGGTCTTACCACCAAAAGTAAAGAACCCGTAACCCGTTTTGTAGTAATAAAGTTGTTTTCTTTTTGCATACCTTATAATAAAATTTTCTTGCACCTCCTGTGGGTTGACTGGTGGAAGCTGCTTGTAGCATTAAGTCCACCCTTTGTACACTTATTTTTATATTTGTGCAATAAAGGATTAAATAAATAAATAAGCATCTGCCAAAAAACTATCAACTTCCCTTTGACCCTTTTTTATCCCTCCCTTTTCGCACCCCCCAGGAGATCTACTGCCTAGAGCCAGAACAGTCTTCAGAAGTCCAGCTAGAAGTGATATCGCGGCGGCGCCTGCCCGCGTCCACGTTCTCGGCGCTGCTGGCGGAGACCCGGCTGTCCGCGGTGCGGGCGCGAGGGGCGGCTGAGTTGAGCCATCTGGACACTGATGCACTGGGGAAGACCGCTATTATACAGGTAATTTGACGGCGTGAACAAATGATTCTAGATACAGAACGATGGCGATAAAATTGTGTCAATAACGGCACGGGTACGAAGAAAACGTCGCGAGAGACGCATGAATGTTTTCTATCGCGCTCGCTTCTGAGGCTACACGGGTTTGGAAACCGCATTAACGAGTTTATCGATCGAACCCGTGTAGCCGCTATATACCTAGGTGTACTGAACTGAAGGTGATATCGCGGCGGCGCCTGCTCGCGTCCACGTTCTCGGCGCTGCTGGCGGAGACCCGGCTGTCCGCGGTGCGGGCGGCAGGTGCGGCTGAGCTGAGCCATCTGGACACAGATGCACTGGGGAAGACCGCTATTATACAGGTAAGGACGTTATAAACAGACGTCATGAACGGCTTAACAAAATTGAGGGTGTGGTCCAAATAATGTATATTTCTGAGGTTACAGTTTATTTAGGCTACCGATAAAACAATATCCGTAACGTAACGCAGAGGTATAAATAAAAAAATAAAAACAGGTGATAGTAGATTTTGCAAGAGGTTGACGTAACGTTATGTGAACGTTAACGTTATCTAACAAGCACATTAAGTTTTGCATTATGCGACTACGCTATTCGTATCACACCTCACATCGTCTCGTCTCGTTTTTATCTCGATAGCCTAAAGAATAAGATAAACTACCATGTTTGACGCATTGAAAACAACAACTATGCCTACCTTTACCTTAAAATATAAAGTATTGCTTATAATATATTTATGTACCTTTCTAATCTGTATTTTTCCTTCCAGTTCCTGTCAGGCGCGCCGCACATGATGCCTCCAGTGAGTCTGCTGTCCACTTCCTTCCTCGAACACATCTCCGGCAGACAAGAGAGCAAACAGGCAGACGAAGAACAAATACAAGTCATGGAAGTCGACGGTGACTCCAGCGAAGACGACGAACCAACACAAACCACCAATGGAACCTACTCCCCGAAAAAGGTCGAGCTATGGACGAATAATTATGACGCCGTCAAAGAGAAGAGGCTTAAAAAGATATACAAAGAACCTCTTCTGGAATCGCAGATTACTCTGTCGCTGTTTGGAACGTAAATGTAAGTGATTTGATTAATAAATGTCTGTATATTACTACTTGAATTATTAATTTATGACTATACTTATTACCTGTAGGTTATTTCCAAACTTGGGAGCCCTAGGGCTAGGGGCATGCGTATAATCCTCCCCATTGAAGAAAAGAATCTAAATTATAAATAAAAAAATACTTTAGGACTCATGCTATCTCGCTTTATCTAGGTATACTACAGTCGGTACAGACTGCCATTATAGTTTCATGCCTTTATCTTAATAATTATAGTGTTAATAAACTTAGGCAGAGGCTGATAGGAGTACTAATTATTTTATCTTATTTACTATGTAGTGTTGTGAAGTATTCTTAATATTAGTAAATTCCCGCTTGCAATAATTCCCAGAAAATCCCGGGAAACCTAATTTAATTCTTCTATTTTCATATATAAATTAGTTAAGTTTTCCTAATATAGTAAAATAAAAATAAAATAAATAAAATAGCAAAGAGGGACCACTCAATTACTTTAATTCGATAATGAAATTAATAAAGTGACCACTACTTCAATAAACACAGATAAGCAATGCTTGTAACGTCTAATTGCTATAATATTATGCTATATTATAATTACGATGATTAATGGTACCGAAGCGGCTCCCTAAGTTATATTTTCACAGCATATATTTTTTATATGGTACATCATTCATTAAGTTCAATGCATTAAATCTCAGAAGTCTTTATCAGTAACAGTAACAGTGTGTAAGAGAAACGACAAGTCTGAAACTAAAAAATGTTTTCCGAGGAGGAAATAAAAGTTATTGCTCAAAAACATGGAGATTTTCATGTGATTGACTGGAAAGTCGTGAAAATAAACGAACCTTTGATAGGATACCTAGCAGAACATCTGAAACTGATCATAACTGTTGAAAGTAATCGAAATGTTAGTGAGCTAAATTGCTTCGTGAAATGTGTTCCAAGATTCGACAGAGATAAAGCACAGTATATTGTTGAAAATGGCTTCTTCAAGAAAGAATACACAATGCTGAACACACTGTTCAAAGAAGTCGGCGGTGAAGAAGGTAATAAACAACAATTTAATGTAGGTAATCTAAAACAAATAACTGTGTTTATTTAGTTAAAACCTAATATCATTCGTATCTTTTACTTTTAGGTCCACGTCAATGGCGTCCAAAAGTGTTATACATAAAGCCGGAGTTGTTTGTGTTTGAAGATGTAACAGAGTTAGGGTACACTATGCCATATTACGAACACTGCTTGAGTGAGGCGGAAATATTCGCAGCGGTGGAAGCGGTGGCGAGGTTCCACGCGCAGTCTTACATTTATGAGGAAAGGAAATCGCAAATACTAAAACGACCGTATCGACTGTGGGAGGATTTCAGCGAATACTTTCAAGAGCCGTCGCAGATGGCGTGGCGGCACACGGGGATGAAAGCCGTTATCGATGTCCTGATAATATATTCTAAGCATAAAAACGCACCGGGTTTTGCTAAACGCTTATATGAGACCATTTATAAATTATGTAATGAGGCTGTTGAACTAACGAAACCGAGTTCTACCGTTCGAAACGCCGTCGTACATCGGGACCTGTGGACCAACAACATATTCCTCAAGAGCGATGAACGCGGCACCCGCGCCTTGCTCATTGACTACCAAACAGTGCTCTATTGCTCGCCAATGCTCGACATATCTTCTCTTTTATACTTTAATACGACAAGAAGCTTCCGTGAACGTTTCTTAGATAACATCCTTAATTTTTATTATGATATGTTGTCACAAGAACTAAGACAGGCAAACATTGATGTCGATACCGTTTTTGATAAAGCCGCTCTGTTAAAAGACTATACGAAGAGTATTTTGTTCGGTATTATTCAGGCTGCACTTATAGTTCCAGTAGGAAGTATGAACATGAAAGATAAATTAAAAATCTTTGATAATCCAGACACATTTTATCAAATCAATGAGGTTTCCAGAAGTGAAGAAATAATTGAAGTAGCCTCGCGCGAACATCTGTACCGTGAAAGAGTGCTGGAGATATTTGATGAACTCGTGGAAAGATTTGTGCTTATCTAATTGTTTACTGTATGGGTCCACTACAAATAAGAGAGCTTACTATGATTATGAGATCTTAGGTATACAATCTCGCAATTAGGTCTTACAATTTACATTTTGATATCTTATTTAAGTAATGTTTGATAACATACTTAATAAAATTATTTTCAGTGCACAAACAGTAGTCATTGTGTTTAGTTGCAATAACCTGTAGGTTCTATTTTGAGTTTGTTCAACGAAATATGGAAGAATTCACCGCGACTCAAGAAGTCAATTATTTCACGGAAGACCACGTCAAGACTATTCTAAAGGATTACTACGGCAGCTCTGACGATCTAATACTTCAGAGATATGTAGTTCGCTATGCCAGTGATAAAATGCTGGGATTCCTATCAGATTACTGGAAGCTCAAAGTATATTTTATCTCCAAAAACGGCGAAAATCAAAAGCTATCGTTCTTTATCAAAGCTGTGTCAAGATTAAATGAAGCCAAAGCTGAAATGGTGAAGGATTGCAATTTGTTTACAATCGAATCCACATTTTACTCGAGCATTAAAAACACTTTGAATCTAGCAGGTTGGTATTGGTATATACTTCTAGTATTTTTATAAGATGTAGAGTTTGCTATTAGGTAACTAACCGTTTTTTATTCTTAGGTGGAAAAGCATGGAGCCCTAAATTAATTAGTATCCTTGATGACGCAATGGTGTTTGAAGATTTAAATGTCATAAAATACAAGATGCAAAACAAGTTCCAGAGATTTGACATGGCGCACACGCTCCGCGCACTGAAGACCCTGGCGAGGTTCCACGCAGCCACCATCATCTCCGAAGAAATAAAGACTAAAGAGCTAAATAGAAAGTTTCGACTAAGTGATGAGTACGGGACCCTTTTAAAGTTTGGAGGGTACCAAGAGACTGATGCTTGGTTCTTTCAGTGCATAGATGGCGCTTTAGACGCTCTGCGCAGTTTCTCCAAATACGCTGAAACTGACGCAATGGCGAAAATAGAAAAACGGTGGCATAAAGTATGGGTATCTAGCCTACGTCTGCACACCGGCCCCGACGAACGCGAGGTGATCTGCCATCGCGATCTCTGGAACAACAACATTCTGTTCCACTATAAAAAGATTAGCGAAGATCACTTCGAGCCTGATGATTGTTTATTAGTTGATTTTCAAGCGATACAGTTTCAACCTCCTGCCGCTGATGTCATGTTGATGCTTTACTGCAATTTAGATCCTAAATTCCGGGAAGATAACATGGATCTGTTCCTCAATTATTACTATTCAAAGTTAGATACGATAGTACATAACTCTGGCATATCTCTGGAGGAAATCATCCAAAGGGAGAGTTTCCTAGCGTCGGCTGAGCAGCAGCGTCAGTGGGGCTTAATAATCAGCGCTTGCCTGCTGCCTCAGTTCTGGATAGACGATGAGCTGACCACAAGGATCTTTACCAATTCGGAACAATTTGATGACGTGTTGAACAAAAACAAGGGACGTTTTATGAAGAAAATGATGACAGAGAACCTAGACTACCGGGATAAGGTCATCAACTTATTAGATGAGATTGTTGAAAGATATTGCAATGTATAGTTTTAATAGTAGGTACTTGTGCTTCTAAATAGGTAGCATTTCCTACGTAACATACCTTACATCATGGACACTAATAGGTTAATTTAAGAATAATTTTAATTCACACAGTGCAATTTAATGGCAATCAACACACACTATTAGGTAAGGACTTATTAAATAAACATTAAATAAGATGCAGACTCAAGATTTCATTTCACGAACTGCCTTTTGATATGTTTCACTTTACCCGTATTGTCTTTTTCAAAGGCCCACTCTGGGTTAGGGGTAAACTTGTTATCTTCAAGCGTTCGAGTGCCGAATTTCGTGTACCAAGGATCTTCGCCATGCTGACTGTACACGTCACAGAATGGCCTCAGGAAGATTATGTAAAACAGCTCTACGAAGCTCAGAATACTTGCACCGAGGAATAGCCCACCTGTTCCTCCCGTTGATACTGAAAATATAACAACATCACAGTCGCATGACAGAAGACCTTTGCAGCCTAGAAATTATAACAATATCTGGTTGTATTTTTGTTTTTTATGTATTTACATAGGTACATGTTATCGGTATACTTCAAAGCTCTCTAACACCAGTAATAAATAATTGGTGTTATCAGCTACTGTATCGCTCGCTTCTGTGACGCAAATTAGGCTTGTTGATTGTTTAATTTGAATTTTGAGTAGGTACCTAGCAAGTCAACATAGAAACCTTAATTTAACTGCATCATGGACACTAATAGGTTAATTTAAGAATAATTTTAATTCACACAGTGCAATTTAATGGCAATCAACACACACTATTAGGTAAGGACTTATTAAATAAACATTAAATAAGATGCAGACTCAAGATTTCATTTCACGAACTGCCTTTTGATATGTTTCACTTTACCCGTATTGTCTTTTTCAAAGGCCCACTCTGGGTTAGGGGTAAACTTGTTATCTTCAAGCGTTCGAGTGCCGAATTTCGTGTACCAAGGGTCTTCGCCATGCTGACTGTACACGTCACAGAATGGCCTCAGGAAGATTATGTAAAACAGCTCTACGAAGCTCAGAATACTTGCACCGAGGAATAGCCCACCTGTTCCTCCCGTTGATACTGAAAATATAACAACATCACAGTCGCATGACAGAAGACCTTTGCAGCCTAGAAATTATAACAATATCTGGTTGTATTTTTGTTTTTTATGTATTTACATAGGTACATGTTATCGGTATACTTCAAAGCTCTCTAACACCAGTAATAAATAATTGGTGTTATCAGCTACTGTATCGCTCGCTTCTGTGACGCAAATTAGGCTTGTTGATTGTTTAATTTGAATTTTGAGTAGGTACCTAGCAAGTCAACATAGAAACCTTAATTTAACTGCACCAAAAATTATTTAGTTGCTTCACTTACCTACTAAGTCAAGTATTCCTCTAACGACGTTCCGTCTGTACCTCTCGCTTGGCAATGAAGCCAGTTCTATCTGGACAGTGGAGAAGTCATCAGTGGTGGACGTCTTGGAGTCCTTCACGACTGAGATCTCGGCCTCCGTGCAGGAAGGCAGGCAGTCGCAGTATAAACCTGGCCGTGACGACCACTTCGCCTTTAAAACCTGAAAATATAAGATAGTACCTACACTTCGTCACCTGATCACTTGATAATTTTTCCAGTCCACAGCAACAAATGCAAACATGTATGGTCTGTCTATAGGTAAGGCCTGGGCAATAATCTATTTAGATTTCAGAAATGAAACTATTTCTATCATCGGTATTTTCTCTATGTGTTTATAGTTAGGTGTTCCCCAGGGCGCTCATCTAGGTCCAACTTTGTTTATAATTATAGTCATAAGTTCCTGTAAAACAATTTAAAACCACAACCCCACATTCCTTCCACTCACCGAGAGTTCATTAAGGTTGGCGTTGAGGCACATGATGCCGTCCACGCCGCACTTGAGCCGCTCGGGCACGCCGGGCATGAAGAAGTTGGTGCAGTTGCACAGCCGCAGCTGCGCCTCCTTGCGGCACTGCACCGTGCACGCGCTGTACGAGTAGTGGCGGTACACCTCGGTCAGATAGAAATATACATTATTTATTGCTCTTACGTGGAGTAAATTGAATCTGATAGTTATGATATAACTTTATTCTTGCGAAGCTACAATCGGCAGCATGAAAATCCGCCGATAATTTAACCACAAAAACGTGGTTAAATTTTACCTTTGTGTCAGGATCAGGTAAAATAAATTATTCGTACATAACAAAAGCCGTAAAAGCTATTACCTAGCCCTATAAATATTTGCAAAAATGTTTCGGTTTACCTCCAAAAAGTTCTCATCATGGTACCGGCACTTCCGTTTCTCTGGCGATATGACGCGCGCGCCCGCATCGTTCTCAATATTGCGGATTGTTATGGATCGCCTAAAAAAATATTTCATGTTTTATTCAGAGTAAGTAATTGATTAAGTCCTTCCAGTATCCTTTACCCTTAACGGATGTTGGTGTGACGATTTAAATTAAAAAGTCCGAACTTCATTTTCCATTATTGTTAAGTACCTACTATTAAACATCACGCTCACCTATGCGAGACTTCCGGTACAACATTCAACACATCAGAGCCGAGGGTGGTGAGCGATGGCACCTCCTCCTCATTCAGCACATACACGTTGCCGGTCACCAGCACGTCGAACTTAATGGCTCCGGGGCCCGTCGTCTGGTTGCTTTTCATCGGCAGCTTTATTTGGTTTATCTCTCTGAAAAAATGTACCTACAGACTTTATTGCAGTTCATGATTTGTAAAGTTTTTAAAATACGAGTACGTTAGGTATTATCCTAAGGCATAGGAATAGGTATACACACCGTCCCTGAATAGTGTTAATAGCATAGCAGGTCCCCAGTTCAGTGTCCATAGGTCTGAAATAGTCGCAGCATTTGAACGGCTTTCCGTTCCAGGAGCAATTGGCCAACGTGTCTTCACAGCGGCTGCGAACCTGCCAGAATACAGATTATCTATTATTGGACTGCCTAGGCATTGACCAAATTGACCATGCAATTTAAACTGATTAAAAAGACACGTACCAAATTGGCGTAATAGCTTAGGTTTGATCTGATGCAAGTTGGTGGAGGGTCATCTGATCCGCAAAACTGCGATGTGTAATATGTTATGCCTTTGAAGTAGGCTACTTCTTTTAAAACCTCTTCCATATTGAAGTCGTGGTCTACCCCCCATAGGCTGAAAGAAATAAGCAAGAGGTAGGAAAATGTGATGGTAGGAAGAGTAAATGAATTTTTCAGGGTGTCTTTAGGTAGTTAAAGGCACTTTTGACGCTGCGCTGAACTTTTAATAACGGATCGCATCGTGATCGTGAATAGGTTTCATGAGCTAGAGCTGATCTACTTATATGGTAACGATAATTAGCTATTATCAATCGTTATACCTACTATGTCAAAATATTCACAATCTTTTTTCTATAACTTAGTAAAATACGTTGCTACTCCAATCAAAGCCTCAATTAAATTAAATTTCAGATATGCACTTCTGCAGTAGACTTTCTATAATATGTTTAATACATTTTTTTTCACCTGTCGGACATCTCCTCGATGCGGCGCGTGTTGTCGTTCTCGCAGACCGCCACGGAGGGGAAGTGCGTGTCCCAGTCCTTGTAGTTGGTCTCCACCACGAACGAGATGGGGTGGTTCTGGAACGCGTCGTACTGCGCCGCGATGAGGAGTGAGGAGCCGTACCATGATAGTGCGACGAATATCAGCCAGAACACCCTGTAGAGCAGGTGCCAGTCGGGTGTGAATTCATTGCAATATGGTCACTAATAGGTGATTTTAAAGGCAATAATTTTGTATACGACCCGATGACCCGAAAATAGTACGGTTGAGAGTTGGAGCCCAGGAGATGTAACATAATGAACATGTGGTGAGATTTTACATCGTTCTTTATTTCCTTCTTTGGGTAATAACTTATGCATAGTTTTCTCTGTTATTTGAGTAGCCCTTGATTTTTCCAATTTATTTTAATTCTTATGAATCGGCGAAAGAGTTATACTTTGTTTAGCAAGGTTTGTCACCGTGGTGAAAGAATTGGCCAGTAAGATTACCGTCAGGCGCTGGTTAGCCAGGGTGTGCTGGATTATCTGCATAGAATAACAAGTACAAGTGCTAGTCTCGTTATTCTATGATTATATGGACGTATAAGTCACTCCAGTGTGCATAGGTATATCTTAGAAGATTAGTTAAATAACTTTCTAAAGAAATAAACTTACCTTTCCGACCAGTGTTTATTGGAATCAGCAATAAATCTAAAACCGTGAATAGACGTAGTTTCTGGTATCTTCTTGATACCTGTCCACCAGATTTTAAAATAGTGTTTGAAATTCCCCCTATCGTCCATATTTATTAGCCAAAAATCCTATAAGTCTAAGTAAAGTAATATTTTCAGGACTCATCTGAATTAAAATTGGCATGTGATACCTAGTGCCACTTACAGGAAAAATTAAAGGATATCATAAACTTTTCCATGTTATTACAAGTATAATTACGTAAATTTCGGTAAAATAACCGATCCAAACAAAACTAATAAATGATAAATCACCTTTTGTGATTCTGATCATAATGACTGTGAATTGGAACAGGTGGCAGATAGGCACTCGGATTTATCATTAAACAATTAAATATTCTCTGATATCACCTGCGATATGAAACGGAAATTCGTTTCCATTATTACAATATAATTTGATATAAGTATCTAAAATGTATGTCCACCAACCCGCACTTGGCCAGCGTGGTGGACTAGGCCTAAACCCTTCTGTTCGGGACAAGAATAATAGTTTTGACTCTTGTTATTTGTTAATAAATAAAACACTCTCGGGAAGTGAGGAAACTAGCGCCATCTAGTAGAAAGTAGCCTACTATGTAGTTCATCTATTCAACAACAGATGGCAGCACGGAACTAGAAGTTTCTACTAAGAAGTAGAACATTAAGTCTTTTCTAGAGCTTTCTGGAATACTCCATCTTCCGTAGAGAATGGTATAAAAGGCGACGCTTGCGCCTCACAGTCATTCAGTCTGATAGTAAATAGTGAACAGAAAAGTTCAAACAGAAAATAGTAATCAGTTAAATAGTAAACAGAGAACAAAACAGTTCTAACAGTGAATTCAGTTAAAAGGCAAAAGCGAAAAGGAAAACAAGCAGAAGAACAAGCAAGCAACAGCTCTAACTCTCCCATTTCCTGCCAGTGATCGCATAGAAGCCCTTTCATTCCTCTTCCGCTGCCGTGAAGAAGGAACACCGCCGCACATTTGGTCATTCGGAGCCGGATACTTCGTCGTTGCAGGAAGTCGGATCAAGAATGCCGATCACCACGAGAGCCGCCGCCGTCGCCGCTGCCGCCGCCGAAGCCGCTGCCGCCGCCGAAGCTGCTGCCGGTGCCGACGCCGCTGTCGCTGCCGCTACCGAGGCCGCCGCCGAAGCCGCTGGGCCTGCCGCTGTTGGTGCCGCCGCCGCTTCTGTCTCCGCCACCCCCACAGAAACCTCTTCCGCTGCCGTGAAGAAGGTCGGAGCAGAAGCTCTCACCACTGCCGCCGCTGCTGTCGCACAGAAACCCCAGCTCGCCGCCTCGTCGTCACAGAAGTGCAAGTCGAAGAGTAGCAAGTCTGCGCGTGCGCTGCGAATAGCTCGAGCCAAGGAAGAGATGCTGAGAATACAACTCGAGCTCGCCGCCGCACGCATCGCCGTCTTGGAAGCAGAAAGTAGTGAAGACGAAGATGAAGAGCAGTCGGAATACGCGTCTGACAGTTGGAAGGTAGAAGAGTGGCTGGATCAAACGGGAGTGCCACCACAGCTACAAGCTCCGCCGCCTGCGCCCTGCGCCCCCGCCGGTGTCGCCCCCGTTGCTGCCGCCCCTGTCATCGTCGCCGCCGCGGCCGCCCCCGTCGTCGCAGCCGCCACTGCCGCCGCGCCTGCACACGCCGCCCCCGTCGCCGCGGCCGCCCCCGTCGTCGCAACCGCCACTGCCGCCGCGCCTACACACGCCGCCCCCGTCGCCGCGCCCCCCCCCCCCCGTCGTCGCAGCCGCCACTGCCGCCGCGCCTGCACACGCCGCCCCCGTCGCCGCGGCCGTCCCCGATGCAGCCGCCACCGCCGCCGCGCCTGCACACGCCGCCCCCGCCGCCGCGGCCTACCCGACTGACGCCGTGCTGCCGCTTCACTCATCGTACCCACAAGCGGGTACCTACTATGAAGCCCTACAGTTAAGAAACCAACCGCGGGACGTCCCAGCCGCTGCGAGCCAGCCACAACAGATCAACCTCTCCGAGCTGGCATCTGCAATAACGCTAGCCGCGCAGGCCGGGCAGAGGGCTGCACCGCGCTACCACACGGAGCTGCCTATATTCGCCGGCTCACATCACGAGTGGCTGTCGTTCCGTGCGAGCTTCTATGAAACAGCCGATAGCTTCACCGAGACAGACAACGTGGCAAGACTACGTCGAAGTCTGAGAGGAAGAGCCAAGGAAGCAGTCGAGAATCTGCTCATATTGAATGCACGCGCCACAGACATCATGCGCGCCCTGGAGTCTCGCTTCGGCCGCCCCGACTCCATCGCCATGTCCGAACTCGACCGCCTGCGTGCGCTGCCGCGCCTCACGGACAACCCACGCGATGTCTGCGTGTTCACCAGCCGCGTGCTCAACGTCGTCGCCAGTCTGCGCGCTCTCGACCGCATACACTATCTCTACAGCCCGGAAGCCACGAAGATCACCATAGAGAAGCTGACGCCGGCACTACGCTACCGATGGTTTGACTGCGCTGCCACTCAGACCACAGAAGAGCCGGACCTTTTAAAGCTCTCCAGATTTCTACAGAGAGAAGCCGACCTCTGCGGGCCCTACGCACAGCCAGAGACAGAACCCGCAGAGCACAGTCACAACAGAATACAGAGAGCTTACACCACAGCGGCCACAGTCATAGAAAAAATAGTAAAATGCCGCCACTGCGCCACAGAGGGACACAACATCACGGAGTGCCCGAAGTTCGCAGAAACAGATGTGAACTCACGATGGGAAATAGCCAAATCGCAGCGACTATGTTTCCGATGCCTTCGCTACAAGAATAAAATCCACAGTTGCAAGCGAAACCGCTGCGGAGAAGATGGCTGCAATTACTTCCATCATAGATTGCTGCACTTCAGAAGATCAACGGTCACAACAACAGAAACCGCACCGAAAAGAAAGAACAGCGAAACTGTATCGTCGATGTGGTCGCCGCGCAAAACACACGCGTATCTGAAGATCTTACCTGTCAAGATCGTCGGACCGGCGGGAGAGGTACACACGCACGCTCTGCTCGACGATGGCTCTACCGTCACGCTTATAGACGCGGCTATAGCGAAACAGGCAGGCCTCACGGGCCCCATCGAGCCGCTGAATATAGCCGCCATCGCCGACACCAAGATAAACGCGTGCCATTCTCGCCGCGTCAAAGTGACCCTACAGGGAGAAGGCGCACAGTACACGATTAACGCACGGACCATCGACAACATACGACTCTCCGCACAGACGGTGAAATCTGAAGATCTGCGAAATTGTGCTCATCTGCGTGACATCGCACAGCAGCTGAAGTATGAAGCAGCAAAACCGCAAGTTCTCATCGGTCAGGATAATTGCCATTTACTCATCGCGAGCGAGGTGCGACAAGGACAGCAAGATGAACCTGTCGCCTCACACACGCCTCTAGGCTGGGTTCTTCACGGAGCGCACACGAGGATGGTGGACAAGAAACACCATAGAGTCAACTGCCAGACTACGCGTGATGATGACCTGCGTGAGCCAGTCATCGTGCCCACACACCCCCACAGCAACTTAGAAGGACGCGCCACCAGTACTCTCGCCAAGTGTACAAAACAGACAGAAGCCTCACGTTCACGTCGTTACGCCGCCCGTCGCCACGCCTCCATCGAAGATCATAGTACAGTCCACGACAGGCGATGGGCATCGAAGATGAACGTGAGCAGCAAAGCTACGCGAGATGTACACAGACTGAAAGGGCGCCCCCACAGTGTGGTCCAGACTACAGCCACAGATCAATGCCACAGACGAAGAGAACCGCCGCGCCACCGCAGGCGCCGCCGCCGCCGCCGTCGTCGAGAACAACTAATGATAGAGCCTACAGGGAGCGACGAGCGAGCTGGCCATCCTGCCCTCCGAGCCTGCGGAGCCAGACGTCCCTCACCGAAATCTGCAATGACGACCACGGCGTCAATGCACGGCGGGAGTAATGTTCGGGACAAGAATAATAGTTTTGACTCTTGTTATTTGTTAATAAATAAAACACTCTCGGGAAGTGAGGAAACTAGCGCCATCTAGTAGAAAGTAGCCTACTATGTAGTTCATCTATTCAACAACAGATGGCAGCACGGAACTAGAAGTTTCTACTAAGAAGTAGAACATTAAGTCTTTTCTAGAGCTTTCTGGAATACTCCATCTTCCGTAGAGAATGGTATAAAAGGCGACGCTTGCGCCTCACAGTCATTCAGTCTAATAGTAAATAGTGAACAGAAAAGTTCAAACAGAAAATAGTAATCAGTTAAATAGTAAACAGAGAACAAAACAGTTCTAACAGTGAATTCAGTTAAAAGGCAAAAGCGAAAAGGAAAACAAGCAGAAGAACAAGCAAGCAACAGCTCTAGCTCTCTCACTTCCTGACTGGTGAACAGAGTAGAAGTCTTTCATTCCTGATCCCTGCCCGCCGTACTTCCCTCAACCAGAATAGGTGCACCCCGCACACCTTCCTCCATTGGAAGGGGACCCGTGCCCCAGCAGTGGGGACGTAATGGGTCGTGATGATGATCTAAAATGGTAAAGGTCATCAAATGCCTATTCAAGCAAAGATTTCCCGGATATTTTCTAGTAAGTACCTAATTCAGTAGGAAAACATAGCTTTTAACGCTGCTTTCATAAAGTGTCCATTGTAAAAACTTTTCTCAACTGTGTAGGCGCACTACATAAAACTTCAAAGTTGTATTGTATTCCAACGCGCTTTATTCAAAAGGTTCCTTTATACTGGGCCCTATTATGGGTTTGCGTAGGGCTTGCGAACAAATGTAGTTCCTTTATGCATCAGAAAATTCTCTAAATAGGTATGACTAAAACAAAACACAATCACTCAATAGGCTAGCCAGTATCGATGCGGTATTAGATTTTTCTGATATAAACGGAAAATTGGAATTATTAACGTCTAAATTTTCTTAATCAATGATTAATCTGGGCCGTGTGTGTGAAACCACCGCCTCGCAGCTCGTTCCAGTAAATAGGCCTGTATCTGGTGACTGGCTCCTTGAATGACGTCACTGGTGCCTTGGTCTCTGTCTGAAGCGCCCGCCTCTTGGCCCGCACCTCCCGCGTCAGCTTGATGGTGAAGAAGTAGATGAATTCCAGCACCGAGACGAAACTGAAGCCAGTTACGAAGCCACACGTGGAGCCGATGTTACCTGCGGGAGCGGACGTTGCATGGTTAGAACGACTGCAGTGGCTATACAATACAGGGTATAGCAGAAGTGGTATAGTAAGCCCATAAGGCAGCGATGCACAGACCGCGGCCCGCGGGCCGCATGCGGCCCGCCGGTCGGACACTGGTGGCCCGCCGACAGCAAAAATAATACTCTTGTATATTCGAAAAATATTTAATTAAAAAAAAATCTCCGGTCATAAAAAAATATGTTTGAAAAGTACTCAATCACAGGCAATTCAAACAATTTCTTGATGACTTCGAAAGCGAATATAGGGATTTATTGTATTACCTGTACAGAAATAAGGTGGCTAAAGTCGTGGATTGACACTGGAACGATTTCTTAATTTCGAAATTCAAAACGACCGAATGGCGTATTGTTTAGTGACCCTGACTACTGAGCCGAAGGTCCCGGGTTTGATTTCCGGCTGGGGCAGATATTTGTTTAAACACAGATTTGTTCTCGGGTCTAGGATGTGCCAGTAAAATGGCAATAGGCCCGCCCCTATTACATTGGGACTAACATAACACTGGCGAAAAGTGGATGCAGCAATGCACCTCTGCCTACCCCGCAAGGGAGTACATTAGTACAAGGTGTGAGTGTTTGTTTTGTTGTTTTGTTTGTTGACATTTAAAACGACCAAAATTTACGCAACTACCTAATTCAACAAAAAAAATTGCTGAACTTTTACCGCTGCATTGGTAAAAATACGTACAAAGAGTTGCGTATAAACTCTGCTTTGATGAAAATGTGCCAGCTTGTTTGGTTATACATATGTGTGAAAAAACTTTTTCAGTACTATATCGACAAAAAACAACATAAGTACATACAGACGAATTGAGAACCTCCTCCTTTTTTTGAAGTCGGTAAAAAAAATCGAAACCGCCTTGCAAACGAATGTAAATAAATAAAAAAATAATAAGAAAAACAAGAAAGAATAGAAGCGAAATAAATAAATAAAATATTGTATTTAAGCACTAGGTATACAGTGCCACGCTTAAAAATAAAGAAATTATTTTCCTTACATTATTATCGATTCTTTATTGCCTTTAATTACCTATACTTCTGGCGGCCCGCCATCAGTTCATAATTTGTTCGAGTGGCCCCTAGTCTTGATAAGTCTGTGCATCCCTGCCATAAGGGGTAGGTACTTTTGTTATTGGCTTTTTGTAACACCCCATAATTTGGCATAGCAGGTACCTTAGGCCGTATGTACTTATAAGTTCCTACCTTATGATATTTATGATACTGTGATACGAGTAGTTGGTTAGGTAGGTAGCTAGTTATTTAAAATCTTAGGGAGACCTATTGTTAAAATAAATTAATACTTGAGTACTGTAGGAACTCTTACTGAAAAGATCAAACCACTTCATGATAACATTCTGGCCGTAGCAGTCTGCGAATTCGCCGGCGTACTTCACGTGGACGATCGATGTTTCACTGAAATTGGAGCCTCGTCTGCGGAATAAGAATAAAAAACATATGTATTATAATTGTATAGATTTAAATAAAATATATACTTTTTGTAGAATCCAGGCTCGCCCCAAGTTCCGACCAACCGCCCGCCCGCGCCCGCCTTATTATTCACCGGGATTACGAGCTCTTTGCATGAAAAACTCTATGGCAACTCACAAACAACCTGCGGCGTTTCCTACCCAACGACTATAACATAAACAAAACATCATAAAATAGAAAATAGCCAATAACAATAAATCAAAAGTGTTATTTTCGCAATAATATCAGTCTTTTCTCAAAACTTATCTCGTTTTTGTTGTTAGTATTTACAGTACAATGGCTGCCCCTATTTACAAAAACTTTGTAACAGTCGACTTCGAAGTGTTTGGCAAAGTGCAGGGCGTATTCTTTAGGAAACATACACTGAAGAAAGCCATGGACCTCGGTCTTAAGGGGTGGGTGATGAACACTGCCCAGGGCACGGTGGTGGGGCAGGCGCAGGGCCCCCCGGAGGTCATCAACAACTTCAAGGCATGGCTGCAGAATGTCGGAAGCCCAAAGTCAAAGATCGAGAAAGCCTCCTTCAAGAACGAGGGGCCTATTCCCAGCCTTGCGTTCAAATCTTTTGAAATCCGCCGCTAAATGCAGATTGTATGGAAAAGCTTTTGACTGGTTTTTGTATTTCAATGCTATTTCAATAAATAATTATTTTTATACGTTTACACAATAAACTGTAATTTAATTTCACTTTCCCTACAGCCTACAGTGCACCTACACATCCCGTGGCTTATAGTTAGATACCAAATTAAGTAGTTAGTAAGGCCGAAACTCGGTTTCGAGCCATAGCAGATAGGCAGTTAAAGGATACTCACAACCACGCTTCCCGATCGTAAATCGACGAGGGATTATTCAACGTATCCGGGTCCATCTTGACGTTATTAAACTCGTAGTTGTAGGCGGTCTTGGAGCAGGTGGGCAGGCACTGCGGGCAGGCGATGCCGCCGCGGACCAGGTCCAGCTCCAGCTCTGGCGGAGGCACGCGCAGGTCGGGACGCACTGTGATGGATTGAGCTGGAATAAAGGGATATCCTAAGGTATTATAACAAGGATCGTTGTCTGTAGGTAACTGCGAAGCAAGACTGACGGTACCTGCTGTGCTGTCACTGGCTTCTTCAGCTAGCCGAGCTTTTATTATAAAAAAGCCGAACCAAAATAGTCATATGTAATTAGTTATGGAAGCAGCAGTTGTTCATCTTTTTTTTTTTAACCAGATGAAATAGTTTTTTTTTTATCGAGGACTATAGTTAATTACTAAAATTCAAAACATCCGACGCACCATAATAAATCCGCAGACAGTGCACATCAGCCAAGTTGCAGGTGCGAATACCCCTCATGCTGGGCATATTGAAAGGGGTGCAGTTGCACTTCTTAACCAGAAACAGCATCCGGCACTTGAGCATGCAGTCGCTGTGCGTGTAGAAGGGCAGGTACGAGGACTCATCGTGGAAGAGACAGCCTCGCACGTTCACCGACACGTGTTCGATGTCCCGCGACGCTTCGGTGAGGCTCGCTGTTACCAACACCGTCATCTGGGAAAATTGTGATACGAACGTGAAACGTGATTAAATTTGATGTGTTTTGATGTTTCATTAAAAATTTTGTTCAACTTTCTTGTGTTATATATAAATATTTTAATATGTGTAACTTACTTGCACTGATGGGCTGATAATCTGTACGGAAAAACTTCCACTAGGCGCGTCAGGAAAATCGTAGGCATCGGAAAACTGCATCTAAGTTGTAATGCAATGAAAGATAAGCAAATAACGTAGAAAAGGTCGAAAGGTAACGGAGAATTCTGTCAATTTGCAGGTAGGTCGTTAGAAGAGAGTTGTAGAAACTTACCTGTGCCCCAAGAAGTGGAATGTTATAATAGAAGTCATCGCTTCTATCATATCTGAGTAAAACTTTCAGCCCTTGATCAAAATCAAACGTTGACTTATTCCCAAAGTTATAGCTGTCGATATTTCTATCGTTGTTATCTCTGCTAGAAGAAAACAGGAATTTATAATGCAACTGATAATTATTTATTCTACTTTGTACTAGATGATAGATTTGCTGCTATGCGTAAGGGCAATACAATTAAGTACCTCGAAAATACTGGAGTAGATAACATTAAATTTTTTGGGGTAATATATTAATTTGGTACCTATTGTGTTGAATGGAAAGCCTACTAACACATCCGTAGTTGGCACTTCCGGCATGCTATAATGTGACTAGAGTTTATTTCTCGACGTGACAAGAGTAACTCTTGTTGTCGTAAGAGCGAGGCCCATTAGTGTGTTGCGTCGCTTTTTGAGACGTTTGGACGATCTTTCCTTTGAGGCGACGCAACGCAGCACAACGCAGCGCACTAATGGGGCCTCGCCCTTAGTCCTGAACGTGATAATAAATGCACTTACTCATCAAACTCCTCGGAGTCCCGCAAGTAGTTGAAGGTGCAGCAGTAGCCGTTCATCGTCATTCGGAAGTCGAACAGCTCCGAGCAATTCATCGCTTTCTCATTCCAAGAACACCTCAGTAATAGGCTTTCACATGTTGGAGTTAACTAAAATAAATATAATACTAAACGACGGACACAACATATTTGATATTCAACAAAAATGAGGGTGGATCCTGATGAAATAGGACTACTTATATATACTTATTAGTTTTCATAGATATTCTCCCGTGATGATTGAGAAATTTTTGAAAGTACAGTTGTCTTTTATGTAGCTGCTATTAAGCCAAGTTGCAACCAGAAGCTGTAAGAATACGCTAGATAGGTACTCGTATAATAAGATGATTGGTACGTACATTTCTCATGAGGGTCTTAGTATCGTAGTCACCCAGGATGTCATGTAGTTGCTCAGGATCTGAGAGCGTCGCTGACGAGATCATTTGCAGGTCATACAGCTGGCCAAGACCCAGTAACATGGACATCATCTCAGATTCATTGTACCCCTTGTTACGGGGTTGCTGCAACCTTTAAAAACGATATTGAACAAGGGAATGTATGATGTTGCCAATATTATATTGGTATCTGTAGGTAAAAGGTCCTATTGTGTTGCCCTAATAGGCCGATGCACATAAATATCTTAGATATTTTATAAACGGCGATCTGACGGATCTAAAAGA
The DNA here is from genome assembly GCF_932276165.1 of Plutella xylostella. Taxonomy (NCBI): domain Eukaryota; kingdom Metazoa; phylum Arthropoda; class Insecta; order Lepidoptera; family Plutellidae; genus Plutella; species Plutella xylostella. The sequence goes on from NC_063988.1 coordinate 5,575,951, forward strand.
TGTTGTTTTTTGGAGATGTATTCAAGTTTACAATAAGTTTCATATCTTACAGTTCCTTAGCTAACTCTGTGACAGCCTTCTTGCTGATCCTGTTTGTGGAGCATATGCCCACAGCGGGGAAGATGATTTCACTTACAGAGATTCCTTCGGGCACCTGTAATATCAAATCCTAATATTACCGGTTAACCTTGCACTATTTGCGACTGGCTAAGTGCCAATATCTCCATAGTCGGTTAGAGCGTAACCAGGGAGTACTTAGGGTGGGTTGCACCATTTAACTTTAACTATTACAAACGTCAAATCTCTTGAAGATTGATCTCTCTCGTCAAGGGATTTGACGTTTGTAATAGTTAAAGTTAAATGGTGCAATCCACCCTTAGGGCCAGTTTTTTGATCCCTAGTTAACTCAACCATTGGTCAAAAATGGCTATCATTAGTTAAAATCCAAGAAAATTCGTATGGAGCTGTCATGTTTGACAAGTGACTTGACTAATGGTTAAAGTTGACCACGGATCAAAAAACTCGGCCTCAGTGGTTGAATTTTCACACATCTGTCATGATTTTTATATGGAGATGACGTTTAATTTATAAATCAATCCCTGTCGGTTAGATAACCGACTATGAAGACAGTGGCACTAAAGTTTGAAAAAATGCTAGTATATTAAAATTCAGTGGCAGTGCAGTTATCGCGTGCCAAACGAGCGACGTCTCCCGTTCACTGGACACACGACATTATACAGCGTGTTGAAAAAAAGGAATGACCCACTGAGTCACCCCCTTTTTGCAACACCCTGTATACCTAGGTAATATATAACGATATAAGTATAACAGGTAGCTGATACCGTTTGACTGAGGAATACCTACAGACCCACAGATGGTTGTTTTGGTCCATGAAAAAGGTTTAAGTATGTCCGTTCCATATCCATCAGTGGACCATTGCTGGCTGATAAGGATTAAGGATTACAAATTATATCGATCTATATAGCTACGTTATTCGTTATCGTTATAACTGAATTAAATTGGTGACCTGCGTGGTGACGAGCGGCGCCATGTAGTAGCGGGTGAAGGTCATCCACACGAGTGACACCGAGCAGATGAGGGCCCCCACCATCGTCACCGCCCAGATTACTCTGCAACGAAATGTGCGTTAGAAGTATTTAGATGTGTGGACCCACAAACCCGCAGTGGACCAGCATGGCGGAAAACGGTTAAAGCTAAGAAAAACAGCTTATAGCATACAGAAAGGTTATATTCAATTGAGCCACCTGCAGGCACTTACGGCGCCGCAAGGAATAGAAGATCCAGTCCAATTAACCAACCTCTCGAAGTAAGGTATGTTTACATCGACGAGATGCTTTAATCCACATATGGAAGATTCAGCGCAATACTCCTTGCTTATGCCCTTGATACTTTCCAGGACCAGGTGTTTGCTGCTCCTTGGCGCTGCGTGCCTCCTGGGGAGACGACGTCGAAGCTCCTGCGCCATGGCTGGTGCAAACTCTAGTCAGTCATTTGCTTGATTTCTATGAAAGTGTAGGGGACAACTGTTTATCAATCAATACTTGGCCTCTGTAGGTGGTGGATATTAAATATTCGATTTAGAGATAGTCATCTACAAGTGCCTGACTAATGTTGGGTTAAACGGTTTTTTGATGGATGGTATCTGATGGTTGCATGAGGTGTGTTTGATAAAATACCAAATGAGGAAATAAATGGGGTGCAGATCTAAAGGTAGGCATGTATAGCTTTATATTTCGGGCATTGTATAGAATGGATAAGCTAGCAGAATAGTTATTTATGATGTAGAGATGGCATCTTAAAAAATCAATACAGTAAGTAAGTACTATTTCCTATATCTTTCCATAGAATTAGAATGAATATAATTCGGTCCAATTTATGTGATGGTTTTCTTACACTTATCGAGAATTGAAAGCCAAGGTTATTTAAAATTAAAATACTTACATAATTATTATGATATTAATAAGAACATATGGCACCTGTACGAGTACCAGACCTGTGTACCTATCTACCTACTAGTCTACCTCAGAGTACTGTTAAGCGCGAACGTTCCTAATTTAATTGTATTTTTTAAGAAAATAAAATATGCAGCTTACGAAAGTTACAAACATGAAAATAAAGCCATTACAAAAAATCTGGTAAGTACTATACATTAACAATATTTATATATTTATACTGGATCATCGTACCTGCCGTCAGCGTGATTGATTGCGATTGGATCTACAAATCGAAATCACTGGTATGGTCATAAAAAGTTTTTTTTAGGATAAAAACAAATCGTTTTTTCCAAAGTCGTTGAGAACGAGCCCACCACCTTTGAGCTTACTATACCTTACCATATTAGTTATCCACTCCAGGCCTGCAGCGCAGACGCTGGCGGGTAGGCGGCACCAGGCCACGGACGCCAGGCCCTACAAGGAGGTGCCTGGACCGCCTTCCTGGCCCGTCATTGGACCTCTCCTCGAATTCATACCGGGAGGTAATGCATTTTTATAAAATTAGACCGAAGTATTTATGGAAATGAAGTGTACAATATTGTGATCTCAGGCATCATGGAATTCCAAAAATATTATTGATGAAAAAAGTTTTTTTTTACTGATAATTACCAAACTTAGGTACATTTAATTTCAGGTAGTATTGGCGATATGACTTTAGATCCGAAAGTATTCCGGTTGCTGAATGAAAAATTCGGAGATATTGTACGTGTGGACCCTATACTCACCAAACCTGGCATGTGTTTTCTTTTTGATCCGGAAGCTATATCACAGGTAGGTAAATGCATAGATAGCAAGTTATTTGACGAAATTGAAACATAATTATACAGTCCTGCTAATCACATACCCGCCATTGAGAAAAAACCAGCACTTTCCTACCGATTTTTGCCTTCCCTGATAAGATACAGACCTGCCGTCACGGCTCCTATATTATTCTCTAGAGTTTCAACCAGATTCCTCTCCTGTTTTTTCCTTTACCTGACTTATCTTAGTGTGTCGCGAAATATCGCATACGTGTGAAAATTTATAAGAGTTTTCTTTGGAGATGTAACTTAAATAAGTATTTATTTGTTATCATTAAAGGTACTACGTGGCGAGTCCGTCTACCCAGTGCGGCCAGGCTTTGATTCTTTAACATACTACAGGAAAAAATACATGAAAACCGACATTACGGGTTTGATCACTGAGTAAGTAGGTACAAAAATATGTCAATAATAATTTTATTTTGCTTTCACGAAGTAAAATTACCATAAAAAGTTTTTTTTAGACATGGAGAAAAATGGAAAACCATTCGTTCCAAGGTAAACCCCGTGCTGCTACATCCGAAAATCATGAAGCTATACGAGCCAGTCATCGATGAGGTCGCTCAAGATATGATAAAGAGGTAGTTATGTTACTTAAATTAATCTCTACTTGTATTTAGGATGTTATAAGAGGATAAATATTAGTATTTTGGTATTTTATACCTATTTGAATGGATCCGCTCCGCGCGTTTGGGGACAGAAAGCTTATCGTTGGTATTTAAGCCCAAAGTAAACCATTACTCCTCGAGACGACATCAAAGACTGTGCCCAGAACCAAAGCATTCTACAAGACAAGACTTTGTTCAACCAGGACAACCACAGAGCCTTGAAGCTCACGCGCTACTAGTTTCAAACATCAACCTTATCGTAGCGTGCATTTATTTCAGAATACGATCTCTACGAGATTCTGATCTAATGATAAGAGAGGGACTTGACTATGAGCTTAATAAATGGGGATTAGAGTCTATCAGTACAGTGGCACTAGGGGGCCGTCTCGGAGCGCTGGACCCTGACCTTCCCGAGGACTCTCCGGTGGCGCAGCTCATCCAATGTGTTCACGATGTGTTGGAAGTATTGCAAGAAATGGATTTCAATAAGCCCGGTATGTGGAAGTATATCCCAACGAAGCAATTTAGAGAAGCGATGAAGTTGTACGACCAGCAAATGCAGTAAGTTAAATTATAATTTATATCTTAGATGTATAGCATCTACTGTTGGATAGTTTATTATACATATGTGGTTTGCGCAAGTGTTTAATTTTATTGTTGCCATAGTTCAATATGAATTTTATTCCAGGCTAAGCAAATATTTTGTGATGCGAGCTGTTAAAGATATAGAGAGGAACAGAAATGTTAATTCAAATGAGAAGAGTGTACTTGAAAAATTGTTGGAAATTGACGAAGATATTGCAGTTGTTATGGCTTCGGACATGCTGTTCGGTGGTGTTGATGCTGTAACTATATTTCATACTTAAATTAAATGATAAATTTTATCAGACAGACAAACAAAGAGACATAGGCCCTTACTCATTTCAGTAATCTACCTAAGCATAAATTTAGTAATGCACAACGACAATTCTGCCCATAGCAGACCTGTATTCCATAATCAAGTTCAGCTTAACATTAAATTCTCAGGTACGAAACTAACCGTGTGATTTTGTGGGTATTCATGCACCTGGGTCACTGAAATGGAACCTTAGTAGTCTTTCCTTCCTAACCTATGTTACCTATGTACACGGTTCACAACTGTCTGCTGATTTACCCCTTGTATATTTATATGTAACTATATACCTACTTACTTTCACATTTTTCTTTTCAGTCTGCGCATACTGTACTGGCCATAATGCATCTCTTAGCAACAAATCCAGAAAAACAAACCAAACTTCGCGAAGAAGTGTTAAAGAATGGAGATCGCAAATACTTAAAAGCTTGCATCAAAGAAGGGATGAGACTTAAGCCTATAGCTGTAGGAAATGGGAGAGATACTTCAAAAGAATATATTTTACATGGATACCGTATACCTAAAAAGGTAGAGTTTCATGTTACTTTCTTCGCGTGTAACGTGAATTAAAAAGTTAACAGAATATATGGGCACTAAATCTAATATTTGCATGATTGAATAATTTCGGATATTTTATATTTAGTTACCATAATCATACACCTATCAACGGTTTTCTGGAAGAAATATCTTTTCGGCAAATAAGCTCGCCTTTATATACTTATACATATACTTCTAACTTTATATCTTGTTACTGTGTTTTGTATACAATAAAGTGTGTGAGTACCTATAAGTAAAATATTGAGGACTGATATGATTATACTTACACACAGACCAGAGTTATCTTCGCGCACCTCGCCATCAGCATGAAAGAAACTCAGTATCCTCGACCGAACGACTTCATCCCGGAGAGATGGCTGACGACTAAAGAGGACCCTCTGTTCCACGGCCACGCCCATCCCTTCGCCACCATGCCATTCGGCTTCGGGGCTCGCCAGTGCATCGGGAAGCCGATCGCGATGATAGAACTTGAGGCCATCATCTCAAGACTGGTGCAGAACTTCGAAATAGGCTGGCAAGGACCACAGCCAGCGTTCAAGCTGGTGGCACTGAATTACTTTGTAGGACCATTTGGTTTTGTTTTCAAAGACGTTTAGTGTTCAGGCTCTTACTTCGAGAGCGATAAACACCTTTAGTCAATAAACATATTTAAATATATATTTATCTTTTATATTATTAAACCGTATGTATATCTTCGATAGATATAATGTATTATTATAGGTACTTCTATATACCTACTGAATCCAGGTGTATAAGTATGTCGCTATCATTCTGGACTATCAACCACGGAATCAGCGATGAGTCAGTTGTTGTAGGACTCGCAGACGAAGCGATATGATTAGAATCAACCTTGGATCAATAATCCGGACAACACGACAGCCGGCTCGGCTGTGAAAGAAAACGATAGAGCTCTATATTACATAGCCATTTATGAAACAAAAAACATTGCTGTAACAAAAGCTAGCTCATTATGAAAATAACCATAAGTATCCCAACTTACAAGCATTTTCGATTAGGGTCATACCCTCAGAATAAAATAACAAGCAAAAACCCAGGTAGAAGTGATCGTATATGAGGTGGTTATAGTCGTTCGTTATTGCCAAGAGTAGTTACCCGGTTTCCTTATGCAACAGCTAAATTGAACTAGGAGATGTTTTGAATCATCATATATATATCAAAAATTCTGAGTCGATACCCGGTGTCCTAATCTAACAACTAAACTAAACTAGGATGTTTTGAATCATCCGTCAAACACAATTCGGACGAAGGTCACGGTCGTAGATATAAATAACAATGTGAATCTGGTAAGAAGCGTCCAGCTCCTGATAAAGTGTGGACGCGTGTTGTCCAAACGTATTTATTTAACTTCTAAATTAAAGTATACTTAGCTAATACTTACCTATTCAATAATAAAGTCCAAAATATATGGTTTAGTGAGAGCTCGTGTAAAGGTACAGATAATGGGCTATCTATAGAGATATCGTGTTGATAATGTTTTGTTTTTTTCAAAGTGTTTTGTTTTTGTGAGTGTAGTGATCCAAAATAACTCAGTAGAGAAGTAGGTAGAAAAGTGAGTCGTATATAAACGTGATTTTTGCTTTTTGGATAAGCATAACTAAAGACAATTTCATAAACATATGTTAGAGGTGCCTCCACAGATTGTTCAATAGAATCATTGATCGACCATGCAGATGTCAAGGCTACGGGCGTGCGCCGGGCTAAACACTATCAATGCGGTGTTTAAACATGAGTGAGTTTTTTTTATTATTATGGTTTTGATGTAAACATTGTGCAACACTACTTGCGGTTCTATATTTCTTGTTACCCACGTATGTTCGCTATACCAATATCTTATAATACGTAGTTACTTAATTATTATCTAAAAAGTAAAGAATTAAATAAGTAAGTACGTATGATTTAAAAAAGAATGACAAGATATGAACGTTCTAAGCTAATACCATAACTACCTGAGTAGGTAGGTATGTAATTGTATTCCAATCTATTTTAATAAAGTCCTGTCCCGTCTACAAAGCTACAATAGAGCAGAAACTCACGAATGATGAAGTAGCGGAGCAATAGACGAAGGCGTTTTTCCTCTTACTTACGAACACACAGCTTATGTTTACAATTTACAAGTAGGTAGCTAGGTATGTTTAATTAGACGGATACCAAAATTAAAGTAGGGACATTTTATAAGTGGAAAATGAGATTAACAAAAGAAAACAGAGTCGAGTTTGAAACAAAGAATTTAAGGTTTTATCAGTAGGTACCTACTTACTAAAACTAGAGTTTATTGTTCTTGCAGAATCGACATCAGTTTGTGACAAATGTGATACGATATAAGCTTGCTTATAAGATAATATATTATTTCCACAGGCACCGAGCTGCAGTGAAAGTAATTACCGCGAATTTTCATCAAGATACCACCACAGCGGATAATGTCGTCGCCACTAGGCCGTTAGAGGAGATTCCAGGACCATCGTCCTTGCCGCTTATAGGACCTTTGCTACATTTCTTACCCGGAGGTAGACTTTTCTGTTAATTAGTTTTTATGATGGATTTATAAAAGATTATTATCAAAGGTGCAGCGAGAAATCGGACCATATCCAGACCAATTCATTTATTATAAACAATATGAATACTGAAAGACACGCTGTATTTTATAGTTACATTTTAACTTCTTCGATGCACCAATAACATGGTAACCTCGAAAATTCAGTAGATTTTCAAAGCAACATAGTAAACTCGAAAATTCAGTAGATTTTCAAAGCTTGTTGCGATACATACCCCTATGAAACAAGTAGGGACCAACAAATTTATTCAAGATGACTAGGCACGTAATAATCGTAATACTAAGAAAGATTTAACTTTATTTCAGGTTCCATTGGGACAAGAGTGGGCATTGAACTGTCGGAAGTTCTTTATAAAACGTATGGCCCCATAGTGCGCATTGACGGGATGTTGGGGAAACCAACGTTCATATTTTTGTATGATGCTGATGCGTGCGCTCAGGTAAAATTGTAACCTAAGTACATATTACTTAGATACTGGCTGAAAGAACTGCTTTTATAACACGAAAATCTGTCATAGTTTCATTTGAATGAAACTAAAATAGCATTTTCATTTTAGTTAAATAGCTTCACTCCTATATGTCTTTTCTCTCAATGTTGCTTGTTGCTTCTGATCCAAAGATACTGAATATATTTTTTTACATAATTATAAACAACAGGTTGAACTAATGTAAATCTTCTACTTGCTAAATGTATCGACCTTTTTTTTTTTTTTTTTTAATTAATGATTATCACTCCACAGACTTTATGTCCGTGCCTTTTGAAGAGTGGTAATTTTTATGAGATAGTTTTTAATTCTTTTATCTACTTTCTACTCGGTAAGGAAGTTTAGTTTATATATATTATCTTTTATATATATTTATTTTGTCTTTAGTTTATATATTCTTTCTTTTATATATATATTGTTCTTTTTCTCTTTTTTTTTTCACTGCTGGGGGAAAATCCACATGGACACCTGGGAAGAGGACCCAGGTAGTGTCGGGCGTTAACCGACTAAAAACCCCCAGCCGTGTATCTCATTATACAAGAAATGTCTTTTTTTTTTTTTCTTTTTTTTTTCTTTTTCCTTTTTTTTTATTAATGGTTTTCAGAGTCACACTTACATTAGTAATGGCAACAAACTTAAGAAGGACAGGGCCAATGCCAGCTTTCTTCGGAGAACTTAGTAGACACCTGGCAATGGCTCGGCCCCTCAGTCGTTATAGGTCATGTTTTGCCTGATGTTAGTGTGTGACTCTGTTCTTAAAGATAACTTATTTTAATTGTTAGTTTTTATAATAATTATATAATAATCAATTTGGCCTATATTTTGCGCTCTTAACCAAAATTATATTTTATGTTCTATTCCGCCCCGTTATGCCTTCTTAACATTTCCCCAGAAAGTGCAATGACCTCTTCGTCTCGATTCTTAACTGCCATTTTTAGATTGTACTCGAGGATGCGTTTCTTTGGCGCTGTTATTGCCGTTTTAGCGAGGTTGCCGATAGCGTCCTCGGTGTCATCCGCATAGTAGGTGCAGGTGGTGGTGTGCCTCGACAGCGCCACTACTGCGTGAGGTACGCTATCATGCAGCTTTATTTTATCTTTTGTTCTAATGATAATAACGGATTCGTACGTCAATCCCTGTGCTTCGTGTATGGTTAGGACGCGTGAGCCCATTCCTTCACCATACCCTTGGCTGGTCAAGGTCTCTTTTTCTTCCTGTGTATGCACCAGGAACAGAGTGTTGGTTTGGGATTTGGGAATTACTGCGTCTGTTAACCTTTTCAGCTGCAGGGATTGGATGCGCGCTGTGGCTGCGTATATGCCTGAGTATACTTCCTTTAGGGCGTATGCAACATCCATGGGGTTTCTGTATGAGCACAACAGCTCCTGGGTGATGTTTGCTACCAGTGTTGGGCGATTGTACCTAAGCTCGAATAGGTTCTCTCTGTCGATATATGGTAGCTGATTGATGTCTCCGATCAGAGCAATATCACAGGCACGAGACAGGTGGGCGGCCATTACGATTGCCCCGAAATGGTTCATCAGGGCTTCGTCAATTATCAGGCGTTGGCATCCGACATGTTCTCTAAAGCCGTTTACCAGGACTGATGCCATCGTACGCACCCTAGTTCTGACCATGTCACCAATACGATGCGCTAGCCTGTTTCTTATGTCGATGGCCGCCTCAGTTGTTGTTGTGATAATGGTGTCTTTGCTCACATCGAAGTTATTTATCACCCAGGTTGTCTTCCCACATCCAGGTACCCCGTTCACCCAAGTGATAGTGGGCATCGTCCAGTGATTCCAGTTGGCGTTGATGGTTTCCACTTTTGCTAGGATTTTATCCTCTAGCATAATCCTGGTGCACTGGGCGACGACCACTATTTGGTTGTTGTGTGGGACAGTAAATTTTGAGGAGTTGCATTCCCAGGGTACAAATCCGCTTTCCTCGCTGTAAGCCGCCATATACGCTCCAGTCATTTTGCCTCTGAGGACTTGGCAACTACTGTTATCGTATATGCAGGCTTCGGCCTCCTCGAGTAGAATTTTTAGCCGGCCTTCGTTTTCTTGCCTGTAGGTCTGCATGATGGTTTTGCAGGACAAGAGGTTTACCTGCTTTGTGGCGGTTGTTATTGCCACAAATTCTATGACGGCATTCTCCAAATGCTCTTTAGGGGAGGTTGCTGTTTTTAGCTTCGGTGGGACCACCTGACCCATGTCGGCTCTTGTTATGGTTCTTTGGGCCGTTCTTTTTCGGATGGGGCCTTTGGGGATTTGGCGCCACTCAGGTGTTCTCTGTGGTTTCCCCATAAGGCTTTGGGCAGCTGATTTGAATGCCTGAAGGAACCCTTGTGCGCGCCCCTGCGAGATTCTGCTCTGCATCCTCATATTTATTTCCTGCTGTTCAGCAGCAGCGACGGACTCGGAAGCCATCCTCTCCTGTAGGCGTTCTGATCCGGTGACCGCTTCAGTTTGTTGGTGGTTGTTGTTCCTCACGGGTATGTGTCCACTGAGAAAGCTTAGGTCTTCACCTCTGTCCTCATACACAACTATTTCGTGTTGTTTTGAGGCTTTTAGGCAGCCCAGCTGGTCAACAATTTCACCTTTCTTATGCTCGATCACCATTGCGTCTACGCTTATTATCTTGGGGACGTTACTATCTTGTGCTCTCTCTCCAAGCATAGTGAGCCATGAGCATGCCTGGACAAACGGGGTGTCATCGGCCCATTCCAATAGTGCGATGGTCTTGTTACGGCATCGTACTAGTCTGCAGGACTGATCTCCCACTAGTGTTACCGGCAGTGCGTCATAGGCTTTACGTTTCATGGTAGCTTTGGATGTGCTTCCATTTAGGAGAGAGGCTAGGCCGGGTGATATGGCTACACGCTTTCGCGCCCCCGAGACGCAGAAGCTGATGCCGAGTCTTTCGCTGCTACTGTCCATGAACAGAGCCACACTTCGGCGTCTTAGTCCGGCTTCTCCTTTTTCGCCACAAGACAACAGCTGGTTTGTCGCTGTTGCTTTTGGAGTCACTTGTTGTGGTGCTGAGATGGTCGGGTTTGATGATTGGACTACTGATGTTGATGTTGTTGATTGGGCTTCAGGGCGAGAAATTGTGCTGTTTCTCCTTGCTGCTACTCGGAAGATTCGATCTGCGTATGATAGGAAATGAGGTCTGTGATTGGTGTCTGCCAGAATATCTTTTAATTCCGACTCCACCAAGTTCCTGTCTATCAGTGTCTCCAGATCATGTCTTGCAGCAAGAAAACGGGGGCAGTCCAGAATGATGTGCCATACCGATTCACTGATGTTGGGGTCGCAATCACATCCAGGGCTTCCTTTAAGTTTGAATCTGTACAAATATTCTCCTATCCCCCCGTGTCCGGTCAGCATTTGTACATGAGCGGGGGTCAATTTAGAAGTTCGCGTAATTCGGTATGCTTGGTTGACATCCGGTAGAAATTTACGCGTGACTGCTCCTGTACTCGAGGTCGCGTATCGATCTTGCCATTTTCGGACCGATTCCTCTCTGATCTTTTTTCTGACATAGGACAGGGGGACTTTGTCATAGTCGTGGGAGGTGCTGTGTAGTGCTGCTGTTTTGGCGAGCTCATCAGCTCTTTCGTTCCCGGCGGTTCCTACGTGCGCCCTCAACCAGAACATTTGTATCTCTCCGCCATCGCTCACAGCCCTCGCAATGTTTTCCTTTATGCTTCTTGCCAGGGGGTGGCTGAGTTTCGGATTTTGGAGCAGATCGAGTGATGATCTCGAGTCGCTCAAGATGTTCACTTTTTTATCCGTGCTAGAGCTCACCAGTTTTGTTGCCCTGTGAAGTGCATAAAGTTCCGATTGGAAGACCGTGCACGATGGGTGGAGACCAAAAGTCTCGGACAGTTTTTCTTTGCCATCCTCCCACCAACTTAGGGCGGCGCCGACTTTTCCCTCTATCTTGCTTCCATCCGTGAAGATTTGGGAGCCGGTGTCCAGCAGGGTGGTGTTTTCAAGGATCTCGTACTTGGTAGAGGTAAGTGTGGACGGATGTGGTAAGTCCAAGTACCCTACATTCCGTTCGAGATCTTTGCCAGGTGGGAGGTAGTCAGCTGACAAGAGTTTTTTTGATTTGTACAGATTTGCTGCTTCCTGTATTCTGAGATCGAGAGGCAGCAAGCCCGACAGTGCCAGTGCAGATGTGAGCGACACTGTTCGGTAGGCTTTACATATTTTTTGTGCGAAACCTCTTTGTAGCGAGAAAAGTTGTTTTTTGTTACTTTCCAGTTCGACGGCTTGTGACCAGACGCTTGCGGCGTATGTCATGATGGGCTCCACTACTGCGATGTAGATTGTCCTCACAATTTCACCGTTTAGTCCCCAGGTTACCTTCGCTGCGCGCGCTAGCTGTTTGTGAATGTCTGCTGCCTTTTTACACTGAGCGGTTATGTGAGCTTTGAAAGTTAACCTGCGGTCTATGATGAGGCCCAACAGTTTTATTTCCTCTACGAGGTTTATCTTTGTACCAGCCATGAATAGTTGGGGCAAATCGTATTTCAACTTGTTTCAACAAATTTCAATGTATCGACCTTTTTATTGACCTCCAGGTCCTTCGCGGTGAATCAACGTATCCAGTTCGCCCTGGGTTCCAGTCCTTGGAGTATTATAGGAAAGAATACGTGAAACCAAAACAAGAACTTACAGGTTTAATAACTGAGTAAGTAAAGAAATACGAGTAGTATGCTTGGTTTAGTCTACTCCTTGATTTAAAGGTCCCATCATGCATTAGGTACTTTTAAGATACTTAAGAAAAATCCATTATCCACCAAACAGTAGAAATAATTATTCGGAAACTTTAAGTTGAACAAATCGGAATAAAAGAAAATTGGGAGTTTGTTAACCCTCTTGCTCTCTTGTAAAGTATACTCCATCCGAGTTAAGGCTAAGCAACATTCTTATATTTATCATACTCCAAACCAATGTATCCCATATTCGGCAAATAAATGTTTTGAATTTTGACTGCATAGTACGACGTACAAAAGAGTTCAACGCGCGAGCGCTACGAAGTCTCGCAAAATCTCGTAGCACTATCAGTCTTTCAACTGTTCCAGTGAAAATTTTAACACAAATCGTTTTTATTTATTGATTTGATCGGAATGTGCTAGCTTGCAGTTACGCCAGTAGGTAAATGCGTAAATTTATTACCACATTTTCACTTTCAAAGGACGCCTCTACATAAAATATATCGAGAGAGTGAAAATCAGGGGTCCAACTCAACCGAACACAAAACTTTGATAACTTATAATGTACTATCCTACTAATATTATAAAGGCGAAAGTTTGTGTGTATGTTTTTTACTTCTTCACGTCAAAAGGGCTGAACCGATTTTAACGAAATTTGGTATGAAGTTAGCTGACACCCTTGATTAACACATACTTTTTATCCTGGTATTCCCACTAGCTAGTAATGTAATCGTAATCCTTGCAGCCACGGAGAGCCATGGAAGGCGATGCGGTCGGCCGTGAACCCCGTCATGCTGAAGCCCAAGACCGTCCAGCTGTATGCGCACGTGCTGGACGAGGTGGCCCAGGATATGATTGCCAGGTATTTAGAACAATATACCTACGTGATATTTTTGTGCTGAATTAGTAGGGATAACAAAGTAGACTTACTGAGACTGCGGCCTCTACACGGATTCCACCAATCGTATTTATGGATCACCATACAGTGAAGTTTATCTATGTACTTCGATAACGAACCCGTGTAGCGACAGCTGATTGATATTAGGTTAGGACGGAGAATGTGAGATTTTTAGGAGTACCTAGGTACCTAAAGGAAACAAAATAAAAGTGATTCTTAAGTACTTATATTTTTTTCAGAATGAAATCACTACGGGATGAAAATAACAAAATACCCGGAGATTTCGACGTAGAACTCAATAAATGGGCACTCGAGTCCATTGGCACTGTGGCTCTGGGCGGCCGCATAGGATGTCTGGACCCAAACCTTCCGGCAGATTCCCCCGCCAGGGAACTTATACAGAACATTCACGAGATATTCCAACTGGTCCAGGACTTAGACTTCAAACCAAGTCTTTGGAGATATTATTCGACAAAGAATTTCAAGAAAGCTATGTATTTGTTTGATCGACAAATGGAGTAAGTAAAGTTATTCGATGTAGCAATTGAGTGATATCATTGGTATATGTATGTAAGTTTATCTCTAAGTATTAACTGTTGTAATTAATATGCATTTTGTCCATCAGATTAAGCAAAATCTATATAAAGCGAGCTGTCAAGGACATTGAGAAAGCGAGAGGAACTGTCTCTGCTAATGAAAAGGGCATACTCGAAAAGCTCCTTGAAGTTGATGAGAACATGGCGGTTATCATGGCGTCTGATATGTTGTTTGCAGGCGTCGATACGGTAAGAAAACTTAAAATTCCAAATAAATTACTTAGAAAATTAAGGTAGTGTTACAAAAGTACACAAAACTAAACTCGTTCCGTTGTTTTAAAAAATAACTGTATTACCACCCAAAATTTTAAACATTGATGTTGATTCTGAAGGCAGAAATTCTAATTTTAACGCTGTCAAACTAAAAAAATTGCTAGCATAAAATGACATTTACGGAAACAATCATAGAGTCGAATTTTAAACAAAGAAATTAAGGTTTTGACATCTCTAAATTTAAAATTTCTGCCTTCAGAATCGATATCATTGTTTAACCAGTGTTTAAACAATATCTGACATATTTATTAGGTGACATTTGCCAGGGACTAAACACTGTCTTAGTTTTTGAAAAGCCCTAATCTTCTATCTATTTATCTTTGATTGTTCACTCCAGGCTGCCAACACGGTGCTAGCAACAATGTATCTGCTCGCCGTGAACCCCGACAAGCAGCAGAATCTTCGAGAAGAAGTCCTAAAACAGGTCGACAAGCAGCGCTACCTGAAGGCCTGCATCAAGGAGTCCATGCGCATGCTCCCAGTCGTGTCGGGCAACCTGCGGCGGACCACTAGGGAGTACAATTTGATGGGGTACCACATTCCTAATAATGTAAGTTCGGGTAACGTCGTTCGGCGTTCGTCTACGAACGGACATTCACGAGCAATGAAAAAGTTCCACTTACAAAATGTCAACACCTAATGACTATAATTTGATGCCCTGTTAAATGTACATAGTTTAATAATGCAGGTGGCGTCATTAAGTTAGTCTTTTCCGTTTAGGAATAATTTGGTGCTCTTGTCACTGGAACTTTTTTATCACTAGTGAGTGTATCTGTACCGGCCGGGGCATCACATTAGCATTTAGAATACATTACCCAGCCCATACCTAAAATCTAACAAAACGCTTAATCCTTTCAGACGAACATAATCTTCAACCACCAGTACCTCTCCCTGATGGAGGATCAGTTCCCTCGACCGGCGGAGTTCATCCCGGAGCGCTGGCTGACCACCCCGGACGACCCACTGCACCACGGCCGCGCCAGCCCCTTCGCCAACATGCCATTCGGCTTCGGAGCCCGACAGTGCATAGGGAAGAGAATAGCTGCGTTGGAAATGGAAACGTTTGTCTCGAGATTGGTGGAAAATTTCGAAATTGGATGGGAAGGCGGTGATTTGAATGTGGTGTCGAATTCGTTGAATTATGTTAAGGGGCCTTTCGATTACACTTTCAAGGATATTTAAGTATTTAATGGTTTATATATTATTATATAGTAAATAAGCTGATTATGTACCTATAAAATTATTTAAATATACCTAAATAAATTTGATAAGTATAAATTTAAAGCCGTTTCATTGAATATAAAAAATCCGAAATAAGTGAAACATCTCAATTTCTCCTACATTAAGTATAATATACTAAAATAATACCTATACTCGTACTAAACTTGAAGTCAAATTAGTCTATGTCAATTATAAGTAAGGAAGTAGATAAGTAGGGAATGTTTATTGTCTGCCTATGTCAATCAATATCATTTATTTATGTATGCCGTGTGTGTGTATGTATGTCCATCCATCCATATCTACTTACCATATCAGATAATTACAAAATATTTATATTCGAGTGTGTATTTTTAAACTGACTCTGTTTTGGATTAGATCTATATAATTACGATACGATAGCATCGTCAACAAATAATTCTGATTTTGTTTTACATTGTGATAAAAAAAGGCAGTGTATCTATAAAATTCCTGTACTTATATAGTAGGTACCCAACTACTAAGGGTCTTACTCTACCTGAGCAGATATACGGAAATTATTACAGATTTCAAATAAAAATTGTAATTAATTAAGTATTTATCAATAATGATTAAACAGTTTTTATTTGGCGACGCTATAAGTAAAAGTGTAGAGCCCCTTCACATGAGTTAAATGTTGCATAACCCAGCTGCCTAGCCATAAAATTATGGACTAACGCGATCACGGAAGCACTCGAGCAAATCTAGAGCTTCCTTGTCCAGAAAAGTTGTTTTAATTGAGTTACGACACTACCTTACCTACATCCTAACCCTTTTCACTTTCCTACGGGATGTTCGGTAAACAAAATGAATTAATTGCCTGGTACTTGAAGTTACATAGCCGTAGAGTGCGACAAAACTGACTTTGCAAAAATACATCTGTATTTTTGCAAAGTTAGTTTTGTGCGAACACAATTTTCTCAAAGTTCTACTCTTTTTCATACATTAGGAATTTAATCTCCTATAATTTACCCGTTCCAAAGTTAGCGTTGTCGACATTGGTGTTAGAATCTGAGGCAAATTCCAGAGTTGTGGTGAATGTGACATACTGTCACTTCACTACTAAACTCTAGTGTTTACGTCGCGTCGGCCGGGTTTGCGTGAAAGTGGTCAGTTCACGTTCAAAAGCTGTACCCTCTCGATCTAGAATGTTACACCACATATTGCCAAACTCGATCCAAGTGAGCGTCTCAGTTACACCAGTCATGTGATGTGATCCTTCGGCCATTGTAACATACATTTTGATAATAACAAAATATGAGGCAATTTATGTAAATCGGATGACCGGCGATAGAAGCCAAGGATTCGGGGATTTTTTATTGACGTTCGACATTGTTATTGATGCTAGTTCGTTATGTAATGGAAATATTGTGCTCTATGTAAAGTTAATGTTAAAACGGAGGTGTTGGAATGTTGGTGGTACCTAGTTATACCTAAGCTAAAATCCCTACCTATACATAGAGGTTGTTACTCGTAGAATCTAAAAGAAACATTTGAATTCATATCAATGTCAAATTTAATAACCAAGTAATAACACTGAATGATCGAAACCCATGTCGCAATCTCCATGTTTTTTCTAAAGATAGGTATGTAATCCTCATTGAACATTCACTTGAATTATAAATTGCTCAACTTTACTTTTCATGTTGGTGTATGCCTCGCGGCCGTGGTGGAATTTAATATAACTACGAAGTACAATCGTCTCAATTTTCTATTGCTTCATACTGGAGGGCCCACTCAAGTTTAAACCATCCATAGATGTACATAAGTATTTTACTAACCATAAGTAGATATGTAAACTAAGTAAGTACAATAATTTACTAAATAACATTAGCGGATCAAATTCCCTTTGGCAAGTAAAACTGAAAATTAAGAATATTGGAACAATCAGATATAAAGTGCATTAACTACAGTATGCCTACAGGATAACTATAGTTTAAGTTCAATTATAATACTTTAAACTCAGAATTTGTATCATGATCATCATCACCAGCCCAAAGTCGTCCACTTCTACAATACAGCTACCCAAAAAACCTTTAGCTACTTGCGGGCTGATTCACTATCACTTACACTTAGGAAAAGTAAGTGGCTCACCAAGCGAAGCTTCCACAGGGCGCCGCGTGCGGTTGCAAGTTTTCGCAACACCGCGGGTGGTGGTGGAGGCGCCAGCGCGAGGCAGCTTCTCTACCAGATCCATGGATTCATACCAATCGCGCGGCAACTGTTTCTGTTCACACTCGCTGAGATAATTTACGTGATAAGACCGCAGCTTATGATCTTCGTGGTTCTGACGGTGAATGAGTAAAATATGAAGGTGCAGTGATACAGTGATGTGATGTTATTGTTATTACACTGTGAGGAGTAGTGTAGCGATTCTGTGATTGTAAAGTTGTAGGAAAAGGCTTGGAGGTAATTAAATTTGTATTTAGGTATTTTTGACAATAACAATTTTTAACAAAATAACTTTTGTAACAGTAGTAGTTATTGAATAATTTAGGACTGCTGCTCTTCTGTTGTCGACGACGATATGGCGACGGGATGGTGCAGTAGTTATATAGTGACTGCTGTGCCGAGGTTCCCACGTACACTCCCCGGCTTGGAAATTCATTTGTTTCAAGATAGATATTTCTTTCACGTCGAGGGTGTTAGACAAGTGTTAAATGTATGTGTTGTGTGATATCTCCAGCCCACCTGCCATACTGGGAGATTATAGCAATAGGTAACCCTCAATTTCTGGAAGAGGCCTATGTCCTGCAGATGGGCTGAGTGTTCAAATCCCGCCACACATTTAATATAAGTATTAAGTACAACAATCTCCTGGACCTCATATTATATATTTTTAGAACGTAAAAAAATCGGGAGTTGGAATTCTACTAAGCTCCAATTTCTCCATAGTTGGTTAGATCGTAGCCAGGGAAAGGTAGATCAATTATACGTTATCTCCATATTAAATTCTTGACAGATGTGTCAAAAGTCAAGCAATAATAGGGATTATTGCTATTGATTATGCACTAACCCACTATGGCGAAATTGGCACTAAATACCCTACCCTCTCATTATAACTAGTCGGTAAATGTACCAAAAACTACATAAAGCATAGGTACCCTAACATTATCTAATCCATTAAACCTGCTGCTCTACATTCATCCATTCGCATTGTCTGGGCGGTCAAGTTGAATCTCCATATTAGTAAAAGTATTATTGGTTGTTAGTGATTACGTAAACAAAGCCGAGTAGAGCGCTGTGTGACCGGTCCATTATAGTGTTCAGCCCAATTCCGACTACAATCACAGCATCACACGACCGCGCGTTCAAATAAGCGTGACGTAACGTGTAAACAAACTTAGGTCAACAAGTTGAGTTGAAATTGTTTTAAAATAAAAGACTGTCACTTAACCGTGCTGATTTTAAGAACTACATAAGAGGTCTCTCATCAAATCATAATGTTATAAATAATAAGACGGATGACCTATCAGTCGGTAGGTAATGTGTTTGGCGTCCCAACAGAAAAAGCGACGGCATCTTTAAAAAAATTGGACCTCAGTTTTGTATCTTAATAATACAAATTGATGCTGTTTCCCGAGTGTCCTGATTATGTGAAGCTTCTGCCACTAGACCAAAGAGGCATGCATGTCATAGGTATTTATGTATGTTTCAATATGGAACAGGCCGTGTGATTTATTATAACTAAGTAGATTGTAGTGCAGATAGCTTACCGCGTCACGTAAGGGTTATTTATAATTAGTGTAGTGTAGTGTTCCATTCAAATGTATTATGGGATTATAATATTTTGTAGAATCTTTATGAGATTATGCGACATTAGACTTTAGACGTTGATTTTAAATACTAAGTAGTACCAACCTACATTATTTTTGTCGTTGTATGTTGTATTTACCCTACCTAGCTACCTACTGTAGGCTCGACTATTGCTGGGCACGAGTATATTTTATTTAACCTTCGTCGTTGAAGGCTTTGTCTCAGTCAGCTAACAACAATTTACCCAGTTTCTTTGAATAGGCGGTGGATGCTGCAACGTCGGTAGACCATTGCCGACTAATTGAAGGTTTAATGACTTGGAACGCGCAGCTTCAACTAATGATTGTTTTCCTTTTACTTTTGATGTACCTAGGTATGATGTTAAAAGACGACCAAGGTCCAGAGCAGCAGATATTTGTTTAAACACAATAATTTTAAGCTCCACTACCGAGTGACACCTAGATGACCTAGATGAATATAAAAATAATATTTTTTTTTACTCTTCACCTCCTGGATCAAACAGTTTGCGCTGCGCAGGGGTGCGGATTGTGACACTTAAGTATTTTCTTGTCTGTACAAACATAGTAAGCAGGGAACAGGATCATCATCACATTCCAAATACCATATTGTATGCTTAAATCAGATCTCTAACCAAAACCACTGACAGTAAATTAGTAAATTAAAATTTTTCCAGAGCCAGGCACCGAAATGATGCAGCCAATACTGGTCCTACTGGCGACGTCATGCCTCGCCGCGGCGCTCCCCGCCCCGCCGCCGCCGCACCCCGCCGTGGTGACTTCAGACGTGGAGAGCCAGGCGCTGCCGGTCCACCTGCGGAAGACTGCCTTCACGCACCCGCGCCTGTGGGACATCCTGCCCATCACTAGCTTGCTGCACGAGGGGGAGAGTCCGGTAAGTTACTGATGTTTCATGTGCAACGGAAGCGTCGAAGTCTTTGTTTGATGATGAAGATATTATATAACTAAATTGACTGAGTTCTAGAGTTACTTATAGCTTTCTGATTAGGTTCGATTCAGTACGAGTAGAGATGTGTTAAAAAAGTTTTGCTTAGCATTCCTTTAGTCTATAAAAAACCCAATCCAATAGTTTATAAACCCACCACAAATAGGATGCTAACTTTATAACAAAAATAGTAGTAAGTAGTAAATCCAATCAAAATATTTAACATTCCAGGTGTACGACCGTGAAGCTGAAAAAGTGGAGCGGAACAGCGTGTACAACATGCTGACCCACGCCGGGTTCCTGTCGCGGGCCCACGAGCGGCCCCCGATCCTGCGCAACCCGGGCCGCTGGCAGTCCAAGAAGCACCAGCATCACCACCCGCAGCCGCATGAGCATCAACCGCCGCAGCACCAGCACCAGCCTCAGTATCAACAGCCGCTGCAGCATCACCAGCCTCAGTTCCACGCGCCCCCGCCAGGACACTACTACCAGGAAGAAGCTCACTACGAGTTCCAACATGGCCCCCAATACGACCATCACTCTAGCCCAGAACATTTACAATATTTATAAAAAGCTTTCCACCATTTGGTGAATCAGTATTTTATTAAGAAACGAATAGTAGGATAAGATTATGTATTCAAAATACATCCCACATTGTTGAGATTCTTTAGTGTAGATATTTGTAAATATTATGTTAATACACCGACAATGATACAAAATATAGTGTGTTGTGTTATTACGAAACCATGAATTTATTATGGCTATCTGCATAATTGCTACATGTGCTTTTATAACGTATCTCATTAAAAATGTATAGGCGTTGCAGAGCTAATGTTTGCGCATAACAAACAATACCTGCATTGTGCATGGAACATTGCATTACTTTTTCAGATACTGAAGTGGACACATTTAATTATTTTAATTCATATTTAGACAGTAAAAAATACAATGTCCTCGACAACATCTTGCAGAGCTCATGTTAAAGAGTATTGCGCAAGTTGTTCCTTCACCGGTGTGCATTACATCGCCGATCACACTAAACATTGGACCGAAAGGTAAGCTTCATTGAGCCTCGTATTTCATCATTTACTTTGACCACTTTTGACGAAGTATTCTTTAGGTACACTTATGTTATGTAGGGTCATAAGTACTCATACTTATACTTATACCTACATAAAAATATTATTAAGTAATGCTACAAAGTTTATAATCCGTTAAATTGATGTACTTATAGTGTATAGTATGTTGTATCACTATTATTATTATTATTATTATTTTATCATCAGACAACAATAATTATTGCTGGAAAATTGGCTGGTCTGAGGATATTGAGATTTTCACGTTTCCGTGAGTTATTATTCTGTGGTAGAAGATATAAAATCAGTGGTGTAGTTAACATTACCCTGCGTTTCACTCGATTACTGATAAATAGATAAGGAGACTTACTTCGACATAGAAGCTATTTATGAAGACAGTAGGAATATTCCGCCCCAAATCCATTAGCGCCAACTTACTCCACGTATCCCCAGATGCCTCTGGCTGGTGCTAGTAGCGCTAGGCTGGTACGGGTCGGCCGTGCTCATCATCGCGGCCTTCGAAGCCTTCGCGTCCAACCCCATCAGCTTCGGCGTGGAGACCGCCTACCTGCCCTGGAGCACCCGCATGCCCGCCGTGGCTCTGTGCGAGGAGAACAACCTGCAGAGGGTCTTCGATGTGGCTGATGAGTTTGTATACGTGTTTGAGAGTAAGGGTAGCAGTTTCACTGATATTCATATGGCTGGCACATCTATACTTATCAGATTCTTGCGCGTGCCAACATTACTATCATGCTGTGTATAAACTGGCATGTCTGTATCCTGGCAAGTATACCAAGCAGTTAGGTTAAAGGCAAGGCAAGCACAAGCATGCAAACTTATGTTTAATTTTACGGGCAAGTAGGTAAGTGTATCGCCATTGTGAGGACAGTCAATTTAAGTATACTTTTCCTCCTGACTCTACAACTTTATGCAAAATATAACCATACAATAAAAAATATATGGTAATCAGCCTGTTACACATCAAACCAATAAAGGCCAGTTTTAAACTATGTTTTGTAGTTGCTTTTATTCGATTCCGATGAATCCCACACTCTTGTCTTATGCAATGTTTATCGAAGTAAAAACACTGTGTCCACACTTCCAGTATCTGGACAGTAGACCACCCGGCAGACCTGGACGACGTGTTGCTAGAGATCGCGTATTTCCGAGGAACTCTCTTCCGAACCATCCACTACTGCCTCAAGGGAGGCCTCAACCCGCTCTGTCCAGTTGGCAACTACAGCTCGTATGCCAACCTCGTGCGAAGCTCCTGTCAGAACAGCCTCAGTAACTGTTCTTACAATAATGAGCCGTTCGACTGCTGTGAATACTTCCAGAGCATTCACACCGACCTTGGCACCTGCTACATATTCAACTCCATTCAAACGAAGTAAGGTGGTTCTACCTTTTTTGGCATAAGATTTTTTTGCCCAATCTCGTATTGCATAGTAACGTTTGGTCAAAGTCTCGTTACGCCGAAAATCGTATGGCATAAATCTCGTTTAGTAAAAAGTTATTTCGCATAACATTGTTTAGCCTAATAATGGTATGGCCAAATCTTGAAAAGCCTAATAATGCTATGGCATAGGCTTATACAAAGTAATAATATTCTTTTGGCTTTAACTTTGACGGAGCGTCTCCCTACATAGCGCAAACTGGTGCCTTGTATTGTTTCCGCTGTTTGGAAAACGCTCCGCTCCGCTTCGCTGCGCTCCGCTTTGGTTTTGATGAACATGTGCACCTAACACGCTCCTCCTCGCTTTGCTCGTCGTCGCACCTATTTTTAGGTTTCGATCTCATGGGGTTTGTAATAATTATATTGGTCGTTAACTTTCGATTTTTTGATCATACAATATCGTGATTTTCGGGATGTAGGAGAAAAATACCACAATTTGTACATTTACTACATACTAAATATATTATTTATTAAGATAACATTAGGAGAAACAAGATTATACATAGGTTATAGACGAACATAAATTTGAGCAAACGAAACTTAGGTGTTTAAAGATTGTGCCTAAAGAGTTTTAGACGAAACGAGCCTTATGCCACATAAGTCTTGGCAAAGTGATGGTTCGGCCAAAAAAGTTTAGACCATACGAGTTATGCGAAATGAGTTTTGGTCAATAAAGATTATGCCAGATGAGCGGAACCCAAGTAAGGTACCTTATTGTTTAGGATTACAATTAATTACAGATTTCCGTATTTGTTGGTATGTCAATAGTATTTTTTTGTTTACACAGGGAGCCGAAAATTTATAATCTCTCAGTACATAATAGAACCACATCTAGGCGTGGAGTTCTGAGATTTGATGTATTGGTTCCTTCAAAGGTAAGCCTGTAGAGAAAAGGGTTGCCATAATCAATTGTAAGGGGGTAGGTAATACATATCACATAACTATTTCAGGTGTACACATTGGGAGACGACGAGCTGCCAACGATCACTACTTTGATGACGTCAATCATTGAAATCAAGTTGGGAAACCGATATTGGTAAACATTTTAGATCCTTGCGCATCATTTATGCAACCTAAATAACTACACCATTTCATGAGCTTTTAGAAATTGACTTTTTTTTTTATTGCAGACATCACAGTTTCAAATACACGGACAGAAAGAAACATAGATTTGCATGCAACTCGGCATAAGTAATGCAAGAGCTTCTTTTAATTAAAGCCTGTAAAGACTACTTCAACGACTCTACAAAGTTTTTACACCTGCAGGCGCGACCTGGCAGTCCGCAACATCGAGAACGACCCGCTGCTGTCCGAGACCAGCCCGGCGCAGCGCGCGTGCCGCTTCCACCGCGAGCAGCCCGGCCTGTTCCCGCGCTACTCGTACAGCGCCTGCACCACGCAGTGCCGCCGCCGCGGGCAGACCCGGCGCTGCGGCTGCAACGACCACCTCATGCCGGGGACTAGTGAGTAGCTTCCACCGCGAGCAGCCCGGCCTGTTCCCGCGCTACTCGTACAGCGCCTGCACCACAGAGTGCCGCCGCCGGGGGCAGACCCGGCGCTGCGGCTGCAATGACCACCTCATGCCAGGGACTAGTGAGTACTGAGCAGCTTCCATCGCGAGCAGCCGGGCCTGTTCCCGCGCTACTCGTACAGCGCCTGCAACACGCAGTGCCGCCGTCGGGGGCAGGCCCGGCGCTGCGGCTGCAACGACCACCTCATGCCTGGCACTAGTAAGTTGGTTAACTACATGTAGTCTTTAAGGGCCGTGAAAAAAGGCACGACAAAATAACACCTAACAAATAGGCGACGGGCATCAGTTATATGTTCAAGCCCTATAGTAGTAAATTTACAATGTGTGCAGTAGGTATCCTTACTATAGTGATTAATATCATATTTGGACCCAGTAAAGCTAACTTCAGCTAACAGGACAGGTGAATGTGGCCTGTTCTGATTACCTTACAAAACATAATCATAAAAACCGCCCAACAACGCTTCATCACCAGCCCTCCTCGTCCACATTGTGCCTTCCTCATTAAACCACTAACAGCCACCACCCAATAACTTCTCCCCCCAGCGGCAGCCGACCACTGTAACCTCACGGGTCTGGCCTGTCTTGCGGCTCACGTGACCGAGCTGACGACGCTGAAGCCGCCGTGGGCCGCGCGCGCCGGCCTCGCCTGCGCCTGTCTGCCCTCCTGCACTGATACTGATATTACTGTCGTCAAGAGCGATAAGAAAGGGTGAGTTCAAAATGTAGTAGAGAGATAATTATTACTCTACAGAGGGAAAAAAATTCAATAACAGAATCCAGCTCCGATTGCAGCCACAAATTTCAGGGAGACTGTAGGCCTGTAGGTCGTTCGGTGGCCTAGCTTTAAGATCAAAACTGATTGTTCAATACAAATACACACGTTCGCAAGGATTTCCATGGTACCGACATAGAAATAAGTAAAATTTATTTCAGGGACAAAAGCCTGAAAAAAAAGAAATCAGTTGTTCAAATCGCGCTGGCCTATTTACCGACGGAAAGATTCAAAAGAAATATAGTTAGAAGCCGCTTGGATTTGGTGGGTAAGTGAGAATTACTAAGAACATAATTAATAGACTGGTAATTGTTGAGATTTTATAAACAAAGAACAAATGAAGCTAAACGCTTTAAAGGAGAACCTAAATGGTCACAAAACTTTACCTACCAATTGTGTGTGTTGTGTGTATGTGAAAAACTTACTCTTTTCACTCAGCTGATAATACAGTAAATTATGAAAATTTAACCATTTCCAGTGTCCATCGGAGGCACGACGGGGCTGTGCGTGGGGGCGAGCATCCTCAGCTTCGTCGAGCTGGTCTTCTACTTCACAGTTCGCTACATGAGCAACCTTTTACATGAGAAGAAGAAACAAAATCAATCTATTAGTTATTATTATTAGCTAGGTACTTCCAAAAAATATTTTGGTTGGCAGCTGATTTTAAAAGTTATGCCTTCAGCGTGAACTATGACGATAAGTATCTCTCTCGTATTTGTTTGTTTCTCTTTTCGTTGTGAAAAGGCGAAATGTTTTCTAAGAATTTTCGGCTTTTGTCCAACTAACATGACCAGAAAATTTACTTTTCATAGCAAATACACAACACATGTATTATAATATATTTAGTCAATATTTTTCTTACTCAGACTATTCTTCAACATAGGACTAGTTTATAAATATCTATCTGACCCTCGAACAAATATTGCGTAGAATGACGCAACAACCTGTGATGCAGTTTACGGGAACTCTATACAGTTCTAAACGCATTAGACACAAGCCTTGTAGACTCTGGAAACTTTATGTAGGCCAGATAATGTTACAGAACAACTTTGTATGCAGGACGGAACAATTTAATGTAAGGTACCTTAGTCTGCTCGGAAAATCTGGAAATTTCGATGGCTGACTACCTACCACGTCTAAAAAATTTAACATGATCAAGTAATGAATGACTTACATAATATTATCCATGTTATATCGGTTTAAACCTTGTTTAAAGTACCACAAGTAATACAAGTTCTTATTGTTTTTAACTTTAAAGTACCTACCTACTCTATAAGTAAGTACCTACTTACCTAGTTATTTAGTGACGGCATGTAAAAGCAGATAAGCTCCTTAGTTTTCGTCGGAGTAAATATTAATAATTTAGCATAGATAGATAATTTAGCATAGATAGATAATTTATCATTATCACCTAAGAATGAATTAGATACTTTTTGTTAGACCCACAATTCGCATCATACGAAGACGCTAGCGCCACCACTCTGACCCTTATTAAATTACGTGGGACGTACAGGAAATTAATGGTTAAAGCGAATGCGAATGACCTACCCAGTGTCCTACTATTGCACACTATCCCTTATGTTGTAATACTGCCGTGGACGTAACTGTATAGTTAATGTACCTAATGGTTGATGCCAAGTACCGTCCATCTTCATTACCTACTTGGAAGCAAAACATGTTGCGTTACCTTATAATTTAATTTGTTTACGAGTTTGAACTATGACACGGCAATTTATTTAACGCGAGGAATAGAATGTGCGTGCGTTTAAAAATTAAATAAAAAGCGTTGATAAGTATTTATAAGCTGCTTTATTTTGACTAGAGTTTCATTAACATTTACAACGTAAGTTTTAATTAAATATAAATGCTGAACTTATTTATTATTTCTTTAATCTCGAACCCATTTAAAATCTATGTAAGTCTAGTACTACATTTCAGTAAATACCTACGAAATTTCTACATTTTAGGAATAAGTAATCATTTTAAGGTAGAAAGGCAATGATAAATCAGTCATTGATTGTAATTTGGTGTACCTATTACAAATACTACACTACGTACAAATATATACAAACACATCAGAGCCATATTACATTAATCCAACTTCTTTCTAAATCTTACCACTTTTACCCTACCCGCCCTAAACCTTAATGTTCTCTATTCTACTGGCACCTCATCTCCCGCACGTCGTTTCAATGTCTCCTCATGAGCCACCAGCGGGAGCAGGGCCCGTGCGGCTGCACGCGGCGGTAGCGCATGCAGTGCCACTGCGGGATCTGCTGCATGCGCCGGAGAGCCTCCAGCTGTTGGGAACGGGAGAAATGAAATGAAATGAAATCGTTTATTTTTTCGACGTAGAATATTAGAATTACTTTTCAAAAGTCATAATCTACCAAGTACCATCATTTCACAAAGACCCCGTCATTAAGGAGGAAAGAAATGGCGAAAGAAGAGAGTTAGGATAGAATAGAATAACATAGAATATTACTTTATTGAACACGAAATAAATCAGTCATTCAAAATTACATATCTACAGAGGATTCGAGAACCTCCTAAAATGGGCGGGTTATCGCTAAGAGCGATCTCTTACAGGCAACTTTATGTATTACGGAAACAAAGTAACAAATTAGAGGGTGTTAGTTTCCATTTCTGAACTACGAACTACACTCGCCATAGTGCGTACTGTGTATAATTTATTTGGCACTCAAAGGGCGTGCATGAAAGAGCCTTTTCCCGAGTGACTTATCAACCCACCATACTTCCGGGCACCCTTCCCGGGCAGTCAACTGAGAGTTGCTACTCTGACTGGCAAATCCTTTCACCATGGTGAGTGTACCTACTGACCAACCCTATTCCAACTCTACCTAGTGATTGTCATCAACACGCTAAGAAGAACTCGAAGTAGGCTGGCTCGTTTGCGTAGCCAAAAGCGTGCGTGTATTTAGCAGAAAATAAATAGTTTTCTCTAATTAGTTGCGTACGAGTAGAACCCTTCGGTGGTTACCCTCCTTAGTTGGCTTAGATAAGCAATTAAATTTGGAATTACGGTTTATAATACTTAATTATATATAAGTACTCACATAATCCATATTTCGGGCCCTGAGTGGATGCGCGTCGACAGCAACCAAACACACCAACACCAGCACCAACAAGCAACAGAGACACACCACTTTCATATTTTCCACTTTTCCTCTCAACAAAGTAAAACTTTACAAAACTTTTTATCGATAAATTAGGTTATAAGAACAGGTGCGATTGGAGCGACGTCACGTTGGTAGTCTATGGTCGGGAGTTCTGAGGGAGGCTGGGCAATGTGGACGCTTATAAAGGGCCGCGCGCCCACACGCTTTCTTCCCGACATGCAACAGGCACACTCCGCCGTGGGATAGACGTGTTGCACGGTGATAAGCGGAGCGGGGAGCGAGGAGTATCATGGGTTATATGGGTATCCTATATGGTATTCGTTCCTAAAAGTTATCTGTATTTATGACGAAAATGTTAAGTATATCAACATTATCTGTTAAGCACCTCTTTGACCTACATTCAATATTAATTATAGAATTTATAGAGCTATTCCTGTAACAAAGGAAAATAATATCTGGATTATAATCAAAGACGACATCGGGAGACCGTCAAGCTATAACAATAGCCTATCAGATGAAAGCAACTTGTTTTCTTCGATGCTCAGTTTATACTTTATACTTAGCGAGAAATCATAAAGATTTACAAGAAAAATGTCAAGGCTATATGGGTAGTTTATCTGACTTTATTATCCGTTACCTAGTACTTTTACCATTTTTATATCAAAATAGTTACGTACTCAATGATTTTTACCCACCTACCTAAAAGGGAATGCTAAAACTATAAGTTTTATGCTTGCGACTGTAATTATGTAATGGGTAGGACCATTTAGGAGGTGGGCCCATTGCCATCATTTGAACACACGCAAAAGGACGAAATCCGAAGTACTTGAATTATCATTTTCTTATCTACAATGTACTTATATTGCTCCTTATACCTTCTATAAAATAATTATTTGAACAATTAGCACAATCATTTATTTACTTAGTTTGTTTCTTAATAAGTTTGTGTAGAAAATGTTAGTTTTTAGTTATATTTTCCTATAAGTATTTCGTCATTAGGTAAACAGAAACTTCCAACATGTGTATCAGAATTCTTCCCAGAACTGCAAGAAACAGTACTGAGTCAGATTATAATTGGATTACTTAACTCATTGTGTTGTCGCGGGTCACAGGATTAGAACGTTAACTATATCTAGAAAATTCTGGTAAGTAAACACTTATATAAGTGTAAAAACTAATAATCTCTTGACTTCCATCCTGTCACCACGGTGACAAAACTTAGTTCAGCTCTAGTGTTTGTCACACGCAACGCTAAGTAGAAGTCCTCTTGACAAATTTCAACCATGTTGGTCAGTTGACATCATAGTTAACATTCACCAACTGTGCAAGAACATAATATAGTGCCCAAGTGACTGTATAATGTACACCACCATCTAGCCCGTAACTTTGGTACGGCTGACGGGCACCACTGGAGATAGGTTTTTCACAATAGTCAGGACCGTAGTGATATCATAAGACCAGACACACGTACGGTGGCCTGAGCCTAAAAGTATACAGGCGGAGTTTTTAAAACAGCGATCTCAAGCTCACATATGCTGCTCAAGCACATCCACATAAACACCACTGCTACACACAACACACACAACACGTCCCCGGATTTATAACAGATGTAGCTGGTCCCTTCATCATCAGGGATCGCTATTTTAAAAACTCCGCCTGTATACTATTTTAGGCGCAGACCACCGTACCTACATAGTGTATTGGTAGACATGGGCATCTACCTAGTAGCCCGACACCTTCCGTGAGGGCTGACAACTGGGGGGTCACTTTAGCTTACTATAAACTAAGTTTCGGAGCGATACGCTGCCGCTGCTACATTTATTCACCTTTAGTAAGTCTAAAGCGACCCTCCCGATAAGGATTCTGTTACGGATAAAATTCTACCCTGAAATTCGGTATGTTAAGTAAAAAAAAATTGATGCTAATTCCAAAACCGTTTCGAGATATTATCTTCTTAATAAGTGTCTCATTCTTAAAAATATAAAATATTCAAGGATTCCGATTATTTTATCAAATATGAAAATATAATTTGTCCTTCAAGACGCTGCGCAAGGTTAAATTTTCAACCAAAGAGAATAAAAATGTTCAATTGTTAAATGTCACTTCTGTCAATCTAAAGTGTAAATATTCACAGAGTTACGATCTTGATGACGTCAGCGGCTGCATGGTAGCGAATGACGTCATAAAATCGTCAAAGAGCCGATCTTTAATTATTTTTTATTAAATTAACGAGAGCAGTAAAATAAAAAATATTCAAATTAGTTTCTCAAATTCCAACATACTTCAATTTAAAATTATAAAAACAATCACCATAAAATTACTTAACATACCGAATTATATGTTGTTTACGTCAATAAAAATAAACTAAACTGATCCACATGTTCCAGCTAGATTAGGCGAGCAAGGTGACGAAGTTAATACAAACCTTTTAGTGAAACCCTAGAAAGACTAATATAAGTAAGTACTAAACTAATGTAGGAAGGCCATAATTTCAGACTATTCGACAACTGGGAAAGTAGTTATATATAACCTCCTGACGCCCAGGCGTTATTTTATTTTTTAGGACTATCTGCCCACGGTCCTCACACAAGGACTATTGCGTTTACCTAGCTTACGGCCCAGAAACTTAAACTTGAATAAATGTCGCAAAAAATATTATATTGTTAGCGATCAGAAGTGGATTAGATTTAAAAAAAAAGAACGGTTACAAACAAATTTACCTTTATTTACAATTATTGCAACAAATTACATACTAGAAACTAAAACTAAACGGAATTCACTCGATTAACACAAAACACCAATTTACAATGCACACAAAAATAATTAATCAACAAGAAATTAATAAACAAAAGAACACGGGTACTTCCCAACCAGCAAGTCGCGTAGATCACGATAGACGTCCGTCGAGAGGTAGCGCAGCCGAGCAAATGGGCTGCATGGCCTGAGCGGCTTCCTTATATAGCGTCGGGGTCTGACGCGCTACTCTGATCCGTAGGACAGTGGGGGCAGTGCTAACACGGCCTTTCCTGACTAGGAGTCGTCATCGACGACCTCCTGAGGGGTCCGTGCTGGCCCTGGCACGCTGCTTGGTCCTGATGGTTGCGCTTCACCTTGTGATGCTGATGATCCTGCTTCAGAATCATCCGTCTCATTACCTGAAAACATGAGACAGTTTTTCAAAAGTTCTAATGTCAAAAGAGCCTATCGCTTAATCTAGCTCATAAGAAACAAGCAAAGCATCATAAGTATTTAAATGAATGGGCCCAATGTCTTACAACTTCGTTGGCTAGCATCTTCAAACTTGGCTTCAGGTACAGGCACAGGATCTGTGAACAAATCAGATGGAAGGCGTCCCAACCACCTGCGCTCAGTCGGAGGCATCACTGATTCGCACGACTGAGGAGTTAGAGGCATCACTGAATCGCATAACTCGATGGACCAGCTGAAGAGTCAGAGGCATCACTGATTCGCATAACTCACACAGCGCAAGACAAGAGACAAGTCTTGGTACATGATGTGGTAGACAAGAGGCATCACTGATTCGCAAGTCTACCAACATCCCCACATGATGGTGTTAATGGTCCAGCACGCCATGTCTATAACTGTTTCTAATTTATTAATTTAGGGGGGTATTAGATGGCGGCCTTAGAGTTTAGAAAGTAAGGGTCTGTTATGATTATTAAAGGGGAGCAAAGAGGGACAATAAGATAAGAGACATGACGGCTAAAGCAAAAGCACACATCAACTCACATTCGAAGAAAGCAGCACACGTATCAGGGCACCACTCTCCACGCCAGGGGACCAGATACTCCGCAGCCGCCTGAGTGGTCTTGCCATATGACCCGCTCAGCAGCTTCAACTCGTAGCGGTCACTCGGCAAGGCCTTCAGCACTCGGTATGGCCCTCGCATCCCTGGATCTAACTTTCCTGTTGACTGCGAGTATTTAATAACAAACACAAGGTCATCAATATTAAACTTGCGAGGCGGTCGCCTCTGCCGGTTGACTGTAGTGTCCTGTTGAGCCTGATTTTTCTTCAGAAGGTCATTGGCTCTGGCTCTGCATAACTCCCGCCATGCATCGCGCGGAGTCTGTTGTGAATTATCTATGGCCACATCACGGATCAATGACCGCAATACTGGAGTGACAGCGTCAATTCCTACTAGGAGGTTCAGGGCAGAGTGTTGTGTGGTCTTCTGCTTCGTCATATTCAGAACCAGCTGCAGCCGCCATAATTGCTCAGACCACGAAGCGCCTTTGTGATTGGCTTCGATCCTAATCATGTTAAGGACCGTTCTAGCATACCTCTCTACTTGACCATTAGCATGGTGCATCTCGGGTGTTATGTGATGGATATCGCACCCAATGTCAGTGAGAAATCGAATGAATTCCGCTGATTCGAACATTCGGCCGCGATCGGTTATTAAAAGCTTGGGTGCACCAAAGAGAGAGACTGCCTCAGTAAATGTGCGTTTGAGTTCACCTACATCCTGACGGTATATGGGATACAACAAACAGAATTTGGAAAAAGCGTCTATCATTAGCAAAACAAACTTATAGCCGTTTGATTCGGGTAAAGGACCCAACACATCTAAATGCAATGTGTGGAAGGGAACATTAGGTTTTTCCCAGGAAGTAATGGGCTGGTGAGGCGCCCTGGGAACTCGCTTTTTGGAAACACAGACTAAACAATGGGCAATGTACTTAGCAACGAATTGCCGTAGGCCGGGGAACCAAAAGTGCTTCAACACAAGATGCAGAACCTTATCTACACCAATGTGCTCATGCTCATCGTGAAAAATTCTTAGTAAGCTCAGCCTATGGCCCTTAGGGATAAAACAAAGCAGTCTTGGTTCCTCTCCTATAGGTTCGTACCGATAGTACAGGAGGTCATTTTGATTTACATAGCGACGCGTATCTAGCTCACCGTCACGCAATTTTTGCAACAAGGTCTGTGTTTCGCTGTCAGCTGACTGGGCTATTTGCGCCCAATTACGCGGTTTGGTTATGTGATGGACTTGGGTGGATGGGTTCCGGCTAAGATAATCAGCGTGTGACATCATCACGCCTTTTCGATACTCGATGTCGAAATCAAAATCTTGAAGATAAACCCACCATCGAGCCACGCGGGGAAGCAAGTCCTTTTTGTTTTGTGTGGCCTTGAGAGCATTGCAGTCGGTTACAATCTTAAACTTTAATCCAATCAAATAATGACGAAAGTGCTGCAACGCTCTCACGACCGCCAAGGTTTCAAGCTCATACGAGTGGTATTTGCGTTCCGCACCTTGCGTAGCCTTACTATAGTAGCTCACTACGTGTTTGGTACCGTCAGCCCATGTCTGCATAAGGACAGCGCCATAGCCTATACCACTCGCATCAGTATGAAGCTCTGTTTGAAGCTGAGGGTCGAATATGGACAGAATAGGTTCACTAGTTAGATGAGTGATTATTTCTTGCCGTACTTGTTCCTGCTCCGGTCCCCAACAAAATTCGACATTACTTTTTGTTAAACGGGAAATACACGCTGTTTTTGTCGCGTAGTTCTTAATGTATCGACGGAAATATCCTGCTAATCCCAAAAACTGTCTAACTTGTCTCACATTGCTGGGGATCGGTGCATTAACCAAGGCTTCAACCTTTCGGGGGCTCGGCCCTACCTGACCTTGGCTCACCACTCGTCCTAAGTATTCGACTTTTGTAGCAAGAAACGAACATTTTCCTAGATTGATGGAAAAGCCTGCATCAGTTAACGTTTTTAAGACATCGCGTAATCGAACAATGCCCTCCTCAACAGTATTACTCATAATGAGTACGTCATCTACGTATACGAGTACGTAACCCGCTTCGATATGACTTCGCAGTGTTTTATTTATGATGCGCTGATAGACTATCGGCGAATTTGTTAATCCATAGGGCATCCGCAAATACTCATAGTGGCCTTCGGGTGTTACAAAGGCGGTTTTATGAATTGAGGCCTCATCTATGGGTATTTGGTGGAAGCCGGTAGCCATATCTAGGCTGGAGAAGAATTTAAAATGACCCAAGCGGTCGATGTGGTCGTCTATCAGAGGCAGGGGATATCGTTCCCTAGAAGTCAACTTATTTAACGCTCGGTAGTCGACACACATGCGATCGCTTCCGTCTTTCTTTTTCACGAGTATTATGGGGCTTGCATACTCCGAGTTAGATTCCCTAATAATGCCCTTCTCTAAAAGATCACGCACTATGTCTCTAACTATCAACTTCTCTTGGTGAGAGAGCTTGTAAGGCCTGTACGCAACCGGCGTATTGTTTGTGAGGTTTATGTGCATTTTTCCTGTCGTAACTGTTGTTGTGGCAGTGCCGGTAATTAAGAAATCTCTAAAATCTTTAATTACTTGAAGAAGTGACACACGCTCGGGACCCAAAAGGGGCGAGTTAATCGAATTCGGTTCATCAACTACAATTGAGTTAACTAACGCCGCAACTTTACTAGAATGCGTTAAGTATTGCCTGTCCTTAGTTCTTATGTAAGTTACACCGTCGCGGTTGAGAATATCTGTACCCCGTCGCGGTTGAGAATATCTGTACCCACAATTAATGGAAAACTCATACAAGTTCCCGATACAATAACGAAGTCGGCTTCGATAGAAATCTCGGCAAATTCAACCGTAAGCGTGACAAAACTATCAGCTTCTATTGTGCCATCACTTATTCCTTTCAATGTGCATCGCGTGGGCTTTTTCTCACATGAAAAATATTTTAAGACGTCAGCTGATATCATTGAAATGTTTAAAGCGCCACTGTCGATAAGCACATCGATAGGAACTCCTTGAATGACAGCGGTAACAACATCAGTATTCTTCACATCCGTTTTAGGGCGTTCACTATTACAAAGGTTTACATTCCGTTTGTTTTGGGACCGGGCCCTGTCTTTCGCAAAACAAGAATCTTCGGCGTGACCTGGTTTCTTACAAAAATTGCACGTAACTTTACTACAGTTGGCACTTTCGGAGTTTTGAAATGGCTTTTGTGACGAAGAACTATTTTGGTCAAGCTTCGGTTTTTTAGGGCAAACGTTACTCTTATGTCCGATTTGGCCACAATCAAAACATTTAAGAGTGTTGTTTTGATTATGCATAGGCCTCTTTTTACCATGAATTTGTCGAGGATCCACTTTACTACGGTTAGGTTTCGTGTAAATTGAAAGGAACGACACCAAGTCTTCGCTTTTTAAATTGGCGTTGGCTGCCGCTGCCCGAACCTGAGGGTCAGTAATACCTCGAATCACGAGCGACACCATTAACTCCTCACTGAGGCCCTTCACGATTCGTAGACGTAATAACATCCGCCGTGCATACTCTGCGTACGTAAGAAATTTATCTGAGTTAATCGTTATGGTTTCGCAAAGGATGTTTGCATAATCTAGTTTCCGGGGACAAAGGGGCTTAAATTCGCGTACAAAATTAGACCACGATCTATCCTGCGTCACCCATTCGTTCAACCACGTGCGAGCGTCACCCCTCAAACATCCTGCCACACGAGATAAACACTCAGAGTCCTGCCAATTATTCGCTATCCTCGCGCGATCTACTTCTTCACACCATACGTCAATATTATGGATAGATGGGTCGAAATTCGAGACAAAGTAATTTTGAGAGCGCGAAGAACTAAACGATTTTAAAGCTTCTACTATGAGGCGCGTAGATTTCGGTAAAGATTCAACATCGCATTGAGATTGTGCTGTAGGAATATTCGATTCGTTATGAGACAGGTCATTTATGCTACTTGAAGCGTCTACTAATAATTCATTCGACAAGTTTTGGTTTTTATTTTGCACTTCGGGGGTAGATTGAGAATTAACCGCCAAAATTTTATCACTAGCTATGTCCTGATGAGATGCACCGACACTGTTACTTTCCAAGGCACTTAAACGCGTCATTACGTTATTGAGGGCTTGCACTAATGTGGAATTGTCAACCCGGGGCAACGCGGGCGTACGTGACCGGTCCCGTGACCGCCGAACATTGGTGTCTCGCCGCCGAGACCTACTTCTAGATTCGCGTCCATTATTTATTCGCCGTGACCTACTCCTAGATCTACGCGCTTTATCATGTCCACGCGTCTTGCTGCGCGATTTTCTATGTCTACCAGACATTCTAGTCAGTAGCAAAACAAATTAGGAACACTCAACAAAAATCACAAATAAAAAAATATGTGTGGGTAGAAATTGGTGTTTTGTTGGCTGATTATTTAAATTCCAAATAAATAACAAAACTAGGCCTTGTGGGCTTGAGCTATCCCACTTCTGATGTTAGCGATCAGAAGTGGATTAGATTTTAAAAAAAAAGAACGGTTACAAACAAATTTACCTTTATTTACAATTATTGCAACAAATTACATACTAGAAACTAAAACTAAACGGAATTCACTCGATTAACACAAAACACCAATTTACAATGCACACAAAAATAATTAATCAACAAGAAATTAATAAACAAAAGAACACGGGTACTTCCCAACCAGCAAGTCGCGTAGATCACGATAGACGTCCGTCGAGAGGTAGCGCAGCCGAGCAAATGGGCTGCATGGCCTGAGCGGCTTCCTTATA
Source organism: Plutella xylostella (assembly GCF_932276165.1). Taxonomy (NCBI): domain Eukaryota; kingdom Metazoa; phylum Arthropoda; class Insecta; order Lepidoptera; family Plutellidae; genus Plutella; species Plutella xylostella. The sequence goes on from NC_063988.1 coordinate 5,612,896, forward strand.
TAGCGTCGGGGTCTGACGCGCTACTCTGATCCGTAGGACAGTGGGGGCAGTGCTAACAATATAGTGTTCCTAGTAGTATGTACGGGTAATGCATTAAAAAAGGAACCAGTTTCAATAGGTTTAAATTCGAAAATAATTAGTCCTCAAGTGAGGACCGTGGGCAGTTAAAAAAAGTTTAATTTATTGGTAGAAAATATATTTATTAGGTAATTTGTTAGAAATAACAAAACTTATGAAATAAGAACCACTTAGGAACACAATTAAGACTTCGAGGCCATGACAAGCGCTCTGGGGCGTACTTGATGCAGAGGATCTCCCTCGCAGTGCAGCGGGTGCGTCCTGGGGCGGGCTATTTTAATTATTTAACTTGACGAAGGATGTTTGCTGACTTCTTTATTTTGTAAATGGACGAAGCATGTCGCGGATGAAATTATGTAATTTTATATTTTAATGACGAAACCTGTGGTGGATTTTTTTATATGGAATTGTTAATTTTAATTTGGTCTTGCATGAATAAATATTTTTAATCTTAATCTCTTATTACCTCCATCAAACAAAAAAAAAAAAAAGAAAAAAAAAAAAAAAAAAAATTAAGACTTTAAATCAGTCTTACATAAGTTTAGAACTTATATTTATTCTAGATAAACTCTTACACTCATCAACTATTATAATTATTGGGATCAATAGAGGAACAAAATAAGATAGCTCTCGATAAAATGAAAGGCTCAGCTAGCTGCTCCTGGATATCATCATCAAAAAATTCAAATTCTACGGGTTCATGGTGAGTCATTTATGTCGACGTCATCGTCCTCCGAGAGATCTATGTCCGACATAGCTAAATCTGCTTCAATTTCTTGGATTTCGCATTATATTCTGTAAAAAGATACATAAATAAGTCTATCTAAAATTATAGTCCAGAGTCCTCAAGTGAAGACTAAACGTTTATGTAATTGAAGACCACGGTACTCAGACGAGTACTAATATAAATGGATGATCATAGAATATTATTTAGAAACTTAATTGATAAAATATTAGTATTCGTCACTTGCTGATATACTTAACAATAAGGTTTTATTAAAGTTATTGTATTAAATGATTAGATCACATAAGTAAAATGAGATTACAACTTACTTAGTCGACGGTGGCCCCGCCATGGTTCCGTTTTTTGACGTTTTTTCAATGAACGATTGATTATCCTCAGATGACACTTAAGACAGCTGTCAGTGATGGAATGATAAATCCATAGATGCAATCCCAAAAAATAATGGCGGTAAATTCAAATGTGGTTTAAACACAAAGTATTCGTCCTCGGAGAAGGACCATGGGCATTTAGTCCAGAAAAAATATATTATAGCTTGGGCAGTAATCACTATACTCGTTAAGTACTCACAGAAGGACCGTTGGCATCAGGAGGATAAAGTTAGTGTGCCAGTTTATGCGTCGATGCACGTATATGTGATACCTATTAGTACTCATCCCAGGTCAATGGAAATTGTGCCTTTAATTTCAATAAAATATGTAGGTACAGTTCCCCAAAATTGATAATGCGCATAGAAATCTTCGCCATTGTTCGGCAACGGTCGTATTTCCGAACGCCATGTATTTAGATATGTATTTAGAGTGGTTAAGTGCATTTTCTTCATGCATTTTTTTTTTAGATTTATGTGTTTGGTGCTAAAAGAGATATTGATTTATCAGTAACGAAATTTGAGTCGATAATTCATAATATTGTCATAATATTAAAATTTACTTCGAAAATGTTACAGTACTTTTCAAATGTCTTGCTCAAGCTGGTGTTAATATGGATGAAATAAGGTTTGAATAACACAAGGTTTATGTTAGAAGAAGAAATATGGATTTAAAACACAGGTTTACATTAAAATCTCAGTTCAAAAGTATTTACAGCGCTGATCATTCACAATTACAATAACAATTACAACTTGGTCTTTTGGGTGTGGCTTTATTGGCTAAGTGAAGTCTTTCAATGTGACGTATATTTTATTCTTAAATGTGCCTCATAATATGGCGTCAAAAATAATTAAAGTTGAAATTAAATTCACATTTGAAAAAAATAACAAGAACGATGTGTAATTGCAGCTCTTTATAATTCCACAAAAGTAATTCTGATCTTGACCTTGAGACCTTTGACTGATCGGTGACAGCCACCGACCGCCCAAATTGTTTTCGATTATGTGTCACATGATATTGACTACTATTTCTTTCGAACAAGGATCAAAATGCAAGTGCTTTTACGATTCAATGATTCGGGTGTTACCGGGAATACGACAGTTTGCGAAGATTTGCATGTGCATTATTAATATGGGAGAACTGTAAGTATATTTTCTTAGCTTAGAGTCACAAAAATGGTTTCAGCAAGAATTTATATTTTTGGAAAGACATAATTGTCTGTGAAAACTTATTAGTTATACGGGGTATTGCAAAAGGGGTATACGAACCGAAAAAAAAGCATTTCCTTAGAAACTTTGTTGGTTTCGTGACTTTTTACTATGAACAATGTATAATTTTTCGCTAATTTTGACATTCTGACTTTATTTTCGGGGTTAGATGTAACATGTTGCACACATAGGTTCCGGCTTAGTACTTATACCCTTTTTACAACATCCTGTATACATTTCACAGAACTATCACCAAAAACTTGATGTTCTTTCCTCTACCATGAACTTGGTCACCCCACACGATATTATTGATTTTTCCACAATGAACGGGACGCACACATAGCTCCGCCCCGCTCTGGCACTACCGCAGACCCGCGGAAACACGACCTTATTTATAAGAAAACCCACCGAAAATTGTACGCAGCAAAACATTTCGAGCCAAGCTCGTCTATTACGCGATAGAATTTAAACTATTTCTGTAGAAATGCATTCCATAGTTGTGTGAAGTTTTATCAATAATTCGTTGCTCTACAATTTACTCTACATGACTGGAAAATGGTAAGTTTTGTCTTTCAAATTATACAAACATCTAGAAATTATGCCGAAGTTACTGACACGGAAACTAAATGGTGCCTAAACAGTCTAAACACTTGCAATTTACGTGATACATCTTGTATATTACACGAGAGGGGTAATAGCAGTTGTTAAGGTTGACATAGCCTTCTTATTAGGAGACGAGTAATCATAATTGGGGGCTGGAACTATGATTATGTAGTATCTGTCGAGATAGAGGCAGACCAACAGTAGTGACTGGATGAGGAACGCAAACAGAAACAAAAACACAGCCCCTAAAATAATAGTCCACTGCAGGACTAGAGGGCTATTGCCATTTTTCAAATTTAATCCAATTACATTTTTGTAAGTCCTGAAGTATTTATTTTTTATTTTATTTATTTATTTAATAACTTAAAACCTATCATTACAGCTACTCCAATGCGATAGGCAAGCAAACAGTTTTTAGTTAAAATTAAACCCTATATCTTATTATTTATAACATAACATAGCACGTATGAACAATTCCTATTGAATTCGACCAGAGAACAGTGAAACAAATCCAACCCCTCCGCTACAATGTTAAGCGCGCGCAGGGCGCGGGTGAGGGGGGCCTCCCGCAGCAGGTTGGTCCTCGCCGCCGGCTCCGCCAGCAGCCGCGGCCGCCGCCGCCGCTCCACGTACCTGTCCGGGACATTTAAACTAATCCTACCCAATATTGCAGAGTTTGATGTTCTACCATTTAATAATCTAAATAAATATGTCATCAACGCTAGTTCCCTTCTTACCCGTAGTTCGTTGTAGCCCACCATGCCTAATACGAACAGTGTTGGATACATCAGGGGATAAAAAGGGTAAACTCCATACTGTCTTAAGTATATATACCGAATAAATTTATTTTGAATTCGCTCCAACATAAGACCATACTTCATCTCATGTGGGGCCCAGATGACTGCATTGAACTCTAAGTGGCTCCTTACCAACGCATTATATAGCGCGATAATGGTTCTAATGTTATTAAAGCCCTGCACCCGGCGCAGTACGAAGCCCAAATTTCTAAATGCCTTTTTACAGATATTAGTGATGTGATCACGAAACGTTAGCTGTGCGGTCAATCGTACTCCTAGATCTCTCACCTCTGAGACTCTTGCCATAGGTGTACCGGCCACCAGGTACTTGTGGCAATGTGGTGATTGAGCTCGACTAAACGAAATGATGACGCACTTCGCCGAGTTGAACTGTAGCTTGTTGCGCTCGCTCCATTCCACCACCCGGTCGATGTCCTGCTGCAGTCTCTCGCAGTCTGCGCGCGAGCTCACCCGCAGGTACAGCTTCAGGTCATCTGCAAACAGGAGACATGAAGCGTTCTGGACAACCTTGGGCAAGTCGTTTATCATTAGGATAAATTCTAGAGGCCCAAGGTTGCTTCCTTGGCTCACCCCTGATCTGGTTTTATATGGCTGCGACTGATGTCCTCTGTATTCGACATACTGGCGACGGTTCCGCATATAGCTCGCAAAAAATTGCAGCAAGTGTGGGGTGCAGCCGACGCTCGCTAACTTCATTAGCAGCACATCGTTGTCAACGACGTCAAACGCCTTACGGAAGTCGAAATAGGCGGCGTCGACCTGCACGCCCGCGTCCACGGCCGGCAGCACGTCCGCCATGTAGGCCAGCAGGTTACTGCTGGTGCTGTGTCCGGGACGGAACCCGTGCTGCGCATCCGACAACTGAGATCGTACCTGGAGAAACATATTTCTTTGAATAGCTGCCTCAAATACCTTCGCCGGGGTTGATAACACAGCAACCGGCCTGTACCCATCTACGTTAGCAGACGCACTTCCTTTCGGAACCGGTATTACTCGCGTGAGCTTCCATACTTCCGGGTACTCTTTAGCCCTGAGGCTTAAATTAAAAATATACACTAGTGCATCCAAAAGTGCATATCTACAATCTTTAAAAATGAAGGCGGGTATGTGATCGGGCCCGGCGGAGCGTTTGGGAGGCAAGCGCTGCAGCGCGGCGCGCACGTCGCCCGGCTGCAGCTGCTGCAGCTGCACGCGCGCCCCCGCGTTGCCGCCCCCCGCGCCCCGCACCGCCGCCTCCACGTCCAGCTCCGGCTCAGCACTGCTATACACGGATTGGAAATATGTAGCAAATTCTATGGCGCACTCATTCTCGGTTAGTGTTACCCCGTTCTTTTGGATATTTTGAGTGCTACGTGATCCCCGTTTCGACTTTACATAATTCCAAAATGATTTGGGATCTTCTATCAAGTGGTTCTCTATTCTACCTAGGTACTGCGCTTGTGCTGAATCTATTAGAGATTTGACGTTGGCCCTACAATCAGAAAACGCCTCGTAATCACACCTCAACTTGGATTCTTTGTAACGTTTATGCAGCTTTGCTTTAATTCGAATGTTTCGGATTATATCTGGCGTGTACCACTCGGGGTAATTGTATCTCGAGTTTACACGCTTCCGATTTTTTTTGGGAACACAGTCATCGAAAATTTTGTAAATAGTATCATAAAAATAATTTAATGCCAATTCGATATTATCCAATTCATACAATGGAGACCAATCAATCGAAGCTACCGTGGAATATAGTAAAGGGTAGTTAGCCTTATTAAAGTTCCAACCCCTGTGCGTTGGTACGGGATCGTTAGTGGCAGCGACGGCGGGGGCGGCGGGGGCAGCGGGGGCGGGCCCGGGGGCGAGCACCGTCACCTCGAGCGGCGGGTGCTGCGGGTCGACCGGGACCAGCGGCTCGCCGGCCCGCACGCTCACCTGTGACCCCAGCTCACCCGAACTCAACACGAGATCCAGCAGGTGATCATTGCAATTTGTTACAATGTTACTCTGGACGAATTCGCAGTAACTTACAAAGTACTCGTAATAATTACGTACATTGACCGGACTAGAGTACAAATTAAAGTCACCTATTGCTATAATATGCTAGTCCTGATCCCTGGCATTTTATACGTATCTTGGGCTGCTGACATCCGATCATCCGAAGACAGTAAGAGTTGCTTAGGTACAAAATGTTGTGACATAAGAAGGCGAGTAGGTACAGCTAAAATCTGCTATCTACATGACTTTTTAATCTCATTAAATTACCGTTTCAACTATTCACAACCGTGTCAACCTTTCTGCAATCCTGACAATTCACAAACCCACACCACATTCCAGAGTTAATCCGCAACTATGGAGAGTCCCCAGCCGGCGTGGTGCCCCTCACTAGGGTCAACCCTGAGCGTGGTCCGCGGGGGCGAGGCATGGGGGGCGCGCTGGACGCTCGGGGCCCTGCTGTTGGCACCCCTAGCTGCTGTGAACTATGGGTATGGAGCGGTTCTGGCTACCGTCGTGCTGGGCGTCTTTACTGCTGTTGCGAGTAAGAACTCTCTATTTCTTTTTATGCCATATTTACCTCGTAATTCACCTCCATATTTCTGCATGCATAATATCTACTATCTTATGTTAGCCATAATAGGTCGAGAACAAGTAATAGGCTTGGCATACCTACCTTTTAATTCCAAACACAATATGTTATTGCTTCTTCCAGTATTAAATGGGCGCGACCTAAGAAAGCTATCCGAAATCCTGCCCCCACGGAAAACATCCAGAGGCCGCCGGGAGCGAAACCTTAGATCTTTCGCCGACTTCATGGCATTATGGATGTCATTCCTCTCTCACCTGGTGGCTGTCGCCATCTGTGCGAGGATGCTCAGTGCCACGGCCGACCACGTGACTGACGGACGCACCAGGCGCTGGATCTTCGGCTATGAGACTAACGCCCTGGGCGAGCCCTGGCCAGATGTCTTAGGAGTCACTGTGGTGCTCGTCGTTTGTGCCATGTTTATGTGTGGCCTTGAGGTAAGCAATTACTTCTTTAGATTAAGCTCCCATAACCATAGTATGATACGATCTAAGGTTTTGTCATCATAAAATTAATGAATTTGTTTAATTTCAAATACGAATTATAATAAAATTATATCTTGGGTTCGTATTACATACTGTAACAATAACAATAAAGCTATTCTTGCTTTTCAGGAAAGCATGCTGTTCACTTTCCTGTTATTAATAATACTGTACGTGTTTAGCCAGTTCTTCGCAATATTTGGCCTAATAAACCTAGATATTGCTAAAATAAAGATGCCTTCACCGTTTAGTGCCTTTGAGGTAAGAAGAAACCATATCCTTACGAAGATTATGAGTGAATAATCGTTTTCCGTATTTTCATAGTACCTATCTGTGTTGGTTACAGTTGATAGCAGCCGGAGCTCCTATCTCCTATGCCTTTAGTGTAGTTTTACCGCCAAAGAAAGAAGCAGTGAGTCTAAAGAAACATGTCGCTTTAACAATCGGACTACCGCTTTTCTTCTTATCAGGATTATGCTTCCTTAGCACCAACGTTTTAATAGGGTAAGAATTATCGTAAAACATAATAAGTTAGTAGATATAATTCATTCCATAATCATGTCTGACAGCTCGTTGAGTTGAAAAAAAATTAACTAATCTAAAATATTAATTACCTTTGCAGTAATAGTGTGAATGCAGCTTTGCCAGTGACATCGCTGATAGAAGCAAGAACAGCAGAGAAGTGGGTGTGCCCACTGCTAGCGGCGGTTACCGTGGCGGGACTCAGCTTGGCTCTGACAGAGCTATGCCCTTTACTCTTCAATGTGCTAGTGGGGCTCGCGTCGCCGGAATGGAAAGTTCTCACCAGATCCATGACATATGAGAGCGAGACCACTGGAAGCCCTGTGCTAGCTGTTTTCACTGCTGGTAAGTTTACTTATTCAAAGCTATTAAAAATCTTGAACAGTTGAATTTGTTAAAGATAAAGCTTAATTATATTGGTTTTCTTTCCAGGAAGTTTAGCAGCAATACTTGCTTTTGCCTGTCCGCTATCTCACATGATAACGCTGATGAATGCAAGTCATTTGTTGGGCATCATAATTCAATCATTAAATCTAGTTATAATGCGGTGCGTCCCCACCATCGAACAAAAGGAAGCTGGAGGTAAATTAAATAATATTACATTACTAAAGTATACGAAATACATTTTATTATGATAAAATGCAGAACAAAATAATGCATAATTTTGTCTTTTCAGATGTAGAATACAAACGCTTAGGGAAACCAGGACCCAGCTCTCGACCGAAATCGCATGGAAAATCTAAGCGAGCACCCCTTTGGTTCATACCCAATGCGATAAGACAAACAAAGACGCTGGAAAGCATAAAATCAAAAGTCACATCGAAGGGTAAGCATCAGTAGTGTTTCCCATACCAAATCTTCGGAACCAAAATATTGTCTGTTAGATTTCTTTCTTGAAAATGGTAACTACAATAAGTTTTCCTTTACAGAGACGGAAGAGCGAGAGTGTCTCCTTCTAGACGAATACACTGGCACCACAGAAGACATGGAGCCAACGAGTGCCAGTATAGTGTCCAGAGACTTGGACGACCAAGACGAGATGTGCCACGAAGTGCCTTCAGACGCGGAAGTCAGTGAGCCGGATGCGTCTTCTGGAGACGACTCCACTGACATTGATGCTGTCGTTAAAGAGTACCGAGATACGATACAGGTACATCTATTGTGTTATGTTTTCATTGTCAACGATGAGCATAGCAGTTCTTTATAACATATTTATGAGCGTGAATCTTGGGATGAGTACGAAAACAAAGGGAGTTGTGATGAAATTACTATTATCAATGATGATCCAGTTAGATTCGACAGCACCAAAGCTGATATGCATATATTTCTGTTTCAGGTGGTAACCGCGACACCAGAATCCAGTGCCCCTAAACCTCCTTCAGTCAGAGGATCAAGGATCGCCACTGCCGGCGCCATATTGCAGCTGATTGCTGGCGCTTTAATTGCAGTTGCATTTTGCGTTGAGAAGATCAGAATTCCCATGTTTGGAGCCGGCATACCACGTGAGTTATTTAATTGAGATGTTTTAGCGTGTATTACAATACTGATAAACATTACACATTCAAGATTAAGTACTTTATTTTCTGGTGATTGTCGTTAAAATATTTACTCTTTCATTTGTTTCAGTGTGGATCATAGGAACATCGATAAGTGCCTGGCAGCCTGCTCATATACTAGGGATGAGAAAGGGACAGGGGATCCAAGGCCCTATAGTGATGGTGACGGCGTTGCTCTTCCTAACCCCTCTACTTCTCGATTCGTGGCCGGCGATCGCCTTATTTGCATTGGCTGGTAAGTTGCCTTTCATTTTCTCTTATAGAAACTTTTTTTTGCTGAAATTATTTATAACATATACTACAACAGTTTACTTCTGGCATTAAAAACCATGGGGCCAATGGGGACTCACCACAACTTAACTTAATGCATTCGGATTCTGCTAAGTTTTGTGCTAACCTCATGCCGATATAACAGACGTCACCTATGCAAATAATCCCCACTTTATTAACATGACGTCAGATTGACGCACCCAATAGGCTACACAAAAGTTTACGTCGCGGTCGCGCTCACTCTCAGATAGTCCCCACTAAAACTGCACTAACTATGCGAATACTCCTTAACCCCTCCACTGTACACACGCAGGAGTGGTGATCTACGCGCGCTGCGAGCGCTGGTGCGGCGACCTGGCGGTGTCGCAGGCGCGGCGCACCATCGAGCAACGCAAGCTGGCCGGCAGCGCGCGGGGCGACCGCGTGGCGCATATTGATACTGTTTATATTGCCAGGTAATTGCATAAACTTAACATATGTATGTTATACACTCATATGAACATAATCGCTCAATAAGGTATCTATACCTTGTCTATAGACATAAAGTATAATAGATTTTTTTTTTTAAACTTATCTAACTACTCATACTTTTCGCTGCAGTAGATTTGACATTTTATATCAAGATACGATCACAAAGATTTTAACATCTACCCAATGTGCCTGATTTTACTATCTACTTCCATGGCGGTTGAACAGATTTTGGTGGTGTTATGCTAGTTTCAACATGTATAATAAATAGCTGTTGACCTATTGCAATGTTTCTAAGATCTGAACCTGGGACCCCAACATAACCATCAGTCTCACAACAGTATCTACTGTAACACCTCATTTATGAAGGAAAATGGTGATGATTTTCATAAAAATGCTTTTGGTTTCAGGTGACAAGACGTAGACTCGGATTCGAGTCTTGATAATCTTATCGACGACGAGGAAGCGGATGTAGACGATGAATAAAACAAGAGTCATCTTCATCATCATCACTTCATTACATATACCGACCTGCCTCGGGGAAAAAAGGCGGCATTCCTTAAAGAAACTATTGATCAACTATTTCCAATGTGACTTGGTACGGACGGTGACCCTTCTGATTGGTCAACCAATGAAGACAGTGAAAAGCGCCTTTGACTTCTTCAGGATTAACAAAACAATTGTAATTTTTCAAATGTGTTAGATAATAGACTTTATTTATAAGGTAAATTAGGCTTTTGGATTGAATTAGGAATTGCCTTGCGAATGCGTGGACGTGTTTAATATTTTTGGACGATTCTAATTGAAAGAGAGATTATTGGTGCAATTTTGTATAAAGTGTTTTTAGTGGATAAAAATATTCTAAAATACTCACTGGCTTTAGCTTTTGGAGATAACTACTAACAAGTGTGATACGTCGTGCTTTGCTTAGAGGATAAAATTATTGTCATTTCAAGATATCTCCGTCCATTTTGTCAATGCATTATAAATATTAATGTCACGATTATAAGGGACACTTTGCTTTTCGTAACAAAGCGTTGTGTATTCGCGAACTTCATTCATATCATAATCATAAAATATTAATAAAAACTTGACTTCAATAATGCAATAAATACTGTAATAATTATGATTCTACAGTAAAATGCTTTATAATTAATAAATTAAGTACATATTAATTAATTTAAATGCAAGGGATTAAACCAAAATTGGCCTAACTCACGATAAGGTACTTCATTAAGGCTGTCACTAAAGCTGGAAGAAAATCAGAATCTGTCAAATCTAGTGAGGGGGGGTTGAGGTATGCGGGGCGTTCTACGGACAATGACATGAAATTTTAACATAGTACTCGAAAACATAAAAGTGAAGACATGCCACTTTGTTAAAAATATACTAAGTAAGTAATATTGTTTTGTGATACGAAAATATTTATTTTTATTTGAAAGTATTTTTAATATTTAATAATTAATTATATATAAAGTCGTACCCGTGCCGATATTTATACAGGTTGTTGCAAAAAGGGTTTAATACTATGCCGAAACCTACGTGTGCAGCATGTTATTGATGTTATTTCTAAGCCAGGAAATGAAATCAGAATGTAAAAAAATCGCGAAAATATTATCAGAGTTTAATAGTTCAGGGTGTTGTATTAAACTCTGCCCCCGTGTAATAAAAAAGTATAGTTAGCCGAAAGGGCGTTACTCAGGCGTCACTCTGAAAAACTTTTATCCTACGTAATTTTTTATATTCATGAAAAAAACGCTTCTTCATATAATTTTTTTTTGGTCACGTGACCTTTTAGTTAGACGACCTGTTTTTTTTTGGTGTTTCAAAAGCAGAACAGTAGTTTGCAGAACTCTGCATATACAGGGTGTCACAAAAGGTTACGTAGCTGGCAAAGGGATATGGGGAGGTCACCAGAAAAATAATAACATGTAAGTACCCCCGCAAGGGAGTACATTAGTACAAGGCGAGAGTGTGTATTTTTTTTTAAGTACTTATGTGTATTTGGGATATGATAGAAATAATATTTTTGTTTCTTAAAAACCAAAAAATTTACACCTTGCTGCGCTCTTTTGCTCACTGTAAGTACACCTACAAATATTGCTGTATTAAAAAAAACGGTTTTGTTATAACGATTATAAAAAAAAAGTTATTTTCATGTCAAGGAGTCATTTACCTAATTACGATTTCACTCAACAGCAGGTGAACTGAAAAAATAAGTTCTAGTTCTATCATCACTTTAGATCGCAAACATTGTAACTCCACTTTTCTCGGCGAAAAGTACTCTTTGGTGTCAATAGAAACGTTTTTTGAATTCACATGTTTTCCTCTTTATTCGAAAAAAAAAACTGTATTCCGCATTTTACCATTTGTTTTCCTCTAAACCCCAAACCGTGATTTTTAAACAAGAAAACTTAGTAA